>NC_140995.1:25702477-26302477 GCF_052327205.1 Somniosus microcephalus | reverse complement strand
TTCGGCACTTGCTCCATACGACTGGGAGATGGGGGAGAGAAGGAGGATCGGAACAGAATCATCTGATGCAATTATCAGCTAACGACTCTTTCTCGTGCAACGCACTGACAGAAAATTTAATATTACAACTCAACTGCCATTTTACTACATATCTAACATTCTTATGGCAATCCGAGTGAAACAAATGCCAGGAAGTGTATTCTGAATATATGAGGGAATGCTGTATAATCACATGATGTCATGTGATCATCTTCTTGCAGTCACTTCATCCCATGTACCCTGAATAATGTCTTTTTATTTAAATGTTTTAACCTGCCAATCAAGCGCCACAGATTCTCCTTCTGATGAATGCTGGACAGGCTATAGTCAGATTATCATGTTGTTTTATACCTTGTGGTCCTGCCCCCAAATCCAGGGTGGGTGGAATCAGGCAAGCTTCCTGATCCTGGCCTCCTTCCAATGACCCATGCTGGAAAGAGTGCGTCTGGATTCTGGATGAGCAGAGGACTGGGCCTGCTTAAGGACACTCAGTGTTCAAGCTCACACATCGGAAAGCTGCTCTTGCCTGTGGAAGCATACAGCAGCATGAGTCGCTCACTGCCGGCAGGCGAAGAGGGTAAGGGTAAAACCAGGGGCAACTTCTTCTTCAAACTGAATCTAACAGATTTCCCTCTGTGTAACAGATGAACTCACTGCTGTAGTGCATGCCTTGAATTGGGCGGCACTGTTCTTGTCTTCTTTTATAATTGAAGAAACACCTCTACAGAGAGACGTTGGGGTAGGCAAGGATCTTCCTACAGTCCTTATCCCACCAGAAGATTGTCAGGCGGATGGTGACGTGAGCAAAATGAAAGACTGCCATGGCGAGTATATTAGAGCTAGAGTTGACAAGCAGGTCTTGTTTGGTGGCATTTGACTGAAGGAATTTACATAGTCTACTTTCCCGGTTTAAATCCTGTTTCCGGAGAAAGGAAAGCTCCGGTCCCAGGAATCATCAGTGCTCTCGTTGATGCAGGAGTCACTCATGTAGCCCCACGAGGCCAGAGGATTCGCATTGGGGGCAACCCCAGCATAGAAGTTAGACAAAAGTTACAGCTCCCAAACAGGCAAACAGCACAATATCTTCGTAAAATGTCGACAGTTTGCATCTATGAGACAGTCTGATATTTCACTTCAACACAAACAAAGAGCCAGTCAGGGTAGAGATGGCTGTATCAGTGTGTTGTGACTACATATGGGGGCACTACACATAAATATATTGGGAGTTGATGCTGTGCAGTTTTTGACTGAGGTGGCTTACATTTTGGCAAACGGCAGGGTAGCCTTTTTAAATCAGATTCGAGTAATTGCTCCCGAGAAATAGTAGTATCCAAGCAACAGGAGGAAACTCCTCGAACGTTTCTCCTCCGTGTGCAGCTGATGGAGTTAACAACCTCACAGTACTGTATCGGTAATCCGTATGTCTCCTGGGTATTCTATCTTTCGTAGCAGACACAGTGCGTAACCTTTTCATGCATCTTAGATACATTGTAGCAGGACCTTTAAGAACCCAGTAATCCAACCATCCTTGTCCACGAGCACTTTCAGCAGGGGAACCAAAATATAATCGCCAAGTACTTGCTCTGTTCCAGGGCCATACCGCTGTCAACATAATAAGTTATAATTGGAAGTGCATACAAACCTTTCTGACTTTTTCCATGTTTGATTCAGTTAACTTAGGCTCAGAGCGGTGCTGGACATGATGCAAACTCTACCTCATGGAGTTATCAACAGTGTAGCTCCACAGGGTCAGAGGACTGGAGGACAGCTAACGTAGTACCATTATTCAAGAAGGGTAGTAGGGATAAACCAAGGAATTACAGGCCAGTGAGCCTAACATCAGTGGCAGGGAAATTATTGGAAAAAATTCTGAGGGACAGAATTAGTCTCCACTTGGAGAGGCAAGGATTAATCAAGGATAGTCAGCATGGCTTTGTCAGGGAGAGATCATGTCTAACCAATTTGATTGAATTTTTCAAGGGGGTGACCAGGTGTGTGGATGAGGGTAGTGCAGTTGATGTAGTCTACATGAACTTCAGTAAGGCTTTTGCCAAAGTCCCGCATGGGAGACTGGTCAAGAAGGTAAGAGCCCATGGGATCCAGGGCAATTTGGCACATTGGATCCAAAATTGGCTTAGTGGCAGGAGGCAGAGGGTGATGGTCGAAGGTTGTTTTTGTAACTGGAAGCCTGTGTCCAGTGGTGTACTGCAGGGATCAGTGCTGGGTCCCTTGCTGTTTGTAGTGTACATTAATGATTTAGATATGAATGTAGGAGGTATGATCAGTAAGTTCGCAGATGACGCGAAAATTGGTGGAGTGCTAAATAGCGAGGAGGGAAGCCTCAGGCTACAGGATGAAATAGACGGGTTGGTCAGATGGGCAGAACAGTGACAAATGGAATTTAACCCTGAAAAGTGTGAGGTGATGCCTTTTGGGAGGGCTAACAAGGCAAGGGAATACACAATGAATGGTAGGACCCTAGGAAGGACAGAGGGTCAGAGGGACCTTGGTGTGCATGTACATAGATCCCTGAAGGCAGCAGGACAGGTAGATAAGGTGGTTAAAACGGCATATGGGATACTTGCTTTCATTAGCCGAGGCATAGAATATAAGAGCAGGGAGGTTATGATGGAGCTGTACAAAACGCTAGTTAGGCCACAGCTGGAATACTGTGTGCAGTTCTGGTCGCCACACTATAGGTAGGATGTGATTGCATTGGAGAGGGTGCAGAGGAGATTCACCAGGATGTTACCTGGGCTGGAGCAATTCAGCTATGAAGAGAGATTGGACAGGCTGGGGTTGTTTTCCTTAGCTGAGGGGGGACCTGATTGAGGTGTACAAAATTATGAGGGGCATAGATAGGGTAGATAGAAAGGAACTTTTCCCCTTAGTAGAGGGGTCAATAACCAGGGGGCATAGATTCAAGGTAAGGGGCAGGAGGTTTAGAGGGGGTTTGAGGAAAAACTTTTTCACCCAGAGGGTGGTTGGAATCTGGAACTCACTGCCTGAAAGGGTGGTAGAGGCAGGAACCCTCACAACATTCAAGAAGCATTTAGATGAGCACTTGAAATGCCATAGCATACAAGGCTATGGACCAAATGCTGGAAAATGGGATTAGAATAGACAGGGCTTGATGGCCAGCACAGACATGATGGGCCAAAGGGCCTCTTTCTGTGCTGTATAACTCTATGGCCTAGAAATTCAGTGGGCTGCGCCACCCGTTAGCACCCAAAGAGGGCACTTAGTGGGTTTTGCGCCACCAGCCACACCTGCCGCTAAATTTAGCGGGACATTAACGGCGGCGCTAGCCGTTAGCACTGCGCCACCACCAATGACGTCATCGGTGTGCGCAGCGCCCCGCCACCGCCCCGATCGCGAAATTTGGTAGCGCCCCCTGCTTTAACAGCGGTCGCAATTTGCGACCGGTTCAGGGGGGCCTACCTGCGGCGGTAGAGGTGCGGAGGGGCCATTTTTTTTGCTGGCCACCTGCCAGCACCTCTTCGCGCCGCAGTCCCCAGCCTCCTGAGCCCCCCCCGCCCCGAGTTGTGCCGGCTGTGTCCCAAGAGTCCGGCACTTCTCCTCGGTGCCGGGCTCTTTTGCCGGCACTCGCAATCGCCAATCGCGCTGCAGCAGGCCCCTCCCCTTTAAGAAGGGGAGGAAGGCCTGCAGTACCGTAGCACACCGTGCCGCAGCGTGTGGCGCTGCGGCATGTTGCGCTGCGATTTTCAGTTGCAGCGCCCCGAGAGTGATGGGGCTTCCGTCTGGGGCGCTGAAACTGAATTTCCGGTGGGCGTTCACGACTCCTTCCGGGGCGGTACTTCCGGCGCCCTGGCGAGACTGGCGCCCTGTTTTCTAGGCCTATGACTCTATGACTCAGAGGTGGGGAATTATGGAGTGACCTGGGAACAGCGTGGAGAGTTCAAATCCCTGCGGATTTCTGGGTCAAAATGCAAACACACGAATAACGTGTCAGAAATACAGATAGGAACATAGGAATTGCCAGACGAAAAACGACCAAGGTCCATCTACTTTGCCTTCTACCATCCGGGGAGTCACATGATACAATGGAGATGTTGACTAATCATAGCAATCAATCTCAATAAATTGGACTACAACAGACCCAGACGCGACTTGAGAAAAACCCCAGTGGTGGAGAGCTTTTGTGAACCATAGGTCCAAAATCACCTTGCTTCCAAACATGCTACACTTTCCACATCATGTCTCAAATTACTCATATAGGCTGATGGTCCACATTATACATGAGCGGTTGTCATCTCTGTATTAGGCCTCTGTAATTGCCTGGAAGGGTACCTGGATCCTTGGAGCCCTGCAGAGCAAGGCCTACTCATTAACTCCACAGCACAGAGCTCAGCTTCGCAGAGGGAGGGACAGACCGATGACACAAGATAGGAGGTGGGAGTGCACCAACACCTGCTACAGGCTCCATAAGAATAGTTAACCAACCCTGTGGCACTAATGAAGCCTCGGCGTTCCATTGCTTAACTATCCCCACCTCACATCACCAGTGGTTATGCCCAACAAACACAGCAATCCTTAAGTGTTAACTAACACTAACGTACCTATGTGTACCATACTACAAGTTTAATTCCATCCGTGTATGCTGCCACAAATGTCATGTTGGTAATTTATTCACCACCTAACCACCTGCATATTTAGCATATAAACCAGTGTAAAATTCTAATTTAAAATGTTCTTTAAACTATTTCTTGTGATTAAGATCCAAACACAGTGTATGTGGCACGCTCGTTAGAATTTCAGATACTGAGATGACACAGGCTGCAAAGATAGTAATGATGTACTGAGTACACTATGTAGTAATTAGGTATGTAATTATATGTAATTATGTCTTTAGAATTAAGATATATTACTGACTTGATCAGTACAATTTATTGTAATTTATTTTAATTTATATGTAAGCTTTAATTTGTGCTTTTCAAATGATTTTTAACCAGGAGACCTCACCGGAATGCAACACCAAGTGTTGAGTTGAATAGCCTAACTGTTTGGAGTCCGGAATTCAAAGTGCCAGTGTTGGTGAAGTTAGGGAGAGAAGAGGGCAGCAAAATCAATTGGTGACAGAAGGGTAAAATAATTTTTCTCACAAATTATCCAAAAATAACCTGCATTCAAAATTACTCAACGGTGTCTAAACTGTTAGAAGGATTTGATAGGGTCGATGCAGAGAAATGATTTCCTCTGATGGGGGACATTAGGAATGAGGAGACTTAGGGGGAAAAATTCAGTATCGCCCCATTTGGGGCGCCGTTATCGGCCGTGCGCAAAGTTCAGCGCCTGGTACTAATTATTGCCTCCGACGGCAAACTTGGCTTTTATCCCCCCTGGAGGTGATTGGAGAGCTAAATCAGGCACTTCACACCTGTCTTAAGGCACAAATGCCGAGGAGCGAGGCGCTACCTCAGAGTGCTGGCGAAGCAAGGAAGGGCAAATCAAAATGAACCTGCAAAGTGCTGCTCAGTACCCAAACCTCCTTCACACAGCGTTGAGTCTCTCTCTCTCTCTCTCAGACTGCGTGGTGCAAAAATGTCACCAAAGAAGGCAGGAAGCGGTCGCCTTTAAATAGCGCTCCCCCAGTCCCTTTCTGACAGCATAACGCTCCACTCAACCTGTCATTGCTGGCGGTAAGGCAGGGGGCGCCACTCAATATCCGGTCCGGGGCGCTAACGGGGCGTTGCGCACTCGACTGACGTCACAATCTGCCGGCGCACGAGATCGTGGCGGTAGTGTTTAGCGCCGCCGCAAAATGTCTAGTTAATTTCGTGAGTGGCACAAACATCGCCGCGCCCGGGCGCTAGCTGCTTTGCGCCCCAATTGGCGCCCTCTTAAGGCGCTAACGGGAGGCGCAAACAACTGAATTTTTCCCCCAAAATCTTAAAATTAGAACTAGGCCATTCAGGATCAATGTCGGGAAGCATTTTGCCACACAAAGGGTAGTAGAAATCTGGATGTGGATGCGAGGACAATTGGAGCGTTCAAGACTGAGATAGAGAGATTTTTGTTAGATATGAGTATCAAGGGATATGCAGCCAAGGCAGGTAAATGGAGTTGAGATGCAGATCAGCCATGATCTAACTGAATGGTGGCACAGGCTCAAGGGGGATGAATGGTCTACTCCTGTTCCTTATGTTCCTATGATTTTAATTTTTTTTTCTTCTCAAACATAGTTTATTACAAGTAAATATAAACACTAAAATCTGTCCAACTGGTTTTGCCTCTAATTTTAGCGATATAAATAGAGAAAGAATTTACATTGCTATGCACCTTTCTCAGACAACCCAACAAATTACTTTTGAAGCGTAGTCACTGTTGTTATGTTGACAAACGTGGAAGCCAATTTGCACACAGCAAGATCCCACAAACAGCAATAACAAGGGATATTTTATATCGAACTAAACTGGCAGAAGATAGTTTGATGAAACATTACGTCTGAAAGACGGCACCTCTGACAATGCAGCGCTCAACTCAGTACTGCAGTGAAGTGTCAGTTTAGGTGAAGTGTTCAAGTCACATTCCGACTCAGAGGAACGAGTGCTCAGAGGGAATGAGTCGGACTGATACTGGGAGCTCAATTTCACAAGAGTAGATAACACACATTAGACATCAGCTACAAAACCTCTCACATCATTTTATGTTGGTAAGACAGTCATTTATAAAAGCTGAAAGAAATTATGTACACATATTACTAATAATATCCGATTCAGAATTTAGTGAGTTATTTTGGAAATTATTTCACGTGTAACATGCATGATTCAATTATTATAACAACATTTGTTTCCATTTATATCTATAGGATTAGGTAAAAAATGGAATAAATTGAAATTCCTTTACATTAAAACATAGAAGGGGAAAAATTCGGTTGCTTTGCGCCTCCTGTTAGTGCCCTAAGAGGGCGCTAATGGGGCGCAAAGCAACTAACACCCGGGCATGGCGACGTTTGCACTGCTCGCGAAATTGACCAGACATTTTGCGGCGGCGCTAAACACGACCGCCACGATGTCCTGCGCCCGCAGATCGTGATGTCAGTCGAGCATGCAACGCCCCGGACCAAATATTGAGTGGCGCCCCCTGTCTTACCGCCTGCCGCTAGCAACGCCTGGTTGAGGGGAGCGTTTTGCAGTTGGGAAGGGACTGGGGAAGCGCTATTTAAAGGCGACCGCTTCCTGCCTTTTATTGTCGGTGACATTTTTGCACCACGCATTCTGAGAGGGAGAGAGAGACTTCTGGAGAGATTCACTGCTGTGTGAAGGAGTTTAGGGTACTGAGCAGCATCTTGCAGGTTCATTTTGATTTGACCTTCCTTGCATCGATTTAGAAGAGACTGTGGGGGCTGCACTCTGAGCTCTTTCCCTGGGCCTCTCCATTGTTCTTTCCAGCAGATTTGATGTACAGGTCTCTCCAAGCCGAGATTCAAGGCTGCAATGAGCAGGGTGTGGATGGAGAGCAAGATCAATCCTCCCCTTTAAGAACTGGCCAGCGCCAGTGTGTCTGTGTTCCATTGCTGACTGACATCTCATGAGCTTCGCCAGCGCTCTGAGGTAGCACCTCACTCCTTGGGGTTAGCGCCTTAAGGGAGGTGTGTAGTGCCTGATTTGCACTCCAAACACCTCCAGGGGCGATAGAAGCCAAGTTTGCAGTCAGAGGCGATAATTAGCGCCAGGCGCTAAACTTTGCACCCGGCCGATAATTGCACCCTCTGGTGATTATTCTTGTTTTATAAGAAGCATTGTAATTGGTTGCCTGTTTTCCTGCCTTGAGATATATGCTGTAAACTTATTGGTTAGTTGATTCCATGTGACCTGTGGTGGCCATCTTAAATTCAGTTTTCTACAGTTTGGTTGAGACTGGGTGCTCAACATGTACTTGCTGGTTTTTTAAGGTTAATAAAGCCTAGCTTTTGAAAGGCAATCTACTCTTTATTTCAATTTATTAACCTTTTGCTATAATGGAACGATATCTTCGACCGGAACGATTTAATGCTGACCCTAATTCTGCAGGAGTGGATGATCAATGGAAACATTGGTATCGTACATTTAAAAACTTTTTGGGTGTGTTGGATCAGCAATCTCTAAATAAGTTGGATATACTAATCAACTACATTGCTCCGGATGTGTATAAGTATATTTTGGACTGTGAAACTTATGAATTGGCTATTGCTACGTTGGAAATTTTTTTTGTTAAACCCAAAAATGAGGTATTTGCACGTCACCTTTTATCTGCCCATAGGCAGCAGGTGGGAGAATCCTTGGATGCTTATTTACAAGCACTCCGGCGCCTTGGTGCGATCTGTAATTATAAGGCCGTGTCTGCAGAAGAACATAGGGAAGAGTCGGTACGGGATGCATTTATTAATGGATTACTGTCGAGATCAATTCGTCAGCGGTTATTAGAAAATAAGATCTTGGATCTTAAGAGTGCTTTTGAGCAAGCCTCTACATTGGATTTGGCTCAGAGAAGTTCGGATTCTTATGCTCTTTTTGATCGGCCTGCGACCGTGGTTTCGGCAGTTCCGGATGAAAGGGAGTTACGTGGATTTAATAGGAGTGGTTTATCAGATTCCGAAACAGTTTCTACTTCGGCAGCTGTTGCCTCTAGGATTCAGAAGTGTTATTTTTGCGGGAACGCCCGGCACCCCCATCTGAAATGCCCTGCCCGGGAGGCTGTGTGTAGTAAATGCGGCAAGGGAGGTCATTACGCACGTGTTTGCAAATCGGTTGCCTCCTCTGCGACCATTCAGCCTTTAGATAGGGCATTTATTGCATCAGTTTCTGCCGCCTTTTCCCATGGCCTAAACAAAGCTATAGTTATGGCCCAAGTTAATGGGTTAGAAGTGAAGGCCCTTATAGATACGGGCAGTACTGAGAGCTTTATAAGTCTTCAGTTTGTGAGGGAGAAGCGTTTGAAAATTTCGCCTGTTTCCTATCAGGTGTGTATGGCTCAGACGACTCTCACCTCACAAGTAGCTGGTTGTTGCCTTGTGAAATTAATTCTCCTAGGTAATACGTATACTGATATACGCCTATCCGTTCTGCCTAATCTCTGTGCGGACATTTTGATTGGTCATGATGTGCTTCAATTACATGAGTCCCTCAGTCTTTCTTTTGGAGGAACCAAGCCACCTTTGTCTATTTGTGGATTAACTTCTTTATTCATTTCTCCATTATCACTTTTTTCCAATTTGATGCCGGACTGTAAGCCAATTGCTACCAAGTCAAGAAGGTATAGCAGTCAGGATAAAGAATTTATTAATTCTGAAGTTCAACGTCTTTTATCGGAAGGAATCATTGAACCTAGTTTTTCGCCCTGGCGGGCACAGGTAGTTGTCACCACTAATGAGAGACATAAGAAGCGAATGGTGATAGACTACTCTCAAACTATTAACAGGTATACTCAATTAGATGCGTACCCCCTGCCTAAGATTGATGAGCTTATCAATAAAGTATCTCAATATAAGGTTTTTAGCACTATTGACCTAAAGAGTGCTTATCATCAGATTCCTATCGCTAAGAGGGACAAACCATATACGGCCTTTGAAGCTGGCGGAAAGCTGTACCAGTTTTGCCGAGTACCATTCGGTGTTACTAACGGTGTCGCCTGTTTTCAACGGGCAATGGATGCTTTTATAAGTGATAACTCTCTCTCTGACACCTTCTCATATTTAGATGACATCACGGTGTGTGGCAAATCAAGGGTGGAGCACGATTTTAATCTAGAAAGATTCCTTCAAGTTGCGGAAAAAGTTGGCTTAACTTTCAATAAAGAGAAGTGTATCTTTTCGACCACCGAGGTAAATTTACTGGGATATATTATCTCGGGAAACAAGATTAAACCAGATCCAGAACGGCTGCGACCACTGATTGATTTACCTTGCCCTACTAATTCTAAGGCCTTGCAACGAGTTGTTGGACTGTTTTCTTATTATTCTAATTGGATTGCAAACTTCTCGCAGAAGATCCGGCCCCTTATTCGGGTTACGACATATCCTCTATCATGGGAGGCCAGGACGTGTTTTGATAATCTTAAAAAGGATATCCTTGGAGCAGTTGTGCATTCTATTGATGAGCAGGTTCCCTTTGTGATTGAGACGGACGCTTCCGATTTTGCAATTGGGGCTACCCTGAACCAAAATGGAAGACCTGTGGCCTTTTTCTCACGTACTCTGAACAATAGTGAGCAGAGACATTCATCAATAGAGAAAGAGGCGTACGCAATAGTAGAAGCACTGCGTAAATGGAGACATTATTTACCTGAGCGACATTTTACGTTAGTAACTGACCAAAAATCTGTGTCCTTCATGTTTGATGTCAAACATTTCGGAAAGATTAAGGGCTCCCCGATGGCTGTGAACCTTGCCAGGGTCAGTGAGGAGAGCAGTGGGTCTGTGGAGGTGAGAGGGGTCAAAATGTCAGCTGTAGAGCTGAATGGTGGGTGCAAGTGTGGACAGGTAATTATGAGAGGTGAGTGTAAAGTGTTGGAAAAAATTTCCTTACCTTTGCTTCTTTCTGCAGGCTTCAACCTTTGAGGATCCGGAGGTGCCTCATTCTCAATGGCAGAGATGACAGAATGGCTGCTGCATTCTCAGATGGAGCAGTCATCTGCTTTCTGCTGAGGAGAGAGGTCTTGGTAAGCCTGGGTGCAAGGGCTCACCTTAGGACAGAGATTGTCAGTGTTTGACAACTTCTCAAAGCTGTAAAATGCTGACAATTCATCTGTCAAAAAAATTTCGACAGATAAAGCGTCATACGCTGACGTCATCTGTCACCGGCTTTCCCTTAATTGGCCGGTAAGCCCGCAGGGCGAGCTTAACAAGGCCAATCAAGAGAAAATAGTGTGGGTTCATCATATGTCGCTGGGGGCGGGACTGAAACCCGGAAACCAGAAGTCCCGCCTCCAGCACGTCTCCATTGAGAAAATCCAGCCCAGTGAGTCTAGATTTTGGTATGGCTAACTTTAACGGGATGAGACAGAGACTGATGACAGCAAACTGGTCAAAGCTGTTATTGGGTAAAGCTATAGATGAACAGTGAGAGGAGTACAAAAAAGAATTTAGCTTAAAACAGCACCAGTATATACCCCTAAGGCACAAGGGGGAAAGATTTGGTTGCTTTGCGCCTCGGGGCACTAACAGGGTGCAAAGCAACTAGCGCCTGGGTGCGGCACCGCTAACGCCTCCCGCAAAATTCAGCGGGAGGTTAGTGACGGTAGTAGCTGGTAATACCCCGCGGCGCTGTGCCTCCGCCAATGACATCATCGCTATGCACAGCCGCAAATTTGGCTCACGCCCCCTGACCTACCACCAGACGTTAGGTCCGGCAGGGTCAGGGTGGCGTTTTTGCGGTCGGAGCAGCGATAATTAAAGGGCAGGTGCTGGGCGGCCATTTTTTTGGGGCCACCTGCCCCCTCTGGCCTCCTCCTGCAGGGTGCTTTAAAGGAAGTAGGTGAGGAAATTGTAGATGCTTTAACCATAATCTTCCAAAGCTCTCTCAATTCAGGAATTGTTCCTTTCGACTGGAAAATTGCAAATGTCACTCCATTATTTAAGAAAGGTGCGAGAGAGAAACCAGGAAATTGTAGGATAGCAAAATACTGCAGATGCTGGAAATTCGAAATAACAACAGAAAATGCTGGAAAAACTCAGCAGGCCAGGCAACATCCGTGGAGAGAAATTAGTCAACGTTTCGGGTCAAAACCCTTTGTCGAGACCTGTTAGTCTAACATCTGTTGTGGTGAAGTTATTGGAATCTATAAGTAAGGACAGAGTGACTCAGCACTTAGAGAAATTTGAACTGATTAGAGAGAGCCAACATGGATTTGTAAAGCGTAGGTCATGTCTAACGAACCTAATTGAATTTTTTGAGGAAGTAGCTAAAGTAGTAGACATGGGAATTATATGGGTGTAATTTATATGGACTTCCAGAAGGTATTTGATAAGGTTCCACGCTAGACTTAGCTAAAATTAAAGCTCATGGAATTGAGGGGAAATTGTTGACCTGGTTAGGTGATTGGTTAGACAATAGAAGACAGAAAGTAGGGATAATGGGTATGAACTCGAATTGGAAGGAAGTGATTAGTGGTGTCCCACAAGGATTTGTGCTGTAGCCTCAACTATTCACTCTATTTATTAATGACTTAGATAATGCAATAGAGAGCCACATATCCAAGTTTGCCGATGACACAAAGATTGGTGGCATAGTAAGTAACGTAGTAGCTGGTAATACCCCGCGGCGCTGTGCCTCCGCCAATGACATCATCGCCATGCACAGCCGCAAATTTGGCTCGTGCCCCCTGACCTACCACCAGACGTTAGGTCCGGCAGGGTCAGGGTGGCGTTTTTGCGGTCGGAGCAGCGATAATTAAAGAGACATTGATAGATTAAGTGAGTGGGCAAAACTGCGACAAATGAATTTTAACGCAGCTAAGTGTGAGGTCATCCATTTTGGACCAAAAATGGAGATATCTGAGTATTTTTTAAATAGTGAAAAGCTAAGAACAGTGGAGGTTCAAAGAGATTTAGGGGGTCTACATACACAGATCACTAAAATGTAGTAGTCAGGTACAAAAAATAATCAAAAAGGCTAATGGATTGTTAGGCTTTATAACTAGAGGGCTAGAATATAAAGGGGGGGACATTTTGCTACAACTGTACAAGCCCTGGTTAGACCACATCTGGATCACTGTGTACAGTTCTGGGCACCGCACTTTAGAAAGGATATATTGGCCTTGGAAGGCGTGCAGTGCAGATTCACCAGAACATTTCCAGGGCTCCAAGGGTTAGATTATGAGTTGAGAGTACGTAAACCAGGCTTGTATTCCCTGGAATATAGAGAGATTAAGGGGTGATTTGATTGAGGTTTTTAGGATTCTGAAAGGAACTGATAGGGTAGATAGAGAGAAACTTTTTCTGCTAGTGGGGGAGTCGAGGACAAGGGAACATAACCTTAAAATCAGAGCCAGGCCATTCAGGAGAGAAGTTAGGAAACATTTCTTCAAACAAAGGATGGTAGAATTGTGGAACTCTCTCCCACAAAAAGCAGTAGATGCTCGCTCACTTAATAATTTTAAATCTAAGATCGATAGATTTTGCTAGCCAAGAGTATTATGGAATATGGAGACAAGGCGGGTGGATGGAGTTAGGACACAGATCAGCCATGATCTCATTGAATGGCAGAACAGGCTCGATGGGCTGAATGGCCTACTCCTGTTCCTATGCTCCTTATAAAGTAATGTTGTGATGTGTATGTGGCTTCTATTGATGCACAACTCTGGGTATCCAGTATCACTGAAAGTAAGGAAGTGTTTTACCTCTGTTGACACTTTAATAAGTGGCTCGCTCAACAAGAGCAGGCCCCACTAAACAAAGTCTGTTTTTTTTAATGTACGATCTGCTTCAAAATATATTTAAAACTCTACAGGTGATGTAGCGGGGATCACATACACTACCAGGTTCAGTCACAAGCAGATTTGATCCTTTTTAAATAGGAAGAGCAATGAAACATTACCTGTCACAGCATGGCAAGGATATTCTTCCCAGAAAGAAAAATGATCCTTCCTGCTCATCTTCCCAAAATAGACTTTTTCTGTGAGTGACTAGTTGCCTTCTGCTCTGTACTTCGTGTCTCATTTTACTGTGGCACTGATTTTAATTTGGCTATTGGAGCAGAGAAAAGCTGTATTCCTGCGTAGGCAGCTCATCAAGGAATAAAAAATAACAGCCAGCACTAGGGGTTGAGCAATGGACTTTTGCCCTTTACATTGGCGATTGGGGACGGAACTCACCCTTTAGTATAAGTAGTATTAGCTCTAGCTGTGTACTCAGTAATTTGATGCTTTTTGTCATCAAAAGTGCAACAAATGTTATTCTATAAAGGACTTCAAAGCTGAAAATCTATTTCCCTGAACCCAGTTCACTTCCATTTCCCTCCAGCTTGCAGCCCTGGATTGTATTCTAACAACTTTCTTGTAGTGAAATGATTTGACAATTTAATTTTTTGTCACTTTTTTCCCAATACTTTCTCTCTGGCAAGTAAAATTATTCTTTTTTTTTCTTCCATCTGTCCCTTGACGGATTAGTGGCAATGTAATCAGATGAACACAATTTCCAGCGATGTTATTGTACGCTTCATCTGCTTGTATCTAATTCCTTTCAATGGCGGAGTGTTAGATCATTTATCTATCCGTCTTTTTTCCATGTTCTTTTAATTTTGTTGAAGCATTCGTGGCCGACACATTCACCTGAGGCCCATTACTATAGCAAAAAAAAATCAGCGTCATCCCTCCAAAACACAACCTGACTCTGGGATGCTCATCCTAAGCAACATTGTGCATTTGTCGCTGACAGCTATCAATCACTGTAACCCATCCACAAAGCTATTCCAAACATCTTATGGAACAATTTTTCTGTTTTAGTTACAGTTCTGACGAAGATTTTGACAGGTATGTTTCCCCACCCCACCCTATTTTTTCCCGTAAACACAATCTAATAGATAACAATTATATTTTAGACAGTAGGCCAGATTTTGCCGTCAAAATAACGGTGAGGCGAATAGCGCCCGCTGTTATTTATGCGCAAATGGCACAGCAACGTCAGGTGAGGAGAAGATGCGCGGTTAAACACGGATATCCAAAAGGCGCTGTCCGAGTTGCGCCACTCCGCCAACAGCTTTTCAAAAACAGCATCTCGCAGTCTGCCTCACCATCAACATGCATTGAATGGCGTGAAGTTGCTGTATTTGCACAGTAGATAGGAACTACAAACTCGCCACTGAAAGATAAGTCTTGTCATTTCAAGTCTAAGTATGAGGTGATAAGTGTTACTGCCAGTCAACCTCCCTGGCACTGAAAATTAACTCGTAGAAGTGCGGAGTCTCATTCCTTCAGGTTTAAATTGTTGGGAGATTTTAAAACTGTAACATTTCAAACCTTTTAAAAAACGTTTCCTTTCTGTCTCTTTTTTTCTCTCGCTCTTAGTCCAATCTTTATTTCCCTTTCTGTACCTGATTTGACATTGAATTCGCCCATTCTAATTTACACTCCCTTCTCAGTTCTTGTGCTGTTTATTTCACAATCCTTCAATTTGATTGGTTAAGGAGATACACGATACAGATTGTATGGCTGACATCAGACGGAATCTTTCACTTAGCACCGCTCTGTGTAGTGGCGTGTTCTGATGAAAGGTCATCGATCTGAAACGTTAACACTGTTTCTCTCTTCACAGGTGCTGCCTGACCTGCTGAGTATCTCCAGCATTTTCTGTTTTTATTTAAGGAGATACACAGTTGCTTGCCCAGTTCACTCAGGTCCCAGATGCCCTGCTTCCCTCGCTGTGCCGTTATCAGCTCGCACTTTCAGCAAGTGCCCACGCAAAAAAATGTAAAAACCTGAATGTGCAAGAAGTCTAACTAACGGCAGATGCCGTTAGATACCCTGCTACAGCAAATTATGGCCCAATGTTTCGACAAACTGAGTTAACAGACTTGTGTTTACAGTACTTAGAATTTACAAAAAATTATTAAACTCGACTGACATAAATTAAAAGTGGCTGAACACATCTGTTACCTTGTTACATTTGCTGTTCAGACGCAGAACAATAACATAGCATTTGCATCAGCTTCGGGTTTTATTAATCACTTGGCATCACAACATTATATTTCACATTTGCTTTGACAGAACAATTAATCATGGTACTACTGTAAGTCTGTTCAATGTCCTCAACACAGATCACACCACTACACAGAGCGGTGCTAAGTGAAAGATCCCCTCTGATGTCAGCTCTACAAGCTGTATCGTATTCATGTTGATGGCCCCACTGCTGAGGACCTTGCCGAACCTTGAATAGGTGATGATGATGATGTAAAACACAGCTTGTGTTTGTATGACAAGATGGGCACTGTCACCTTGCACACTACTGTTTCTCAGTGAAATAAAACTGAAATGCTATTCATACAAAATGATGCAGAAATCCCAAAACAAAATTGTGAGTAAAATTGTATTTCTTTCAATTAGTGTCAGGTTCTATAATAATTAGCAGCATAAGTGGTGCAGAACCAGAAGTGCACACTGTGAAGATTCAAGATTGTTTAGTGTTACTGTTAAAATACAGATATAATAATAAGATTAAACTACTGGAGTCATTGTTGGATCTCTGCCACGTCAGCTATCATAAGACACAAGTGAGTACACTGCAACTACAGGTGCCTATCCACTGCAGTCTTTTTAATTGAGAAGGTGAAGGACCAAGGCCCAAGTGCAAGACACCTTCAAGGTTGAAAGGAATAAGGGGGAAAAAGTCATGGCCGCCATGAGAGTTGTCACCGGCAACTCGGGTTAATGACTGCTGAAAATGGACGAAGCGCGACCGGAGAAAAATTCGCACTGGGGGCGAAAGATTTTTAGCCCGGCGCTAACTTACCGCCCTCCTGGTGGCGTTAGCGCCGGCATGGATGTCGAAGTTCCCGTCCTGAAGTGGTGTTCCAGCTTCCAACAGCCTCTGGAAGCGAGGCTATGGAGTTTGCAAGGAATTGTGGGTAATTAACAGGGCTATGAATGAAAAGGGCAATGCCTTCAGAACTAATACAAATTTTCAGCCCATACTGCCTCTTAAAAAAAAAAATTTACATTAAAAAGATGTCCCAAATGGGAGTCGTCAGACCTTCATGCTGAATTCCCCTCCGAACCTCAAAAAATGGGAAACGTGCTTCAGCACTAACACAAATGGCTCAGCAGGCCAGGGAAGGGGAACCCAGGGTTTTGCACGCAGCAATCCCTGACTTGGAAATATATCGCCGTTCCTTCATCGTCGCTGGGTCAAAATCCTGGAACTCCCTCCCTAACAGCACTGTGGGAGTACCTTCACCACATGGACTGCAGCGGTTCAAGAAGGCGGCTCACCACCACCTTCTCAAAGGAGGCAATTAGGGATGGGCAATAAATGCTGGCCTTGCCAGCGACGTCCACATCCCAGGAATGAATAATTAAAAAAAGGAGGCAGGATGAGTGGTATTAAAAGCACCGCATGCAATTATTTTTTTTAAATAGTTTTATGATAATTTCAAAATAATTGTTTTGTAATTGCCCTTGGGAGATATGTGGAACAGTTATACAATTTTTATTAAATGTAAGGCATTATTGCTCCTTTGATTTAATTTCTGGCTCTTATTCCAATGTAGAGCCTCACAGTCACCCTCAATAACAGCAGTAAATGGTACGAGCAAGTTACAGCATGTCAATTAGCTCACAACATGCATTTATATCATAATGAACACTAAGCTCTATGGAAATGAGGTCACTGCTCTTAACCATGTAACTAATTTATTTTTATAATGTTATAATGTTACTAACCTGAGTGAGGGCTTGGAACTGGGGGGTTTTTTAGGATGAGAAAGAAACAGATTTCAATTTTTGCACCACGTCACTATTAAGCAGTCTCAGGTCCAGTAAGGTCATATTTTCCAATGTGGAAGAAAAGAACACTGCATTGTTCACACGATGCCAGATTAGAGATGATGCCCAACTTCATGCTGTCTTACAAACAAGGGAATCAGATGATGAAATGCATTATTTGTATCAGATATTTAACTTAGGAAAGGACAGAGACCAGAATACACAAGTCTTATCCTTTTCTATATATGCAAACCTAACCACCCACTCTTTCACTACATCCTTCCATTCCTTCCCACCCCTATTGATGGGTATGTTTTGACATAGTAACAAAGTGTGTTTGGATCAATTTTTTCAATTATCTTCATAATGTATTCATGCATCAATTCAATTCAACAAGCCCCTTTTCTAAGGTAATGTGCCCTCGTTACTTATACTTCTGAATCGTCTTCATTACTCACCTCCATCTCATCTCAAAGGCAGTAATATCCTTCCGATTGAAGGTGACCAGAACTTTACACAGTCTGACCAACATCTTAAAGCAGCACAGAAATCAATGCTTTTATCTGTCTATTTGTATGCTGGCTTTTGATCCCAGGCCTGCTTTTAGAAACACCAGCCAGTAGAACTGCCAAATTAACAGGAGTCCTTTCAATTACTTCCTCCAAACCGAAATATGCAATGGCAATGGTACATTACTTACAACTTTGTGTTTCTTTGCAAGATTTCATCAGAATATATGTATACAATAAATCAATTTAATTACAGGAGTCTCTGGCTCCTACAGTGGGAATGAATAGCTGTATTATCTTTATTATTCGGATTATTAAGCCTCCCAGCTCCCCCTCATCACCCCCCCTTCCCCCATCCCTACCCCCCTCCCCCCATCCCCACCCCCCTCACTTCCTTCCTTTCCTAAAGGTAGTCTGGGTTCATGCTGGGATCCAATAGCTCAGTTCTGTGGTAGCTCGCCAAAGTGGCCATTCATGACACAGTCGGACTATCCTCTGGAGACTGTTCTTTAAGATGATACTTTCTGAAAATTGTGGAAAAGAGTATTTGACCAGATTGGCCATCACAAAATGCTCTTTCATTCATCGAGCTGTCTAAAGGTCATTGAAGATATTCATATAAAGAATATTGTGATCAGTGGTCAAGCAATGGCTCTTCCCTTTGCTCTGGGTCTCATTCTTTAAAGTTATAAACATCTGTGAGCAATCTGCGTGTATGCGGTCCATTTCATGGATATTACAGAATTACCAGAAGAATCAAGATCTGAGGAAGAAATGTATGTAAAGTCGGGAATCATCTGAAAAAATCATTCTCACTGCAGATCAACTATCTAACTATCCATTGGTTTGAAACGAATTTAGGAGCTAGAATTTCTGGCTTCATAGAGCACTGGATATCATTTTATTGCAGATTAGAGTTTGCACTGATACTGCTTCTCAATTATAAAAATGAGTTCACATCAGTGGCCAAGTCAGGCATGTAAACAAAATGGTGTAGTGGAAAATATACAGTAGTCGAGTCGACCAATTCCAGCTGACAAGTTAGTCAACATTGGAAGCATTATTTATAGGGGTTATTGTTGCACAAAATTGGAGTTAAATCTGATGCTTAATGAAAGCGTATTTACCAAGAAGTCTGGTGCTGCCACTTTTGCTGATAACTCAGCATTACAAAATTGGTAATGTCTCATGTCATTCCGCTATGCCTCATAGTCATCATAAAAGAACTAAAAGAGTTATTTTCGATGAATATGTAGTGATTGCACTGGTAACCATGATGAATTGGCTAGTATTTCTTTCATTTATTTTTTAACTGGACTGTTTCCGCTGAGTAGCTGGTCTGAACTGCGGCAGTGGGATCTCACCCTCCGTATTATTTTAAGATTCGGAACCCTAAGCGTGATAAACTGCTCTGACACAAATGCAACGATGCTAGCATAGCAAATTCTCTTCCCAATCTCAAGCTAACACCTGCTTTCAGCAACAAATGACAGGGTGGGCATTTTGACATCCAGCAAGTTAGCAATTCTGGCAGCTTTCTCTCAGAGTCATCTCCAGAAACACATGCATGATTGAAAAGGGGACTTCAGAAAGGGAAAACTGTCATCAAATGCATATCCATGCTACAGTGATTCAAATATTGGAGACATCTCTAGCAGTGACGACTCTACATTTAAAAAAAATCCATGAAGCACTGAGGCTGTCTTTTCATAGAAACATAGAAACATAGAAGATAGGAGCAGAAGTAGGCCATTCGGCCCTTCAAGCCTGCTCCGCCATTCAATGAGATCATGGTTGATCATCCAAATTCAGTACCCTGTCCCTGCCTTCTCCCCATATCCCTTTAGCCTTAAGAAATATATCCAACTCTTTCTTGAATATACTTAATGAACTGGCCTCCACCGCCCTCTGTGGCAGAGAATTCCACAGGTTCACCACTCTCTGGGTGAAGAAATTCCTCCTCATTTCAGTCCTAAATGGCTTACCCCTTATCCTTAGACTATGACCCCTGGTTCTGGACTCCCTGGCCATCAGAAACATCCTTCCTGCATCTAGTCTGTCCAGGCCTGACAGAATTTTATAGGTTTCGATGAGATCCCCTCTCAATCTTCTAAACTCCAGTGAGTATAAGCCCAATCGACACAATCTCTCCTCATACGTCATTCCTGCCATCCCAGGTATCAGCCTGGTGAATCTTCGCTGCACTCCTTCCATGGCAAGAACGTCCTTCCTCAGGTAAGACGACCAAAACTGCACACAATACTCAAGGTGTGGTCTCACCAAGGCCCTGTACAACTGCAGCAAGACATCCTTGTTCTTGTACTCGAACCCTCTTGCTACGAAGGCCAACACACCATTTGCCTTCTTAACCGCCTGCTGCACCTGCATGCTTACCTTCAGCGACTGGTGCACAAGAACACCTAGGTCTCTTTGCACTTCCCTTTCTCCCAATCTATTGCCATTCAAATAATAATTTGCCTTCCTGTTTTTGCCACCAAAGTGGATAACCTCACATTTATCCACATTATAGTGCATTTGCCATGTTTCTGCCCAATCACCCAACCTGCCCAAATCGTACTGGAGTTTCACGACATCCTCCTCACAGCATACCCTCCCACCCAGCTTTGTGTCATCTGCAAATTTGGAGATATTACATCCGATTCCCTCGTCCAAATCATTAATATATATTGTGAACAGCTGGGGTCCTAGGACCGATCCTTGCGGTACCCCACTAGTCACTGCCTGCCACTCGGAAAACGACCCGTTTATTCCAACTCTTTGCTTTCTGTCCGCCAACCAGTTCTCTATCCAAGTCAATACCTTGCCCCCAATCCCATGTGCCTTAATTTTGCACGCTAATCTCTTATGCGGGACCTTATCGAAAGCCTTCTGAAAGTCCAAATACACCACATCCACTGGTTCTCCCTTATCTATTTTACCAGTTACATGCTCAAAAAATTCCAGTAGATTAGTCAAGCATGATTTACCTTTTGTAAATCCATGTTGACTTTGTCCGATCCAGTCACTGCTTTCCAAGTGCTCTGCTATTACATCTTTTATAATGGACTCTAGCATTTTCCCCACTACCGATGTCAAGCTTACCGGTCTATAATTCCCCGCCTTTTCTCTACCACCTTTTTTGAATAGTGTGGTAACATTAGCTACCCGCCAATCCATGGGTACCGTTCCAGAGTCTATCGAGTTCTGGAAGATGACCAGCAATGCATCTACTATTTCAAGGGCCACTTCCTTAAGTACCATGGGATGTAGATTATCAGGCCCTGGGGATTTATCGGCCTTCAGTCCCATCAATTTTCCTAACACCATTTCCCTACAAATACTGATTTCTTTCAGTTCCACCCTTTCATCAGACCCTATGTTCCCCGGCATCTCTGGGAGGTTATTTGTGTCCTCCTTTGTGAAGACAGAACCAAAATATGTATTTAGTTGGTCAGCCATTTCTTTGTTCCCCATTATAAATTCCCCTGATTCTGACTGCAAGGGACCTACGCTTGACTTCACCAATCTTTTTCTCTTCACATATCTATAAAAGCTTTTACAGTCAGTTTTTATGTTCCCTGCAAGCTTACTCTCATATTCTATTTTCCCTTTCTTAATTAATCCCTTTTTCCTCCTTTGTTGAATCCTAAACTGCTCCCAATCCTCAGGATTATTGCCTTTTCTGGCCAATTTATATGCCCTCTCCTTGGACCTTATGCTATCCCTAATTTCCCTTGTTAGCCACGGTTGGGTCACCTTTTTTGTTTTATTTTTATGCCAAACTGGGATGAACAAATTCTGTAGTTCATCCATTCGGTCTTTGAATGTTTGCCATTGCCTATCCACCGTCAACCCTTTGAGTGACATTACCCAATCAATCCTACCCAACTCGCTCCTCAGACCATCGTAGTTTCCTTTATTTAAATTGAGGACCCTTGTCTCTGAGTCAACTACTTCATTCTCCATCTTAATGAAGAATTCGATCATATTATGATCGCTCCGACCCAAGGGGCCTCGTACAACAAGATTGCTAATTAATCCTTTCTCGTTACATAATACCCAGTCTAAGATGGCCTGATCTCTGGTTGGTTCCTCGACATATTGGTCCAGGAAACCATCCCGTAAACACTCCAGGAATTCCTCCTCCACAGTATTGTTACTAATTTGGTTGGCCCAATCTATATGTAGATTAAAGTCACCCATGATGACTGCTGTGCCCTTATTGCACGCTTCTTTAATTTTCCTTTTAATGCCATCCCCAACCTCCGCCTTACTGTTTGGAGGTCTATATACCACTCCCACTAATGTTTTTTTCCCCTTAGTATTTCTCAATTCTACCCATACAGATTGCACATCATCAGAGCTAATATCCTTCATTACAATTGTATTAATCCCTTCTTTAACCAGTAATGCTATCCTACCTCCCTTTACTTTTTGCCTATCTTTCCTGAATATCGAATACCCCTGGATGTTGAGTTCCCAGTCTTGGCCATCCTTGAGCCACGTTTCCGTAATCCCAACCAAATCATATTCGTTTACCTCTATTTGCGCAGCCAATTCATCCACCTTATTACAAATGCTCCTCGCATTAAGACACAAAGGCCTAGAAATTCGGTGGGCTTTGCGCCCAGTTACAGCCCAAAGAGGGCTTCTGCGCCAGTAGGGGTGGTAGCGCTGATTTTGAGAGCCGCGGTAATGGCGGCGGTAGCCGGTAGCGCTGCGCCGGCACCGATGACGTCATCGGTGTGCGCAGTGCCCCGGTGCCGCCCCGAACCCCATCTTCAGTTGCCGCCGCCTCCTCCGTGGCGGCCGCTAACAACATCGGGAGACCGGGTCCTTACTGCAGCCTTAGCGGGGCGCTTTAAGGTGGAGGTGCGGCCGGCGGCCGCCTGCCCGCACCTCCTTCCCCGGCCTCCTCCACCCCCCCCCCCCCCTGCGGCATTGCCGGCTGGTTTCCGTGGAGCCCGGCACTTCTCCGTTGTGCCGGGCTCTTTTGCCGGCACTCGCGATCGGGGCTCCGGCCGTTGCAGGCACCTCCTCCTTAAGAGAAGGAGGAGGCCTGCAGTACAGCAGCCTGCCGCACCGCATCGGGTGGCGCAGCGGCACCGGGAGCGCTGAAATTCACTTTCAGCGCCCCAAGCGGGGGCGGGCACACCCTGGAACAGCGCCCGGTTCCGCCTTGGGGCGCTAAAAGTGAATATGGGACGGGCGCAACTGGCTCCGCGGCCAGCGCAAAATTTTCGGCGCAAACGAGCTGGCGGGGCTATACCCAATTTCTAGGCCAAAGCCTTCAGGCTTGTTTTTTTAACGCTCTTAGACCTATTAGAATTATTATTTACTGTGGCCACGTTTGATTTAAACCATTGATTTCTCTGACTGCCACTTTTGTTTTTCTCCTTCCTATCTTTTGCTTTTATCCCTGTTTTCCTTTCCTCTCTCTCCCTGCTCAGGTTCCCAACCCCCTGCCATTTTAGTTTAAACCCCCCCGAACAGCACTAGCAAACACTCCCCCGAGGACATCGGTCCCGGCCCTGCCCAGGTGCAAACCGTCCCATTTGTACTGGTCCCACCTCTCCCAGAACCGGTTCCATTGTCCAAGGAATTTGAATCCCTCCTCCTTGCACCATTCCTCTAGCCACGTATTCATTTGAAATATCCTCCTAGTTCTACTCTGACTAGCACGTGGCACTGGTAGCAATCCTGAGATTACTACATTTGAGGTCCTATTTTTTAATTTACCACCTAACTCCCTATATTCTGCTTTTAGGACCTCATCCCGTTTTTTACCTATATCGTTGGTGCCTATGTGCACCACGACAACTGGCTGTTCGCCCTCCCCCTCCAAAATGTTCTGCAGCTGCTCCGAGACGTCCTTGACCCTTGCACCAGGGAGGCAACACACCATCCTGGAGTCTCGATTGCGGCCGCAAAAATGCCTCGTCTTTTTTTTTAAAAAGACGAAAGTTAACACTTAAACATTTCACACAGTATTAAAACTTGGTACATGGATTTCAAAAGTGTGATTTTCACCCCTCCTCCAGCCCCACAAACCCCCGAGATATCGGCGCTCCTCTAATTCTGCCCTCTTGAGCATCCCTGGTTTTAATCGCTCAACCATTGGCGGCTTCTGTTGCCAAGGCCCTAAGCTCTGAAATTCCCTCCCTAAACCTCTCCTCCTCTCTACCTCACTTTCCTCCTTTAAGACTCTCCTTAAAACCTACCTCTTTGACCAAGCTTTTGGTCATCTGCCCTAATTTCTCCTTATGTGGCTCGGTGTCAATTTTTTTTTCATGTAATACACCTGTGAAGCGCCTTGGGACATTTTACTAAGTTAAAAGCGCTATATAAATACACATTGTTGTTGTTGTCCTCCTCTGAAGGCACAGTTCAACAGATACCGGCAGCCCTCCAGAATCTCACCACACCAGCTACTCTACTTGTGTGAGCCCAGACCATGAATATTGGCAGGTTATACAACCATGGAGGCAACAAATTCCAAGCCCAATCCTGCCCACTCATGCACTTTCCACAATAAGTCACTGAGTAGCAACTGGGAGCAGGAATATTGGCTGCTGTCCCCTTCCACAGCCCAGGGCACTGACACAAGCTGTACCCTCTTCATGGCAGCCTCAGCTGGCTCAGCACAATCTACTTACCTGTTTAACTGTCTATACTCTTAGGGGGAAAAATTCAGTATCGCCCCGTTTGGGGCGCCATTATCGGCCATGCGCAAAGTTTAGCGCCTGGCGCTAATTATTGCCTCCGACAGCAAACTTGGCTTTTATCGCCCCTGGATGTGATTGGAGCGCTTCACACCTGTCTTAAGACGCAAATGCCGAGGAGCGAGGCGCTACCTCAGAGCGCTGGTGAAGCAAGGAAGGGCAAATCAAAATAAATCTGCAAAGTGCTGCTCAGTACTCAAAACTCCTTCACACAGCGTTGAATCTCTCCAGAAGTCTCTCTCTCTCTCTCAGAATGCGTGGTGCAAAAATGTCACCGACAAAAAAAGGCAGGAAGCGGTCGCCTTTAAATAGGGCTCCCCTAGTCCCTTTCTGACAGCATAACGCTCCCCTCAACCTGTCATTGCTAGCGCCAGGCGGTAAGGCAGGGGGCGCCACTCAATGTCCGGTACGGGGCGCTAATGGGCCGTTGCGCACTCGACCGACGTCACAATCTGCCGGCGCAGGAGATCATGGCGGTAGTGCTTAGCACCACCGCAAAATGTCTAGTTAATTTCGCAAGTGGCGCAAACAGCGTCGCGCCCGGGCGCTAGTTGCTTTGCGCCCCATTAGCGCCCTCTTAAGGCGCTAACGGGAGGCGCAAACAACTGAATTTTTCCCCCTTAATGTCACAGTGTAGGATCATGGCTGATCCGAATCTAGACTCACGTCCACTTCCCTGCCCTCTCCCCGTAACCCCTAATTCCCTTATCTGCTAGGAAACTGTCTATCTCCATTTTAAATTTATTTAATGTTGCAGCTTCCACAGCTCTCTGGGGTAGCAAATTCCATAGATTTACTACCCTCTGAGTGAAGAAGTTTCTCCTCATCTCAGTTTTGAAAGCCATGGTGTGGAGATGCCGGAGTTGGACTGGGGTGGACAAATGTAAGAAGTCACACAACACCAGGTTATAGTGAAAGGGCAGCCCCTTATTCTAAGACTATGCCCCCTAGTTCTCGTCTCACCCATCAGTGGGAACGTCCTCTCCGCATCCACCTGATCAAACCCCCTCACAATCTTATATGTTTCGATAAGATCGCCTCTCATTCTTCTGAACTCCAATGAGTAGAGTCCCAACCTTCTCAACCTTTCCTCATACGTCAATCCCCTCATCTCCGGAATCAACTGAGTGAACCTTCTCTGAACTGCCTCGAGAGCAAGTATATCTTTTCTTAAATATGGAAACCAAAACTGCACGCAGTATTCCAGGTGTGGCCTCACCAATACCCTGTATAACTGCAGCAAGACTTCCCTGTTTTATACTCCATCCCCCTTGCAATAAAAGCCAAGATTCCATTGGCCTTCCTGATCACCTGCTGCACCTGCATACTAACTTTTTGTGTTTCATGCACCAGGACCCCCAGATCCCTTTGTACTGTAGCACTTTGCAGTTTCTCTCCATTTAGATAATAACTTGCTCTTTGATTTTTTCTGCCAAAGTGCATAACCTCACACTTTCCAACATTATATTGCATCTGCCAAATCTCTACCCACTCACTTAGCCTGTCTATGTCCTTTTGCAGGTTTTTTATGTCCTCCTCACTCATTGCTTTCCCACCCATCTTTGTATCGTCGGCAAACTTGGATATGTTGCACTCGGTCCCTTCCTCCAAATCGTTAATATAGATTGTAAAGAGTTAGGGTCCCAGCACTGACCCCTGCGGAACACCACTAGTTACTGATTGCCAGCCCGAGAATGAACCATTTATCCCAACTCTTTGTTTTCTGTTAGATAGCCAATCTTTCACCCATGCCAGTATATTACCCCCAATCCCGTGATTTCTTATCTTGATCAGTAATCTTTTCTGTGGAACCTTGTCAAATGCCTTTTGGAAGTCCAAATACACTACATCCACTAGTTCCCCTTTATCCACCCTGTATGTTACATCCTCAAAGAATTCGAGCAAATTTGTCAAACATGACTTCCCCTTCATAAAACCATGCTGACTCTGTCCTATTAAATTATGTTTATCCAAATGCTCTGTTACTGTTTCCTTAATAATGGACTCCAACATTTTGCCAACCACAGATGTTAGGCTAACTGGTCTATAGTTTCCAGCTTTTTGTCTACTTCCCTTCTTAAATAAGGGTGTTACATTAGCAGTTTTCCAATCTGCCGGGACCTTTCCTGAGTCCAGGGAGTTCTGGAAAATAATCACCAATGCATCCACAATCCCTACCGCCACTTCTCTCAAGACCCTAGGATGTAGGCCATCAGGTCCGGGGGATTTATCCGCCTTAAGTCCCATTATTTTACCGAGTACCATCTCCTTAGTGATTTTAATCGTCTTTAGCTCCCCCCCCCCCATTGCCCCCTGTTTGTCCAGTGTTGGGATATTTTTAGTGTCCTCTACTGTAAAGACTGATACAAAATATTTGTTCAGCGTCTTTGCCATCTCCATGTTCCCACCACTAGTTTCCCGGTCCCATCCTCTAAGGGACCAACGTTCACTTTAGCCACCCTTTTTCTTTTTATATAGCTGTAGAAACTCTTGCTATCTGTTTTTATATTTTTTGCTAGTTTACTTTCATAAACTATCTTCCCTTTCTTAATTAATCTTTTAGTTATTGTTTGCTGGCTTTTAAATGCTTCCCAATCTTCTATCCTCCCACTAGATTTGGCTACTTTATATGCCCTTGTTTTCAGCCGGATACTATCCTTTATTACTTTACTAAGCCATGGATGGCTGTCTTTTCTTTTACTCCCCTTTTTCCTCAGTGGAATATATTTATCTTGAAAGATGTGAAATATCTCCTTGAATGTAGACCACTGCTCTTGTACCATCTTACACTTTAATCTGTTTTCCCAGTCCACTTTAGTCAATTCTACTCTCATACCTTCATCGTCTCCTTTATTTAAGCTCAGTATGCTGGTTTGAGATCCATCTCTCTCACCCTCAAACTGAATTTGGAATTCAACCATATTATGGTCACTCATTCCAAGGGGATCCTTTACTAGGACATTTTTTATTAATCCTGTTTCATTACACAGGACCAGATCTAAGATTGCCTGCCCCCTGGTTGGTTCAGTTACATACTGCTCAAGGAACCCATCCCTAATACACTCTATGAACTCTTCCTCAAGGCTGCCATGCCCAATTTGATTAGTCCAGTCAATATGAAAGTTAAAATCCCCCATGATTCAAAACAAACTCAAGGAAAAATATTTTAATTGCAAGCAAGTTTACATAATATTTGCACGCAATGGTGTCAGCCGTAGCTTAATGGGGGAGCACTCTCGCCTCTGAGTCAAAAGGTCATGGGTTCAAGATCCACGCCAGAGACTTGAGCACAAAATCTAGGCTGACACTCCAGTGCAGTACTGAGGGAGCGCTGCACTGTCAGAGTTGCCATCTTTCAGATGAGATGTTAAACCGAGGCCCCGTCTCCCCTCTCAGATGGACATAAAATACCCCATGGCACTATTTCAAAGAAGAGCAGGGATGTTCTCGCTGTTGTCCCGGCCAATATTTATCCCTCAACCAACATCACTGAAAAAAATGATTATCGGGTTATTATCACATTGCTGTGTGTGGGAGCTTGCTGTGCGCAATTGTCTGCTGTGTTTCCTACATTACTACAATGACTACACTTCAAAAGTGCTTAATTGGCTATGAGGCGCATTGGAATGTCTTGAGGTTGTGAAAGGCGTTATATAAATGCAAGTCTATTTATTTCTAATTACAGAGGAGATTTTCCTGGCTCTGTTCCTAGGTGCGTTGGATCACCTGGGTGCAGCCAATATTGGGAAATCAGGCGGGTCAGAGCACACCCCCCTTTACCTTGCCTTTCTCCCTGATTTTCTGTCCATTAATTTCAATGTAATTAAAAATTGGACAGCTACCTTAACAGGTGTGCACTTTGACCTGCCTGATTTTCTTGTATCCATGACAACCAAGTGATCCAGTCCACTTGGAGGCAGGCCCAGCAACATTTCTTGTTATATGTTCGAAGAATATCAAATCGAAAAGAACAATGGCCCAGAAATTCCGTTCCCTACAGGTGTGTACGCGCTGTGTACTCACCCGTCGGGCCAACGGAAGTGCCGGCTTTAGGCATGCACTGCTCACGCGCTGGAAACTGGAACTTCCGTTCTGTGAGGAAAGGGCTTCACAGGACAAACGCCTGCAACTTCCGTTTTTTTCACAGCTGCTTCAGCCCAGATAAGTTGGAAACAGCTGTGCCTAGAAAAACAGGCGCAAGACCTGCTTTTACCAGGCTAACAGTTGAAAAAAGTTAAAAAAAAATGTTTTCCACTGATTTATCATTTTAAAATACTTTAAAGAAAGGTAAGTTTATTTTTAGCCCCGTTAAAAACTTTAATTATTTTTTTCAAAACTTTAAATTTTTGTTCAAAATAATTTATGTAATTTATAGTCACTTTAAAAATGTGATGTTTTTTAAAAAATTTATTTGAAGTTTTACTTATGTTTTGGGGCTGATCTCTATTCATAGATTTGACAGGTCTTCCTGTCAAATCTATGAATGGAGATTCCCTGCTCTGATTGGCTCCCCATGGCCCACGTGATCCCAGGGACACTGCGAACCGCCTGCGCCCCTGGGATACGCGTGCCCTGCATACCGGCACTTTGAAGAGGCACAGCAACAGAATTCTGCGCCTCCCGGGAGCCCGCCGGTCCAGGCGGAGATTTTTCCAAATTACAATTCTCCACCCGTGGGAGGGCTGCGAATGGAATCTGTCATCGCACCTGGATGATTCTCAGCTGTTTGACTTCAATGTATTTCACTGCTTGCTCATCCTGAAGTCATGCCTGTCAATCACCGTCATCCATCAGAGTAAAGTGGTCTCTGAACTGTTGCTGCCCCAGTCATCAAGACTCTCAGTTCTGATACATTGGCCCGGAAATTGCGGTCCGGCTGACGGCGAATTGGCAGCGTGTGCCGTCATTCCGCCTTTGAAACTGACCGCAACTTCGGGATTTGGCACAGGCGCAGGTGCATGTGGAAATCCTGAGTTTGCGGTCTGTCATTCACTGCTCCGACACAGGCTGTGCTGTGCCCCCCCTCCGCCCCCCCCCACCCCCCACAGAGCCGGCAATCAGAATAATCTCTCAAATCAGGGAAACTGATAAAAATTTCAGCTCTTCCACAGTAATGCGGCTGTTAAATTCCCCACTAAAAGGTTGTGGGTTCAAGTCCCACTCCAGGGACTTGAGCACATAAAGCTAGGCTGACACTCCAGTGCAGTGCTGAGGGAGTGCTGCACTGTCGGAGGTGCCGTCTTTCGGCTGAGACGTTAAACCGAGGCCCAGTCTGCCCTCTCAGTTGGACGTAAAAGATCCCGTGGCACTATTTCGAAGAAGAGCAGGGGAGTTATCCCTGGTGTCCCGGCCAATATTTATCCCTCAACCAACATCGCAATAACAGATTATCTGGTCATTATCACATTGCTGTTTGTGGAAGCTTGCTGTGCGCAGATTGGCTGCCGCGTTTCCCACATTACAACAGTGACTCCACTTCAAAAGTACTTCATTGGCTGTAAAGCGCTTTGTGACGTCAGTGGTCGTGAAAGGCACTATATAAATGCAAGTCTTTCTTTCTTAAAAGTTAGAACCAAAGCGATCAGCTGTAATTGGGGTTATGACAGCGTATTGACTGCTAAACAAAGGTTATAGCCCTGAAAAACGAATTTTAATTTTGTGCAGTGTCAAATTTATCCATTTTAATAAAAATTTTAATTTTTAAGAGATTTAAAAGAAAATGTTTTCAAGTTTGTTCATCTTTATTTTAGGTTTGCCTTTTCCCCAATCTTTGTTTTGTTCTCTCTAACGTGTTTTAAAATGCTAGAAATTTAAGAGCTTATTCACTTCCTTGTTCGCTGTGAGAATTCTGTGTTTTGGCTGGCTGCTTAGACAGCTTGTTGACGTCGCAACAGCTCGCACTAGGGGATCTCCACGAACTTCCGTTGATTTGAACTACACATCGGAAACCCCAAACTTCTCGACACAGAGATGGCGAGATCTTTGTGCGAAGTTTACTTTGGGGCCAGCGCCTTTGCTTCGCCACTAACCACAAATTCCGGGCCAATGAATCAGCTTGCCTCCTTCTGAATCAGGGCACAGATAAATACATCGAGTTGGCAATTAGTCACAGCGCAATCAATGTAGTTGCACAATGTGGGCAGATGTTTCATGTTCTGAGTTCCATGCCAAACAAAGAGATGCAAATTTGGGGCCAAAAGGCTTTGATTTGGATCCCTTTGCAAAAGTGTGTTTAGACATCTACAATGTCAGTAGCCATCTAACTGTTTCCACAGGAGCAATGGTGAGTCACCGCACAGAATTGGTGAGTAGTGTTCTTCCAGCCTAGGTTAAAACAAAGTTTCTCTTGCTATGAACATCATCAGGGAGGTTTCTTGCAATTTTTAAAAATAAATATTTTTTTGAAATCATTGATTTTGTGTGCATGGGAAAGATCTGATTAGAGCCAAATTTAGGGCTGGATTTTCCCTGCGGAGGCGGGATGGCAGCGGGAGAGCTGGTTGGCGGTTTCCGGTCCTGTTTCCGTCTGAGGTCACTCACTGAAAAGGATTTTCCGTAGATTGGGCTTGTTAAGCCCCGCCCTGTGGGGTTCCTAGCCAATTAACAGAAAGCGGGTCTGATGATGTCATTTGATGATGCATCATCAGCCGGTTTCCTTAAAGGGACCACGGCCACATTGATTTTGACAGTTGTGCTGTCAGTGTTCTACAGCATTGAGGAGCTGCAAACACTGACAAGCACTGCGCAGAGGTGCACGGCTGCACCCAGGCTCACGCATGACTCCCATTATATGCTTATGGAAGGAGTGACAGCACACAGGGATGTTCTCTTCCCTTCCCATGGGTGGAAGAGATCAACACAGCCTGGTTGCACATTGCACAGGAGGGCACAAGCAGGGATATCGTCAGGAGGACCAGGCTGCAGTGGCGCAAACCTTTCAACGATCTCAGTAGATCACGAAACGTTACTGCAATGCCACACTCAAACTCACCCTGCTGTGCCACTCATCGCATCCCCATCACTCTGTCTTCCCTACCCTACTCCTGCACATCCTTACTCACACCAACTTACCTTGCACCTCCACCCATCCCTCTTTATCTACATTATCACTTCCCCATCTCACTAGCCACCCCTCACACTCACCCTCATCCTACTGTAAGCATACCAACAAACAACACACAAGGGTAGGCACTTGAGAGGTTTAGCCAATGTTCATGTAAAGTTTCTGGTAATGTGTTGTCATACAGTGAAATCTATATTTTCAACACTTCAACTTACTAGACAGATCTGTGCGCACCTTGAGAAGTGTCTTACTGAGTTCCAGTGAATGCTCAGGCATAACTTTCCCTCCCCCCCCAACCCACCGCTATAGTGATGAGTGTGAAAGGAATGACTTGGGCATTAAAGGGATGCTTCACGGTGCTGGTGTGGGATGGTGTCAACCTGGCGCATCATGTGGCAGCCAGGGTTAACAGCGTCAAGTGAAGTAAATCTGGCCATGGTGATGCCATCGCTAGCCTCCCGGGCATCAATGTTGTCAGGGGCTGATGCCTGTGTCCTGTGCAGCATCAGGTGATGGCGGAGAAGGTTGGTGATGTTGTTGGTGATGTTGATGTGCCTGGTGATGTTGGTGCTGGGGCTGATCGTGGAGGGATTCAGAGGACCAAGGTGTGATTTTTTCAAGTGCACCGATGTTACTGGAATAGATTGCAGGTGAGGTGAGAGAAGCGATCTGACAATCGTGAGAGAGGTTGTTTCAATGAGGTGGCACTGGATATATAGTTGGCTCTAAACACTTGCAAGCTAAAGAAATCTCTATATGTCTTACAAATGCATTAACCAACAGTTTCTGAGCTCTGAAACTGAACAGCTGCAACATGGCATCCTTTATACCACTTCTGCAGCTGTCAGGTTATCAGATAAATCAAAGCAGGCTCAACTCACGCCAGGGTGAGCTGGCATGTTCCCCGAGCAGCGGGTAACACGTGGGGGAGCATGTAAAATTACAAAGTAGGCTCAAAATAGCATTAAATTGGCTGTTAACAAGCCATTTAATAATATAAATTGTCTCCGCTGACAGACCCGACACCTGGGAGACTCGCGTGGAGGTGGGTTGACGGTGGGTTTCCTACCCGCTGTCAATCTTTGCTATTTTAACAACGGACCCGCCTCCAAACTCCAGCCCATAATCTGTACATTCGTCTGTGGCCAACAGGGGAAGCAGAGATATATTTCGGGAACATGCTGGATATTTATCCAGATAACGCATGATCCCAATCGTGTTTTCTATTTATAGTATGGATGTATGGAGAAGAAATTAACCCTTGGACTGCCAGCAGGTTCAGGGAAACTCATATCTCCTCGAGCCCACCACTTTTCTTTATTTTCAGGTTACACACTGTGATACTGAAAACAATAAAGCTGCTCAACATTAAGAATGTCTTCATGACTCCAATATTAATCCCAAACTATAACATTAAACACCTAAAATACATTTTACCTAAAAATAACAAACTATTTGCCTATGTTCATTTGGGGAACGATTTCTGTGGGATATGTGAAGCAAACTATAAAGAGCAGCTCTACAATTTAATTACTGATACCACACGGAGGAAATCATCTCCCTTTGTCGTCCTTCTTTTCACCTATTTTCTCGGTCGTTTTTTAAAATTTAACTTTGAATATTACCTTTATTCGATTTTCTTACCCCCTTTTGAGTTTTTTTTTATATAAACCTTTCCCACTTTACAACAGTGACTGCACTCCAAAAAAGTACTTCATTGATTGTAAAGCGCTTTAAGACGTCCGGTGGTTGTGAAAGGTGCTATATAAATGTAAGTCATAGAGTCATAGAATCATAGAGTCATAACGGCACAGAAGGAGGCCATTCAGCCCATCGAGTCCGTGCCGGCTCTCTGTACAGCAATCCAGTCAGTCTCATTCCCCCGCTCCATCCCCGTAGCCCTACAAGTGCCTGTCCAGTCTCCCCTTGAAAACACTGAGGGGGAGAAATTGGGTGAGTAGCGCCACCTGTTAGCGCCTAAAGAGGCAGTCAGTGGCTGTAGCGCCACTGGCTGCGTCTCCGGCGATATTCAGTTGGGGCGCTAATGGTGGCGTTAGGCATTTGCGCTGCGCCGCCACTGATGACGTCATCGGTGTGCGCAGCGCCCCATTCGTGCCCCGTTCGCGATATTTGGTAGCGAACGCCGCAGTTGCGCCGCTCGCTACCCGCGCCCGGTTCACGGGGCCTTACTGTGCCGGCAGCGGCGCAAGTTAAGGTGGAGGTGCGGGGCGGCCGCCTGCCAGCGCCTCCGTCCCCGGCCTCCTAACTCCCCCGCCCCCCCCCCCCCCGCGGCATTGCCGGCTGTTTCCCGAGAGCCTGGCACTTCTCCTTGGTGCCGGGCTCATTTGCCGGCACTCGCGATCGGGGCTCGCGCTGTTGCAGGCACCTCCCCCTTAACAGTGGGAGGAAGGCCTGCAGTACCGCAGCGTGCCGTGCCGCAGCGTGTGGCGCTGCGGCACGTTGCGCTGCGATAATCAGTTTCAGCGCCCTAAGAGGGACGCGGAGCGCCTCGAGCCTCGCCCGTGTCCCTCGAGGGGCAATGAAATTGAATATCTGACGATTGGCATCACTCCGATCGCTGCGCTAAATCCTGCGCTCCGCCGACTTTTGCGCCACTTTGGCGCCCCAACCCAATTTCTAGGCCTGAGTGTCTCCGCTTTCACCACTTCCGTCAGCAGCGAGTTCCAGGTCATCACCACTCGCTGCGTAAAAAAGTTTTTCCTCAAATCCCCCCATATCTCTTGCCGAAAACCTTAAATCTGTGTCCCCTAGTCCTTGTACCATCAACTAGTGGGAATAGCCTTTCCCCGTCTAGCATATCCAAACCCGTCAGGATCTTGTACACCTCTATCAAATCACCCCTCAACCTCCTTTGCTCTAATGAAAACAAATCCAGCTTCTCCAACCTGTCCTTGTAGCTAAGATCCCTCATCCCCAGAACCATTCTGGTAAATCTGCTCTGCACCCTCTCAAGTGCATTCACATCCTCCCTAAAGTGTGGTGACCAGAACTGGACGCAATACTCCAGCTGTGGCCTAACCGGCGCTTTATAAAGGTTCAGCATAACTTCTCTACTTTTGTACTCAATACCTCTATTTATGAAGCCCAAGATCCCATATGCTTTGTTAATTACTCTCTCAATATGTCCTGCAACCTTCAGGGACCTATGCACATTAACTCCCAGGTCCCTCTGTCTCTGCACAAAAGTCTTTCTTTCTTCTTCCTTCTTTCTTTTACTTAACTTTCTTCTATTGCCCTCCTGTTTCGACCATCCATTTCAGAGATGGGAACAGCTCTTTTCTTTGAAAAGGTTTTTTGTTGGCTCAAAGCTATCAGCCCAGCTCCCAGTGCTGTTCTAACCCGTTGCACCACTTGTTCTTACTGATCATTTATCGAATGAAATGCTTTTTAATTTGGTACTACTTGAGTTTGAAGGTTCCGTTTTGCAAGGCTTTGCCCCCAGTGCCTAATTCTCCAGTAAATAATCTTGCGACTGTAATTTGCTCACTGGAAATGGCACAGGCCCTCTTGAATCCTCCTAATCTTTGGATAATGGGGGAATAACCATTCTGTCAGAGTGTGTGGATAGGTTCTAAATTTACAGATCAGGTTTATGAAAAGTCACCTTACAAAAGGAACCATACAAAATTTACACTGTAACGCATAGTCAATTTATTCACCATATATAGTTTTGTTGACAGATTTGTGGGGGAGAACCTCATGCAAGGAGTGGTGTTTGTTCAACGTTAGGGAGACATCTGCAGGGCTTGTTGGCTTCCGAAAACGGGGGTCCCGACCCCATCCCGCACCCAAACCCGCCTCCATGCCAGTTTCACAGGAGGCGGGTACCTGACCCGCACTGGGACCCGCCTACCCGAGGCGGGAAGGGGATTAGTGCCAATTAATTGCCTGTTAACAAGTAGTTAACAGGCAGTTTTTGGCCTAATCCCTATTTTGAAGGTTGAAGTATGGGATTCCCGATGGCTCCAAACCACGCCAAGTTAGAGGAGGTGGGCTGTCGGGCTGAAGGACTTGGAGGGGTCGAGATGTCGGTGTTCAGGTGAGTGATGTGTGCATGAGTGCAAAGGTAAGTGTGTTTTGTGTGTCTAAAGTGATTAAATAAGTTTTACATGCATTTTCTTACCTTTTCAGCCTTCCTTCCTTTAGGTCTCGGGAGTCCCTCATCTCACCGGCACAGAAAGCAGAATGGCGGCGAATTGTCAAAAGTGACAGCCTGCAGCTTTCTGTGAAGGAGAGATTTCTAACTGAGTCTGTGGAGAAGGACTCATGTTAGAAGTAAGACTGTCAGTGTTTGACAGCTTCAAACAGCTGTGAAACGCTGATATTTCATCTGTCAAAACCTCTTGACAGATGAAATTTCAGTCTGTGACGCCACCTGTTGCCGGGTGGCCCTTAATTGGCCTGCTGAGGTCAACAAGGTCAATCAAGTTAAAATCGCGTGGATTGGCCGCATCTCGATGGAGGTGGGACTACAACCCCGAAAGTTGTAGTCCCACCTCCAACCCGACTCCTGAATGAAAATCCAGCCCCAAGAGTCTTGATGGTCTCTGGGGGAAAGCAGTAACCTAGATGGCCCTCAAAATGGAGGAAGTAGTGGTTTCAGTGACCTGAAAAGGAGAACAATGATCTAGGTGGCCTCAGGCAGAGAAGTGCTTGATGGAATAGCCTTGAAAAAGAATGTGGGAATACTGAGCCTCATAAGGAAACAGCACTATTATGATGGTTAGTGATATGGTGAAAACGTGCAAGTCTAAACTTGCACTCTACATCTCCAATCCAAAAATCATTCCCTAAAAACAAAGGGCCTGGCTTCAACAACCACGCCACTGAAATACTAAGGGATTGGCTTTCACAGTTGTTAATTCCAAACAGCTGCTGTTTATCACCTCTTCACATCAACACTTTCCAAAGCTGTGAAATGAATAGATGTTGATTACTCTATGATTAATGTTTGTTACTTCTAATGCTTCTATTTATAACAATGGTGCACGTTTAAGATGCACTGTGTACAATTCTGAGATGGAAATCAACAAGATTACATATTCCATTTGAAGTAAATTACAGGAAATCTAGTTTAAAAACAGCCCATTTCTATATGCAGGCTTCAAATTAGTCAGGAGTTCTGGTGAGATGGCCTGAGCATCGCCTTTATGAAGAGGCCACCACTTCAATAAAATAAGTGTTTATGGGGGAGAAATTCCGTGGCGCCCGCTAACTTCGTCGGGTTAGCGCCCCAAAAAACTTAGCACCCCTGCGCCGTAAATTCAGTGGTAGCACCCCAAGCAGGAGGCAGGGCGCTACTGGAAGCGCTCCCCCTCCTTCTTGGGACGCTACCGGTGAATTCCATGGTGCTACGTGCAACAGCGCCAAGCACGTCGGCACGTAGTGCTGTGTAATTGCAGGCCTCCCTCCCCTGATTAAAGGGGAGGGGCCTAGCGCTGCATGCACCAGAGCCCTGCTGGACCACCGGGGAGCGGGGTGCCAGGAAAACAGCCCAGCACTCAAGAGGAGTGCCGGGCTGAGCAATCACGGCCGGCACCCCGAAGTAAAAAGGGGAAGAGGGCAGGTGCTGGAAGTTGGCCAAAAAAAAATGGTCGCCCGACACCTGCCCTTTAACTTGCGCCACTGCAGCTGCAAATGCACCACCCTGACCCTGTCGGACATATCATCCGGCGATGGGTCAGGGGGCACAACCAAAGGTTGCAGCCGGGGTGTTGCATAGGGACATGACATCATCGCCGGCAGCGCAGCGCCATGGTGCACTACCGGCTACCACCGCCACTATCCTCCTGCTGAATTTCACGGGAGGCGTTAGCGGTGCTGTACCCAGGCGCTAGGGGCTTTGCACCCCGTTAGCGCCCCCCAGGGGTTAGAGTTAGGTTGCACAGAGTAGGCAGTTTTCATCTTGATAGCCTGGCCATGAAATGAGAAACTGTACCTCTCTCAATTGTGTGACTGTTGGCCAAGTCTGAAATTCAAGCTGAGGCTCCAGCGCTGTGGCTGTGAGCCAACACAGTCTTGTAGAGGAGGCCTACATTTTTAGCAAAAGAAAAGAGAAATTGAAAAGCAGGACAATTACTCATGCATGGCGTTTTAAGTTCCAATTTCTCTCTTGTGGCAAAATGTGCCATAGATTTGGGTGGTTTTACTTCGGGCTTGATCCTAGAGATGAACAGCAATATTCCACCCCAATTTGGAATGGCATGTCACAGGAGATGATATTTTCACGCCTCTTACTATCTGAAGAGTGACAGTAAAATCACCACACTCTCCAGTGTTGTGTTTTTGTTATTAAATATTCATGTTAGGGCACCCTGGACTTTTACTACAATATGCAAATATGCAACTAGACTATGAAGGGCCATATTTTTCTCTTTTGAAGAATAAATGTTAATTATCCTTATTCTGCAGAAATAGGATGAACCAAAATCAGGATGGACAGTGCATACACCTTTTCTGCTTTAATTTCCAACAATCCAAATTTGATAACTGAAGTGAAAGGAGACCAGTCAGCAATCACAACACAACTTTAATAATGCAAACAGAAAATGCAGGAAACACTCAGCAAGCAGGCAGCATTTGTGGAGAGAGAAACAGAGTTAATGGGGGCAATTTATCCTAACCCGCCCATCAGGAAGCTGACGGGATCGGGTGCAACGTTGGTTTTACACCCCGCCCGATTTTACTCGCCATAACAATGGCCAGGGTGTAAACCCAGTGACCCACCCATCCTGTGGGTTTCCCTCCCAGATTGTAAGGTTAAAATTACTCCCAATTTTTCAGGTCATTGACCTTTCATCAGAACTGGGCAATGTTAGAGATGAACAGCATTTAAGCAAGTACAGAGCCAGGGAAAAGGTGGCAGGGAAAGAACAATAAGGGAAAAGACTATGGTAGGGTGGAGGGTAGGCATGTTTAAATAACAAAAGGGATGATGGTGCAAGGCAACAGGGAACAATTAAAAGCACGGAGTCTCATTCTTTCAGGTTGGGAATTGTTGTTGGAGATTTTTTAAATGTCAAATGAAAAAAAATTCTTACTTTTCCTTTCTGTCTCTTTTCTCTCTCTCTCTTAATTCAATCCTTCTTTCCCTCTTTTTATTTCTCTTTCTATACCTGATTGACATTGAATTCACCCACTCTAATTCACCCTCCTTCTCAGTCCTCCCTCTGCGTATTTCTCAATCCTTACATCTCATTGATTAAAGAGATAGACTGTTGGTCCGGTCATTCACTAAGGTCCCAGATGCCCGTTGCCGTCGCCATGATGTTATCAGCTCGCACTTCCAGCAACTTACAGGGCAAAACACTTTTGAGCTGGCGGGTGCAGGATAAAGTCTAACTCACATGGCACGGCCTGACACGCCCTGCTCCAGCAAATTCTGGGCCATTGACTACGTTGAGAAGCTTTAGAAACATAGAAACATAGACATAGAAACATAGAAGATAGGAGCAGGAGTAGGCCATTCGGCCCCTCGAGCCTGCTCCGCCATTCAATGAGATCATGGCTGATCATCCAAACTCAGTACCCTGTCCCTGCCTTCTCCCCATATCCCTTGATCCCTATATTTACTATGTTAGTGAAGGAGGTGGATGAACGTTTGTCTGCACTTCAATCTAATATTCTGCAGACAACAACATTAATATCAACTGCAGTGGCAACCACAGTAATGCAGGCCATTGACAGAGCAGGAGGAGTATTTCTCATGAATGCTTCCATTGCTGCTACACATGCTTTGAGGTCCAAATCCAGGAAGCTTTGGCTTTGTTTATGGACAGCCATTTTGGACAATGTTTATGGACAACCATCAGGAAGGGATCCAAAGATCTAATCAAGGCTTCTTCATCCTGTTTACGCTGCTGCCTGCAGCTCAATGGAAATCCCAGCTCAGAAATAAAGCACACAGCAATGCATCATTTCACGCCCTCTGTGCGCAAGCAAATCCAAAAGCAAATCAGACGTGGTGGTGCTTGTTGGCCAGGGAGTGAATGAACAGTCACTGCATTTCTTGTCCCCCCTCCTTCCCACCTCCCACCCCCACCCCCACCACACCCCCATAGCGAGTGCCCAAGATGCACCCACAGCAGCATGAGTGCTCACTGAGAGCATACCAATCGTTAGACCCCCCCCGCCCCCATCCTGACCCCAAATATTGTGGCAGGCTCAGAAGTGGAGCCCACTGGCATCCACTCCACTGCACTTATGCGGGCAGGGACAGGGCCAAAATGACCATTGGCCCTGAGATTTGGTGCAATTTTTGCAGCATTTGGAGTCCAACATCATTATATTTTTTCATGGAAAATAAAGATTATTCTGGAAAGGTTATCCCGCCGAGCTGCCTCAGTCATGCTCCCAGTTGAGCAATAAGAGTCACATAATTTTTAAACATTAAATCCACTTGGAATATTCTACTCTTATCCTTCAAGAAAAAAAAAAATCAATATATGGATCGGAGGCAGGAGCCATGAAGCCCAGTAATATATGCGCAGAAGATTGAGCGGTGCTGGCTCGTGGGCAGCCTCAGAAAATTGTGAGAAGTTTAACTCCATGTTGATTTTTATTGACAAACGCAGACTGGTGGGCACTGGGTCCGAAAACACTGACTCTCGGCATGTCAGGAGAAACCAGGAGACAGCTTGGGAGACAGATGCGTCTTTGGTGGAGAGGCAGAGAGGCACGGGGATGCAACCAAACTCTGACCGCACCAGGAGCTATTGTGAGGTAAAGTAGGTGAGCCGGTGAGGATATTAATAAAAGTTTTTGCGGGATGTGTTTTCATTAACACCGGGGCAAACTCCAGGCTCTCTGACTTTTTTTTTGCAGCAGCAGCAGCAGCGTCCTCTTGCGGAGGTTTGCACCACTTTCTTACCCCACCTGATTCTGCTGCCGCATTCATCGCAGCGGTGTCAGTCCGCTAGTAAAACAGAGGGCTCTCTAGCCCTGACAAATAGCTTTCAGTAACACTGGGAATGCTACGAAAACAGCTGTGCCTACTTAGCAGCCTTTGGCTTTCTCATACACTTCAGCACAACTTGATAAGAGCTCAGAAGCAACGGAAAATTGAAACCAATTTTCAAATAAATCTTTGCTCATCCAAGCGCTCATTTAAGCCACCTATTAAAAGCAGCACGTTCACAGGCTTCAATCACCTTGTTGATTTATTAACAATCTGTGATCCTTATTTCACTGGCGGTCTAATGGATGCTTCCCGCAGCATGCTGTTCAGGGCTGCTACCATGCCGTTTGGTATCGTCAGCATTGTAGGCCTGCTCTGTTATCAGCCCCTGCTGTTTCACGACTGCCCTTAGTTTCCGTGGAGATGGAATCTGCAGGCAGCTACTCCCCTTCAACGCTCACTTGACAAATTCTACCACCTTCTTGGAAATATTTCTATCACCCTCTTCCCGCAGTAAAAGCCACAGGGCCATCGTCAGGCTCTGTCGTATTGATTTTTCTTTTCTTACCAACTTTTTTCCCTCACCTGAAGACAGGCCTACATTTTCTAATCAGTGCTATTGTAACGCCAACGGTAAACCATTTTGTATTTTAAAAAGCATAAACTTCAAGGCAGAGTGGGCTTCTGAAATTGACTTAACTAAACAAAACACAATCGAAGTAAAATAACAAAATCAAATGAAAATGGCAAAATCTGAGAAAATTACACAACTTTCCACACGGTGCCCACATGGAAGGTGCTCAGTGAAACGGTAAAAAGGGTAGAAACCACCAACGCTGTCTCCACAAGATCCTGCGAATCCATTGGCAGGATAGGCGCACCAACATCAGTGTTCTCGCTCAGACCAATATCCATAGCATCGAAACTTTGACCACGCTCGATCAGCTCCGATGGACGGGCCACATCATCCGCATGCCCGATACGAGACTCCCAAAACAAGCGCTCTACTCGGAGCGCCGACACGGCAAGAGAGCCCCAGGTGGGCAGAGGAAACGCTTCAAGGACACCCTCAAAGCCTCCTTGAAAAAGTGTAACATCCCCACCGACACCTGGGAATCCCTGGCCCAAGACCGCACAAAGTGGAGGAGAAGCATCCGGGAAGGCGCCGAACACCTCGAGTCTCTTCGCCGGGAGCAAGCGGAAGCCAAGCGCAAACAGCGGAAGGAGCGCTCGTCAACCCAAGCACCCCACCCACCCGCCCCCTTTACCACCGTCTGCCCCACCTGTGACAAAGACTGTAGGTCCCGCATTGGACTCATCAGTCACCTGAGAACTCATTTTTAGTGTGGAAGGAAGTCATCCTCGGTATTGAGGGACTGCCTAAGAGAAAAGAAGAAGAGAAACCACATGTTGCTACTCAGGAGTCACTCAGACATTAACTATAGCTCAAAACACGAGGAAGCAGTACTGAACAGAGGGATTATATTTTGTACCGGGCCTGTACCCCCAATGGGACATAAGTTCTTCCCTTTAAAAAAGCAGCATCATTAAACATTTTGGGGAGGGCTGGCTGAGCAAAACTAATTCCAAACAAGAGTGGGGAGGGGAAACAACATCAAAACAGTAAGCTTGGAGGTCAATCAAAACAAAACTTCCATGCAGTGTCCACCAGTCATAGGAAACAATACAATAAAGGGGTCTTACTGTAATGTAGGCCAGGGAATACATACAAGTGTCTCCCATTAAAAAGCAACAACACCAGAATGTCAGGAGGATTTGGCCTATCTAAACTGATTTTTAACAAAAATAATTAATAAAAATATGTAATCAAGATGGCCAGATTGTGTGAAATCAAAAGAGCAATGCCCTGTGGTACCCACCACTCACTCACTGAAGAAAGTACAAGAGTGTACATAAGAAAAAAGATAAAAAGTACTTTGGTGCGACTGTTGGCCAGCGTGCTTTTCAACTGGGGCTGTTATCAATAAAACGAACCCAACATTATGGGTGTCAAAGATAATTGATATGTTTGAAAAGACATTATTATAACTTTGTATAGATCACTGGTGGGGCAATATTTTTGACAGATGAATTGTCATCATTTGACAGCTCTGTGAAGCTGTCAAACACTGACATTCTCTGTTGTTTGATGAGTCCTTATATTCAAGACTCATCAAACCTCTTTTGTGAGCAGAAATTAGATGGTTGTTGCATTGGAGAATGCAGCAGCCATCTGTAATCTCTGCCCGTGAGATGTGAGACTCTCCGCATCCCCAACTGTTGAAGCCTGCAGGAAGAAACAAAGGTAAGTAAACATTTTCTATCACTTTCCACTCACCTCACATACTCACCTCTCCACACTTGCACCCATCGCTTACCTTCACAGCGCACTTTTGCACCCCTCCAACCCTCGCAGACCCACTGCCCGCCCTGCTGACCCTGGCGGGGTTCGCAGCCTTCATGAAGCCTGCACTTTTTGTGGGTAAAATGGGGATAATCCTCTTAACTGCCTGTTAACTACCTGTTAAAAGGCAGTTAAGTGGCTGTAGTCCCCTTCCCGCCTCCAGGAGATGGGACCCGGCGTGGGTCGGCTACCGCCTCCCGGGAAGATGGCATGGAGGTGGGTTGGGGGCAGGATGGGCACCCGCCCCCAGATTCTACCATTTTCCCGGCTGTCCCACCTCCAAACCCGCCTCCCCAGGGCTGGCAAGATCTAGCCCTATGATTCCAGGAGACTGAACTGCGTATTATGAAGAGAAGTTGACAGAAACAAACATGTATTCACTGCAGAAGATTGAGAAGACATTATGCAAATCAGAAGCGTAGATAATGTTGATGTGAATTGATATTTAATATTGGCTGTGAACATAGAACTAGAAGACATTAGTGCAAAATCAACGTACCCCAAGTATGATTTGAGCAGTTCATGATTCAATCAACTTGCAAAATGAAGATGGATAAATATCGTTAGGAATGAGATTGAACGTTACAGGGATGAATATAAGTAAACCTGATTGTCACAAAGAGTGAATTGCTTATTCCGTTAATTGAAAAGTAGAGAGTCTTTTTTGACCAGATCAACGTGGTTTGTTTTATTGTTTGCTTTATGGAATTGTGTGAATTGTGTTTGTATCTCTATAGACTGCTTTGTGTAATAGTCTAGTATATTGTGAGGTGTTCCAGTCACGAAGACAGACTTGAGAAGTAAGGGCTGTGCCACTGGAGCTGAGAAGATGATAGGGGTCTTCAAGATTACGAAGCACTGTAATTTTTAATATTGTCAGATCATTTCCACTGGTTGGTGAGATTTTAATAAAAAAGCACAAATTTAAGACAATCACAAAAACAATGAAAGGGGAGGTTAGAAAAAAATCCTCTTCACAAAAGGCGGTTAGAATGTAGAATTCTCTGCCACAAACCTTTGTTGAAGCAGAGTCCTTTTTTTTCTTTTAAAAAGGAAACAAGTTCCTTTAAAAAGGGATTTAGTTCCTTGAAAATTATGGAGTATGAAGAACAAGCAAGCAAGCGAGATTAAAAAAGATGGCTCAAGTGGAGAAAAACACTGGCACAGATTTTGTTGGGCCAAATGTTTTGTTTGTGTACTGTAACATTCTATGATTTGTCTACTTTCACTGTGGAATAGGCATAATAATGTTTTCATTATATATTTATATGAGCTTTAGCTCAGAAGGTCATGGGTTCAAGCCCCACACCAGTGATTGAAGTCGTATTGGATACCTGTGGCTTTACCGGCCCAGAAATTCGGGTCGGGGGCTTCCCGCGGGTGTAAGCCCCCGACCTGCACTTACCTTGTGCGCCAGCCGTTGAGCTGTGGGCCCCCGTGAAATTCCGATCCGGGGCCTGCTCCAGCTGCCGGCGCGCAGTGCTTGCGTATCCCAGGGGCGCAGTTAGTTCGATGCATCCCCTGGGATCACGTGGGCCATGGGGAGCCAATCGGAGCAGGGAATGCTCCATTCATAAGTCTGACAGGAAGTGCTGTCAAGACTTATAAATACTACGGCCCCAAAATAGCACTAAATCTTCAAATAATTTTTTTTTTTAATCACATTTTTAAAATAAACTATAAATTACATGAAATAACTATTTTAAGCAATAATTTAAATTTTTGAAAAAAATAATTTTATTTTCTAACGGGGCTAAAAATAAACTTACCTTGCTTTAAAGTATTTAAAAATAATAAACCTGTGGAAAAAATGTTTTAATTTTAATTAATTCACCAGCATAAGAGTTGAAAAATGTAAAAAAAAAAAAAATTTCACTCATTTATAATTTAAAATACTTTAAAAAAAATTACGTTTATTTTTAGCCCTGTAAAAATCTTTAATTATTTTTTTCAAAAAATTTAATTTTTGTTTGAAATATTTAACTTAATGTAATTTTAACTCATTTTAAAAACGTGATGGTTTTTTTTAAAACATTTATTTAATGTTTTAGTGTCTTTTTGGGGTGATCTCCATTCATACTTTTGACGGGTCTATCTGTCAAAAGTATGAAGGGAGATTTCCTTCTCCTATTGGCTGGCCTGGCCCACGAGATCCCAGGGATGCTTGTGAACTGCATGCGCTCCTGGGATAGGTGGTGTTGAGTCTGTGCTTTCAAATGTAGTTATGCTGAATAACTGGACACAGTACAGAATACTTAAACAGGTCTTTAGTAACTGAGGGTCAGGGCTGAACTGAAATACACTTTGCTCCACAGGGTTTATATACCGGTGTGGTCACCACCGGTACTACAATGTACAGGAGCCATCAGAAAGTAGTCCATCACCTTAAGGTATCCTCTTAAGGTGGTACAGGTTACATACACTACAATTCCTCCCCTTTTAGCTTAACAGTGTACACCCCAATTTAAACATAACATGGATAACATATATACAACTTTCACACAAAACTGTTCAAAGATTCAGTCTCTGAGGAGGCCTCCTGATCCGGGCCGGATAACGCCTTTCAGGGGTCTCTGGTTCTCGTTGCTGGGGTGACTCATCCATTTGATCTCCTATGGATTGAACATCATCATGTACGTTCGAGTCTGAGGTAGATGCTACAGGCTCAATAACTTCTTCAACTGGTGTCTCTGCCGTAGACATGGGGTCGACCCTTGTTCTCGATTCCACAAGTTGGTCAGCATGATGTCGTATTACGTTCTCACCAACGTCTACCGTGTACATCAAGGGTCCTTGTCGGGCACGAATTGTTCCGGATTGCCATTTATCATTCCTATAGTCCCTGGCCAACACTGGTTGTCCTATTTCGAAACTCCGAGTGGCCTTGTTATTTACGTGCTGGAATTGCTTGTTTTCGACTTCCCTACGCACATTGGGTTTCAACAAATCCAACCGGGACCGCAACCTCCTGTTATAGAACATTATGGCAGGGCTTTGATTTGTCACTGCATGCGTGGCGTTTCGATATGCCATCAGGAAATTGTCCACCTTGTGTTGTAGTGGAATATGGTCTTTGCTCATGGCCTTTATCGCCTTTTTGAACGTTTGTACAAATCTCTCGGCCAACCCATTGGTAGCCGGATGATATGGGGCAGATGTATAGTGTTTCACCCCATTCTTTTTCATGAATTTCTGGAATTCTTCTGACACGAACTGTGGCCCGTTGTCTGAACATATTTGTTCCGGCAACCCATTCCTTGCAAATATGGTTCTTAGAACTGGGATCGTCTTTTCAGAGGTAGTGGTCGACATCTTAATCACTTCTGGCCATTTAGAATGTGCGTCTACCGCTATCAAAAACATGGAATCCATGAATGGACCTGCAAAGTCGATATGCACACGTTGCCATGGGGTTGAAGGCCATTCCCACGGATGCAGCGGTGCAATTGGAGGTGCGTTTTGAACTTTTTGGCACCCTGAGCATCTTTTAGTCAGATCCTCTATTTATTTGTTTGTCGATACCTGGCCACCACACATAAGCCCTAGCAAGGCTTTTCATCTTGACTCCCCCCAGATGACCTTCATGCAGTTCCTTCAGAACTCTCTCCCTTAACTTAGGAGGAATAATCACCCTTGTTCCATACATCAATGTTCCTTGACAGACGGACAGCTGTTCTCGTCTGGCTGAGAATGCAGGTAACAGTTGTTCGCCATGTGCTGGCCATCCCTTCACTGTCAAATCGTAGACCCGAGACAGTGTCGGGTCGTTTCGGGTCTCTCTCTCAATACTTGCATTGGTGACTGGTAAGCATTCAATGATGGTCGAGTGAAATATCTCGACAGGGTCAACTGCCGGTGCCTCTTCCACTGTAGGTAGTGGCAGGCGCGACAGCCCATCAGCATTACCATGTTGCTTTGTACCTTTGAATTCGATATCATATTGATGTGCCCCTAGGAAAAGGGACCATCTCTGAAGCCTCTGCGCCGTCATAACCGGAACACCCTTCTTAGGGTTAAAAATGGAAACCAACGGCTGGTGATCTGTCAGCAGCGTAAACTTTTGGCCTTGCAGGTAATGGTTAAATTTCTTAACTCCCCACACGAGGCTGAGAGCCTCCCTATCTATCTGAGCATAGTTGCGCTCTGCGGAGGTCAATGATCTGGATGCGAACGCGACTGGCCTTTCCAAGCCATTTGGCAACTTATGTGAGAGCACTGCCCCGATACCATATGGAGAAGCATCACAAGCTAAGCGAATAGGCAGCGTTGGGTTAAAGTGAGCCAACACTTCCTTAGAGGTGATCAGTGCCTTGCTTTTTTGAAAAGCCCGCTTACAGTCCTCACTCCACTTCCATGGTACTCCCATTTGCAAAAGAGCGTTCAGCGGGTGTAACACCGTGGATAAATTTGGAAGAAACTTGTGGTAATAGTTAATCAACCCAAGGAACGACCTCAACTGGGATACATTTTCCGGAGCGGGAGCTTTCACAACAGTTTCGATCTTGTCAGGTGACTTATGAAGCCCCTCCTGGTCAATGACGTGGCTGCAGTACGAGATTCGCTTCTGAAAGAACTCACATTTCTGGCGATTAACTCTGAGTCCATATTCTTTCAATCTGGTGAGCACCTGTTCCAAATTCGCGAGGTGCTCCTTATCATCATCTCCTGTAATCAGAATGTCGTCCAGGTAGCATTGAGTGCCTGGAATTCCCTGCAATACCTGCTCCATGGCCCTTTGCCAAATCGCTGGAGCCGATGCCACTCCAAAAACCAGTCTATTATACCGATATAAGCCCTTATATCGGTTGATCGTGAGATACTGGCGTGACGCTTCATCAACTTCCATCTGTAGGTACGCCTGCGCCAGGTCTATCTTGGTGAAGTGTTTCCCGCCAGACAGCGAAGTGAAGATATCCTCAATCCGCGGAAGCGGATATTGCACCGTGTGAAGAACCGGATTAACAGTGATCTTGAAATCGCCACAGATGCGAACCTTCCCAGGTTCCCCCGGCTTGTTGCTCAACGAACGCTTCATGACGGGAACAATGGGTGTGGCCCATTCGCTCCAGTCCACCTTTGACAGTACTCCTGAACGTTCTAGCCCTTCCAGCTCTGCTTCCACAGCAGGTCGTATCGCATAAGGTACCGGTCTGGCTTTGAAAAATTTTGGGTTTGCATGTTCTTCAACCTTGATGTTTGCCGTAATTCCTTTCAGTGTTCCCAGTCCCTGTTGGAACACCTCCTTAGCATCGTCCAATATTTTGGACAGTCGTTTAGGTTTGACGTCGTCCTCTTTACAGGAATCTACAGTTAGTGCTTGTAAGGAACGCCAGTCCACATTTATTCTCCGGATCCATTCCCGTCCCAGTAGTGGCGGACCTCCCTCAGGTAACACATACAAGTCCATTTCCTGACTTTCTTTACCATTGTAGACCACTTTTACCTTTATCTTTCCGATGGGGTATACTCTTTGCCCCGTGTATGTTTTCAATACAGTCTCCGTATCCCTCAGGGGAATGTGTGAGAATAACCTTTTGTAATCTTGCTTATTCATGACCGTCAATGCCGATCCAGTGTCCAATTCCATCTTCACTTGGACTCCTGCTATCCGAAGCATGACCCAGATAGTTTGGTGGTCTGCTGTGTTACCCACATTATGTATTTTTAGACAACCCAGTTCCTTACTGCTGGAGTCTGAATCCGTCTTCTGTTCATCCGAACTGTTCTCTGTCACCTTGTGTACTTTTTTGTACTTCTCCTGCGGTGACTTTTTGCTGCTAGTCTTCTTTCCTGACCGGCATACTCTCGCTATGTGACCAAGTTTGCCACATTGCCTGCATTCTTTATCTTTGAACCAGCACTGGTTCTGGTCATGCGTTGTCCTTCCGCAACGATAGCACTTTACTGCACCCAATGCCATTTCATTGGTGCTGAATTCCAATGGCCTTTGCTGCATTTCTGCAGTGCCTCGTGCTGCTGCCTCGTGCTGCTGCCTCGTGCGATGCTGCAATGCTGAAAGCTTTGTCCAGCGTAAGATCTTTTTCCTCTAGCAGTCGCTTCTGGGTTCCTTCCCTTAGTAGCCCACACACAAACTTATCTCTCAGAGCATCTGCTAGTCCTGTACCGAACTGACAGTACTTTGATAACTTGCGCAGTTCGATTAAGAATTCAGCGTTGCTTTCCTCTTTAAGTTGAATTCTTTTGTAAAATTTAAATCGTTCCACTATCAGCAGCGGTGTGGGGTTTAAATGCTCTTGCAGGATAGTAACAATATCCGTGAAACTCTTTCCTACCGGTTTATCTGGTGTTACAAGGTGCCTTAATAACCCGTACGTCTTCGCACCCATCGAGTTTAATAGGGTTAGTGCTTTCTTATCCACCGGTACCTCATTCGCTGTACAGTAAACTTCAACGCGTTCCACATAAGTGGCCCAATCTTCCACATCGCTATCAAAAGCAGTGATGTTACCCGTTTTTGGCATCCTTGTTGAGTTTCCTTTATTTTATTTTATTTTTCAAAATGGCGGCTTCCCGCGCTTGGCGGCTTTTCCCGCGCTTGTCTTCTTCCCCCGCCGACTAAAAATGGCGATTACCGCGCTGTTGCCGTTCTCGCCTCCCAGCGGTCCTTTATTTCCCCCGACGCTGCTGCTCTTGTTCCCCGCCACTCCCGCGGTCCTCGTGGACATCAACGCTTTTCTGGCTGCTGCGCGTCTCTGCCCCGATTGCAGTCCGGCCCCTGACACCGGCTGCGGTCGTGTTCTCCGCCCTTTTCTTCGTTTTCCCTCCCCTTCTCCCACTGACAACTCGGCCGACTTCCCCTCCGTGCCGCTCGATCGGGCTTACCCGCCGCTGTCGTAGAAGGGATGATCACTGCCTGTTGCTGATGGTGGACTTCGTGGCCAGCAAACCAACCCGGGCTCCCGATGGCCTCCCGTGCGATGCAGTGCTCAGCAGGATGTTGAGGGCGGATGCCCCTTTTCGACGCCCGTTCTGAGGACGAAGCTTCCTTGGATGCAAAACTGCCGCTAGGTACGATCAGACTCGTCACCACTGTTGAGTCTGTGCTTTCAAATGTAGTTATGCTGAATAACTGGACACAGACTACAGAATACTTAAACAGGTCTTTAGTAACTGAGGGTTAGGGCTGAACTGAAATACACTTTGCTCCACAGGGTTTATATACCGGTGTGGTCACCACCGGTACTACAATGTACAGGAGCCATCAGAAAGTAGTCCATCACCTTAAGGTATCCTCTTAAGGTGGTACAGGTTACATACACTACAGGTGGGCCCTATGCATTTTCACTGTGGACTGGCCCAGGATCATAAGTGTCCGGACCTCGGGAGCCCTCAGGTAAGAGCATAGATTTTTTTCCGATAGGAGGTATCCGCACGCAGGAAGCCTCCCATCGGTAATTACGGGCCATTATATCCAGTCAGCAGATTCTGCTTCTCGGGTACATCTCTCTGTAAGGGCAGAATACATAAAAGGTGCAGCTTCCGAATGTCGAATTCAAGCTCTACTGGCAGGAGCTGCGGTTACACTGTTTACTGAGAAGATGGTTCTATAAAAATCCAACCCGAATTGGAACAAATGATCAAAGATTCCGTGAACCTCAAGTGCATGTGTGTGCTGGGAGCACTGATATCTCACTGGCCAGATTGAAATACTGGGGAACGTCAAGTTTTGAGGCACAGGTGGATATTTTTGCAAAGCTTTCCCTTAAAAGACTAAATAAGCAGGATGGAGTCCACAACAAGGACACATTAAACTGATTGTGCAAAGTGCTTGTTCCACACTTTCTCTCATGTTATTTGATTCAAAGAATGATGGACCATTCCATGCTTCTTGAACAAATCACTACCACATTGTTCAATGATCGGCTGCTCTGAGTGCAGTAAATTCCATTAGAGTAATGGAATTCACACTTTCAGCAAATGACTTTAAGTTTACAGTGATTTCTCTCGGCATTAAGTACATTTACAACCATCATATTTGTGTTATTTTTGTTCAGCTCTCACCTCTTTTTTTTAGGCACTGCTAATAGGTTTGCTGAACTCACTCCTGCTCCTTCTTATTACACAATTGAGCTCACTGCTTTCAACCTCGTTGTCAGGGGTTGCACACAGCCTCCACACAGTAGACATTTTCCACAATAATGCTGTGCTTAATTGTGTGTATGTACTTTGGTTTTTAATTATTATAATTATACTGAGGGTGCAGGCAAGCCTCTTCTTTTGTAATGGAATCATCATGCATATATTTTTTTTATGGCAACTTCTCAACTTTCTGCTACTCACATACAATCGCTTCACATTTTCATTTCCTACAATTATGTTCCAGGATTTTTGACCATTTGGAAAAGAGTTACACTTAAATGTCAGGGCTTTTTAAAACAAAACATATGCACGCAAGTTTATTAAAAAGAGCTGAAAGATGGTTAAAATGCTCATAAGCTAAGCATCGAAGTTGTCTCCCCCAGAGGCAGAAAATAATACGGCTGTCTCAGTCATGGACGAACGTCTCACTCTCATGATGTTAGGAAATCCCTGATCCCAGGCGGTCAACCAGGGATGTCTGGCACAGGCCTTGCCCACTGGTTGTGAACACAGTAAGATAAAAAAAAAAGGGGACAGAAACACATACAGTACAAAGTCAGGTTTTTAAACGGAAAGCTACCAAAACTTTTGCCCTGACTCCGATGGAATGCAGGAGAGTAGTTGGAAGTTATTTTGTTTAAAGTCAATCAAGATGACCACTTGATGAAGGGATGCATCGAATGTTCGTAATTTTGTATTATCACACAAAGACAGTTGCACTGATTGAATCAAGTGAGTCCGATCATAATTGTTACTCTGTATGCTCACTTGCTGTCTGTGAAATAAAAGCAGTTTAACAATGCATATCCTACCAAGTGTGGTCTTGCCCTACCAAGTGTATTTGAGTCTGCCTTCAAAAAGTTTGAAGAGGTGAACATGAGAAAGACACTGGATCCAGTCCATTTCACAAGAGGATCTTATTGTTATACACCTGGATTACACTACCGTATAGCTAGACATTGGACAATACAGATGCCCACCTAAACATGTGTTTAGACTGTTTATTGGAGTGACCCGCATTACTGTACCTGAGAGAATAACTAAGGCAAGGTCTGACTTTGTAACAGCTGCTGCATCTGCTTCTACTTCTAAAACACCTTCTACAAAAAGGAATTTGTCAACGGCAACATTAGAAGAATATGGGCCAGCAACTATCATGAAAGTGGAACATCATATTGCTCATGGTCCTGCTGGGTTCTCCCTTCCTCGCGCTGATGCTTTTCTTCCTAATTTGAAGCCATGATTGGCTCATGGTTGATCTTTGCCTTCTTATATGCCTGATTGAACATAGGAACAGGAGTAGGCCAGTCATCCCCTCGAGCATGTTCCGCCATTCAATCAGATCATAGCCAGTCTGTGCCGCAACTTCATTTACACTCTTTAGCTCCATATCCCTTACCCAAACAAGAATCTATCTTGATTGATATGATCTTAACACTTCATACCTCTTTCTAACATTTAAAAGTCCGTGAAATGCTTTAACTATCTATTTGTGAAAGTACTGTAGTTAACTTAGTTGAACTCTTCACCTGTACCTATTGTGCCCTCCCCTCCGTTTGTTCAGCTCATTAAAGGGTATTCGTCCGCTGTGGGGGGGGGGGGGGGGGTCCCATTCAATACGCAGACCTATCTTTTTCTTTCAGGCATTAGCTGGCATGTTGTGCATTTCCAGCTTTTGTTTTACATTAAGTTGTTCCTTATGTTTTTTCCGAGATCACCAGTTTTTCCAAGACCACCAGCATCAGTTCAGCAATATCCCTAATCCAACCATATTCCAATTAATCACAGATAAAGATGTCTACAGCAAACGTCAGCTGTGCTTCTGACTTCAGCTTTTTTTCTTCCAACAGCCACGTAATTAAATATGAAAAACGACCACTGGTACGCCAGGGAGGGACAATATAAATTATTTGCAAAGGGATAGCAGTAATGTCATTAAAATAGGGGAATTCTGCAATTGGCCCTTTTAACATTAGTCAAAGTCATAATTGTTAGTATATTGTTGTACCTATCATTAGAAGGTCAATACAGACAGATGTTCTTTCTATAAAGGTTTTGTTGTAATTCCTCGTAGAAACATTGTTCCGTGATAAACCCCCGAGCAGAATATAAAACATTGTTTCCTTCCAGTGTGCATCATTTACAAATTATTCCGTTGCCAACATTTTACTGACCACATTACACAAACTGGACCAATGGCAGAACATATTCCTTTCTCAGGAGGGAATCTATCATTGCTGCTACTGTCAATACTACTAAAACGAATATACTACAGTGCCCCTTATAACCAGATTTATCCTCCATCAGTTCCCGGATTTCTAATTTAAAGACTGTGGTTGCTGATCAAAAATCTTCAGTTGTAACACTGTTTGTGAAACAGCTGTCATATGACGATTCTGGCTTTAACACTGTTTACAGTTATATTTTGTTGTTACACAAAAATGGAGATTTTCGCTTTATCTGCCAAGAAGCCCACAAAGTAAACTACAAATACAACTAATGAGATATAAAGCGGGCATTACGATCAATTGTTTTAAGGGATTAAACACACAGCACCATGGAATGGCAAGACTTGGATTGGAGCCTACAATTCCCCACACAGTTCATGTCTGAGCGTTACTGTGTCGTGATATGGGGAGACCAGCACGTCCCACCGAGAAAACCAGAGAATCAGTTGCCTCAAGCTACTCTGTGTGTGACCAAGTGTTTGGCACTCGAGTGACATTGGCTGAGGCTTCAGAACAAACCTTCAGCCTGTCCTCTTGGCCAGGGAAGAGATGGCACATTGGGCTAGAAATTCAGTAGGCTTTGCGCCCAGTTTTCGCCCAAAGAGGGCTTTTGCGCTACTTGCTGAGCTTTTGTCGATATTCAGCGCTGCGGTAATGGCGGCGTTAGCCAGTAGCGCTGCGCTGCCACCGATGACATCATCGGTGTGCGCAGTGCCCCGCTACCGCCCCGCTACCGGCCCGACCGCCATATTGAGTTGCGGCCGCCTCTTCCGCAGCGGCCGCAAACAGCGATCAGAAAACGGGGCCGTACTGTAGCGTTAGTGGGGCGAGTTAAGGCGGATGTGCGGCCGGCCGCTTTTTCGGCGGCCGCCTGCCCGCACCTCCTTCCCCGGCCTCCTCCACCCCCCCCTCGCGGCATTGCCGGCCGTTTTCCGGGAGCCCGACACTTCTCCGTGGTGCCGGGCTCATTTGCCGGCACTAGCGAGCGGCGATCTCGCTGTTGCAGACACCTCCCCCTTAAGAGAGGGAGGAAGGCCTGCAGTACCGCAGCCTGCCGCTCCGCAGCGGGTGGCGCTGCGGCACCTAGCGCGCCGATATTCAGTTTCAGCACCCCAAGCGGGGGCACCGAAACCCTTGAATAGCGGCTGGCTTCGACGTGGGGCGCTGAAACTGAATTTCCGGCGAGCGCAAGTGGCTCCGCACGCAGCGGTAACTTCTGGGCGCAAGCGAGCTGGCGGGCCCAAACTGAATTTCTAGGCCAAGGAGACTACAGGAGAAGGAAATGGTGAGAAGAGCAACATTGCCCAAAAATGAGAAAAGCTTCATTAAAAATAAAGTAACGTTTAGGCGTAATGCAACATAATAGAAACTTCAACAGCAATATTAAGCATTTGTTCAATCCTTTATACAGTTTAAGTTTTGAAAACTGAAATTATTTTGCTTTAAAGTTAGAACGGGTTGATGTCTAATTACTTGCAACAACCAGGAGTTGTGCATGAGCTCACACAAAGTGCTAAAGATCACATCTATCACCGAACTGTTTAAATGCTGAGGAGCATCAACTGTAGGAGCAGCTGTCAGTCGGCTTATTTCATAAACAGATGGCACCTTACCTCATTTTCAAATTGCCCTGCTGCGGTTGACCATCGTAAATGGATAAAATATCAAAGTCTTCTTCTAAAGCGAAGATCTGGAATACTAGCTGTATCCTGTTCCGTTCTCCGGTAATGATAATCCAGGTGCAGTTCGCATAATTCGGGTAGCCATAAGGAAATCCAGGGCTTTCTATTGTGCCATTTGGCCCTTGTACTAATCCACCACAGGTCTGATCTGAAATGAAAACAACAATTTGCTGTTAAATATAACATTACACAAAGCACTTTTATTAACAGGCTTTGCACTTAAAACATCTCGGGGGGAAAATGCAGTTGTTTGCACCTCCCGTTAGTGCCTTAAGAGGGCGTTAATGGGGCGCAAAGCAACTAACGCCCGGGCGCGGCGATATTTGCGCCGCTCGCGAAATTAACTAGACATTTCGCGGCGGCGCTAAACACTACCGCCATGATCTTCTGCGCCAGCAGATCATGACGTTAGTTGAGTGTGCAATGCCCCGGTAGCGCCCGGGACCGGATATTGAGTGGCGCCCCCTGCCTTACCGCCTGCCGCTAGCAACGACAGGTTGAGGGGAGCGTTTTGCAGTCAGAAAGGGACTGGGGGAGCGCTATTTAAAGGCGACCGCTTCCTGCCTTTTTTTGATGGTGACATTTTTGCACCATGCATTCTGAGAGAGAGAGAGAGAGAGAGACTTCTGGAGAGATTCAACGCTGTGTAAAGGAGTTTTGGGTACTGAGCAGCACTTTGCAGGTTTATTTTGATTTGCCCTTCCTTGCTTCACCAGCACTCTGAGGTAGCGCCTCGCTGCTCGGCCTTTGCGCCTTAAGACAGGTGTGAAGCGCTTGATTTAGCGCTCCAATCACCTCAAGGGGCGATAGAAGCCAAGTTTGCCGTCGGAGGCGACAATGAGCGCCAGGCGCTAAACTTTGCGCACGGCTGATAATGGCGCCCCAAATGGGGCGATACTGAATTTTTCCCCTGTATTGTTTAAAGACAGTCAACTTTCTCATTTACATTGAGATGACAGTCACTAATGGAAAGTAAACTTTACCAAAGCAATGTCACAATTGGTCTGCTACCTGATTATTCAAGTTTGCTTCACCCAACCAGGACAGGCTTATTTTGTGCTGATACAAAACTAGGTTGAGCACCTGAATTTGGCACTGTGATGCTCTGCTTCCCGAGGACTCCCTCTTTATTCAGCTGATCACAGATACAATTTCTTACATGACAGAAAATGCTGGAAACACTCAGCAGGCCAGGCAGCATCCGTGGAGAGAGAAACAGAGTTACCGTTTCAGGTCTGGGACCCTTCATCAGAACTGGAAAAAGCTGGAGCTGTAACAGATATTAAGCATTTTCTGTTCAAACCCCTGCTCCCAATTTTCATGCTGCATGATTTTGCCATCCCCATTTGCAACATTCTATCTTTCCTGCCTCTTACCTCAGCACAGTATATTCCTTCAATTCCTCCCTCCCCTCCCTCTCCCTGTCTCTGCACCTGCTTAATATCTGTTACATCTCCGGCTTTTTCCAGTTCTGATGAAGGGTCCCAGACCTGAAACGTGAACTCTGTTTCTCTTTCCACGGATGCTGCCTGGCCTGCTGAGTATTTCCAGCATTTTCTGTTGTTGTTTCAGATTAACAGCATCCGCAGTATTTTGCTATTGTATCATTTCTTACAGTTCAGTAAATGGGACATATTGTTCATTCCAAATATACTCCTTTTCAAAAAGCAAGCGAGTGACTAATGATGGAAAGGCACTTCAGACATTTGGTTAAGATCTAGTGAAGCATTTCAAAGTTATTGAGTAGCTTGTGGCGGAGCCACTAAAGGACTCAGATCGTTTGTATATAATTCCCTTTAACAACATGCTAGCTACAGCCTGAGTCTGTATCTTTATTTATACTGTTTACTTGTACAGAGCGTGATTACTTTAACAGCGCGGGTAAACGCGATGACGTCACGCCGTACATCACATGATCCCCCACTGGCGGGAAGAACGTGATGACGTCATGACGTCAACCATGGGACCAACCAGCAGTCCTCGTGGAGCCTCCGAACTGAATAGACCGACACTCGATGTTCTCCTGCAGTTACTTGTTTAAACCTGTTAGTTTCCATTAAACTTCATTTTGTTTAAGCGCCTGAGTGGACCTCACTCTTTGGATAGGAACTAGACATTCCTACAAGCTCATCGTACAGCTGGAATGTCTGTAGGTTTTGACCTAGTCAAAGTTTGAAAGGAAGTTTTTGGCTCAGTGGAGAAAGGGTGCAACAATGTGGCACCGTAAAATAGCACAAGGTCCTTTCGGCTCCAGAACGTGGAGAACACTGGGGATGACAGGTGTAGGAAATACAAATACTCACACTGATGTAGTAGGGAGTGCCTGGGGCCAATTTCCACTCAGGAAAATCGCTGTTAACGGGGCAGTGAAGGCCTAAAAATAGGATGGGTAACCTTACTGCCCCGTTAACCCCGACTATCGGCCCACTGCGACTTTCACAGGGGCCCACCACTGAGGGGCCAAATTGCCCAACTGAAACAAGCAGCAGGCCTCTTTCCAATGAAAATCGGGGTCCTAATGACATAGTTTGAACCCTGATTGCCATTTCAAAGGACAGGTGGGCGGAGCTTGTGATGTGCATGTTCTGCCCAAGTGTAATGGTGTTCCGATCAGGAAACCACAGAATACACCTCCTGGTTTCACAAAATGACTGCGGGCTGCTGCCTTGGCTCTGCTTCTGCCCCTCTCCGAGGATCTACCTGCCGAAGAGAGACGAGCTGCAACAGGATGCCCGCTTGGTGTCCGCAGCTCATTTGTCACATTCAAATGAGGCCATGGCCTCATAAATTGCGGCCACCTCTTCGCCACCAGAATGGCCGGCTCCACCAGTTGGCCACCGGTCAACCCCCTTAGACACTAAGGCTAAGACACATTGTTAAGGCCGGTGTCAATGGAAAGGCCCAGTTGACTGTGCTGTGCCTGGCTTGGGAATGATTGGTGTCCATACTGAGTGCTTAAAACAAACAAATGTTCCATTCCCCAGCACTGATATCGGTTACATTGATGTGCCAAGTCACGAATGTGGCACATTGTCTTTCATGGACACATGAACAGATAATATGGATGGTGGCAATCTAGTGTTAAAGACCTCACTGTCTAAAGTGCAGAAAGTAATGGAGTTTGGTTAAAGTAACTGAGCTAAAAACTATAAAGTGGCTTTCAAAAGGAAATTGGATAAGTACCTGAAGGAAAAAAAATTGCAGGCTGGGAGAAAGGGCGAGGGAGTGGGACTAGCTGAAGTGCTCTTGCAGAGAGCTGGCACGGGCTCGATGGGCCAAATGGCCTCCTTCTGTGCTGTAAGCATTCTATGATTCTATGGTACAGAGAAAGAGCAGGGGATTGTCATCAGACTGCATGACCTCACTGAGGAGGACGGTAGCGCAGTGGTAATGTCACTGGGCTAGTAATCCAGAGGCCTGAATGTAATGATCTAGATACGTGAGTTCAAATCCCACCATGGCAGCTGGGGAATTTAAATTGAGTTAATTAAACCATCTGGTTCACAAATGCCCTTTAGAGAAGGAAATCTGCCGTCCTTACCTGGTCTGGCCGATATGTGACTCCAGACCAACAGCAATGTGGTTGACTCTTAACTGCCCTCTGAAATGGCCTAGCAAGTCACTCAGTTGTAACTAACTGCTACGAAACACAATAATAAGAATGAAACCGGACGGACCACCCGGCATCGGCTGCAGATACAGCAACGGCACACCCAGCCCAGTCGACCCTGTAAATTCCTCCTCACCAACATCTGGGGACTTGTGCCAAAATTGGGAGAGCTGTCCCACAGACTAGTCAAGCAACAGCCTGACATAGTCATACTCACAGAATCATACCTTTCAGCCAATGTCCCAGACTCCTCCATCACCATCCCTGGGTATGTCCTGTCCCACCGGCAGGAAAGACCCACCAGGGGTAGTGGTATACAGTCGGGAAGGAGTGGCCCTGGGAGTCTTCAATATTGACTCCGGACCCCATGAAGTCTCATGGTTTCAGGTCAAGCATGGGCAAGGAAACCTCCTGCTGATTACCACCTACCGCCCTCCCTCAGCTGATGAATCAGTACTCCTCCATGTTGAACAACACTTGGAAGAAGCACTGAGAGCAGCAAGGGCACAGAATGAACTCTGGGTGGGGGACTTCAATGTCCATCACCAAGAGTGGCTCGGTAGCACCACTACTGGCCGAGTCCTGAAGGACATGACTGCAAGTCTGGGCCTGCAACAGGTGGTGAGTGAACCAACATGAGGAAAAAAACCTACTTGACCTCATCCTCACCAATCTACCTGTCGCAGGTGCATCAGTCCATGACAGCATTGGCAGCAGTGACCACCGCACAGTCATAGAGGAGACGAAGTCCTGTCTTCACACTGAGAACACCCTCCATCGTGTTGTCTGGCACTACCACCGTGCTAAATGGGATAGATCTAGTAGCTCAAAACTGGGCATCCATGAGGCTGTGTGGGCCATCAGCAGCAGCATAATTGTATTCCACCACAATCTGTAACCTCATGGCCTGGCATATCCCTCACTCTACCATTACCACCAACCCTGGTTCAACAAGGAGTGTAGAAGAGCATGCCAGGAGCAGCACCAGGCATACCTAAAAATGAGGTGCCAACCTGGGGAAGCTGCAACACAGGACTACATGCATGCTAAAAAGCAGAAGCAGCATGCTATAGACAGGGCTAAGCGATCCCACATTCAACGGATCAGATCAAAGCTCTGCAGTCCTGCCACATCCAGTCGTGAATGGTGGTGGACCATTAAACAACTAACGGGAGGGGGAGGCTCCATGAATATCCCCATTCTCAATGATAGTGGAGCCCAGCACGTGAGTGCAAAAGACAAGGCTGGAGCGTTTGCAACCAACTTCAGCCAGAAGTGCCAAATGGATGATCCATATCAGCCTACTCCCGAGGTCCCCACCATCACAGAAGCCAGTCTTCAGCCAATTCGATTCACTCCACATGATATCAAGAAATGGCTGAGCGCACTGGATACAGCAAAGGTTATCGGATTCCCTTTTGAAAGTTACCATTGAATCTGTGTATACACCTGTAGGGACATTGGAAATGCCGGTTTCAGGCATACCAAGCGCATGCGCTGTAAACCAGCATTTCCGATCTGTCAAGAATGCTCTTGACAAATCGGACGCCTGCCCTGGAGAAGGGCCTCTGCGGGGGGAGAGTTCGGCTTTCTGGAGACCCTCTGCCCGCAGAAAACCCTTAGAAATCTTATGCCTGGTAAAAGCAGGCGTAAGGCCTGCTTTTACCAGGATAAGAGTTGAAAAAAAGTTTTGAAAAACATTTTCACTCATTTATAGTTTAAATTTTAAAATACTTTAAAAAAAGTTGTTTATTTTTAGCCCCGTAAAAAACTTTAATTATTTTTTTCAAAATTTTAAATTTTTGTTTAAAATATTTAATTTATTGTAATTGCAACTAATTTTAAAAATGTGATTTAAAAAAAATGAATTTAATGTTTTAAAATGTTTTTGGGATGATCTCCATTAATATATTTGACAGGTCTATCTGTCAAGTGTATGAAGGGAGATTCCCTTCTCCTATTGGCTCCCCATGGCCCACGTGATCCCAGGGATGTTTGCGCCCCTGGGATACGTGGGCCCTGCGCACTTGGAGTTGGAGAGGCCCAGCATCGGAACTATACGCACCTCGGGAGCCCTCAGGTAAGTGCGTAGATTTTTTCCAGATCGGAGGCTTCCGCACGCGGCAAGCCTCTGATCAGAAAATACGGCCCATTGCCTCTCCTCATTCTTCCTACCAAAATCACTTCACACTTCTCTTCATTAATTTCCATCTGCCATGTGCTTGCCCATTTCACCAGTCTTTCTATATCCTCCTGAAGTCTGTTACTATCCTCTGCACTCTTTACTACATTTCTGAGTTTTCTGTCATCTGCAAACTTGAAATTATGCCCTGTATACCCAAGTCCAAGTCATTACTATATGTCAAAAAGACCAGTGGTCCCAACACCGATCCCTGAGGGACACCACTGTATACTTCCCTCCAGTCTGAAAAACAATCGTTTAACACTACTCTCTTCTTTCTGTCTCTTAGCCAATTTTGTATCCACGACGCCACTGCCCCATAAATCCCACGGGCTTCAAATTTGCTAACAAGTCTATTATGTGGTACTTTATCAAATGCCTTTTGAAAGTTGATTATACAACACCAACCACACTACTGTCATCCAACATAATTTAACATAATTTGCTTTTCACAAATCCGTGCTGGTTTTCATTTATTAATCCATATTTTTACAAGTGGCATTTAATTTTGTCCCAAATTAACGTCTCTAAAAGCTTCCAATCACTGACGTTAGGTTCATTGGCTTGTTTATCCCTCTCCCCTTCTTTGAACAGGAGTGTAACATTTGCAATCCTCCAGTCCTCTGGCACCACTCCCATATCTAAGGAGGATTGGCAGATTGCAGCCAGAGCCTCTGCAATTTTCACCCTTACTCCCATCCGGACCGGGTGATTTTTCTACTTTGAGCACTGCCAACCTTTTAAGTGCCTCCTTATCTATTTTTATCCTATCCAATTTCTCTACTACCTCCTCCTTTACTGTGGCATTGGCAGCATCCTCTTCTTTAGTGAAGATAGAAGCAAAGTACTCATTTATTACCTCGGCCATGCCCTCTGCCCCCACAAGATGGTCTCCTTTTTGGTCCCTAATCAGCCCCACCCTTCCTTTGACTACCCTTTTACTATTTATATGCTTATAAAAGACTGTTGGCTTCCCTTTTATGTTAGCTGCTAATCTATTCTCATATACTGTCTCTTTGCCCCTCTTATTCCCTTTTTCCGTTCTCTCCTGTACTTTTTATATTCAGCTTGGTTCTCTACTGAATTATGAACCGACATTTATCATAAGCTTCCTTTTTCTCTTTCATCTTAATCTCCATATCCTTAGTCATCCAGGGGACTCTAGCTCTGGATGCCCTTCCTTTCCCCCTCGTGAGAATGTGTCTACACTGTACACGAACTATCTTCTCTTTGAAGGCCTCCCATTGCTCATTTACTGTTTTACCTGCCAGTCTTTTTTGCAAGGAGGTTGTAGTAAGGAAGTCTTGCTACAATTGTACAGGGCCTTGGTGAGACCACACCTGGAGTACTGTGCACAGTTTTGGTCTCCTTATCTAAGGAAGGATATACTTGCCTTGGAGGCGGTGCAACGAAGGTTCACTAGATTGATTCCTGGGATGAGAGGGCTGTCCTATGATGAGAGATTGTGTTGAATGGGCCTATACTCTCTGGAGTTTAGAAGAATTAGAGGTGATCTCATTGAAACATACAAGATTCTGAAGGGGATTGACAAGGTAGATGCTGAGAGATTGTTTCCCCTGGCTGGAGTGTCTCGAACTAAGGGGCATCATCTCAGGATAAGGGGTAAGCCATTTAAGACTGAGATGAGGAGGAATTTCTTCACTCACGAGGGCTGTGAATCTTTGGAATTCTCTGCCCCAGAGGGCTGTGGAGGCTCAGTCATTGAGTATATTCAAGGCTGAGATCGATAGATTTTTGGACTCTAGGGGAATCAAGGGATATGGGGATCGGGCGGGAAAGTGGAGTTGAGGTCGATGATCAGCCATGATCTTATTGAATGGCGGAGCAGGCTCAAGGGGCCATATGGCCTACTCCTGCTCTTATTTCTTATGTTCTTATGTCTTTGATTCCAATCTACCTGGGCCAGATCCCTTCTCAATGTATTGAAATTAGCCCTGCTCCAGTTGAATATTTTCACATTTGATTTTTCCTTGTTTTTTTCCATAACTACTCTGAATCTAATGAAATTGTGATCACTGTTTCCCGAATGCTCTCCCACTGGAACATACTCCACTTGCCCCACTTCATTCCCCAGAACCAGATCCAGCACTGCTTCCTTCCTTGTTAGGATGGAAACACACTGATCAAGAAAGTTCCCTTGTACATATTTCAGGAATTCCTCCCCCTCTTTGCCCTTTACACTGTTATTTTCCCAGTCTGTATTAGGATAATTGAAATCCCCCTTTATCACTACTCTAAAGTTCTTGCATTTTTCTGCAATTTGCCTGCAAATTTGCTCCTCGATTTCCTTCTCACTATTTGGTGGCCTATAGTATACACTCAGCAGCGTAATAGCTCCTCTATTGTTCCTCAATTCTAACCAAATGTGTTGTGTCTTTGAACTCTCAAGTACATTACTCTAGACATTATCCCTTTCGAGTGCTGTAACAGTATCTTTGATCAATACTGCCACCCCCTCCTTTTTTTCCTTCCCTATCATTCTTGAGTACATTGTAACCAGGAATATTAAGTTCCCATTCCTCCCCCTTGTTTGAGCCAGGCTTCCATTATTGCCACTATATCATAATCCCAAGTGTCTACTTGTGCCAGCTGCTCACCAACCTTATTTACCATGCTCCGAGCATTTATACACATGAACTCTAAACCCATCTTAGTCTGCCTCACATTTCCTCCCTCTCTGATCCCTCCAATTTCGGACCGACTCTTTATTCTCTCCCAGTCCTCTATGCACCTTGTATCTCCACAGCAGTAGTTAACCTCCCTGCAAGGACATTGATCCCAGCCCTGTTGGCATGCAACCCGTCCATCTAGTACAAGTCCCTCGTGTCCCAGAACTGGTCCCATGCCCCAGAAGTCTGAAGGCCTCTGTCCTGCACCATTTCTCTAGCCGTGCGTTAACCTATTTATTTTACTGCTCCTATACTCACAAGCACATGGCACTGGGTGCAATCCAGAGATTACTACCTTTGAGGTCCTGCTCTTTAACTTCCTCCGTAGCTCCTGAATCTTTGTCTGTAGGACTTCAACTCTTTTCCTACTGGCGTCATTGGTTCCAACATGGATGACGACTTCTAACTCTTCCCCTTCCTCTCGCAAAATGTTCTGCACCCATTCAGTGATGTCCTTTACCTTGGCACCAGGGAGGAAACACACCATGCGAGACTCACATCGGTGGTTGTAGAAACACCTGTCTATCCCCCTGACTATTGAATCACCTATGACCACTGCATTTCTACGCTTTGCTGTGCCCCCCGTGCAGTCATTTGCCCCACAGTACCGTGTATGTGCTCTGGACTGTACTCCCCCGAGGTGTCATCACCCTCACCAGTATTCAGCACTGGAAACCGGTTTGAGAGTGCCACACTCCCAGGGGATTCCTGTACTGCCTGCCTCTTCTTACCCTGCCGGATGGCCACCCACTTACTATCCTCCGGGACTCTCTGTAGCTGCGCGTGCTCCAGGAAATTCTCAGCCTCCCATATGCCCTGCAGTGACTCCAGCTGTTCCTCAAGCTCATAAACCCTGAGCTTGAGTTTGAGCAACTGGAGGCACTTCCTGCACATGTGGTTATCCGGGACACATGAAGCGTCCTGGAATTCCCACATGGCACAGGAATTGTAGGCAACGGGTCTCAGCTGTCCCATCATTTTGCTTAAAAGTCTATCTACTTACGTTACTTCTGTACCAAATTTCTCTGGTTCAATGATAGCATAAGTCTTCCTGTTCCATTTATAGCAGACTTGGAAAGGAGATTATTTCTCAGAGTAACAACTTGAAATCAACATGTTTATACGTGTTCAACATGTAGATCAGTTTTTCTACTGAAAAGAAGCCAGAAATGTAAGAAGTCCATCTACCTCACCCAAGCCACATTAAAAACAAAACATAATGCAACATAATGGAAACTTCAAACAGCTATCATCAATATTAAGAACATTATGCAGTTTAAGTTTTGAAAAGTGAATCTGTTGAGTTTTAAAATTGCAATAGCTTGGCATCTAATTAGCTGCAATAACCAAGAATGTTGTTTTTGTTGAACATTAGCTCACATAAGGCTTTGTGAATCACATCTATCACCTGACTCAGTTCATTCTGCACTCAGAATTTCTCTTTTCCTCCTTGTTGCTAAGCCATTACCCCCCACACTCTCTGCTCCAACGCATTCTGCTGCAATCATTTTCTCTTCCTTTAAGCTTTACATCGAAGCTCTAAATTAAATTATGTAGAACTCAATTAGAAAAGCTTTTGTTTTTGTTATACAAGTTCAAACTATATATTAAAACTGTCAATTAGAAACCATGGAATGAAAGCATTAGTTCAACACATTGCATTGTATCATTTTTTTCTGAAGCCAAGATCTATTATGCTGAACTTGAGATTACCCATTAGCAAAACAGTTGCGATATGTTGGCTTCCTCTCCATGTGTTGCATCAGCTACCTTTACAAAACTTTGTACCAGGCACTTTGTACAGTGCTGCAAAAATTGCATAGGCACAAGATTACCCTGATACAAACATCAGCTCTGTAACACAAAGGGCTGGATTTTATGAATGGAGAACTGTTGGAGGCGGGACTGCTGCTTGCCGGTTTTTAGTCCCGCCTCCAGCGATGTCTGGCCAACCCACGCTATTTTCCATTGATTGGCCTTGTTAAGCCCGCCCTGCGGGCTTAGCCGGCCAATTAATGGAAAGCTGGTGACAGATGGCGTCAGCGAATGACGTTTCATCTGTCGAGATTTTTTGACAGATGAATTGTCAGCACTTGACAGCTCTGTGAAGTTGTCAAACACTGACAATCTGTCTTCTAAGGTGAGACCTTGGACACAGGCTCACTTAGAAATCTCTCCTGAGCAGAAAGCAGAAGGCTGCTGCATCTGAGAATGCAGCGGCCATTCTGCATTCTCTGCCGTCGAGATGAGGCAGCTCCGCAGCCTAAAGGGTTGAAGCCTGGAGGAAGAAGCAAATGTAAGTAAACTTCTTAGAACCTCACACACTTACCTCTCCACACTTGCACCCATCACTCACCTCCACAGCGGACATTTTGGCCCGCAGACCCACTGCTCGCCTCTGGTGAGGTTCGGAGCCGTCGGGAAGCCCACACTTTAGGGCTCAAAATAGGGAAAAGCCAAAAAACTGCCTGTTAACTACCTGTTAACAGGCAGTTAATTGGCACTAATCCCCTTCCCGCCTCAAGGAGACGGGTCCCTGCGCAAGTCGGGGACCCGCCTCCTGGGAAGATTGGAGGGTTGGGAGCGGGATGGATACCCGCTCCCAGATTCTGCCATTTTCCCGGCAGTCCCGCCTCCCCAGGGCTGGGAAAAATCCCCCCAAAGATGCTGTGTCATGCTGTATAAATGGTAGCGCATCATCAAAATGTCTTCTTTTCACTGCCAATGCCTGCTGCGTTGTGGTTTTCATCGATCAACATGCTGGCATTTACAACATTCTGCATAGTATGAACTGCGACCTTCTCCCCCATTACAAATCTTTCAATTGTTGTTTCTTCAACTGTTACAGTTTTACACTTAATTCTGTAGGTAATTATTCCTACCTAGAAATGACACCCAAATTAACTGACGATATCACACTCCAACTTCACAAGCATACTTCCAGCACCTGTATTATGTGCACAGCACCGTATTTAAAATTCATAATTCTCTTTAACCCCACTCCTACTTAATAAGTTACATAAGTGCCTTTAACTAAGTAAAATGCCCCAAGGCGCTTCATAGGAGCAATTATCAAACAAAATTTGACACCAAGCCATATAAGAAGATGTTAGGACAGGTGACCAAAAGCTTGATGAAAAAGGTAAGTATTAAGGAGTGTCTTAAAGGAGGAAAGAGAGGTAGAGATTGGAGAGGTTTAGGGAGTGAACTCCAGAGTTTAGGGCCAAGGCAACTGAAGGCACAGACGCCAATGTTGGAGCGATTAAAATCGGTGATGTGCAATTGGCCAGAATTGGAGGAGCGTAGAGATCTGTGTGTTGTAGGCCTGGAGGAGGTTACATAGATAGGGAGGGCTTTTAAAACAAGGATGAGAATTTTAAAATTAAGGCGTTGCTGGACCGGAAGCCAATGTAAGGTCAGTGATCACAGGGGTGATGGGTGAACGGGACTTGGTGTGCGTCAGGATATGGGCAGTAGAGTTCTGAATGAGCTCAAGTTTACAGAGGCTGCAAGGTGGGAGGTGTAGTGTATGTACCCGTCTACCTTTAAGAGAACTATTGTATGTAACCGTCCACCTTTAAGAGAACTACTTTAGGTGTTGCACTACTTTGTTGGCTTCTGTATACTGTAATACCGACGGTGACCACACCGGTATATAAGTGCTGTGTCAGGATTTATTGGGCAGATTCGCCCTGACCTTCGAATAGTAAAGTCCTGTTTTAAGTTACTCTGGTAGTCTGTGTATTAATTAACTAAACAACCCACAGACTTTACAGGAGGCCAGCCAGCAGAGCATTGGAATCATCAAGCCTAGAGGTAACAGAGGCCTGGATAAGCATTTCAGCAGCAGATGAGCTGAGGCAGGGTCAGAGACGTTACAGAAGTGGAAATAGGTGGTCTTCGTGATGGAGAGGATAGGGGGTCGGAAGCTCAGCTCAGATTGGTTCAGCCTCAACCAGTGGCCAGGGAGAGGGACGGAGTCGGTGGCTGTGGAAAGGAGTTTGGAACTGAAGACAATGGCTTTGGTCTTCCAAATGTTTAATTGGAGGAAATTTCTGCTCATCCGACACTGGATTTTGGACAAGCAGCGTGACAAATCAGAGACAATGGGAGGGACAGGGGTTCGAGAGAGGTGGTGGTGAGATACAGCTGGGTGTCATCAGCATACATGTGGAAACCAGACATTGTGTTTTCAGATGATGTCGCCGAGGGCCAGAAATAATTTTCAACAATTTATTTGGGTAAGTAGCTTTCTGATGAGGAGCAGAAGGCAGATTTGAGAAAAAGGCATTCAATTTATCTGGCTTGCTCAGTTATTTAGGTCTGTGCATGGAACCCACTGAGTCGATTTTCCTCCTCCTCCTTTGCACTAAGCTAATATACCTCGGCTAATGAATCAGGAATTTGTTTTCTTTTTGAAAAGTTCAACTGACTCACACTCAATTGCAGAATTGCTCACATTCAGGGGCTTTGGGTGCCATGGCTCCAGTTTGGCAGGGGTGGAAGAAGTATGGTCTTATTGATCATGCCATTCAAGCTTTTGATGCGGAATGATGTAGTAGTGAAAAGAGTTACGGCCAGACTGCTTAGCAAAGAGGAAGCCAGAGCTTGCCAAGAAAGTACAGGTATTGTCAATCCAGCACAGTCAGCTGCAGAGTTGGCTGGTGCACAACCCTAGCCTTTGCCCACCTGAACAGGTCAGGAGACCAGCATGATTTCGGGCAGTGGACTCATGGAGTTGTCAGTGAGTACAGCAAAGATATGCAGAGTGGTGGAAAATCATGACCCAAATGATTATTACATAGAAATTACAGCACAGAAATAAGAATATCATCCCAACTGCTCTAAGCCAGTGTTTATGCTCCAAACGAACCTCCTCCCATCCTACTTCATCTAACCCTATCAGCATATGCTTCTATATCTGTGCTATTCGCCTCAGCTGCTTCGTGTGGTAGCAAGTTCCACATTCTCACCACTCTCCAGAGTAAATAAGTTTCTCCAGAGTTGCTTATTTGACTTATAGAGGACTATCTTATATTGAGGGAACCTAGTTTTGGGCTCCCCTACAAGTGGAAACATCTTCTCTACGTCTACCTTATCAAACCCATTCACAGCCTTATTAAAGACCTCTATTAGGTCGCCCCTCAGCCTTCTCCTTACTAGAGGAAAGAGCCCCAGCTTAAAGATTCGACTGTCCCAGGAGACTGGTTTAGATGAAGTCAAGTGACTGTCAGAGGTATAGCTAGCTGACCCCAGCCAAGGCGGGAGAGCAAACTCATTCCTCCACTTTATCCAGGGAGCATGTTCTCAGCCACCCAGAGCTCCCCAATGTGGCCAGCAAATGGTTCCATGCCACATCTTCTTCAGAATGAGCTAGCATCAGGTATGTTTACATGTTTCATGAGGGGAGGTGGGGGAAAAGAGGGAAGGCAGGAAGATCGAGTGGGTCATATGATAGACACCTCGGCTGGGGGCAGAGCAAACCTTTTATTGGGTGCAGGTGCTTCAGCAAGGTGGCAGCCCGTGGCTAGGCCTGTCACCTAGCAATGGTTATGAGCCAGAAGTAGCAGTGCACAGTGGTTTGGCCAAATGTGATGGCTGCTAGGCCCCACTGACGTACTATGCATGCAACCATGGCTGGAGCAAGGTATCAGAGGTGCCAGGCAAAGGAGCGACATGGCTGTCAGGTAGATTTCCACACAGCCTATGGAATTGTGAGACCTGGGGGAATTGTCAGCTATGGCTGTGTGCTTAATAAAGTGAGCATAACCCTCACAAGCAAGATGTTGGGCTCACATGCAAGTAACGTTTTTAACAAAGTGGAAGTGGAAGTGGAAGTGTTGTAACAAAATTATGGCCTAGAAATTCAGTATAGCCATGTTTGGGGCGCTACAGTCGGGCGGCCGCTAAAGTTTGCGCCCGGTGCAAGTTCGCGCCACCTTCGCCGATATTCAGTCGCATCGCCCCAAGAGGTTGCTGCTGCGCTAAAACAGGCGATGCACGACTATCATTAGGCGCTAAGCTGGCGGCCCGGGGCGATCCCCCCGAGGGCGGGCGCAGCGCAGGTGCGGCGAGTTGCTGATTGACGGCAGACACTCTAGTGCCGGTGAGCTCTTAAAGGGGGAGGGTGGATTTGTTTGACTGCCACTCTCTCACGGCGTCTCTGAGCCCTTTGAATGCAATGGAGAAGGCCAACGTTTGCACCCATTGCAGCCCCCATTATATGTTTCCAATCAATGATATGGCTCTGAAGTTAAAGACAAGTGCAAAGCTGTGGCCTGAAGCCACAAGTACCTGTGCGAGTGTTGAGCCAAACCAGAAAGCTCTCTACATTTGTCTCTCTGCAAAGATCCGTCTCTCACAAAGAAGAAGTTTTGCAAAATGGCTGTCTTTTCTACTGCAGGAGGAGTGCCCTTTAATTTGTGCCCCCCGCGCCCGGCAGCGACTGGGAACCGTTCCCCTCTACCAGTCTCTAGGGGCGCCAGGCGCACAATAGACCGGCGCCACTGAATTTCCGGTTTGGGGCGCACAAAGGGCGTTGCACGATGAAATGACGTCAGGATCTGCGTGCGCAGCTGAGCGCGCGCAAAGGCTTTGCGCCGCCGCTAAATCTTTACTGAAGTTGGGGAGAGGCGCAGATCGCGCTGCGCCCGGCCGCTAGCCGCCTAGCGCCCAACATCTCCTCCTCCTAAGGCGCTAGCGGCTGGCGCAAACAACTGAATTTCTAGGCCTATATGTTTTATCTGCATTGAATTCACACGAATAGGCGTAGTCTACAGGCCACCTAATAGTGGAAGGGAGATGGAGGAAAAAATATGCAGACAAATTAGGGAAATTAGTAAAAAACATAGAATAATAATCATGGGGGATTTCAACTACCCCGATATTAATTGGACAGAAGAGGTAGGTAACGGGGATAAGGAAATGGAGTTCCTACACTGTGTACAGGACTCCTTTCTAACCCAATATGTAAAAAGCCCAACAAGGGAGGATTTGCTATTGGATCTAGTAATGGGGAATGAACCAGAGCAGATAAGAGAAGTAAAAGAAGGGGAACATATAGGCAATAATGACCATAATATGCTTTAAGCTGATAATTGAGAAGGACATAAGTATGACGAAAACCAGGTTAATAGATGATTTTGAGGGGCTGAGAATAGAACTGGGGGGGAAAAGGGCAACCATATTAGTAAACAACGATGTAGAACAGCAATGGGAAACATTTAAAACGGTGTTCAACAGAGTGCAGGAAAAATATATTCCACTAAAAGGAAAGAACAAACTAAACAATAATGAGACTCCATGGATGAATAAAGCCATAAGGGAACAATTGAGGGTAAGGAAAGAGGCATACATTAAGTACATAGACAGCAGGGGAGTGCATGATAAGGGAGAATGTGAAAAGATTAGGATAGAAGTCAAATAAACAATTAGGGAGGCAAAGAGGAACTATGAAATTAAATTATCAAGGAACATAAAACAAAATAGTAAAATATGTTATCAGGACATCAATAAAAAAAGGAAGGTTGGGATGGGAATAGGGCCATTAAGGGATAGATATGATAATACCACAGGTAATGATAGAGAGATGGCAGAAATATTAAATAATTATTTTGCTTCAGTATTTAGCAGGGAGATAGAACAGGTGGACATGACATTGGATGATGAGATTAGTAATTAGATAAGTGCATTTAAAATAAAAAAGGGAATATATTAAATAAACTAATCAAACTCAAAGAGGATAAAACCCCTGGTCTAGAAAGATTGCATCCATGCATTTTAAAAGAATCTAGGGAAGAGATAGCAGAGGCATTACTATGCATATTTAATAATTCATTAAAAAAAGGTGTAGTGCCAGAGGATTGGCAGATAGCTAACGTAATACCGATATTTAAGAAGGGGGATAGAACATGTCCAGGGAACTATAGACCAGTCAGCTTAACATCGGTGGTAGGAAAAATAATGGAATCCCTACTAAAGGAGAAAATAGGAGAACATCTAGAAACCAAAAATATAATAATGAATAGTCAGCAATGATTTCAAAAGGGAAAGTCTTGCTTGACCAACCTTACTGAATTTTTTGAAGAGGTAACAGAGAGAGTAGACAAGGGTAATGCAGTAGATGTAATTTATCTGGATTTTCAAAAGGCCTTCGATACGGTACCCCATAATAGACTGATGAACAAGGTCAGAGAATGTGGAGTCAGGGGACAAGTAGCTTCAGGACAGAAAACAGAGAGTATGTGTAAAGGGTAGCTATTCATAGTGGCAGAAGGTGGGTAGTGGTGTTCCACAAGGATCAGTGCTGGGACCACTGTTGTTCACAATTTATGTTAACGGTTTAGACTTTGGAATCAAAAATACAAATTCTAAATTTGCGGATGATACCAAATTGGGGGGGGATCGTCAATTATGAGGAGGACTGCAACAAATTATAGGAGGACATTAATAAACTTGCAGAATGGGCATATAATTGGCAAATGAAGTTCAACACAGATAAATGTAAGGTATTACATTTTGGTAGGAAGAATAGGGAGGTCACTTATCACTTGGAGGGTGCGAGTCTAGGTGGGGTAGAGGAACAAAGGGATCTTGGAGTAGAAATACACAAATCACTAAAAGTTGCGAGGCCATAAAAAAAGCAAACCAAGCACTAGGGTTTATTTCCAGAGGTATAGAATTGAAAAGTAGGGAAGCTATGCTAAACCTGCATCAAACCTTGGTTAGACCACACTTAAGTATTGCATACAGTTCTGGTCACCATATTATAAAAAGGACATAGAGGCACTGGAGAGGGTGCAGAGAAGATTTACAAGGACGATATCAGAAATGCGAGGGTATACATATCAGGAAAGGATGAACAGGCTGGGTCTCTTTTCTCTTGAAAAAAGAAGGCTGAGGGGTGACCTAATAGAGGTCTTTAAAATTATGAAAGGTTTTGATAGAATGGATACAGAGAGAATGTTTCCAGTTGTGGGGAAGAGCATAACTAGAGGCCATCAATATAAGATAGTCACCAAGAAATCCAATAGGGAATTCAGAAGAAACTTCTTTACCCAGAGAGTGGTGAGAATGGGGAACTCGCTACCACAGGGAGTGGTTGATGCAAATAGTATAGATGCATTTAAGGGGAGGCTAGACAATCAAATCAAATCAACTTATATTGTCATTGTTAGTGCACAAGTGCAGTACAACGAAATGTAGGCTTGCGGCTCCCGAGAGTGTACATTTAGATTAAGACATTTAAACATTCAACATATATTTGGCTTGTAGTACATTAACATAAACATAACCATAATAAAGTGCATTGGCAGATGTGCAGGCTTTAGAGTTTATTTGTGGAGTTCAGTAGGATGACAGCCCTGGGAAAGAAACTGTTCCTAAATCTGGTCGTACAGGTGCGAATGCATCTGTAGCGTCTCCCAGATGGCAGGAGGGCGAACAGACTGTGGCTGGGGTGGGTAGAGTCTTTGATGATGGACCGTGACCGCCGTAAACAGCGTTTCTGGTATATGTGCTCTATGGTCGGTAGCCGGGTGCCGGTAATGCGTTGGGCAGTTTTGACTACCCGCTGCAGGGCTTTCCGGTCATAGTAGCTACAGCTGCCATACCATATTGTGATACAGTTCGTCAGGATGCTCTCTATTGTGCAGCGGTAAAAGTTAGAGAGGATCAGGGGTGACAGGTTACATCCCTTCAGCCTCCTTAGGAAATATAGGCGCTGCTGGGCCTTCTTCACCGGAGAGGAGGTATTGAGGGACCAGGAGAGGTCTTCCGTGATGTGGACTCCGAGGAACTTAAAGCTGTCCACCCTTTCCACCACAGCCCCATTGATGTGGATGGGGGTGTGACTTCCGCCTTTAGACTTCCTGAAGTCCACAATGATTTCTTTGGTTTTCTTGATGTTAAGGGCCAGGTTGTAATCGGCGCACCACTTCACGAGATGCTGGACCTCCTCCCTGTAGGCTGACTCATCGTTGTTGGTGATCTGGCCTACTACCGTGGTATCATCCGCAAACTTGATGATGGTGTTGGAACCATGAACAGCCACACAGTTGTGGGTGAAGAGGGAGTAGAGGAGGGGGCTCAGCACACATCCTTGTGGGGCCCCCGTGTTCAGGGTCGGGGGGGGAGGTGTGGTTACCTAATTTGACAGACTGGGGTCTGTTTGTTAGGAAGTCCAGGGTCCAGTTGCAGAGGGAAGTGTTCAGGCCAAGAGTTTGGAGTTTGGTGGCCAGCTTGTTGGGGACGATAGTGTTGAATGCTGAGCTGTAGTCTATGAGCAGCATTCTGATGTAGGTCTCTTTACCATCTAAGTGATTCAGTGCCGATTGTAGAGCAGTTGTGATTGCATCCTCCGTTGATCTGTTTGCACGATAGGCAAACTGGTGTTGGTCAAGAGAGGCGGGAACACTGGCTTTGATGTGAGCCAGGACCAGTCTCTCGAAACACTTCATTATGATGGGTGTGAGTGCGACAGGTCGATAGTCGTTCAGGCACGTCACAGCCGTTTGTTTTGGCACAGGAATAATGGTAGCGGTCTTGAAGCATGTAGGGACTACTGCCTGGGCCAATGACAGATTGAAGATGATGGTGAAGACATCAGCCAGCTGATCAGCACATTCCTTGAGTACCCGTCCAGGGATGCTATCCGGTCCAGCAGCCTTTCGTGTGTTCACTCCGCGTAGAACGCCCCTTACGTCGGAGGTCGACAGAGTGAGCACCTGGTCTTCCGGGGGTGGCAAGGCTTTGGTAGCCGGCTCCCTGTTGTCCCTGTCGAAGCGAGCGTAGAAGTTGTTAAGTTCCTCTGGAAGGGAGGCATCGCTAACCGGGGGGCTGGTGTTTTTGCCCTTGTAGTCAGTGATGGACTGGATGCCTTGCCACATGCGCCGGGGGTCCGAGTTATTGTGGAAATAAGAACATAAGAACATAAGAAATAGGAGCAGGAGTAGGCCAATCGGCCCCTCGAGCCTGCTCCACCATTCAATAAGATCATGGCTGATCTGATCCTAACCTCAAATCTTCTATCACTCTGCATCCACCCGAACCCATGTGATCTCCCGGGAGAGGCGAAAAACCAGATAAAGACCCAATGGCCAATTTGGGAGAAAAAAATCTGGGAAATTCCTCTCCGACCCATCTAGGCGATCGAAATTCTTCCAGGAGATCACTCTGTCCCTATATTTTCTACAGTACTTACCTTCTGTAAAGGCGATCTCCACCCCAGCCAGGAACAGGAATAAAACCATCTCCTGAAATCTAACAGAATTAGAACACAGTAGGAGCAGAACAAGGCTACACGGCCCCTGGGCCCGCTCCACTACCCACAGGGCCATGACCATTCCGAACCCAGACTCATGTCCAATTTCCTGCCCGCTCCCCGTAACCCTTTATTCCCTTTACTTCTAGGAAACTATCTATTTCTGTTTTAAATTTATTTAATGATGTAGCTTCCACAGCTTTCTGGGGCAGCAAATTCCACAAACCTACCACCCTCTGAGTGAAGAAGTTTCTCCTCATCTCAGTTTTGAATGAGCAGCCCCTTATTTTAAGATTATGCCCCCTAGTTCTAGTTTCACCCATCATTGGGAACATCCTCACCGCATCCACCCGATCAAGCCCCTTCACAATCTTATATGTTTCAATAAGATCGCCTCTCATTCTTCTGAACTCCAATGAGTAGAGTCCTCTATCCGCAGTGTCTGTTTCCTTTTGGCAGTCCTGATACCCTTTTTTAGGTTGGTCCTAGCTGCACTGTAAGCCGCCGCGTCGCCAGATTTAAATGCTGCGTCGCGTGCTTTCAACAGCGAGCGGACCTCTCCGTTCATCCAGGGTTTCTGGTTGGGGTATGTCCTGATATTTTTATGGGTCGTGACGACCTCGACGCAGCTGTTAATGTAGAATCGCACTGTGGATGCGTATTCCTCGATGTCATTATGGGCAAACATGCCCCAATCAGTGCGTTCGAAGCAATCCTGAAGCTCCGAGACTGCCCCCTCTGGCCATACTTTCACTGATCTCACTGATGTTCTCACTCTTTTGATGAGCGGTTTGTATGCCGGGGCTAGAAACAGGGAGAGGTGGTCAGACTTCCCAAGGTGGGGGCAGGGAATGGCCTTATAAGCGTCTACAATGCTCGTGTAGACTTGATCCAGTGATGAGGGAAAAGGGAATAGAGGATTATGCTGATAGATTTAGATGAGGAAAGACGGGAGGAGGCTCGTGTGGAGTATAAACACCAGCATGGAAAGGTTGGGCTGAATGGCCTGTTTCTGTGCCGTATATCCTATGTAATCCTATATAATTTTAACTGGTGTAGTCTTATGACGGAGAACAGCACACACAGGGTTAATGATGGATTTTGGTAAGTGGGAATCTGCAAGGCACAGAAAATACATATTATAGCAGGTGAAGGCTAATTACTATGCATCAAAGTAGGGGCCTTTGTGAAACAAGTCTTATATGTTTATTCAGGGTGAGTGCAGAGGTATTTAGTTCCAGTTATCACAGGTCGATCAAGTTTGAGGCAAACAGACTAGCCATTGACAAAGATTATTGATCTATTTAACACTGATAAGAAAAAGCAGCCTTTTCTTTCAGTAGAATCTCAAAGGTCGTCCCATGCAATCTTGACACAGATCCAAGGAATCAGGGCCCAGTCTGGGGTAGTAACTTTGATGGGCAGTTGTGTCTGATACATTTGAGAAGGGGATTGATTGCCTGTAGTCCTTGGATAGCTCGTGCTCAGAATACTTCAGTTACAGAATTGTATTATGTGCCCTGTTTCAGGATAAGAAGTGAGTTTATATTCTCCAATCTATGTTTAAAGATAATTGGTGGCATCTTTATTATTTTACGTATTGAGTCAGTTAGCAAAGCATGATTCAGTGTTTTAGATTATTTACTGTTCATTCACCACTGTTGGTTCAGAACCTGAGTCTTGGTCTGGTAAGAGTGCATAATCAGTCCGCCTTCAAGAGAGAGAAGAATCAGGTGGTATATTCCAGTAGCCAGTATACAGAGTCAGGGTTCTCTGTCATGATCTGTGGGTTATGCTATCATTTATCTAGATGACGGACAGAATGTAGGGGATACGAGTTCCAGTGATGCTGAAGTCAAGAAGATATCTAGTGTAAAAATCTAAGAGACGTGGCACATTTCTGATTGTTCAAAGAATCCAGTGTCCTGTCCTTCATCAAGCTTCCATTCGAGCAACAATTATTGACATCAGGTTAATGAGTCTGTAGTTATCAGGTATGCGTCTGTCAAACGTCTTGAATATGGAAACTAGATTTGCCAGTTTCTAATCTGACTAAACTTCCTCATAGTTCATGAAGTCACTCTTTAGTGTAAAGCAATTACTCCTTGTGTAACATTCAGCTAAAGGTTTCCCTAGCAAATAATCACATTCCCTAATTAACTTTTCCTTCAGCAGATAGCGATTCGGCACCTCCGCTTATTGATTTCTTTCAGGATTTAAAACATTTGGATCACGCATGTCTTAGACATCTTCCCAAAGCAAATTTCATTCCCTCAGCTTCTATTGGGATCTCATGCATATCGGACTGATACCGTTCTTTGAAACCTTTAAAATACCTCTTTTTTCAAGGATCAAGACTAGCTTCAATGCTGCAAGTGTGACTTACCAGTGCTTTATAGAGTACTAGCTGAAGTGCCCGGCGGTGCCGAGGCTTTTTCGAGGGCATGTTGTTGTTGGAAGAGAGAGAGAGAGAGCGACTGGGGGGGGGGGGGAGAAGAGAGAGAGAGAGCGCGACTGGGGGGGAAGAGAGAGAGCGACTGGGGGGTAGAGAGAGAGCGACTGGGGGGAAGAGAGAGAGCGACTGGGGGGAAGAGAGAGAGCGGGTGGGGGGAAGAGAGCGGGGGGGGAAGGGAGGGCGGGGGGGAAGGGAGGGGGGAAGGGAGGGGGGAGGGGGGGAAGGGAGGGGGGGAGGGGGGGAAGGGAAGGGAGGGGGGGAAAGGGGCGGGGGGGAAGGGAGGGAGGGGGGAAAGGGGCGGGGGGGAAGGGCGGGGGGGAAGGGGTGGGGGGAAGGGGCGGGGGGAAAAGGGGGGGCGGGGGGGAAGGGGGGCGGCGGGTAGGGGGGCGGCGGGAAGGGGAAGGGGGGGCGGTGGGGAAGGGGGGGGCGGAAGGGGGGGGGCGGGGGGAAGGGGCGGGGGGGGCCCAGGCCGAGAGCCCCGCCCCCCCGGCCGAGAGCCCCGCTCTCCGAGCCCCGCCCCGCCCCCCCCGGCCGAGCCCGATTGCGGCTCTGAGAGACGGCAGGCGGCCGAGCCCCGCCACCCCCCCCGCTGAGCCCGATTGCGGCTCTGAGAGACGGCCGGCGGCCGAGCCCCGCCCCCCCCCCGCTGCGTGCGGAACAGAGACGCCGCGTCTCACCTGTTCCTGCTGCGCGCGCACCCTGACCCTCGTGGCTGACGCCGTTGCCCTGGGTAACGTGGCACGGCGGGGAGGGGGTGAGGAGCTTAGCAGAAGTGCAATCACCTAGCTCGGGCCTGGCTGGGCAAGAAAGGCGCAGGCTTTGAGGCCTAAGAAAAAAACGGGGAAAGGTAGGAAAAAGAATGTTCAGGTTAGGTTTACAAATGAGTGATTTTTTTAAAAACAATTTAATAAATTCAATTTTATTTTGGTGGAAATGTATATTTGAAACGAAAGACGCAGAAAGCAGGAAAAAGAATGGAAGCAAGATGGCGGCGACAAACCTCGGTTCAGAACGATAAGGCCCGGCCACACACGCACCGATTGGCCCGGCGGCACACGCCAGCAACCCGGTGTACGATTGGTCGAGCTCGAGGTCACTCTGTCGCTAATGAGTGGATAATGAGATGCTAATGAGCGGAATGTTGAAGGTTTTTGGGATACCGCGGGCGCGATTTTAGCCCAGCCGAAACGTAAATACGCTTAAAACCGTCTCGGAAGCGTAAGCTTTCTTTGGAGGTAACGCGCGCGTAGGTACGCCCTGTAACTTTCGAGCGCATAGCCCGACAGATGCACACGCGATGACAGACAGAATGACAGACAGAATGACAGACAGAAGGATCGACCGATTTATATATATAGATCAGTATCGCTGCTTGAACTTGCGCTGCTATACAATATGAAGACACTTTTGATGTTTTATCAATAGAACAACCAAATTTTTCTCCTGCTTCTTCTTAATAATGTGACCTTCACTATGTCACATTTGTTGCTCATAGCACCATTATATAGTACTTTAAGTTTCTCTATATTAAACACCTTCTGGTCATTCACATTACCAGTTGGTAAATGTTGTAAGGGTCTGCGTAATATTCATCTACATCCTACATTCCTACCCAATTTTGCCTAATATACAAACTTAGCCATTCTACTTGCAATATCTTTATCAATAAATATCATTAATGGAGGAGGTCCATGATCACTAGGCGAGGTGGCGGGGCGGAGAGTGTACTTATCACAGTTACTCAATTAAATATCTTTCAATCTATTGTCTTCTCAAATAGCAAGAAATCCAATTTAGTTTCATATTGGGTCCCACAAGCATTGGCTTCAGCCATGTTTACTGTGGCGTAGCTTATTAAATGTCTTCTACAAACAAAGATATAGGGCAGGATTTTTACTGGGCCGTGGAGGCGGGATTGGAGGCGTGCGGGGGGTTAAAATCCTGAAATCAGGGGTCCCAACCCCATCCCGCACCCAAACCCACCTCCATGCCAGTTTCAAAGGAGGCGGGTGCCCGCCCCGCACTGGGACCCGCCTCCCCGAGGCGGGAAGGGGATTAGTGCCAATTAACTGCCTGTTAACAGGTAGTTAACAGGCAGTTTTTAGCCTAATCCCTATTTTTAATGTTGAAGTGTGGGATTCCCGACGGCTCCAAACCATGCCAAGTTAGAGGAGGTGGGCCGTCGAGATGAAGGGCTTGGAGGGGTCGAGATGTCCGGTGTTCAGGTGAGTGATGGGTGCATGAGTGCAAAGGTAAGTGTGTTGGTGTGCGTAAAGTGTTTAAATAAGTTTTATATAACTTTACTTACCTTTACAGCCTTCCTTCCTTCAGGTCTCGGGAGTCCCTCATCTCACTAGCACAGAAAGCAGAATGGCTGCGAGCTGTCAAAAATTGGCAAGCAACTGGCCAGTCCAATCATAAATATCAGGAATTAACTTGTAGTACAGATTGTCAGTGTTTGACAGCTTCAAACAGCTGTCAAACGCTGATATTTAATCTGTCAAGAGGTCTTGACAGATGAAATTTCAATCTGTGACGTCACCTGTTGCCGGGTGGCCCTTAATTGGCCTGCTGAGCCCACTGGGTGGGCTCAACAATGTCAATCAAGTCTAAATTGCGTGGATTGGCTAGAACTCGATGGAGGCGGGACTACAACCCCGAAAGTTGTAGTCCCGCCTCCTACCCGACTTCTCAATGAAAATCCAGCCCGATAATGTCCAACACCTTAGCCTGATGGGCTAAGTCTGCTTTATCCTCAAAGAAATCCAATCAATTTATTAGGCATGACCTGCTTACCATTGATCTACATTGGCTTGGATTTATTGTCTTTACCCCTGCTTGACGTGGCTGAATTGTTCCCTTTATAATAGATGGCAGTATTTTTTCCACAATAGATGTCAAGCTAATAGGCCAATAATTCCCAAGACCATGCTTTTGGCATTTTCTAAAGGCTTTTAAGAACTCACTACTATAACACCCCATGTTTTCTGCTGCATGTGGCTGGCTGTGTATCTGTAATAGATTACCAGATACAAAAAGACAAGGTAAACTTCAACAAATTCAATCCACAGGAAAGGTCAACATAAAATATTTATGATTGGACTGGCCAGTTGCTTGCCAATACCTGGTCTTCCACCAGCTATATATTAGCAAAAATGCTCTGCTTCAGTCAGATTTAAATACACCAACAACGACAACTCGCATTTATACGTCAATCTCCACCCAGCCATATCAGCAATGTGCAGTAAATCTGCCTGAATGGCAAATTAACCTGATTCCTGCAGCAATCCATTGCCAAACAAATACATTGCTGGAGCCCTTTGCTATCAAGAATGAGTATCCAACTTTGTTTACTCTCAGAAAGCACAGGAAACTTACAGTGACAGAGATGAAACCAGTCTTTAACTGGTTCTAGCCCCAGTATTGTACTACCCCTGCCAGAAGAACAAAATCATTTGGTAGGTTGGTACTTCTGGCAAAATCTTTTACTACATCTGTTGGCGAACAAGAAATCAGTAACTTAACTGTAGCCTTTTTGTCACTACAGTTAGACTGAATTTAACAGAAGCACGGGGACTATAAACAACTCATCTTGTTTCATATACCGTACTTACAAAATGATCTCCAATAGTCTATTACCATCACATGTGGCAGTAAAGCAAATTCAAAGAAGGCCATCAGCTTACCAAGATTTCTTTTGGAAAGCAATCTACAGCAAATGATTTTTTATGGTATCATCGACCATTTCTTTTATACATAAAAATGCCTGACACACTAGCTACTAGTGTGTGAACTAACCTTTCTTGAATTAGTCTCTGAATCACAAAAAATTGCAATGTCTTGGTAGAGATAAGATTATTCTTTGATGGAGCCAGCTGGAGACAATGGTATTTATTCATCTAAAAAGAATGATAGGGTCAGTCATCACATATCTGCCTTTAGACAGAGCCATTTGTTTCCCACATGTACTGTAAAATTTTTAAGACACTGATGTGCGCACCGTAAATAGAAAGACAATTTAAAAAAAATCTGCTTAATTACCAAATTTCTCTGAACACAAGACACAACTTATTAAATAGGAAATGTCTCAGTGATGATGACAAGTTACACTAGTTCTTTCTCAAGCATGAAAGATCAATAACTCGCTTGCGTCAGAGGCAGGGGCGAGTACTGGATGTACGGTGTAAAGAAAGGACTGTGTAAAGAAAGTATCAAAGAAACCCACACAGCAAGAAAAGTGTCTGCATAAAAGAGAGAAATGTATTAAATATCAATCTTTGTTACGAATGATTCTCAATGAATGCACAGATGTAAGGATCCATTTGTAATGTAATAATGCAATAAACTCTACAGGGTATGAGTTATGAATTGCACTCCCAGTGCAATTGTGAATTCATAACATTTACCCTCATGAATGCCAGGGTGAGACATGTTCCCCGTAATGTGTTTTTGGGTGCGTGGCCCCTTTAAGGGGCTGCACAGCCCATTCACAGCTAACATTGCAAAACCCGGTCCGGGGCTGCGCGGGACCGGCAGAGCTGCGCAGTCACGCAGCTCACACGGAGCGTTGAACTGAGAATAGTTCTTTACAAAAATGCAATTTAAAAAACCATTGAAACAAGCACTATACAAATGGAGCAATTATTAAATAGCTACTGTAACATTGGCAAGTGAAAATATTATCCAGATTTATCCAAACAGGAAAGGCAAAAGGGGCAAGCAGCTTTAAAATGGACAGTTTACAAGCTACCGCGATGGCTCTGAGCTTATCCAAACAGGAAGGTCCCAGGTGTGATCCCCGGTCTGTGCTGAGTTACCTGATCTCAGCCATTGCAGTTACCACACGGACTGCAGCGGTTCAAGAAGGCGGCTCATCCCCGCCTTCTCAAGGGCAATTAGGGATGAACAATAAATGCTGGCCTTGCCAGCGACGCTCACATCCCGTGAACGGATAAAAGAAAAAGCCATTGCAGTGCTAGTGATGCATATCTTGGTTAGAGGCATCAGCTTTGCTCAGTTGATAACATTCTTGCCTCCGAAACAGGCATCGTTGTGCCCAACAATGACAATTTAAGCTCTACAAAGACCTGCATTTCTTGGTTTCAAAGGCGGATAACATAATCTTCCTTGGAGACTTTAATGCCTGTGTAGGCCAGCACCATAGGACATGGAAGGGGTCATCAACAAGCATGGAGTGGAATACTGTAATAGCTAGTATCAGTAATGGTGACCATGAAACTATCGGATTGTTGTACAAACCCATCTGGTTCACTAATGCCCTTTAGGGAAGGAAATCTGCCGTCCTTACCTGGTCTGGCCTATATGTGACTCCAGACCCACAGCAATGTGGGTGACTCTTAACTGCCCTCTGAAATTGCCTAGCAAGCCACTCAGTTGTACCAAGCCACTACAACGAAGTATACTACTTCACCACACGGACTGCAGCAGTTCAAGAAGGCGGCTCACCACCACCTTGGAAGAATTAGGGATGGGCAATAAATGCTGGCCTTGCCAGCGACGCCCACATCCCATGAACGAATAAAAAAAAGCGCTGTAGCCTCCTTCTCTTGTCCAAATGTATTGTTCATCAACTGTGATCACCAAACCTTATTACACCAAGCGATTAGTACAAAACTTCTTCACTGCACCCTCACTCAAACACTTCCATTTGACCATATTATTCTAAAAGAACATGAAATCCAAGAAGTGCATGGCACTCACACCATGCATGGAGCAGATTAATGGACATAATCCACCTCTTGTCATCACTTCATCAAGATCAAGTTTAAAGTGTTTGAGGCACTGGTCCTGTTATTTCTTCTCCATAACTATGGGACTTATATATAAATGCCAAATCAACAAACTCCACACAATCAATCACAAACGTCAGATTCCAAACACTGAGATCCTACTTGGGGTGGCTAATCACGGATTATAGAACATGCTTATCAAGGTTCAGCTGACATGGTCTGGGTGCATACTAAGGATGTCTGATGATCAGCTGCTCAGGATTGTCACCAGTTCCAGCAAAAAGACAGCAATTATTCCAACAAAGGTTAGTACAAGCATTATAAGGAGACATTGAAAAAGAAACTATATAAAGTGTGAGATCAATGTGAATTCTAGGGAGCAGCTTGCTACTGACAGAATCAGGTGGTGGAATGCCATTCACCAAGATGAGTGCCTCTTTAAGAGACAGCATGCTGAAGGAAAAAAAGGGAAAAAAAACAGTCAACCAGACTGGAGAAACAAACTATCAATTCACCTTCATTAAATGTGATTGCCTCTAGCATATCAGACAAGTGAGTGTGATGAAATATATGCCTTCATCAGCCCCTGTGTTTTACCTGCATTGTATTGTGTGTACCGCCCCCTTTTCCCCTATTGTGTGTATTGGCTCCGCCCCTGTCTTTTGTCATATAAAGGTCTCAAGAGCTGTATGAGTCATTCTGCCAGACGAATCCGATGTGGAAAGACCTGCAATGTTCTTAGCGATTAAAAGCCTTCAGTTGAATCCTTTAACTTCTTGTCTTTTGAGTTATTGATGGCACATCAATGAGCAAAACAGAGTTTACGAGTGGAGACACACCACCCTAGCCTTGGCCAAGATGCTATCATTATTCTGAAGGGTAACCAATCATCATTTAATGTAACTCAATAAGGTCCCATTTAACTACCTTCTTTCCAGATTGTTCAGCTTGAACCTCTCTAACCTGCTTTCATAGCTTCTCACCTTTACACTTGGAGTCAGTATTGTTGCTCTCCCCTAAACTTTCTCCAGTGCATCCAGATTTGTTTTTTTGTGGCAGGAGAACCAGAACTGAACACATCGCCATCTCATTTTCAGATGACGCCAAGCTTAAGTAGTAAAACGAGCACTTTGTTTTCAAGGGAGTTGAGCTCTGTGTTCATCAAGGTGAAGGATATAAATGTCAGCGAATAGAATTGTATCACTTTTTGCACCCACCAACCACATGAAACTAGATTGGTTGAAAAACAAGCGAAAGTCTTCTCTGATCTGCTTTAACTGTAACATCAGAACAGTACCCCCTACTGCACCAAGTATGACAACTGAATCCCACTTGCCAAATCAGCCACCTACACAGCCATCTAAAGCATAACTTCTCTCAGTAAGACAAATGCCAATTAATGTCAAATGGGAAGTTTTGTTTCATTTCCCACATCACCCACCTACACAGCCTTCTAATATACCATTTTTTTTCAGTAAACAGAGTGCCAGTTAATGCTAAATGGGCGGTTTTGTTCTATTTTCCACATCAGCCACCTGCATATCTAACTAATATATGACATTCCTCAGTCAGACAGTGCCAATTATTGTCAAATGGGCAGTATTTTTTTGTTGCATAGATCTGTGCTTGCTGGGAAATGGGTTAAAACTGCTCAGCACACATTTCCTGTAGCAAGCAGTGCAAGGAGACTTTCATCTCATTAGGCCAGACTGGATTCAAACTCAAGTCGAAGTGTTCTGCACAGGACAATACTTAGGCCCTGAAATCACACTGTGTTTAACTGCATGATATGTTTGTCTGAAATTTCTGTCTCTACTGTTTTAGCAGAGATGTTAACGTGTCGATTTTCAATGGGTTAATATGTCCACTAACGAGCAGGGAGGGGTGGAATTTCATATGAACTTACACAATGATCCTTTGCTGATATCCCAAAGCATGATTTTAAGCATTTCCTCTTCCTATTGATAACATTAGTGACTTGCAGAAACACTAGATTGCTTGTCAGTATTTAAAGAAGCCACAATGGCATAGTACTATTGACAACACACAAGCAAGAAATATTAAACCAGTACAGGAGAATGAAATTTATGTGAGGAACTAACTTTTAGAGTAGATAAATAAACCATACTATGCATTGTGGGGTATGCAAAATGAGGCCCCTACCTACCCAAAATCATGATATATTGAATTATTGTCACTGTAATCATACTAGCATGGGAAGTAATGGTGACCTATGGAAAGGACAGCAGCAGGTTGAGAAGAGAAGCTTCTGGGACCTCTGAATGAATTGACCACTTTAATTTTAGTCCAATTACAGTAAGCTATTTTCTAGTTGAAAATTAGTAATAGTTTACATTGAGAACATTTGTGTAGCTTCTATTTGAAAATTGAGCACAGCCACTCTCTATATGGGACAGCCATATGGTCCTAAGATGTGCTTTCTGTGCTAAAATGTGTTTTCTATCCCACAGCGCCCTTTCCATGTATTCAACATAACAGTTCAATAAGCACTAACTTGAAATAAGTGGCAGTAATAACATCAGCCATGAGTGATTAAAGTGTAACTTTAGTGGCTAAGGTAAGAAACATAGGTAGAGGATTCATTGACTGTAGTATAAAAAGATAACGGTTAATAAAGTCTGTCCTTCAAAGAGGTTAAGAACAGTTAGGTCAGGAAGCCTTGTTTCCGAGAGGAGTCCACAACTACAATTGTTTTAAAGAATAGACCGCCTCCAAAGGATTCCGGAATAGAGACGTCATGAAGTCTTATCTTTGATGTCGGCAAAATATATATATATGGTGTATAAAGGAGCATGGTTTTCAATAGTTCTTCAGAGAACTCGAAAGATACAGAAACCAAAGAGCTGCTCTCTCCCTGTACAGTTAGGCCGATCACTGTGCTGTATACTCCACCATGAAGTACCTCGTGCTTACACAAAATGTGTTGTTGTGAACCATAAAAGGAAGGAGGTTGACTGCTAACAGCTAACAATCTAAGTGCTGGGAGAAGTTCGTATATCTCACACACTGTAAGGCCGTTAAAAATAGCATATAATATTATCCAAGGATACATCACCAATCTAGTTTATTAACTCTGTACATTAACCTCTTTACAGTGTCAGTGCATATTCCAATCAGTTCTCCAATGGCATCAATAGTGCTCACTATTTTTTTAAAATCAAAAATAAGTGAAAAAGAAAATACTTAAATTCCCAACGCTTTTAAACAACGTGATCTAGATTGGAAGTATGGAGACTCATTCTTTAAGGTCAGGTAAACATATCAGTACAAACATCTATCAGAGAAAATGAACCCAAAAAATGCACAATGAGAAGAAAGCAGTGGAGAGTTTATTCAATTCAGCAATAATTTGCACAAATGTGAGACCTTCAGATCCTTTGTCTTATTTTTCCTGTCAGAAGAATTCCCCAGTAAGCTATTATTGTTCCATTGTACAGAATGAAGAACTTATCTCATTATATCTTTCACGGTGCTTTACTTTTAAATTATCAGCAGGAAGTTGGAATGTCTGCACTCAGCATGGGCAACAAAAGAGAAATGTAAAATTACTTTGCTGACCAGTATGATTAGTTAAACTCCATTTGTTATGTTGGCTGCGATTGTTATGGATCCAGTGACTAATTCCCAAAAAGGGGAAGCATGGCCAATCAAAATGATGCCAACTCAGAGACCTGATTGCAATGTATTCTTTATCTACTGATTGCTTTTGTTCCTGTTTACGGTTACCCCCAAGACCTTGCTAACATTTTGCTATGCAACCCCGAGTTAAATGAGCACCGTTCTGTTAATTAAAAATAAAAAGCTTAAATGCTGGAGAAGTACAGCAGGAAGTTCCCCCAGTGGCACAGCTGGTTAGGATAGTGAATAACTAAGTCATACCGAGCAGAGGAGAAGCATCCCGGCTTCAATCCTTAGTGTGTACAAAGTTAGCACATCTCAGCCAGGCCGATGAGAGGGCTTTACGTTGATCTCTGATCCAGGCTGTGAAGAGAGAAAATTGCCCAGGTTTCCACTCCTGATCGCGGTCCACCTGTTCAGAGCATACTAGTGTGGAGAGCAGAAGATTGAGCTTGGTTGCGTTGCCCCCCCTCCCATGGACAAATGGCCTGCTTACACTCACTTTCTTGGCTCACATTTGAATTAAGACCACTTGAGCAGGTCTGCAAGGTGTCAAGAGAGGAGGAGCAAAGAAGAAAATTGGAGGAAACTAAAGGGTAAAACCCAAAATGCTATTTGTCTTTTTTATGGCTTTACCGATCCGCAATCAGACTTTCATCACATTATATGTATGTGTTGGGATTAACTAATGATTAATTACACGGTTGTTGAAATTACGAATTGTATAACTAACCACTGCTGATAACAAAATGCGAACTATTGTGTCATGGTAAAGAAAAATTACATGTGGGATTAAAGTGTGGAATGGAAAGGTACTGAGTGACTCAATAGCGATCACATGCTGTCCCAGCATGAGACATTGGCTGGATCGGGGCATCTCGCTGCATACTCCATGAGTTGGATTGTTTTCCTCATCTTTCAGCTCCAATTACCTTTGTGTCGTGAATTGCTGGAAGTGCAAGCTGATAACGGTGCTGCGAGGGCAACCGGGCATCTGGGGCCTTAATGAACAATGGGACCAATTGTCTATCTGCTTAACCAATTAAATGTAAAAATAGAGAAAGGAACAGAGGGAATGATGGAGAAGGAAATAGAGTAAATTGGAGTCAAATTAGATACAGAACGAGAAATAAAGAGATGGAAAGAAAGATTGGATTAAGAGAGAGATAGAAAAAGAGAAAGGAAAAGTAAGAAAGAAATGAAAACATATTAAATTTAAAATTTCTAAAACCTCTGGGAACAATTCAGTACCTACAGGAGTGAGACTCCACAGTTTCAATTCTTCCCTTTCTAGGCCTCCGAGATTGAGTTACATGTCAGAACCATTAATCACCCCATGAACGAAGTCCTTACACTATAAAATAGCAGCCCTAACTTTCTGCAGTGACTTTAATTCATATTTATGGCACAAATGCAGCAATTTCTTGACACTTATGGGGAGGTTGATGGCGAGCTTCTGTTTTCGCAAAACTAATGGTGGAGCGGTGCAAATTGCCCAGCCATTTGTGGCGATTCACATCACACGGCGTATTTCTTCCTTGCCTCACATTGCTGGGTTATTTACACACTAATAACAGCGTGCGTATTAAACTCACCGTGAATTTCTCAGCTAATTCTGGGTCATCATCTGTCCGAATCTTGAGATGCTCTTTGCTCTAATCTTAGAGGACAACTGGATCCAGAGGTAAGATTCAGATGTACAATGGGACTCTGAAGAAACAGCAATGGGAAGGGGGTCTAGAGAAGGAATCGCTTAGGCCAAAGAACATTTATGGTGCTTAAGATGTAAACAACTTGGATATAAATAGAGGGAAATGAGTAGAAGAAAATACTCATCAGGAGAAGCAAGAAGAGCAGCCGATGGACTATTCGGGAGGATCCCGGGCCTCTGAATGGAAACCATGCAGAAGGTTGTGGACAATGTTGTTGCAATGAAACTACTAATTAGCTATTAAAAAACTAAGAGACTGGAGAATGTTATTGATTTTAAATAAATGCAGAAACTAAAGAAGTTAGAGATTTATAATGCTTCAGTGTAATGATTAACGCACTACTTGATTGTTATGTAATAAATGTATAAGGAATTTATAAAGAGAATAATATTGCGGAATTAGAATAAAGGTTGTAAGAAAAGAGGAGTTATATGGGGTAAAATTTAACTTTGGCTGGGACACAAAATGAGATCAATCGCTTATTATACACCCAGTCTGATTTCCTTTCTATTGAATCTAATGGAAAAGAAAATCAGACAGTGTATAACGGGCGGCCAATCCGATACCGCCCGTTTTGTGCCCCTCGGAAGTTGGATTTCAACCCCGTAGCGGGGAATTTTAACCCCAAAAAACAGGTGGGTTGGGGTCGGGTGGGAGGTTAAAGGGTTAAAAAACTGAATCCCAACCCCAACCTGCCCACTTCCGCTTTTAACGGAGGTGGGACGGGAGGGTGGGCGGCCAACCCGCTCCCAGGAGGCGGGTTGCCCATTTAAATATTTTAATATAACCGCATCTAAATGCTGAGATGCGCCGCAACTGCGAAAGGTTATCACTCGCTGAATGTGCAGTTGGTGTGCGACCATGCTCAGCACATCATGATGGCGAGTGCCCGGTATCCTGGCAGCAGCCATGATGCTTTTATTCGGCACCAGTCAAAAAAAAAAAAGGACTCGTTGGTTATTTTAATTCATATTTTTATGCAGCGCGTCGTTAGGATCTGGATTGCACTGCTTGAAAGGGTGGCGGAAGCAGATTCAATAGTAACTTTCAAAAAGGGAATTGGATATGCACTTGAAAAGGAAAGCAATTCAGGACTATGAGGAAAGGGCAGGGGAGTGGGATTAATTGAATAGTGCTTTCAAAGAGCTGGCACAGGCACAATGGGCTGAATGGCCTCCTTCTGTGCTGTGTGTTTCTGTGATTTCAGTGTTGTTTGTGGGATCTTGCTGTGCACACAGTGCCCATCATATCTGCCTATAAAACAGTTACTTCACTTTATAGTAATTTGTTGCTATTGGCTGCCACTCCCCAGACTGTTGCCCATTGATTTTCCTTCCATTACCACCCTCTGATGGCTCAGCTGGGATTTGAAGCTAATTATCGCAACTCACTCCACTGGTACATAAAAACAAGTTCCTTGAAAACAATGCAATTTTGGAAACAGCCAGAAACATGTACCAAATATTCTCATTAAATTTGTTCATTGGTCTCACTGCAATATTTGCCACAATGGATTGTGATTTCTGGGAAGTGCTTCGATTTTCTAAAGACAGCTAAAATATTACTGTGACAATACCAATTCCAGTCCAGCAAACTTTCATTCCTAACTAGCAAAAGGTAAAATTCATTACTGCAAATTTAAGGAAGTGTCAAAGAGACATAATCTGATTGGCATTGTTAATGTCTTTTTATTATTGGCCAACTACATTAAAAGAAACCTCAAGTGGATAAGGCCATAAAAAAAGAACGCAAATGGAATACTTTTTTTTGGCAAACGGTATAGAATATAAAAGTTAATATGTAATGGTGAATCTATATAAAACCTTACTAAAGCTATAGTTGGAATACTGCGTGCAGTTTGGGGATCCACACACTCATAACAGTTGAAGGCTCGGTGGGTCGTACTCTCAACTCTGAGTCAGGAGGTTGTGGGTTCAAGTCCCACTCCAGAGACTTGAGCACAACATCTAGGTTGACACTCCAGTGCAGTACCGAGGCAGTACGAAGGTGCCGTCTTTCGGATGAGACCTTAAACCGAGGTCTCGTCTGTCCTCTCAGGCGGATGTAAAAGATGGCACTGTTCGAAGAAGGGCCTCCATGGCTGGTACAACTGGAATGGCAAAGATATAGTTGGCCTTGTGTTTGTGTAGCTTCAACATCCTTGTAGATAAGCTTATCCATATTATTGCCACCATAAGTGTAGTTGAGTGGAGGCCATGGAGCTTCACGCACTGATACCATCAAGACAGCAAGTCGTTAGAATGCTGGGCTAATGTAAAGTAATGTAAATGGTATGTTGGCCTTTATTACAAGAGGCTTTGAGTTTAAGAGTAAAGATATCTTACTGCAATTATATAGGGCCCTGGTGGAGTACTGTGTACAGTTTTGGACTCCTTACCTAAGGAAGGATATACTTGCCATAGAGGGAGTGCAACGAAGGTTCACCAGACTGGTTCCTGGGATTGGGGCATTGTCCTATGAGGAGAGATTGAGTAGACTAAGCCTATATTCTCTAGAGATTAGAAGAATGAGAGGTGATCTCATTGAAACATACAAAATTCTTACAAGACTTGACAGGGTAGATGCAGGGAGGATGTTTCCCCTGGCTGAGGAGTCTAGAACCAGGGGTCACAGTCGCAGAATAAGGGGTCGTCATTTAGGACTGAGATGAGGAGAAATGTCTTCACTCAGAGGGTGGTGAATCTTTGGAATTCTCTACCCCAGAGGGCTGTGGAGGCTCAGTCGTTGAGTATATTCAAGCCAGAGAGCCATAGATTTTTGGCTATTAAGGGAATGAAGGGATATGGGGATAGTGCAGGAAAGTGAAGTTGAGGTAGAAGATCAGCTCGAGGGGCTGAATGGCCTAATCCTGATCCTATTTCTTATGTTCTTATGTAAATCGGGGGTAAAGTTCATGGAATGCAGGACATGAGGTAATGTTAAAGCTGAAGGATAAAAGTGAAACAATATAAACGCAAAGTTAGGAAGACCAGGGCTGATCATCCTACTGCTGAGCTCAGCAACTGTATCGTGAGGTCACGGGTCACAGCCTTCTGCGTTATCTGTGAGTATCATTTCCTCTAATACATCTACAAGCATAAGACTCTTGTCTAGAACTGTCATTCCTGGCACAGAGACATTGGTTCCAAAATTCATAGGGGCAGGGTATTTGAGCAGGGAGGGTGGGGAGGAGTTTGGAAACCCAGAAGGGTAGGTTTCCCAGAACACCATGGTTTTTTAACTCCATGCCATGCATTTTTTTTAAACAGACTCCCCGACCGGAAACCAGTCTGATTGATGGGCTTGGCTGCCTGTCGGGCAGGGAAGTTATGCAGAAAAGGCCACAACCAAAGATCAGGTAAGTTTCATGGTTGTTGGGCTATCGTGAGATCACGGTGGGGTGGCAGAGTGTGGTTGTTGGGGGTAGAGATCGCGGGGGAGGGTAGAGTGTGGTTGTTGGGGGTAGAGATCGCGGGGGAGGGTAGAGTGTGGTTGTTGGGGGTAGAGGTCACGGGGGAGGGTAGAGTGTGGTTGTTGGGGTAGAGATCGCGGGGGAGGGTAGAGTGTGGTTGTTGGGGGTAGAGGTCGTGGGGGAGGGTAGAGTGTGGTTGTTGGGGGTAGAGATCGCGGGGGAGGGTAGAGTGTGGTTGTTGGGGGTAGAGATCATGGGGGAGGGTAGAGTATGGTTGTTGGGGTAGAGAGAGATCGCGGGGGAGGGTAGAGTGTGGTTGTTGGGGGTAGAGGTCGCGGGGGAGGGTAGAGTGTGGTTGTTGGGGGTAGAGATCACGGGGGAGGGTAGAGTGTGGTTGTTGGGGTAGAGGTCGCGGGGGAGGGTAGAGTGTGGTTGTTGGAGGTAGAGATCGCGGGGGAGGGTAGAGTGTGGTTGTTGGGGTAGAGATCGCGGGGGAGGGTAGAGTGTGGTTGTTGGGGCAGAGATCGCGGGGGGTAGAGTGTGGTTGTTGGGGGTAGAGATCGCGGGGGAGGGTAGAGTGTGGTTGTTGGGGTAGAGATCGCGGGGGAGGGTAGAGTGTGGTTGTTGGGGGTAGAGATCGCGGGGGGTAGAGTGTGGTTGTTGGGGTAGAGATCGCGGGGGAGGGTAGAGTGTGGTTGTTGGGGTAGAGATCGCGGGGGAGGGTAGAGTGTGGTTGTTGGGGGTAGAGATCACGGGGGAGGGTAGAGTGTGGTTGTTGGGGTAGAGGTCGCGGGGGAGGGTAGAGTGTGGTTGTTGGAGGTAGAGATCGCGGGGGAGGGTAGAGTGTGGTTGTTGGGGCAGAGATCGCGGGGGAGGGTAGAGTGTGGTTGTTGGGGTAGAGATCGCGGGGGAGGGTAGAGTGTGGTTGTTGGGGGTAGAGATCACGGGGGTGTCGGGAAAGATTGCAGGGGTGTTGGAGATCGGGTGAGAGGTGGGGCGGTCGGGGCAGAGCCGGAGATCGTTTGGGGTTGGGGAAGATCACAGGTTGGAGATCGCGGGGGGATCAGGGGAGATTGGGGGGACGGTGATGGGGGGGTCGGTGATGGCGGGGTCAGAGATTGCAGAGCGTCGGGGACGATCGGGGGTTTGGGAAGATTGAGGTTGGTGATCACGGGGGGACTGGGGGAGATGGGGGGTCAGTGATTGGGGGGTGGGTGATCATGGCGGGGGTGTCGCAGGGAGATCAGGGTCAGACAGATCACGAGGCTGGGGTGGGTGGTTACGGGGTAGCTTGTTGAACTGGGAGGACTCACTCTTGCTCCTCCTGGCCCACAAGCAGTGCTGTAAAGGCACTTACCTCATGGATCCAGCAGTTCTCGCCTCCTTTTACCCAGCCAACATGGGTTAAAAATAGAAACCTTGTAAGGATAGAAGCACCCAGACTCATTAAAAGGTTTCAACAACCGACCCGTCTCCTGGGAGCAGATCGGTCGCCCACCTCCCGTCCCATCTCGGTTAAAACCGGAAGTGGGCGGGTTCGAGGTGGGTTGGGTTCCTGCTTCAGATTTTTAACATTTTAACCTCCTAAGCCCAACCCACCCACCCCTCCCCCCTTCCCCCGATTTTGGGGTTAAAGTTGCCCCCAGTGACTCTAAGTGTGTCTCTCTAGTATTCCCCAACAAGAAGGATGTTGAGTCAATAGAGAGGACACAGCACAGATTCACTATCTGGTATTGGGAAATACAAACACAAAGAAAGGACTTGAAAAATTGGATTGTTTTTTTGTTAAAACGGGAGATTAAGGTGTGATTTGATAGAGGTGTTTAAATTATGAAGGGACGGGATAGAGTAGCTAGAAACTGAATGTTTTCAGTGATTGATGACTCCAAAATGAAGGAACTAGATCTAAGATTAAATGCAAGAGATTTAGGACAGAGAGGGGAATTTTTCTTTACGCAGAGGGCTGTGAGGCTGTAGAATGCACTACCAGAGTTAGTGCTTGAAGCAGAGATGATGTCAATTTTTAAGAATATGCTCGATAGGTGGTTGAAGGAAAAGGGAATAAATAGATATGGGAACAGGGCAGGCGGATGGCATTATGTGGCGGATATACACCAACTCGGACTGGTTGGGCTGAATGGCTTGTTTCCAATGTTGTCATTTCTAAGTAATTCTATGTCGAACCATTGACATTATTATTAATAATAAGTGCCTTGGGACATTTTTTCTATTTTCAAGTTACTATCTAAATGCAGGTTGTGATTGTTATTTCGATTGCAACAATTTGCTACAGCACATTACCAAAGCGCACAATATAATCCTGTGCAATTAGGCTACCATTTGTGGATTTTTAGGAGATAAAGTGAATTCAAATCGATGCCATTTTATAGTAATTTGCTTATTGTTCTTCAGTCCCAATTAGTCCTGTTCATTCCAAAGCGCACTTTGCTGCAAGTGTAAGTAATATTGGAGCAATTCATTTTCTGGTTGAGTATGAATACAATGATCAGGTCTAAACTGTTGGGCCCAAAGAAATGATCTGCAAACTCCACAGCAAATAATCCATCCAGAACAGAGCTAAGCTGCACAGTGCAAGAAGGCCCCAAGTTCAATCGCAGATCTGTCCTGAGTCAATTGATCACAGCCATAGTATTCCCAGGCTTGGGGAAGAGGCTGGGGGTGGGGTGGCCGGGGCGGGTGGGGGGGGGAGGCAAGGGGGGGGGGCAAGGTGGCGGAAAAAATAAGCCAGTGTTCCTGCTCCTGATGGCTTTTGAACAACTCCCTGCTGTAAAGTGCACGTGCGCGGATAGCAGGTGATTAGCCACAACCGGGATGTCCCAATGATCATATAGCCTGCCGACACTAAGGGGGGAATTTTTCGGGGGGTTAGCGGGCACATTTGGTGGCGGGTCGGGTGGGAAAAAACGTTTTTTTGACAGCAGGTCAATCCGCCGCCATGCTAGTTTCCCAGATGTTGGGTCTGTCATCACTGAACAGACCCGACACCAAGCGACGGGGGAGGCAATTTAGATGATTAAGAGCTTGTTAACAGGCACTTCAAAACTATTTTAAGTTCACCTTTAGATTTTAAGAGTTCACCCACGGCTTCCCCGCTGCTTGGGGATCACGTCAGGTAAGCAGGTCGGGAGTTGTGTCAGCATGCAATCATTTCTTAAATTAACAGCTTGATATCTGCTATAAAAGCTTCCATTTCATAGCTGTTCACTTTCCAAGGTCAGAAGCTGTTGCTTACTGCATTTGGAAGACAGATTGAGCTTTATGCAGCAAACTCTGTATCCTATGTCACCTCATTGGAACAACCTCTCTCACATTGACAGATCGCTTCTGTCATCTCAACTTCACCTGCCATCTATTCCATCAGCATCAGTGACCTTGAAACGATCTCACCTTGGTTCTCAGACTCCCACCACAATCAGCCCCAACACCAGCAGCACCAGGCACACCAGCAGCACCAACAACAACACCAACCTTCTCCGCAACCAACTGATGCTGCACAGGACACAGGGCATCAGCACCCGACCACATTGCTGCCTGGAATGCCAGGGATGTCCTCACCAGAGCCAGATTTACTTCACTTGACGATGTACACCCTGGTTGCCACATGATGCGCCAGGTTGGCACCACCCCACACCAACACCATAAAGCAACCCTACAATGCCCAAGCTATTCCTTTCATACTCATCGCCATTGCAGGGTGTACCGTTATGTCTCACCATTCACTACAACTCACTAAACCACTTCCAAAGGTGCACACAAATCTGTCCAAGAATGCAAAGTGTTGAAAATAAAGATTTCAATGTTTGACATCACATTAACAAAAACTTCACATGAACATTGGATAAAACACCCAGGTGCCTTGTGTGTTGTTAGTTGGTATAATTGGACTAGGGTGAGGCTGAGTGTGAGGGGTGGCAAGTGATTTAGGGAAGTGATAATGTAGATAGAGAGGGATGGGTGGAGGTGCAAGGTAAGTTGGTGTAAGGATGTGCAGGGGTAGGATGGGGAAGGCAGAGTGATGGGGATGTGATGAGTAGCACAGCAGGATGAGGTTGAGTGTGGCTTTGCAGTAACGTTTTGTAATCTACTGAGATCATTGTAAGGTTTGTGGCACTGCACCCAGGTCCTCCTAACAACATCCCTGCTTGTGTCCTCCTGTGCAATGTGCAACCAGGCTGTGTTGATCTCCTGCAGAGGTCTCTTCCACCCATTGGAAGGGAAGAGAACCTCCCTGCCTACTATGACTCCCTTCATAAGCATATGGAGGGAGTCATGGGAGAGCCTGGGTGCAACTGTGCACCTCTGTGCAGTGCTTGTCAGTGTTTGCAGCACCTCAATGTTGTAGAACGCTGTCAACAGAACTGTCAAAATCAATTTGCGCAAGGTCCCTTTAAGGAAATCGGCTGGTGACGCATCATCAAGTGACGTCATCGGAGCCGCTTCCTTCAATTGGCCAGGAAACACGCTGGGTGGGCTTAACAAGCCCAATCAACGTAAAATCTCTTTGGGCAGCGGGCTAGAGCTGGCAGCGGGGTGGCACCCCGCCACCGACATCGGTCGCACCAGACCCGCCAAGGTAGGGGAAATCGCGGCCTAACCATCTGGACTCAGGCACGAGGAATGGCTTCCTGGACTAGGTGCAGGAAGACTGCGGGGGTCCATGTAACTGCACCCCAGCAAGAGTCACCACTTTCAGTAGAGGAGGGAACAATGGGGGTGGGTGTCAGGAAGGAGAGAGCTGCAAAAACATGACTAGCTTACTGCATACCAATCAAAATCATCCGAAAGGTTTATTGGAAGAAAATTAAACTATATGAGGGAAGAGAGTGTTTGAAAACCAGGACCTCAAACCCGGCATTAAGCTCATGGTCTACAGAGCAGCAGTGATACCCGCCCTGCTGTATGCCTCAGAGACATGGACCATGTGCAGCAGGCACCTCAAAGCACTGGAGAGGTACCACCAACGCTGCCTCCGCAAGATCCTGCAAATCTATTGGCAGGATAGACGCACCAACGTCAGTGTTTTTGCTCAGGCCAACATCCTCAGCATCGAATCTTTGATCACGCTCAATCAGCTCCGATGGACGGGTCACATTGTCCGCATGCCCGATATAAGACTCCCAAAACAAGCGCTCTACTCGGAGCTCCGGCACGGCAAGAGAGCCTCAGGTGGGTAGAGGAAACACTTCAAGGACACCCTCACAGCCTCCTTGAAAAAGTGTAACAACCCCATCGACATCTGGGAATCCCTGGCCCAAGACCGCACAAAGTGGAGGAGAAGCATCCGGGAAGGCGCCGAACACCTCGAGTCTCTTCACCGGGAACAAGCGGAAGCCAAGCGCAGGCAGCGCAAGGAGCGCACGTCAACCCAAGCACCCCACCCACCCGTCCCTTCAACCACCGTCTGCCCCACCTGTGACAGAGACTGTAGGTCCCGCATTGGACTCATCAGTCACCTGAGAACTCATTTTTAATGTGGAAGCAAGTCATCCTCGGTTCCGAGGGACTGCCTAAGAGAAGAAGATTGGCACAAATCCCTGTTCTTTCCGTTCTACGGTTGCCGTCACTTTTTTCACTGACATATTGAAGATGACAAAAAGAGCCCGATGTTTATGAAGAGCTTATGTATCAGGAACAAACACACTATTCTAGCTGTGCAGCTCCTTGTATTTGTAATAGGAAAATAAATTTTCTCACAGTGAAAGGCTCAGAAAACACAGTACTTTATCTTTATCTACAGCGCTCGAAATGTCAAAACTGTTTATAACATTTCAGGAAGACAGAATGCTTAGTTCCACTGAAGAGTTTTCTGTAATCAAAACATCATAACCAACTGTCACTACTCATCATCGATCATGAGCAAACTTTATTCAAAATGCTATATTGTTTCAAAGACCTATCAAACCATCTGCTTATTCGAGTCAAAGGTGGAGAGTTACATTGGTTTGCCTTTCGTAGCTGGGCACATCAGTGCTGCAATTGCAGCCTCTTTGGTACACTGATCATCTGGAAGAGGTAACCGGCGAAGATGACAGTCAGAAGAGAAATGACTGTGCAAATGGTGAAAGATGGAATAGTATTTGCAATGATGAACATCAGGGGCTGTATTCCCAATGAATGAGTGACTGACATTGTGTTGCTAGATAAACACACTCTGCCACAGAGTGATAAGAGATTGGGGTCACCTTGAGAATTTCTGAGCTTCACCACACCAATCAAAATGGCTGTTCATACCATGTGTGAGATCAGACACTTCCCAACATGTGCTGTATGCAAATTGTAAACGCGCTCTTCAGAAACTGGCTTCTGATTCTGTTACATGTCGCAAAGTGGAAATCAAACCCCAGGGAAATAAAGAAAATCAAAATGCAAGTTACAATGTCTGACTCTTAAGCACTTCCTCAAAGCTCGCTCAAGAGTGGCACTGAGGATGTTACATTGGTGTGGGAATTGGCTGGGTGGTGATGACGAGGCAATGGGGTATTATGAACAGCCATGTTGAAGGGGATAGTTGGGTAAAGTAAGATTTTGCATAGCTTCGCCAATTGGCTAAAGAATTGGTTATCTGTTCTTATAAGTGATAAAAAAGTGTTATTCTTGCTAGGATGGTAGGACAGCTGAGAGTTCTCAGATGTAAATGTTGTGATGGTATCACATTGCCTGGCACAGTCAGTGCTAATGAAAAGAGCAGCAGGAAAAGAAATAGAATGCAAGGCTTTTAATAATTTAGTTGATAGAACTCAAGGAGCATATTTGTCAAGCATTTCTATTGTTAGACATTGGTTTGGATACGAGTCCTGAAACCTGAAGGCCTGAGTGATACATACATAAACTCATTGGCATAACTACAACAGATATTAGATGTGAAATGGGAAGGCAAACTGGCCAAAAAGGGGTTTGCATCATTGCACATGGAAACCTGACAGGGATAACTACAATGAGCTCATATCGCTAATATGGTGATAGAGCATCTATCCAAACAGGCATGGGAATGAGATCTAGGCCGGTGCAAGGTGTGAAGATACAAAGACACAAGTGAGCATGTAGAGAGCCAGGTGAAGGACTGCCAGCTGAACATAAGTCACTAAACCAGGTTCACAAGTGTTGTAGCAGCAACTCACACCATTTTATTGAAGTAGCATTTCAGGTTACACGCTCAAAATGTCAATAAATAGGAAGGCGTGCAGAGGCCCGGCATACCTTCCAAATGTTTGTTTGTATTTTAGTTACAAAAAATAATTTTCAAAGCGAACTGGCTGGCCACTTTCATATTTCCAATTGGAAGGGAAGTGATTGAAACAATAATGAGATGTTACCAGCAGACATTTTGCAGGAGGTACTTAGGAGAGGCGAGATTTTATGTAAGGCCAATTTTCCCCCCAATTAGGTGAAGTATTGGCTGCCCATTCTTATAAATAAAAGTTAATTATTTTCCTTGCTGGATCTGTAGGGGAGCTTCTCAGTTGAAATTTAAAATTCAAATTTAAAATTCTCACCTTTGTCTTCAAACCTCGTCCCTTCCTAGCTCTGTAAACTCTGGGGCCTAGAAATTCAGTGCCCTTAGCACCGATTTTGCGGCGCTAGAGAGCCTAGCGCTGCAATTGGCACCGGTTCCTAAATTGCCTGGCGCCCTTCCGCGGCGGTAGACCGGTAGCGCTGCGCCGGCACCGATGACGTCATCGGTGTGCGCAGCGTCCCGGTTGCCGTGGTAACCCGGCCCCAAGCCGAAATTCAGTTGCGGCCGCCTCGCCAGTGGCAGCCGCAACTAAGACTCCGGCAAACGAGTGTTGCCGGAGTCTGCGCCGGCGCTTTAAGGAGGCGCGGCGGCCGGCCGCTTTCCCGCCGGCCGCCTGCCCGCAGCTCCCTCCCCGGACTTCTCCCCCCCCCCCCCCCGGAACAGATGCAAGCCCGGCACTTGTCCGAGGTGCCGGGCTCATTTTTGATGAGATTTGCGCAGGCCGCGGCCGGGTGCAGGCAGCTCCTCCTTAACGGAAGGAGGAGGCCTGCACTCCCCGAGCCTGCCGCACCGCAGCGGGCGCCGCAGCGCCGGAATAGCGCCGCAATGCGGCGCGTTGCGCCAGTTTTCAGGCACTAAAACCCTTCAGTAGCGCCCGCAGCCGTTTGGGCGCGGCGCTACTGAATTTTTGACGCGCGCAAAGGGACTTAGCGCCGGCGCTAACTTCCGGCGCTAAAGCCCTGGCGCAGCGCAAACTCAATTTCTAGGCCTGGTAGTCTTGCAAACCACCAAGAACTCTGCGTTCCTCCAACTCTGGCTTCGCCTTCTTAAAGATACTCATTAAAAATGACCCCAAGCTATTAGTCACCCCTCCTAACATTTCCTTAATTGGCTCAGCGTCTGATTACACTTCTGTGAAGCGCCTTGATGCATTTTTCTGTTAAAGGTGCTATATAAGTTTTCTTTCATATTCATTCATGGGATGTTGGCATCGCTGGCAAGGCCAGCATTTATTGCCCACCCCTAATTGCCCTTGAAAAGGTGGTGAGCCGCTGCCTTAAACCACTGCAGTCCGTGTGGTGAAGGTACTCCCACAGTGCTGTTAGGGAGGGAGTTCCAGGATTTTGACCCAGCGCGATGAAGGAACGGCGATATATTTCCAAGTCAAGATGGTGTGTAACTTGGAGGGGAACTTGCAGTTGATGGTGCTCCCATACGCCTGCTGCCCTTGTCCTTCTAGGTGGTAGTGGTCATGGGTTTGGGAGGTGTTGCCGAAGAAGCCTTGGAGAGTTGCTGCAGTGCACCTTGCAGATGGTACACATTGCAGACACGATACGCCGTGGATGGGGTGCCAATCAAGTGGGCTCCTTTGTCCTGGATGGTGTTGAGCTTCTTGCATGTTTTTAGGGCTGCACTCATCCAGGCAAGTGAAGAGTATTCCATCACACTCCTGACTTGTGCCTTGTAGATGGTGGAAAGGCTTTGGGGAGTCAGGAAGGGTGTCACTTTCTGCAGAATACCCAGCTTCTGACCTGCTCTTGTACCCACAGTATTTATGTGACTGGTCCAGTTAAGTTTCTGGTCAATGGTGACCCCCAGGATGTTGATGGTAGAGGATTCGACGATGATAATGGCAAGGAATGTCAAAGGGGGATGGTTAGACTCTCTTCTTGGAGATAGTCATTGCCTGGCACTTGTGTGGCGCAAATGTTACTTGCCACTTATCAGCCCAAGCCTGAATGTTGTCCAGGTCTTGCTGCATGCGGGCATGAACTGCTTCATTATCTGAGGAGTTGTGAATAGAACTGAACACTGCAATCATCAGCGAACATCCCCACCTCTGACCTTATGATGAAGGGAAGGTCATTAATTGAGCAGCTGAAGATGGTTGGGCCGAGGACACTGCACGTTATTGTTGTGATCGTATCTCAACAGCTGCCGCAGTCATCATTTGTCAGTGCTAATGAGAAGAGTCACCTCAGTGTGTTCGAGAAGCATGTCCCAGGAAAGGTTTAAGTGCAGTCTGAAAGGTTATCATCTCCTAGATCAGGAGCTTTAACAAATATTACTACAGCGTGGATTAAAAGTAGCATTTGCTGCAATTTGACAGAAACTGTCCTCCACTTGTTTCAATAATTGTATTATGCACACCCTTTTCATCTTGGAATGAAAAATGTCAATTTAACTCGGGTATTTTGAGGAATAGATTTACATCTGAATAAAGGCTCCGTCTGCACAAATTCTGTTCTGCAACTTGTTGGGATATAACTCGGCGCCAAACATGTAAGGGAGGGACAGACACTCGAGGGGTGATTTTCATTCAGAAGTCGGGAAGGAGGCGGGACTACAACTTTCGGGGTTGTAGTCCCGCCTCCATCGAGATGCGGCCAATCCACATGATTTTAACTTGATTGACATTGTTGAGCCCATCCAGTGGGCTCAGCAGGCCAATTAAGGGCCACCCAGCAACAGGTGACGTCACAGACTGAAATGTCATCTGTCAAGAGGTTTTGACAGATGAAATATCAGTGTTTCACAGCTGTTTGAAGCGTCAAACACTGACAGTCATACTTCTAACATGAGTCCTTCTCCGCAGACTCAGTTAGAAATCTCTCCTGCACAGAAACCTGCAGACTGTTGCTTTTGACAGATCGCAGCCATTCTGCTTTCTGTGCCGGTGAGATGAGGGATTCCCTGAACCTAAAGGAAGGAAGGTGGAAAAGGTAAGACAATGTATGTAAAACTTATTTAATCACTTTAGACACACCAAACACACTTACCTTTGCACTCATGCACAAATCACACACCTGAACACCGACATCTCGACCCCTCCAAGCCCTTTAACCCGACGGCCCGACTCCTCCAACTTGCCGTGGTTTGGAGCTGTCGGGATTCCCACAGTTGAAGCTTAAAAATAGGGATTAGGCTAAAAACTGCCTGTTAACTACCTGTTAACAGGCAGTTAATCCCTTCCCGCCTCAGGTAGGCAGGTCCCAGTGCGGGGCGGGTACTCGCCTCCTTTGAAATTGGCATGGAGGCGGGTTGGGGCCGGGATGGGGTCGGGCCCCCGATTTCGGGAATTTAACCCCCCGCACGCCTCCAATCTCGACTCCACGGCTCAATGAAAATCGAGGCCTTGTTGTCCATTATATTCAAGTTTGAAAACTGACTAATACTGTATTTTTTTTCCAGGTGATTTGAACTAATTTGCTTCAAGATATTAAGATGTTAAATGTTCTGTCGATATTTACCGATTGTTCACCAACAGTTTGCAATAAGTCTATGACCCAGAATTTGCTGCCAAAATAATGGTGCGTTTAATGGCGATCGCCGTAATTAATGTATAAATCAGACAACAACTTGTGATGATAATGAGATACCCCGTGAATTGCGAATCGGCCAAAAGTTGCTGGACGATTTGCGTCGCTCCGCCGTTAGCCTTGCAAAATCAGCATCTCGTAGTCAACCTCCCCATGAGTTTCATGAAATTGCTGCATTTGCACATTAATTGCCCATTAAACTCGCCACAGAAAGTTAGGGCTGGTAATTAACAGCGCAAGTACCTTGTTAATGAGGAAATTTATGTTCCTTCAACGCCAATCAGCCTCACCAGCCCAAAAGGGGCACAGCTTAAACTGTGGAGTCTCATTCCTGCATGTAATAAATTATTGTTAGAGATTTGTTTACATTTTTTTCTTATTTTCCTTTCTGTCTCTTTTTTTCCTCTCTTAATCTAACCTTTCTTTCCCTCACTTTATTTCTCTTTCTGTAGCTGATTTGACTCTAGTTCACCCTCTGTCTCAGTCCTTCTTTTGTTTCTTTCTCAATTCTTATATCTCATTGGTTAAGGAGGTACCCTGTTGGTCCCAGCATTCACCATGATCCCAGATGCGTCGTTGCCCTCACTGTGCCGTTACCAGCTCACACTTCCAGCAACTAACAGGGCAAAATTTTTGAGCTGAAGTGTGAGGGAAAAAGTGTAATTACTGGGGCGTGCAATGAGAGAAAGAAAGACTTGCATTTATATAGTGCTGTTTACGACCACCAGACATCTCAAAGCGCTGTACAGCCAATTAAGTACTTTTTGAAGTGTAGTCACTGTTGTAATGTGGGAAACACGGCAACCAATTTGCACACAGCAAGCGCCCACAAACAGCAATGTGATACTGACCAGCTAATCTCTTTTTGTTATGTTGATTGAGGGATAAATATTGGCCAGGACACTGGGGATAACTCCCCTGCTCCTCTTTGAAATAGTGCCTTGGGATCTTTTACGTCCACCTGAGAGGGCAGACGTGGCCTCGGTTTAATGTCTCATCTGAAAGACGGCACCTCTGACAGTGCAGCACTCCCTCAGCACTGCACTGGAGTGTCAGCCTAGATTTATGTGCTCAAGTCCCTAGAGTGGGACATGAACCCACAACCTTTTGACTCAGAGGCGAGTGTGCTACCCACTGAGCGGACACTGTGACACTGGAGAGGCCCCACTCCTGCAAAATCTGGGCCATTATGTATTCATATTTTAAGAGCGAGCATTAATGTTCCATTTATCTGATCTAAAAAGAATCATTACCAATTGCTTGGTTTCCACCTCCCCCCCACCCCCTCCTTTCTCTGCTAATAACTTCCCTCCCATCCTCCTTTCCTGTTTAAGCATAGACAATGAGTATCAGCACGGTGGCATAGTGGTTAGCACTGTTGCCTCACAGCGCCAGGGACCCGGGTTCAAATCTGGCCTCGGGCGACTGTCTGTGTGGAGTTTGCACATTCTCCCTGTGTCTGCGTGGGTTTCCTCCGGGTGCTCCGGTTTCCTCCCACAGTCCAAAGATGTGCAGGTTAGGTTGATTTGGCTATGTTAAATTGACCCTTAATGTTAGGGGGTTAAATACGTGGGGTTACAGGGATAGGGTGGGATATGTGTCGGTGCAGGCTCGATGGGCCGAAATGGCCTCTATCTGCACTGTGGGGATACTGTGTGTGTGTGTGTGTGTGTGTGTGTGTATTAGCGGGGGTGGAGGAGGGGGTATCACAATGGAGTCCGATACGGTCCTCACCCACGTCTGCACGGGAAGCACTGGAGGACAAATCAGGGGCAGGAGATCCTGGTCAATTTCTCCAGGGTGCTGAGGTCAATTACAGCGCCACTAGCAGTCTGGGATCTGCTGTCTCACCACTGACTGGGAATCAAACTTGGGACCCTGGTTATTTGTATGGCTCGGCGACTGCCTACCTTAACCAACTGTTTACTTTTATTTTTCAAAAGTTGCCCTTCTTTGATTCATTTATTCAGAAACCATGCTAAGCAAAATTAAGTTCCCCCAGGAGAAATGGCAAGATAATTGCAATTAAAATGACAGCCAAGTCGGCCTCCCATGGCAATGCTCATGGGTAATCCATGACTTGGATGTTCACCTGCAACCAAAGCAAGACAGCACTTCGCCCATCGCTGCAATGCATCAACTTTATGGAAGTGGACATCGCTAACATAAAGTAAACTATTATTTACTTTATTAACACTGAAAGATATAATGCTATTATTATCTTTTGAAAGCTCAGTTTACGGCTGGTTACTTGTTTCTCATTTGTGCTTGTTTCTGTTTTTGATAACTTACCAAATATCTGATTAACTAGCTGTGAACAAAACTGATAAGGGGTTATTTGAGCCAATTCCACTTTGAGGTAAGATGTCACTGAAAGGTGTGACATGATGGATATGCAGTGGGCACAAACATTTTAATTATATATATAGCCAAACCTAATCCAGTATCAAATTAAAGGATAAATTAAAAATAACAAAAAACATTTTAAAAGGGCCCAATCAATAGCTCCAGCAGTAACACTGGACGGTCAAACCAAGCGCCCCAAGAACAAATAGATTTACCTGAGATTTGAACTCAACTATCTTGAATAGATGGGATTTATCATTTCTTGGCTGGATTGAAACAGATTGCTGCAGTGATCTCACAGGGGAGGCGGGGGAGAGGGAATTAGCAGGTCCACTCCTGCCCTGCAGAAGTGCACCTTCTGTTCGGAGATTACTGATCAGCAACAACCAGATGTCCTGCCATCTCAGCTGAAGGAGAGAGGTCCCAGTGAGAGAGCTTGATGGGGAATTAATGAAACTAAACAATAAAAAAAATCTGGAGCATTAAAAGGGATTGTCTGTCGACATATCAGGGCACGTACAACTGTAGATCACAGAATCGCTGCATTGTAAGGAAAGATGTATCAATTTACTGAATATTCTTTCCCTCAGCAAGACAAAAATACAATACTGCCCATTTCAATGTAACACCAATGGCAGTGCACAATTGGGTTTTCACTACAGAACTAGAAGTCCATCAAAGAATGCCAAACAAACCTCTTGACTTTGAGAAAGATCCCATAAGCTCCAATAAGCAACAGAAAAAAGATACCCCTGTAAAATCAAATTTGGGAAAATTATCAGAATTAAGTATCTTCATTCCTGTCAAGGTAGCAGGGGTGTGCATAATACAATTAAAAGAGCAGAGGGTAGTCTCTGTCAGATCACAGCAACTGCTACTTGTAATCCATTCAGTAGCATGATTTGAGAGTGAGGGGATGATAACCTTTCAAACAGCACTTAAACCCGTTCTGGGATATGTTTATAGGACATCCTGAGATGACCCTTTTGATTCATGTTGATAAATGATGACTGTGCCAGGCATTAAGATACCATCATAACATTTGCATGTGAAAACTTTCAGCTAACCTACATTCCCAGCATTAATAAAATTCTTTAATGCTTTTAAGAATGGAACAGTCAATTCATCACTCTCAGAGAATTGCTGTTTCAGTAATTATACAGAGCCCCAATTCAATGAAGTATAGAGATACAACAATATCTAGAAGCAATTATATATAAAGCATTTATTTCCAGCAGACAGCTAACCTGATAGATAAGGGCATAGTTCTTGCAAAAAGCAGCTCAGTAAACAACAATTTCCAAAATACTCAACATAATCATGCAATTCACCTCAAAATGCATCACTGCAATGAGAGGCGATCTTATTGAAACATATAAGATTGTGAAGGGGTTGGATCGGGTGGAAGCGGGGAAGATGTTCCCGATGATGGGTGAAACTAGAACTAGGGGGCATAGTCTTAGAATAAGGGGCTGCTCTTTCAAAACTGAGATGAGGAGGAACTACTTCACTCAGAGGGTGGTAGGTCCATGGAATATGCTGCCCCAAAAAGCTGTAGAAGCTACATCATTACATAAATTTAAAACAGAAATAGACAGTTTCCTAGAAGTAAAGGGAATTAAAGGTTACGGGGAGCGGGCAGGAATTTGGACATGAGTCTAGGTTCGGATCGGTCATGGCCCTGTGGGTAGCGGAGCGGGCCCAGGGGCCGTGTAGCCTGATCCTGCTCCTATTTCGTGTGTCTAATTCTGTTAGATTCAGGAGATGGTTCTGTGATAGTGGATTGGCGGTTAGGATCAGATCAGCCATGATCTTATTGAATGGCGGAGCAGGCTCGAGGGGCCGATTGGCCTACTCCTGCTCCTATTTCTTATATTCTTATGTTCTTATTATAAATCTGTATTGCCTTTCTCATGGCTGACATCAGTAAGATGAAAATGGCGTGTAGGAACATAGGAACAGGAGTAGGCCATTCAGCCCGCCGAGCCTGTTCCGCCATTCAATGAGATCATGGCTGATCTGTATCTTAACTCATCTACCCGCCTTGGTTCCATAACCCTTAATACCCTTGCCTAACAAAACTTTATCAATCTCAGTTTTGACATTTTCAGTTGACCTTGCCTCAGCAGATTTTTGAGGGAGAGAGTTCCAGATTTCCACTACCCTTTGTGTGAAGAAGTGCCTGTCTTTCGCATCCCCCTCCCCACCAAAAAAAAATCATGGTATTCTGAAACACTTAATGGTAATTACTGTTTTTTTTACTTCGACAGGTCATTCAGCCTGAATCAATAAAAAGCAGTATTAGAATAACATGTATTTAACAATGAAATGACCTGTACAACATATAACTTGCGTCGTATATAGGTGATTGCACATGGTGTATTTTCCCTTTATGTTTCTGAGAGACATGATGAGGCATTATATACTGTAAATTCAAGTATTTTCCCTTCAAACAATTTTTCATAACAACAGTGTCCCTTTAAAAGTTAGAGTAACTTTTATTGCATCAAGTCCTCCTGACTTAACTCACAAAGGTCATGCTAAAAGAACACTAAATCCTATAATTACTAAGATGGTTCCAGAATTCCACCACCTTTTGTGTGAAAAAGTGCTTCCTGAGATCACCCCTGAACAGCCTTTAAAATTATGAAAAATTTTGATAGAGCTGATGCAGAGAGAATGGGGGCGATTTTGCCGGCGCTCAGGGGTCGGGTTTGGAGGCGGGACTGCTGGCAAAATCAAAAAGATTGGCAGTGGGTCCCGAACACGCTTCCAACCCACCTCCAATCAATCTTCCCGGGAGTCAGGTCCCCGATTTGCGCAGGGACCCGACTCCTAGCGGCAGGAAGAGGATTATAGCCACTTAACTGCCTGTTAACAGGTAGTTAATAGGCAGTTAAGAGGCTTTTTCTAATTTTGACACTTCTACTGTGGGCTTCCCGATGCCGGGAAACCCCGCCAGGGTAAGTGTGGCATGCTGTGGGTCAACTGTAATGTTTGTGTATAGATGACAGCTGCAGAAGTGGTGTGAAGGATCCAATGGGGTACTGGTGAGTTAGAGAGGTAAGAAAATGTTGGGAAAGTCATTTTTAATGTGTTTAGAATTTTCTGTACGTGACAAGCATTGAAGTGTTTGTGTAGTCCCACCTCATCGGGAGAACCTCTCTCACCAGTGACAGATTGCTTCTGTAACCTCACCTGCAGCTGCCATCTGTTTTAGCCGAAGGAGAGAGTCATTGGAGAGCCTGGGTGCAAGGGCTCACCTTTGTACAGTGATTGTCAGTGTTTGCAGCATCTCAATGCTGTCAAACACTGAAAAATTCATGTCAAAAAGAAATGGCGATGGCCCCTTTAAGAAAACCGGCAGATGACATGTCATCAATTGACATCATCTGACACTGGCTTTCACTTAATTGGCTGGCCAGCCTGCAGGGCAGGCTTAACAAGGCCATTTGAAGCAAAATAGCATCTGTGTGTCAGACGTCGCTGGGGGCAGGACTAGAACCTGAAAGGCAGCAGTCCCGCCCCCAACGCGCCTCTTCAGGCAAGATCACGGGCAATGTTTGCACTTGTGGGGAAGAGCATAACTAGAGGCCATCAATATAAGATCGTCACCAAGAAATCCAATAGGGAATTCAGAAGAAACTTCTTTACCCAAAGAGTGGTGAGAATGTGGAACTCGCTACCACAAGGAGAGGTTGAAGCGAATAGTATGGCTGCATTTAAGGGGAGGCTAGATAAGCATATGAGGGAGAGGGGAATAGAGGGTTATGCTGATAGAGTTAGATGAGGAAAGACGGGAGGAGGCTCGTGTGGAGCATAAACGCCGGCATGGACTGGTTGGGCCGAATGGCCTGTTTCTGTGCCGTATATCCTATGTAATCCTATGTAAGCCTAGCTCTAATTTTAAGGTTATGCCCCCTTATTCTGGGCTCCCTCACCAGAGGAAATAGTGGCCCTGATATTTATGAGGAAGGAGCGGGGGAGTGCAGTAATGGGGGAGAAACCCAGAAATCCCGGGGACGTTTTGGTCCTGCGTTAATGGCAGGATCTTATTATCAATTTTTCTTCCATTTCCCGCCCGGCAGCCAACCAAATTGACAGGCTGGCCGGCTGCCAGGAGAAAAAGTCTGTGGCAGGAGCCTGCAGCTGAGGACCAATGGGGACAGTCCCCATCGATCAGGAAAGGTCGGGGCTTGGTTGGAGAGGAGGGCGGCGGTGGAGCATGGCAAGCAGGAGGGAGAGATCGAGGCTTGGAGTGGGGGAGAGGGGTCACCCCATCGCAAGGCAGGCGGCTAGAGAACGGGGGGTTGGTGAGGGGCAGCCAATCAGGGCAGGAAGGAGAGGTCGCGATAGGGAGGCCGAAGGATTGCTTGAGGGACAGGGGGAGCACTCCTGCTCCTCTTGGCCCACCAGCAGCGCTCTAAAAGGCACTTACCTTCTGCAGCCGTAAGCGCCCGTCTCCATTTAGCTGCCGGGTTTTTCGAGCCATGGGAAACCCGGCCTCAGCTGTTAAATTTAAATCAGGCTCCCAACTGCACTGTGGGCGCCCGATGTAAATATTATAATGAAAGGTCCCGCCTCTCCAAGACAGGACACAGACACACCTCCATGAATATGACGGAAGATGCGTACGTGGCAGGTTGGGGACACGTTCACCGATTTTTTATTTTTAACCCCTCGATCCTCTCCTGGTCGTCGGGGGGTGGGGTAAATATCAACCCCAGTTTCTCTCTATCTACCCTATGCATTCCTCTGATCACCTTAAACACCTCAACTGGATCATTCCATAGTTTCCTATATTCAAGGGAATACAAGCCTAGACAATGTAACCTGTCCTCATAATGTAACCCTTTTAGATCCAATTTATTTATATTCGTTCCTGGAATGTGGGTGTCGCTGGCATGGCCAGAATTTATTGCCCATCCCTAATTGCCTTTGAGGAGGTGGTGGTGAGCTGCCATCTTGTACATTGCAGTCCGTGTGGTGAAGGTACTCCCATAGTGCTGTTAGGGAGGGAGTTTCAGGATTTTGACCCACCGACTATGAAGGAACGATGATGTATGTCCAAGTCAGGATGGTGTGTGACTTGAGGGGAACTTGGAGGTGGTGGTGTTCTCATGCGCCTGCTGCACTTGTCCTTCTAGGTGGAAGAGGTCGCGGGTTTGGGAGGTGCTGCTGAAGAAGCCTTGGTGAGTTGCTGCAGTGCATCTTGTAGATGGTACAAACTATTGCCATGGTACACTGGTGGTGGAAGGAGTGAATGTTTAAGGTGGTGGATGGGGTACCAATCAAGCAGGCTGCTTTGTCTTGGATGGGGTCAAGCTTCTTGAGTGTTGTTGAAGCTGCACTCATCCAGGCAAGTGGAGAGTATTCCATCACACTCCTGACTTGTGCCTTGATGGTGGAAAGGCTTTGGGGAGTCAGGAGGTGAGACACTCGCTGCAGAATACCTAGCCTCTGACCGGCTCTTGGAGCCACAGTATTTATGTGGCTAGTCCAGTTAGATTTCTGGTTAATGGTGACCCCCAGGATGCTGATGGTGGGGGATTCGATGATGGTAATGCCGTTGAATGTCAAGGGGTGGTGGTTAGACTCTCTTCTTGGAGATAGTCATTGCCTGGCACTTGTGTAGGGTGAATGTTACCTGCCACTTATCAGCCCAAGCCTGAATGTCGTCCAGGTCTGCTGCCTGTGTCATGGACTGCTTCATTATCTGAGGAGTTGCGAATGGAAATGAACACTGTGCAATCATCAACGAACATCCCCATTTCTGACCTTATGATGGAGGGAAAGTCATTGATGAAACAGCTGAAGATGGTTGGGCCTAGGACACAGCCCTGAGGAACTCCTGCAGCGATGTCCTGGGGCTGAGATGATTAACCTCTAACAATCACAACCATCTTCCTTTGTGCAAGATAGGACTCCAGCCAGTGGAGAGTTTTCCCCTTGATTCCTATTGACTTCAATTTTACTAGGGCTCCTTGTTGTCACACGCAGTCAAATGCTGCCTTGATTTCAAGGGCAGTCACTTTCACCTCACCTCTGGAATTCAGCTCTTCTGTGCAAGGCTGTAATGAGGACTGGAGCTGATAAGTGGCAAGTAACATTCACCCACACAATCTCCAACAAGCAAGCATCTAAACAGTGCCTCTTGACATTCAATGGCATTACCATCGCCGAATCCACCACCAACAATATCCTGGGGGTCACCATAGACCAGAAACTTAACTGATCCAGCCACATAAATACTGTGGCTACAAGAGCAGGTCAGAGGCTGGGTATTCTGCAGCAAGTGACTCACCTCCCAACTCCCCAAAGCCTTTCCACCATCTACAAGGCACAAGTCAGGAGTGTGATAGAATACTCTCCACTTGCCTGGATGAGTGCAGCTCCAATAACACTCAAGAAGCTCGAAACCATCCAGGACAAAGCAGCCCGCTTCGCACCCCATTCACCACCTTAAACATTCACTCCCTCCACCACCGGCGCACCGTGGCTGCAGTGTGTACCATCTACAAGATGCACTGCAGCAACTCGTCAACGCTTCTTTGACAGCACCTCCCAAACCCGCAACCTCTACCGCCTAGAATGCCAAGGGCAGCAGGCGCATGGGAACACCACCACCTCCAAGTTCCCCTCCAAGTCACACACCATCCTGACTTGGAAATATATTGTCGTTCCTTCATTGTCGCTAGGGCAAAATCCTGGAACTCGATACTGTTAAGTCTGTGTGTTCTAGTTGTAATTACTAACACAGACTACAAGATTAAAGTTCAACAGGTCTTTACTGGTTGGAGGTCAGGACTAATACTAAATACAATATTACTACACAGTGCTTATATACCGGTGGTCACCACCGGTATTACGTATACAGCAGCCAGAGAAAGTAGTACATCTCTTAAGGTGGAACAGGCTTAAGTTCTCTTAAGGTGGAACAGGTTACATACACCACAATCCTCCCTTTTTAGCTTAACAGTCATATCCCCATTTAACATAACATAATAACATATATAACTTCAGGTATAAACAGTTCAAAGGTTCACTCTCTCAGGAGGCCTTCTGATTCGGTTTGGATAACGCCTTTCAGTGGTCTCTGATTCCTGTTGCTGAGGTGACTCCTCTAGTTGGTCTCCCATGCATTGGGTGTTATCATCATCAGGTACATTCCCTGCCGAGGTAGATGCTTCAGGTTCATTAACGTCTTCCACAGTTGTCTCTGTCGCAACCATGGGTTCGACCCTTGCTCTCGATTCTACCAGTTGATCCGCATGATGTAAGATTCGCAATTTTCAGCAAAAATCACGCAAGAAAACTGGATAAAATAAGACTGTTTATTGACCAAAGTAAGCTTGCACAGAAAAACCTTTGATAAAAGGGCATACAAAATGGCCGCCAGGCCCCGTGATCAGTTTATGAACCATTTTATTTCTGTTACTGCAAGCCAGACAGGCTTGTGGATTGAAGACAGTAAGCCCGCGAAAGCCAGTATCTGGGAACCGAAACTCAGAGAAACAGCATACATATTCAATGGATTCTAAGTACAGGATGGGGCCCATCAAGATATGGGCGGACAATGCAAAAACACTTATACCCATTTATTGTACAAAGGAAAAAACCGTTTAGCAGCCATCAAGGAAAATCTCCGGACCGATCAATGTGCGAACCGAGCCGCAGTGACAATGCATAGGACATTAAAAGACATTATCGGCCAGGAAGGCCAGTTTAAGTTATCACCGGCTCCGTTACAAGACAAAGCACCCCTGCAGAGATTTCTGCCCGCCAAAATTAATACAAAGACAGGACTATGATTTGGCGGGAGATAAGACTGTTCCAAAAGAGTATAACTATGGATTGAAAGTCCATATACGTTACTTCGACTTCTTCGAACTACTTCAGCTTCGACTGGAACAACTTCAAACTTGACTTCACGGCTGCTTCTTCTTGGACGACTTCAGACTTCTACTTCTTCAAGGACTTCTTCTACAAGGAACGAACGAAGGACGGACGGTGCCAGGATCGGCGCCTCTTCCACTTCGACAGATGCAGAATCGATGAAAACGTTTTCGTCTTTTTAAAGACGGACGGTTTTGGTAAAAAGACAACGTGGTCGGTGTTCAGCCAAACAAGGCTCGGCCACGACGAGAAGACGACGAGGGTGGCCCGGGTACTGGGGTCGGGAGATCATCGACGACCCAGGCCGACGGAGAAGAAACCCTCTGGAGAACCGACCAGGCCGGAGACAAAAAGACAGTCCGGGCCTGACACTTCCGTGTCTCAACATCCCATCTGGTTGTTGGTCTGCTCCATGAATCAAAATCGACAACAGCTTGTAGCTGATCTTCAACCTTGACGAGCGCTCATCGAGGCTGTGTCTACCCCATCGCCTCGAGAGAGAGAGAGAGAGAGAGAGAGAGAGAGAGAGAGAGAGAATATCGACTGCGCCAGAAGTTTCCAAATCCACGTGACGACGGAAAGCGGTGCCAAAAAGGCTGCGAACCCCCTTTCTCGCGATTTCGAGAGTGGTGAGCATGATCCCAGGTTCCCCAGGTCGAAACTTAGTTTAGGTATAGGGGAGGGAGTTAAGGGAAATCATAATGCGTTTCCCCTTTTACGATGTGCCGTGTGTTCCCCATTTCCATAGAGTCAAGTTCTTAAATTTGTGCATGATTGTAGTTACTTTAATCTGTGCCTATGACATGTATTTTGTAATGCTTCAAACTGTTTAAAAATAAAAGCATCCATTTCGTGCTATTCAGCCTGGTCTATTGAGTCCTTTCTCTGCACTACTGTTCTCTGCATCTAAGTCCAAGGTCTAGAACCGTAGGGGGAGTGGGTCGAACCACTCAAGGGTAATTCTTGCACGAAGCCTGGCAGGAGGCCAGAATGGGCAAGAGAGCAGGAAAAAAAACCCTACAATGACGCCTTATCACATTGTTACCAATATCTACTGTATACATCAGAGGTCCTTGTCTGGCCTGAATTGTTCCGGACTGCCATTTTTCGTTTCCATAGCCCCTTGCCAACACTGGTTGTCCTACGTCGAAACTTCGAGTGGTCTTGTTATTAATATGCCGGAACTGTTTGTTTTCCACTTCCCTCCGCACATTTGGTTTTAACAAGTCCAACCTGGACCGCAACCTCCTGTTATAAAACATCATGGCAGGACTTTGGTTAGTCACTGCATGAGCGGCGTTTCGATATGCCATTAGGAAATTGTCCACCTTGTGCTGTAGCGGAATCTGATCATCGTTCATGGCCTTTATTGCCTTTTTGAATGTTTGGACAAATCTCTCGGCCAACCCGTTTGTCGCCGGATGATATGGGGCAGAGGTATAATGTTTCACCCCATTCTTCTTTAAGAATTTTTGGAATTCTTCCGACACGAACTGTGGTCCGTTGTCCGAACAGATCTGTTCTGGCAATCCGTTCCTTGCAAATATTGTTCTTAACACCGCAATTGTCTTTTCTGAAGTAGTGGTATTCATCTTGATCACTTCTGGCCATTTGGAATGTGCGTCCACCGCAATTAGGAACATGGAGTCCATGAATGGACCAGCAAAGTCAATATGTACGCGTTGCCATGGGGCTGAAGGCCATTCCCATGGGTGTAGTGGTGCGATCGGAGGTGCATTTTGCACTTTTTGGCACCCAGCGCAGCTTTTCGTCAACTCCTCTATCTGTTGGTCAATACCCGGCCACCATACATAAGCCCTAGCAAGACTTTTCATCTTAACTCCCCCCAGATGACCTTCATGCAGTTCTTTTAGAACTCTTTCCCTTAACTTGGGAGGAATAATCACTCTTGTCCCGTACATCAAAGTACCATGGCAGCCGGACAGCTGGTCTCGCCTTGCCGAGAATGCCGGTAACAGAGGATCACCACGTGTTGGCCATCCTTTCACTGTCACCTCGTAGACTCTGGACAGTGTCGGGTCGTTCCTGGTTTCTCTTTCAATACTTGCATTGGTGACTGGTAAACACTCGATGATGGTCGAATGAAATAACTCAACAGGGTCAACTTTCGTCGTTTCTTCTTCTTCAGGTAGTGGCAGGCGCGACAGCCCATCAGCATTGCCATGCTGCTTCGTACCTTTGAATTCTATTTGATATTGATGTGCCCCTAGGAAAAGGGACCATCTCTGGAGACGCTGTGCTGTCATCACTGAAACACCCTTCTTAGGGTTAAAAATGGATACCAACGGCTGATGGTCTGTCAGAAGTGTGAATTTTTGGCCCTGCAGGTAATGATTAAACTTCTTCACTCCCCATACAAGGCTGAGAGCCTCCCTATCGATCTGCGCATAGTTGCGCTCAGCGGAGGTCAATGATCTGGATGCAAACGCGACTGGCCTTTCCGTGCCATTTGGCAACTTGTGTGAGAGTACTGCCCCAATACCATATGGAGAAGCATCACAAGCCAACCGAATAGGCAGTGTCGGGTTGAAGTGAGCCAACACTTCCTCTGAGGTGATCAATTCTTTGCTTTTGTGAAATGCCTTCTTACAGTTTTCGCTCCATTCCCATGGTACCCCCTTCTGTAAAAGAGCGTTTAGCGGGTGCAGTACCGTGGATAGATTTGGTAGAAATTTATGGTAATAGTTAATCAATCCTAGAAACGACCTCAACTGAGAGACATTATCCGGAGCGGGAGCCTTTACAACTGCCTCTACCTTGTCAGGAGACTTATGAAGCCCCTCCCAGTCAATGACATGACCACAGTACGAGATCCGCTTCTGGAAGAACTCACATTTCTGCCGATTAACTCTAAGTCCATACTCTTTCAGTCTGTTGAGCACCAGTTCCAAGTTTGCGAGGTGTTCTTCATCACCATCACCTGTAATCAGAATATCGTCCAGGTAACATTGTGTGCCTGGAATTCCCTGTAATACCTGCTCCATGGCCCTCTGCCAAATTGCTGGAGCCGATGCCACTCCAAAAACCAGCCTATTGTACCGGTACAAACCTCGATGCGTGTTGATCGTGAGGTATTGGCGTGACTCTTCTTCAACCTCCATCGGCAAGTACGCCTGCGCCAGGTCTATCTTGGTGAAGTGTTTCCCGCCAGACAACGAAGCAAAAATATCCTCAATCCGCGGAAGCGGATACTGCACCGTGTGAAGCACCGGATTAACGGTGATTTTGAAATCTCCACAGATGCGAACCTTCCCTGGTTCTCCTGGCTTGTTGCTCGAAGGACATTTCATAACGGGAACAATGGGCGTAGCCCACTCACTCCAATCTACCTTAGACAGTACACCTGAACATTCTAGCGCCTCCAGTTCCGCTTCTACAGTAGGTCGTATTGCATAGGGTACCGGTCTGGCTTTAAAAAATTTTGGGTGTGCATGTTCATCAATCTTGATGTTTGCCGTAATTCCTCTCAGTGTTCCCAGTCCCTGCTGGAACACCTCTTTAGCATCATCCAATATTTTGGACAATCGTTTAGGTTTGACATCTGTTGCCCCGGAATCTACCGTTAGTGCCTTCAAGGAGTGCCAGTCCATATTCATTTTCCTAATCCACTCCCATCCCAGTAGTGGTGGACCTCCTTCAGGTAGCACATATAAGTCCATTACTTGGCTTTCTTCGCCCTTGTGGACCACTTTTACCTCTATCTTTCCGATGGGGTACACTCTTTGCCCCGTGTATGTTTTCAATATAATCTCCGTATCCCGTAGGGGAGTATGTTGGAATAACCTTTTGTAATCTTTCTTATTCATGACCGTCAATGCCGAACCAGTGTCCAATTCCATCTTTACTTGGACTCCTGCTATCTGAAGGGTAACCCAAATTGTCTGGAGATCTGCATCCTTACCAACGTTGTGTACTCTTAAGCTACCCAGTTCATTACTGCTAGCGTCTGAATCTGACTTCTGTTCGGTCGAACTGTTCTTTGTCACCTTGTGTACCTTTATGTATTTTCCTTGCGGTGACTTTTTGTTGCTGGTCTTCTTTCCTGACCGGCATACTTTAGCTATGTGGCCAAGCCTGCCACACGTTCTGCATTCTTGGTTTTTAAACCAACACTGGTTCTGATCGTGCGTTGTCTTTCCACAACGATAACATTTTACAGTACTCAAACCCAATTTATTTGTACTGAGTTCCGGTGACCGTAGCTGCATTACTGCCGTGCCTCTCGCTGTGGCTTCGTGTGCTGCTGCCATAGTGACCGCTTTCTCAAGCGTCAGCTCATTCTCCTCGAGCAGTCGCTTTTGTGTATCTTCTTTTAATAAACCACACACAAATTTATCTCGTAGCGCCTCTGTCAGTCTCGTTCGAAACTGACAGTACTTTGCTAGCTTACGCAATTCCATTAAATATTCAGCATTGCTTTCATCCTTCAGCTGCCTTCTGCTGTAAAATTTAAATCGTTCCGCTAGCATCAGCGGCGTGGGGTTTAGATGATTTTTCAGGACAGTAACAATCTCCTCGAACGTCTTATCCGCCAGTTCATCTGGTGATAAAAGGTGTTTCAATTGCCCGTATGTCTTCGCACCCATTAAGTTTAATAATGTTAGTGCTTTCTCTTCATCTGGGATTTTATTTGCTTTACAATAATTTTGTATGCGTTCTACATACATGGCCCAATCTTCGATGTCGCTATCAAAGGTATTAATGTTCCCATGTTTAGGCATCGTTGCAATTGAATTTATTTTAATTTTTATCCAAGATGGCGGCTTCCCGCTCTTGTCTTCATCCTCCGCCTACAAAATGGCGGTTTTCCCGCGCTTGGCGGTCTTCACCCGTCCCCCGACGCTGTCTCCGCTTCACCGCGGCTCTCGCGCCTTCAGTTGCCCCAGACGCTGCGCCTTTTTAGCCCGAATGTGGATCGGCCCTTATCTCCGGTCGCGATCAATCTCACCGCCCTTATTCCTCCGTCTTCCCTCCCCGTCTGTACAGCCAACGCGGCCGACTTTCTGGTCGCGTCGCTGCCCGGCTTACCCACTACCGAGGTAGAAAGAAGATAGCTGACAGCCGCTGATGGAGGCTTCGAGTTCAGGATGTCTTCTGCACTCTGGTTTCTCGATGTCTGCCGCGCGACGTGTCTTCCAGCAGGGTGATGAGGGTGGAAGCCTCTCTTCGACGTCCGTTCTGTGGACGAAGCCGCCGTGGATATAAACTGCCGCAGGGTAAGAATCGGACTCGTCGCCACTGTTAAGTCTGTGTGTTCTAGTTGTAATTACTAACACAGACTACAAGATTAAAGTTCAACAGGTCTTTACTGGTTGGAGGTCAGGACTAATACTAAATACAATATTACTACACAGTGCTTATATACCGGTGGTCACCACCGGTATTACGTATACAGCAGCCAGAGAAAGTAGTACATCTCTTAAGGTGGAACAGGCTTAAGTTCTCTTAAGGTGGAACAGGTTACATACACCACAGATACCTAACAGCATTGTGGGAGTTCCTTCACCACACGGACTGCAGCGGTTCAAGAAGGCAGCTCACCGCCACCTTCTCGAGGGCAGTTAGGGATGGGCAATAAATGCTGGCCTTGCCAGCGATGCCCACATCCCGTGAATGAATAAATTACAAGAAAGACTAACACGCTTATAATTTTCTACTTTATCTCTCCTACCCTTCTTAACTAATGGAGTGACATAGGGAGTTTTCCAATCCAAAGGGACAATTCCTGATTCGAGAGAGCTTTGGAAGATCATGACTAACGCATCAGCAGTTCCCTCACCTATTTCTTTTAGTCGACCGAGATGAAAATCATCGGGTCCTGGATATTTGTCTACCTTTAATCTCATTAGCTGGTCCAGCACCATCTTTTTTACTTATATTGAATCTAGTTAGTTCCCCCCCCTTGATTTAGTTTTAGTTTTCCTCGTACGTCTGGTACTTGATCCTCATCCTCTACAGTGAAGACCGACAAAATGTTGCTGTTTAGTGATCTGCCATTTCCTGATTTCCAATTACAATATCACCTGCATCTGTCTTTTAGCGGGCCACATTACTCTTAGCCACCATCTTTCTCTTAATACATTTGTAGAAACCTTTAGTGTTGCCCTTGATATCCCTTGTAAGCTTTTTCTCATAATAACAACAGAAAATGCTGGAAAAACTCAGCAGGCCAGGCAACATCAGTGGAGAGAAATTAAGAGTCGACGTTTCAGGTCGAAACCCTTTTTCAAAACTGGAAAGGAAATGAAATAGATCGAAGGCAGGGCTGCGATAGAACAAAAGAAGTAAAGAGACATTAAGAGGTATTCAAAACCAGACGAGATGGTAATAGGACAGTGGAGACAAAAGACGGCTCGGATTAGGTGTGAAGTGTACTGGCAGGATGAGAGACAGTTGCCATGTGGGAGAGAGAGAAGAAAAAAAGGAAAGGGGGGGGAAGGGAAGACCCAAAACAAAGGGGTGAAAATAAAATCTAAGTAAAAATGTAATAGGGTCCGAGGTTATGATCTGAAATTGTTGAACTCGATATTGCGTCCGGAAGGCTGCAAAGTGCCTAATCGGAAGATGAGGTGCTGTTCCTCGAGTTTACGTTGAGCTTCCGTGGAACAATGCAAGAGGCCGCAGACGGTGAGGTCTGAGTGGGAATGGAGCGGTGAATTAAAATGACAGGCGACCGGAAGCTCGGGGTCACTTTTACGGACTGAATATTTGCTTTTGCAGCTCTTACCACTTTCTTTGTAACCCTTTGCTGTTCTTTCTATCAATCCCAGTCCATGGGATCGCTACTGTTCTTTCCATTCATAGTTTTAGTTTTATACTACCTCTCAATTCGTAGTTTTTTTCATCGTATGCCAGATACGAGACTCCCAAAACAAACGCTCTACTCGGAGCTCCGACACGGCAAGAGAGCCCCAGGTGGGCAGAGGAAACGCTTCAAGGACACCCTCAAAGCCTCCTTGAAAAAGTGCAACATCCCCACCGACACCTGGGAATCCCTGGCCCAAGGCCGCACAAAGTGGAGGAGAAGCATCCGGGAAGGCGCCGAACACCTTGAGTCTCTTCGCCGGGAGCAAGCGGAAGCCAAGCGCAAACACTGCGGAAGGAGCGCACGTCAACCCAAGCACCCCACCCACCCGCCCCTTCAACCACCGTCTGCCCCACCTGTGACAGAGACTGTAGGTCCCGCATTGGACTCATCAGTCACCTGAGAACTCGTGTGGAAGCGAGTCATCCTCGGTTCCGAGGGACTGCCTAAGAAGAAGAAGAGTTTCTTCAATTCCTGGTGATGTCAACAGTGCCCTTTAAAGAGTGGCCATCTAGATTACTGAGGTATTATTTCAATTTGAAAACAAAGGCATAGAATTTTGATGAAACAAAAGTTGGAGCTTCATTTCAACAGAAATTAATTTAAACTCCTTTGCTTGGTGCAATGGGAGCAGAACAGATTGGCAAGTTGCAGTCTCACAGCAACAAATACCTGATGCCACAGCAGTTCCAGATGTCAGCCAGTCTGTTAAGAAAGAGGTGCCAAGCAGAGACTTCAGGTTCCCTTCCAGATAAGTTGTGAACTTAAGAACTGAATACCCTATCGCTCTCATTAAGCCCTTAGCAGACAATTACGGGCATGAACTAAAACTGGATGAACTGTCCTATGTATTTTATTACAATTTTCCCATTCCAAATTTCACCATTTTTGAATAAAACTGATTGCTCGCTCATTGTTTAGTGGTTGCCCTACGCAAATGCTTCACTCTTTGAGCAATTGTGTTCTCGTCAGCACCTCTGTGCCCTTCAGACACCATTACAAACATGTCACCATGTTATTATGTTATATTAAATGTTCATTATTCAAATGTGACAAGGGAGTGCCATTGGCATCACTCCTCTCATTACCCAAGTAAATGAAGTATGAATTTCGAAACCTGTCACATAGTCCAGAAAACCTTATTTAAATTGCTAAATGCAATTTTGTAACAATAGCAGGAGGGGAGTAGCCAATCACAATGCACCTGCAAAAACTATCTTGTAAGCAGCTAATGAGCCATTCAACCATTTATAAACATTAAAAAGCTCAATAATCCAGCTAAGGCGTGCTGCTCCCTCAACTGGAGGAGTGCTTTGCAGCCAACAAGGAGAAGTTCACTGTACACCAAGGGAGAATGTAGCAGCAAATTTACACCCGAGCACAGTGCAACTCAATAAAATGATTTCACTGTTACTGAACCGAGGTGGGGGGGGGGGGGGGGGGAGGTGAGGGGCGGGGCAGGGGGAAATGAGGAGAATTTTTTTTTATACGGCGAGTTGTTATGATCTGGAATGGACTACCTGAAAGGGCAGTGGAAGCCGATTCAACGGTAACTTTCAAAAGGGGATTGGATAAATACTTGAAAACGAGAAATTTGCCAGACTACGGGGAAAGAGCAGGAGATTGGAACTAATTGGATTGCTCTTTCAAAGAGCCGGCAAAGGCACAATGGGCTGAATGGCCTCCTTCTGCGCTGTATCATTCTATGAATCAATATCTTGCTGCCTGTCATTCTTCACTGTGCAGAAAATAAAACGTTACTTGTCCAAAAGCCAAACAAACAACATGCAGTGCACAGCGAAAATTCAACTAGCACGGTAGCTACCAATCCCATCACAAAGAAGCAATAGTGCCCAATTACAGGGCCCTCTGGAAGATCTGGCCAATGAAACCTCTGTCCACCCAATTCCTGGCCTGCTGCGACTGGTCTTCTGCTAGATCTCATTAAATTGTATGTAACAGTATGCACGGCAGCACATTGCTTTTGGTACCTGCTTATCACAATAGTATAAGACAAGAGTGGCAGAATTCAGAGTTGTCTGGAAGATCCCTGTCGCATAAATGTGGAGGGCAGTGTTGACCTCTGCTGCAACTAGTAGTGCATTGCAGATGGTAACTGCCCCATGCAGATCTTCTTGGCTGACCTCAGTCACAAATTCTATGCTGAGTCTGAGCCCCCTTAAGCACTGCTGCTCTGTCCCACACACCCGCCGCCTGGGGCGCTAGCTGCTGTGAGTACTGTGCCTCCTAAGCCTTCGCCTTCTCTCTCCTCGGTTTCCTCTTCCTCCGGTGAAAAATACCGTTTGGACTGCTTTGGGACATTGTGAGGACGTGACAAGGTCTAACATAAACGGAAGCTCTTTCTTGTCTGAAAAATAATCTACCAATGCCCACTGCACCCATCCTCTTGTTCGTCTGTATGTTCACTTCTCTCACTGCTGTGCTGATATTCTAAAATCTTTGGGGGGAGTTTTGTCAGCCCTGGGGAGGCAGGTTTGGAGGCGCGACTGCCGGGAAAATGGCAGAATCTGGGGGCGGGACGCCTGCCTCCGTGCCATCTTCCTGGGAGGCGGATAACCGATCCGTGCTGAGAGCCGCCTCCCTGAGGCGGGAAGGGGATTACAGCCACGTAACTGCCTGTTAACAGGTAGTTAACAGGCAGTTAAGAGGATTATCCCCATTTTACCCCTGCATGTGCAGGCTTCCCGACGTCGGGAAACCCCGCCAGGGCCAGCGAGGCGAGCTGTGGGTCTGCGAGGGTGAGAAGGGTCCAAAAGTGCGCTGTGGAGGTAAGTGATGGGTGCAAGTGTGGAGAGGTAATTATGTGAGGTGAGTGTAAAGTGATAGAAAATGTTTACTTACCTTTGTTTCTTCCTACAGGCTTCAACAGTTGGGGAACCGGAGACTCTCGCATTTCACTGGCAGAGATGACAGATGGCTGCTGCATTCTCTGATGCAGCAGCCATCTGATTTCTGCTCAGCAGATAAATTTGATGAGTCTTGAATATAAAGACTCATCAAACAACAGAGATTGTCAGTGTTTGACAGCCTCACAGAGCTGTCAAATGAAGAAAATTCATCTGATGAAACGTCATACGCTGACGTTCTCTGTAACCGGCTTCCCCTTAATTGGCCTGCTAAGCCCGCTGGGCGGGCTTAACAAGGTCAATCAAGGGAAAATAGCGTGGGTTGGTCAGAAGCCGATGGAGGAGGGACTAAAACCCGACAAGTGGGAGTTCCGCCTCCAAAAGCTCCCCATTGGCAAAATCCAGCCCTTTATCTTGGTCAAGCTCAGTAACATCAGCTCCAACGTGGAGTAAAACACTCACTTTTTAGTGTGCCTCTGTAGCTGCTGATTGTTACATAAGTTCATCATTGGAAACTTTTAACATGCTCCTTTTTTGTGAGAAGAATGCTGAGAGCAGTGCTAAACATGGGAGGAAAACGGCAAAAGACGATTTATCCAATATGCCATCTTTCTTTACGCATCTATTTTTCCTCATTAAGGTTAGTGCACACAAGAATGTTGGGCCCCCAGAGACTCAATGGACTTAATCTCAGGTCACTGCCATTATCACGCCTGATGATTGTTAGGTGATGCACGGCCATGACATAAGTTGGCTCGCGATTTTCACTCCTTGCCTCTGAAGGAGCATCTTGTTCCATTCTGAAACTGTGTCAGGCAGGAACTCACAGGGTAGGAAGCCTCAACATGAGAACCCACTTTCATGGCACTGCATGGTCCTGCATTAATGTGGCTTTTGTTTAAAAAAGTGCGTAATAAATGGATAAGAATTAACCTGCAGCTGGGCATTTCTACTCCGCCCACCACATTGTCTGACTCTCTGGGGTAGAAATTCGAGCACGCCCATTTTTGGCATACGGTTGGTTGTGGGCGGGGGGGGGGGGCGGCGGTGGGTGGCAGGGTACATACCTGCACCTGAATGATAAAGCCCAAGGTGCCCCTGATATTGGGCCTCAGGCCTCATTTCAATGGAACTGGTGTGGCAGGAACAGCCAGCCGGTAAAGAATAAACCTAGATGGGGCCGCTGTTCCCTTCGCAGCGGCCCTAAGATAAGTGAAGCCAGGGGTCGGGAGCACAGGTCAGGGAGAGGGCACATTCTCTGACTGTACATTGGACAGGGATTTACTGTTGTGTATGTTTCTCTGCTTTAACCTTGGCAACACTTAATAATTATTTATCTTTCATGATCTGAAAGCGCCAAAGGGGCCAACCTGAAGCCCTGCAGGCTAATTTTGGGGTCAACAAAAAGCACCTTTTGGCCCGAATTATACACAACACATCCTTTGACGCAGAGGAGTTCCTCTGTAAACAATCCAAACATTGCACAATGTTTTGAAAGGATGAACCACACAGTTATTTTTTTTTTACGTCTTATCAATTCTTATATTGATTTAAACTGAAAATCTGGGTTTGTTTAATTACTTTTCTATTTAATGCGTTCTGGTATTTGGCAGGAATGACAATTCACAAGAGGATTATTTATTACCCAAGCTTAAAAGTGATTTGTAATTTCTGATCTGACTGACCTTTGTGATTGCAGTTAAACACTCCCATCATTTGTCAACTCGGTCACAGTTATATTGACTGAACACAACAGGTGGCTCATCCAGTATTACCTCCCACACATTCCGTGCGTGTGTGCCCAACAAAACCCATTCTTTCACATTTTAATTACATGATTGACCTCCGTTCGGCAGCTGAAGGATGAAAGCAGTAACTTAATTCAAATGAAAAGATTTATCAAATTCGTTTTGAGTGTCAAGTAATATAATGTGTCTTGAAAACAATTTGTGGGCGCTGTAACGATTTTATATTCCTACAATATTTTATTATCTGTAAATGATGTAAAAAAAAATGAAAGATCTCGAACAAGCACTGCTTTATTCATGAATAATCCTTCTCAATGCGAAAAGGAATATCAGCTGCTGAACCCAGTGAGTGCAGGCATGCCCACTCAGCAGTAACACGCAGTCAATACCAATTATTTTGATTGAAATTCACATTACTAATATCCATTACATTAAGCAAATCAATTTAAATATACCAGACATAAATGCAATACTCATGCCTTTAATGCTGATCCATTTTTAATTATGCTTTTTGACCAAATGAATAACATTATACTTGTGTCTCTGAGCACAGTATTACAGCACTACAGGAGCCATTTTACTGCACTGTAAAGTTCAATACTCATTTTACTTTGGTGCTAAAATCAGATGTCATGATCTTTTTGAAAAACTTTGAGTTTGACGAGATCAAAATGTTATAATAGCACAGCTAACATTTTTGCCCCATCATTGGACATGTTCCTGTGTGCACACGCACAGTATAATATTTCTCTCCCGTACATGTGCATGTTCCAAAGTATGAGTAACACTCCCACTCCTGCCCTGCACATTGATATTTAGAGCATACAACCCATGTAATTGTATGAAAACATTAGTGGGGCATTTGTTTGTCCTTTGGTTTACTTTTTCATTATTCTTTTTCCTTTTCTTGATGAATTTCTCATCAGGGTGAGGGATGTTATCACTGGAGAATGGAACACTTTCCCACTTCAGGCAATCAGTGATAACATTAAGCACACCCAAAACAAGTTCTTTAAGAGTAATGCTCTCTACTTTGCCCTAACAATTGGCCTCAGTCTCTTTGGAATTCTCCGCCCCAGAGGGCTGTGAATGCTGAGTCTTTCAGTATATTCAAGGCTGAGATAGATAGATTTTTGGACACTGAGGGAATCGAGGGATATGGCGAGCGGGCGGGAAAGTGGAGTTGAGGTAGAAGATCAGCCATGATCTTATTGAATGGCGGAGCAGGCTCGAGGGGCCGAATGGCCTACTCCTGCTCCTGTTTCTTATGTTCTTAAACAAGAGGGCACCTCCTACAGCTTTGGGTGGCAACTTGCACAAAACATTTGGGAAGCAGGATTACACATTGTGGTGGGTTTTATTCAGCAGCAATGCAAGAGAGTTAAAATCAGTAAATTCAAAATTCCTGTGCTCTAGGGAGTCATGCTGGCTGATGGAACAGTCACCTAGAGCTCAAGAAAGTTAAATCTACTGATGTGATTTCAAATACAGCCAAGACTAAAAGAATGTGCAGAACCCAAGGCTCAATTATTATAATTGGAAATATACACAGAGTTACACCGTTACATTGAGTCTACGGCACAGAAACAGGCCATTCAGCCCAACTGGTCTATGCCAGTGTTTGTGCTCCCCACGAGCCTCCTCCCATCCCTCTTCATCTAACCCTATCAGAATATCCTTCTATTCCTTTCTCCCTCATGCTCTTAGCTAGCTACCTCTTAAATGCGTCTATGCTATTTGCTTCAACTACTCCTTGTATACTGTATAATTGTATACTACTGCCCATATCTTAACTCACTCCAAGTCTCGTTCATCCATCACCCCTGTGCTCGCTTACCCTCACTGGCTCCTGTTCTGACAACGCCTCAGTTTTAAAATCCTCATCCTTGTTTTCAAATCCCTCCACGGCCTCACCCTCCCTATTTCTGTAACCTCCTCCAGTCCTACAAGCCTTTGAGATCTCTGCGTTCCTCTTATTCTGGCCTCTTGCACATCCCCGGTTTTAATCGCTCCACTACTGGCGGTCGTGCTTTCAGCTACCTTGGCCCCAAGCTCTGGAATTCCCTCCATAAACCTCTCTATCTCTCTACACCTCTCTCCTCCTTTAAGATACTCCTTAAAACTGACCTCTTTGACCAAGCTTTTGGTCATTTGTCTTGATATCTCCTTCTGTGGTTCGGTGTGAAAAATGCTGTTATTGCTGTCGCTCTTGTTAAGCGCCTTGGGATGTTTTGCTACTTTAAATGCACTTTATAAATGTACGTTGTTGTTGTAGCAAGTTCCACATTCTAACGACTCGTTGTGTAAAGAAGTTTCTGCTGAATTCCTTATTTGATTTATTGGTGACTATCTTATATTTATGACCTTTAGTTTTGGACTCCCCCACAAGTGGAAGTATTTTCTCGACATCTACCCTATCGAACCCTTTTATAATCTTAAAGACCTCTATCACATCACCCCTCAGCCTTGTCATTTCTACATGAAAGAGCCCCAGTCTGTTCAGCCTTTCGTGATAAGTATATCCTCTCAGTTCTGGTATCAGCTTTCTACAGTGCCCTCTATATTACATACACTTTTAAGTTATACACATGGTGGGGAAAAATTGGCTCGTGCCCCCTTTGGGGCAATAACTTTGACGGGGTGCTACTTTTAGTGCCCCGACAAAGTTAGCGCCCTCGCACCCGAAATTGAATGGTAGCGCCCCAAGCAGGAGGCGGGGCGCTACTGGAAGAGCTCCCCCTCCCTCTTGGGGCGCTCCCATCGAATATCGCCCATCGAGTAAACTAGGACTATATTCTCTTGAATTCAGAAGAATGAGAGGAGGTCTCATTGAAGCATACAAAATCATTACAGGGCTTGATAGGGTGGATGCTGGGAGAATGTTTCCCTTGGCTGGGGAGTCTAGAACCAGGGGCCACAGCCTCAGGATAAAGGGTAGGCCATTCAGGACTGAGATGAGAAGAAATTTCTTCACACAGAGGGTGGTGACTCTTTGGAATTCTCTACCTCAGAGGGCTCTGGAGGCTCAGTCATTGGGTATATTCAAAACAGAAGTCGATAGATTTCTGACTAGTAAGGGCATCAAGGGATATGGCGATAGGGCCGGTGAATGAAGTTGAGGCAGAAGATCAGCCATGATCTCATTGAATGGCGGAGCAGGCTCGAAGGGCCGAATGGCCCACTCCTGCTCCTATTTCTTATGTTCTTACCGTGGCGCTACGTGCAGCAGCGCCATGTGCCTTGGCACGTAGCACCGCGGTACTGCAGGCCTGACTAAAGGGGAGAGGCCTAGCACAGCGCGCACCGAGGCCCTGCTGGACCACCGGGGAGCGGGGTGCCAGCAAAAGAGCCTGGTACTCAAGAGGAGTCCTGGGCTTCCATCGCTGGAGACACAGCACCGTGGGGTGCTACCAGCGCCGTGGGGCGCTACCAGCGCCACTAACCTCCCGCTGAATTTCACAGGAGGCGCTAGTGGCGCCGCGCCCGGGCACTAACGGGAGGCACAAAGCAATTGAATTTTCCCCCCCATGGTTTTAGGCTTGTGTTGAAAGGACAGAAACAGATAACCAGATTTTTGACACCTTAGTTGGCCTGCTGGGGAAACATGGACAAGGTGGGGATTATATGGAAGGCAACGCTACATTTACCTTTAACAACAGAAAGGAAGTTTGGGTTTTGGAGACTGCCATAAATACTGGATAGCAGAAAAAGTTGAAGATACATACAGATCATGTATCAATTTAATAATGGCAATAAACACTTGCTTCTGGGGACAGAAATTATAAAATAAAAATGCAGAAGGGATACAAACAGAGGAAGAAAAAGAATTTGCATTTATATAGCACTTTTCATATCCTCAGGACATCTCAAAACACCTCACAGCCTTTGGATTACGTTTGAAGTGCCGTCACTGTTGTTTTGTAAGCAACCATTAATGACTTTCCTATGTAAATTGATCCAGCAGCAAGCAATGGTCATTCAGCATCATTTAATAGCATGCATCTAATTTGTAAAACTGAAACATATCAATATGCTGACAGGCCATTCCCAACAACAACAAAAAAAATCACAATTTATACATTAGCATGATTTTGCACCCAAATGGCTTGTTATATTCTGCATTGATTCTCACCCTCACCTCCAGGTTCTTCTCAATCTACCTCAGCAATCCCCTCCAGTGACATGTCCCTCCATGTCTCCTCTGCCCCCCGATGATGGCCTGCTGCTGGTTCTCCACTTGTTGGCCTCTACCTTCAGCAGCTGCTCCTTCAGCCACCATGCCCTGCCCTCTAGAAATCGCTTCCTCCACCACCTGCAACTTGTCACTTCCTTCCCATCTCTGTTTTTTGTGGTTTTGCAGCCTCTCACCACTTTTTCCTTTTCCCTACCTGCTCAGCATCTATTATTTGTCCACCGTCTTTTAAAACACTCTGCAACATTTCTCCATAAGTGAGGAGTGTTGTAAGAATTCAAGTTGTAGATGTTGTTGAGGCTAAATTTTCACTCCAAGTAATGTTTTGAGCTGCCCCTCGCACCCCCCGACTGCATTCATTTTATAAGGGCATTAGGGTAGATTCTCAACCTGCCATCCAGGTGTAAAACTGCCATTTATCAATGAAATCAATGGAAATGAAAACCAGGTGGTAGCTATATACAGGAAACTCTTTGGTATCCGGCACCGACGGGACCGGGATGGTGCCGGTTGATTAAAAATTCCGGATGACGGAGAGGGTTATCTACCGAGGCTATTTTTAACAAACAAAAATTTAAAAAATCAAGAAATGTGCAGTATACAGTAACTGGCGGATCGGAAGAGACTACCGGCAGTGCGGGAGAGTCAGACTCCTGTTATTGAGGTGTTAGGACTTCCTGACAGCGCCAAGAAGCCGAGTAGTGGCAGTTTGGAGAACTACCCCCACTGACTAACTCGGCCACCGCGGGAGACTCGGACTCGGACTCGGACTCAGCAACATTTCCAGTTATTGAGGTGTTGTTTTCGGAGTATGAATTTTGCCGGTTAATAGAGAATTCCAGATATTTAGGTGCCGTTTAAACAAGAGTTTCCTGTAGTGTGGCCAATTTGCAACACCAATTTTACATGGGCAGGTTTTGGGTTAGATAAAGAATTGGTTTCATTATCATAGACAGAAGATTGTTCTGAATAGTCGTGATTCTGTGTGAAGACTGGTCACCAGTGAAGCCCCCCAGGGATTGATGTTAGGAATGCTCATGTTCACCATCTTTACCGATGACCTGGATGAAGGTGTCAGAGGAACAGCCCGCAAGTTTGTGGATAATTCAAAGATTTGTGTGGGTGTTAGGACCTCAGGAGAAAAAATACAGACTGCAGGCTGGTCTAGATGTGACGAGGGAATGCAATTCAATGCAAATCAATGTAGTGTTATACACATGGGTAGGACCAACAGCAAGCAATGCAGTGTTGTGAGTTTAATACTGCTCAGCAGGAGGAATATTGGAAAGATTTCGGTGTATGGTACATGAATCTCTGAAGGTCCACGGCCATTGCCATGAGCCAACTGCAAAATCAGAGCATTAGAATTTATTGCCAGGATGATTAAATGCAAAAAAAGAAAATAATAATCGGACAATGCTAGCAACCAACAGCAAGTTAGTCAAGTCTGAAAGAAAAAGGTGAGTCAGGGTTCCAAGTGCAGCCATTCATAAGAACTGGAGTCGTAGTCAGTTGCTGTTAGCCTTGCCTAGTTTGCAGCATGGTAATAGTAGAAGACCGATGTCATTTTTAACTCAGTTAATAATGAAAACCAACACTGTGAGGAAACTGTGCAGAAGGGAGGCACGGTGAAATACCATTTTATGACAGAAACCCGGATGGTCCAAGTTTATGACCTGAGTGACATACCAAGTTTTGCAATATGCTGGGCATATTTACATGGATCCAACGCAAAGCTGCTGAGTTTATATATCAGGTGACAACCAGCTCCCATGGGTTGAATAAACAAAGCTGCTGCATTTATCAGTGGTGGAGCTGAGTAAAAATCTCTCTCTCCAGGCCATGAATTAGGGTGCGTTAAAAATAATGCACAACTAAACAGCCAATTAGAAGGTACATGCAAGAATAGTGCTCAACAAGCTAAACGGCCACTTAACCAATATAAATAGTCCACTGTGAGCCCTGACGTGCACAACTTCTGTGATAAATGAAGTTCAGAAGACATCGAGTAGGATGTACAGATAGATCAGCAGAGAATAGAGGGCATAGCAAAGTGCTCTCAATGGAGTGGAGAGGTAACCCACCAATCCCCAGACTGCCAATCTGAGACCATCACACATGAAGTCTGTAGTGTATGTAGTGTACATCAAGATACACGGATTTAACAAAGTCAATGCGAGGTCATTTGAAAGGATATAGAAAAGGTGTCAGACTTGAAGAAGAGTGCGAAATGATAGTGTGTATGAATAAGCACAGCCTGCCATATATGCAAGTGACTAATAATGACCAAAGTATGTTAAAGGTGTCAGCTAGGTTTGTTAGAGTATCTTAGTGTACTTAACAAGAATCAGTAACCTGAGACAAATGAAGCACAAAGGGAAGTAATGAGCATACTCAAGAATGAGCACAGTAGGGGCAACAAAGGGGAATCTAGAATGATGCATCTGGGTAAGACTGAAGGCTGACTAATTATTCACACACACATATAGCTGACAGTCAACTCTCAGGCATTCTCACAAACTTGCTGTAGGTAAGATATTTTCCATTCAGATAGTCAGTGTAAATTGTGCTGCTGCCTAAAATACGCAGCATACTCACTCATGAATTACGAATTTGTTTTCGTATTAAAAAAGAGGCTGCCTCCAACAGAAGACACAAAGTGCAGACAATTAAACGAGATTAAGCAGACCAAACCTCTTACCCCTTTCAAATACACTGTTATTGATGCCACCAACTGGAAAACTGATCACAATGTGGGTGATGTGCAAGGCTAGAGGAGAGTTATATGCTTACTCCACACCGTTCTAATCACATACGCTCTCTGTGCAAATGAGTTTCAGCAGGCGTAAAGCAGTGATAGTCACACCATGTTATGCATGAAGTAGTATCTGCACATCAATGGCATGGCCAGCTTGGCTGATTGATTATTATCTTTTCTTCTTGTTACAGAGATGTTATAAGCCAGAAGCAGCGAGCTAGGCCATCTGACAACACGTATAGTTATCACCGCTTCAAACTCGCATCACCCTGGCACACACACAGTCCAGAGGGTTCTAGTGATTTACAGGAGGAAGAACAGGGTTAGTCACTTCTCTGGGGTAGAGGTGGTGGCTGAATAGGAGGAAGCTACTGATCATATTAAACGCACACTGCATCCTCACAATCACATTCAATAAAGCGCTACCTTGAACCCTGCAGTCATTATTCCTTTTCTAAATTAATAGTTTACCCATTAACTGTGCTACTGCAGAATAGTTATTTACATCAAATGAAATTAATGCAACAAAGGCAAGCCTCAAGGAAGGAACTGTGAAATAGAACCTGGTGGACACATCCTGCAGTGGGTGCTGAGTGGGACCTCGAGTCTCTTTGCCGGGAGCAAGCGGAAGCCAAGCGCAGGCAGCGCAAGGACCCCACCCACCCGCCCCTTCAATCACCGTCTGCCCCACCTGTGACAGAGACTGTAGTTCCCGCATTGGACTCATCAGTCACCTGCGAACTCATTTTTAATGTGGAAGCAAGTCATCCTCAATTCCGAGGGACTGCCTAAGAGAGAGAAAGAGAGGGTGCTGAGCTTCTGCTAACTCTTCGTCATCATCCTTCTCCGCCTCCTCCTCTGCCATGGCTTGTGGCAGCTTATCTTCCACCTACATTTTTATTTCCATTGCTATGTTTTGCAGCATGCAGCATTCAGCCAGAGTGCTAACTCTCAATGGTTCATACAGTACTGCATCTCCAGGTGCAGTGCAAACATCAGAAACATTGGCCTAGAAATTGAGTTTGCGCTGCGCCAGGGCTTTAGCGCCGGAAGTTAGCGCCGGCGCTAAGTCCCTTTGCGCGCGCCAAAAATTCAGTAGCGCCGCGCCCAAACGGCTGCCGGCGCTACTGAAGGGTTTTAGCGCCTGAAAACTGGTGCAACGCGCCGCATTGCGGCGCTATTCCGGCGCTGCGGCGCCCGCTGCGGTGCGGCAGGCTCGGGAAGTGCAGGCCTCCTCCTTCCGTTAAGGAGGAGCTGCCTGCACCCGGCCGCGGCCCGCGCAAATCTCTTCAAAAATGAGCCCGGCACCTCGGACAAGTGCCGGGCTTGCATCTGTTCCGGGGGGGGGAGAAGTCCGGGGAGGGAGCTGCGGGCAGGCAGCCGGCGGGAAAGCGGCCGGCCGCCGCGGGGCCTTTAATGCGCCGGCGCAAACACATGTTGGACTCTGTTGCCAGAGTCTTAGTTGCGGCTGCCACGGGCGAGGCGGCCGCAACTGAATTTTGGCGCTGGGGCCCGTCGGCATGGCAACCGGGACGCTGCGCACACCGATGACGTCATCGGTGCCGGCGCAGCGCTACCGGTGCAACACCGCTTTAGGGCCCCAGGGAATTTTTGAACTGGCCATAACTCTGGCGCTAGTCCCTCTAGCGCCTCAAAAGCGGCGCTAAGGCTAGTGAATTTCTAGGCCATTGTCTAAATATGCCAATGTGTTTGCTCAACATCCTGCCTCTGAAGTGTGGGTCATACTATGTTCTTTGCTGAGAGATACAGAGGTTGTCTAACAGTGTCGTGGGCCACATTTCAAGCTGTAAACTCAATGATCCAAGAAGCCTATGGCCCAACTTGTCTTCAACACAGAATACACGAGGAATCCTCCTGGTAGTCGCATGATACAACAATCCTGGAGTTGTTGACTTATCACAGCAATCAATCTCTATCAATTAGGCTACAACAGACCCAGACATTAGATGAGGAAAATCCCAGTGGTGGAAAACTTTGGGATCTGTAGGTCCAAATCCACCTTTTTCCTCCCAAGCATGCTATATGTACCACGTCATGTCTCAAATTACTCATATACTGCATCCCAAAATGCTAACTTCTGAAAGAATCTACCTAATTTTCATTTCTGAGTGTCGAAACAGCATTGCATCCTGAAAGTGATTGCCTTCCGACACTATCAAGTGTGTGGATGGCAAGACTGACACAAAAATACTGCCAAGATAGATAAAAAAAGTTTAAGGAACAGCTAGGAACTATTCACTACCTGCTGGAGTGAGACTCCACAGCTGCATTGTTCCTTTTCTGGTCCTCCAAGGTTCAGTGTCATCTCAGGACCATAAATCATGTCATTAACAGGGTCCTCATGACATAAATTGCCAGCCCTAAATGGCGGCGGCGAGATTAATTCACATTAATGGCGGAAATCCAGAAATTTCATGACACGCAATTCATTTCAATGGGGCGGTTCACGGCGAGGATGCAATTTTTTTGGTTTTGTCGAGGCTAACGGCAAATCGTCTAGCGATTTGTGGAGAATCTGAACTCATGAGTATCTCTTTATCGCCACAAATAGCTGAATTTTTTGAGAACTAATAATGGCGGGCGCCGTGAACTCACCCTTATTTTTCCATCAATTTCTGAGCCAGTGTCTCCTGCTGTGCTCCATGCTGGCCTTCTGCTGACTCACCCTGCTTCACTAATGCCACCTTTATATAGTGGGAACCATTAACATGATGTGAGCTGGAAGGTAAGCATGAATAAATTTGCACAGTCGCCCTTAATTGGTGCTTAATAAACCCCCGCAAAACCTGAACCGAGTCTGTGCATTGTGGACGTGTAAATAAAATGGCCAACGAACTGGCTAACAAAATGGCTTCGCATAAGGAATGAATTGCATTTCGGAAAGGGAGCAAAGAGGAACTTCAGCTTCGCAAAATGCAAGCATAGCAGAATTGGCAGTTTGCAAACTCAATAAGAAGGAAGAGGGACACCTGCTCTTTGACCTGTGGTTTAGTATTAAAGAACAATAAAGGTCACGAGGGCTTGACTGCTAGATGGAAGATTGAATCATTGCAGGATATGGTTAACCAGCTATTGTACGGCAGCCAATCGCGATTCGGCACCTCAGAAAGGCATACGCTGTGGTAAGATAAGACAGGAATCTGTGATTCAGATGGTCGGACTGGTAGAGATAAGAAGCGGAATTGAAAGAATAGGCTTTGTTTAATGTAAGTTGTTTTTTGAGAAATTAGTGTTGCTAAACCAATGATGTAATATCCACGTGTTTATCCGGAACTTGTTTACTCCAATGTATAAATATGAGCGGTCCAAAGATGTGCGGGTTAGGTTGATTGGCCATGATAAAAATTGACCCTTAGTGTTAGGGGGGATTAAATACGTGGGGTTACGGGGTTACGGGGATAGGGCTTGGGTGGGATGGCTGTCGGTGTAGGGACCGGGTGCTAGGGTTTGGATGATCAGCCATGATCTCGTTGAATGGCGGAGCAGGCTCGAAGGGCCGAATGGCCTACTCCTGCTCCTATCTTCTATGTTTTCTATGAGCCTCTTGTAAGCGTTCGTTGAAGTTGTAGTATCGACCATTGATTGTACTGCTCTTCCCTTGTGACAAGTAAAAAAGTATGGTTTGCCAGTTACTGTGTGTCTGAGTCTTGCTCGAACTTCGACAGTATTAACATGCAGTAATCTGGTTCCAGCTTCAGAGCAATTTTGACTGTAGGGACAAAAGTAGTCGAATGGCCCACTAATGCTAAAGTCCTAATTTTCTGTATCCTTACAGCACACATAGTACATGCACTTGCTCAAACACAGAGGAATTTTAGGTACATGGGTTCGATTTTTTTTGTGGTTCAAGTTACTTAATTTAAATATTTCTAAAAAGTTGATGCTGGCTATTTCTCTGCAAGTGTGGTTGCTCAATGAAAGATGATGCATAAATTTGTCCAAACAATGAAGGAACATAATAATGGAGACAGCTCTATTATTTTGAATAAAAATTGTTTAACTGACGAGATTTGATCAAAATAAGTAAATTTGCACAGTCGCCTTTAATTGACGCTTAACAAACCGCCCCCAAAACTTGACCGTCGTCCATCTACCTTGCCTCCTTTAAGACCCTCAAACCCTTTCACCCCTCCTAATATCTCCTTCGTTGGTGTGGCATCCATTTTTTTCTTACAATTTCCTTGGGATGCCTTCCTATGTTAGAGGCACTATATAAATGCAAATTGTTGTTGCTGTTATCTGCAAAATTGCAGTATTTTTCTGAAGGTTATTAATCAGCAGTCCTGGGAGTTTCCTGCACTCTGAGTTTCCTAATTAGAATAATCAGCTTTAATAACTACACTATTTTGGGGTATGCAGCAATTTATAAGTGCTATGGATTCCCTAATCCTGAGGTATCCAAGCTTTTTGCCTTCGTAGGTCACATCTTCATACCACAGAGCCTCCCAGGCCACATATGTTCCCATTAATTTGCGTACATCTCAAGCTGCTGACACGAACAAATCATGGTATTGTGATTTAGGATTTATCCACCTGGCAGGCAATACACCTTTTGAAACGCAGATTTCAGGCAGGACAATCCGATAAATTAGAAACAGAAGGCCGATTTTACACATGTGCGCACCTAAAAAGCCGAGCCCACTGGGAGTGCGTTTTGAGGACTAACAGGCACAATTTCCCTGTACGGATTCATGACGGGCAAGGCAACCCACCTGGAGTACAACTTCCTGTAATCGGCTTTTATATGGGAAATGGAGCTCAGTTGCCCAGGGCTTCAAGGGCCTGGTTGCCACGGCTCAGGGGTTGACACAGTTTGGACACCCCCCAGCCTTATGCTGGAGGCTGTGAGGTGCTTTTACCTTCTACATTTTCAGGGTTGCCTAGTCTGTCACCAAAATGCAAAACGCACTGATTCAGTGCAGTGCATTCGTGCCCTTCAGACCTGATGCAACATAGCTTCAGGACCCAAGAGCACTGAGAATTGGAAGCTGCTCTGTGTGAATTTCCAAACTCACCAATTCCAAGTTGGCCACCCTCTCACTCACCGCCAGCACACCACACACAATTCCACAAAAAATAAAATAAATTATCAAGTTCTGTGCCTCTGCACTTCTATAGGCTCATCCAGAGAGACAGAACTAATTTTCTATAGTGGCTGCAGACAGACATACAAGAAATGCAGGTCGTGGTGTGTATCTCCTTAACCAATCAGTTTGAAGAATCGTTAATGAGCAGTGCAGAGTCTAGGGCCAGGATTTGACCGGCGCTGCGAGTGGGAGTTTGGAGGCAGTGATTGACAGCGGGGCGGAAGTCCGCATTCAGCCCGCCTCCATGTCAGTTTCCCAAGTGTCGGGTCTATCTTCGCTTCACAGACCCGACACCAAGCGGTGGGCCAGCCAATTAACATCATTAACAGCTGGTTAAAAGGTATTTTAAAAGAATTTTACCAGGTACTTACCATTTTTCCAGGTTTCTCAGAGGTTCCTGAATGCTCGGAGATCACGTCAGGTAAGTCTGTCAGGTTCTCAATGGCTCCCCATTGCTGTGAATAGGTGACAGCTGCAAAAGTGATATAAAAGCTACCATTTCACAGCTGTTCACTTTCCAATCTTAGAAGCTGGAGCCTTCAGGATTTGGAAGACACTTTTGAGCTGTATGCAGTTTGGAAGTGTTTGGAGTAAACTCTCTATCCACTGTCACCTCCTTGGAGCAACCTATCTCACTACTGACAGATTGCTTCTGTCATCTCAACTTCAGCTGCCATCTATACCAGCAGCATTGGTGCCCTTGAAAAAATCTCACCTTGGTCCTCAGAATCCCACTACAATCAGCCCCAACACCAGCAGCACCAGGCACACCAGCATCACCAGGCACACCAGCAGCACTAACAACAACACCAACCTTCTCCGCAATCAATTGATGCTGCACAGGACACAGGGCATCAGCACCTGACCACATTGCTGCCCTGGCGGCCAGAATGTCCTCACCATGGCCAGATTTACTTCACTTGACGCTGTACACCCTGGCTGCCACATGATGTGCCAGGTTGGCACCGCCCCACACCAACACCATAAAGCATCCCTACAATGCCCAAGCCATTCCTTTCACACTCATCATAATTGCGGGGGGTACCGTTATGTCTCACCATTCACTGGAACTCACTAAGATACTTCCAAAGGTGCACACAAATCTCTCCAAGAAGGTAAAGTGTTGAAAATAAAGATTTGACAACACAGAAACTTCACATGGACATTGGCTAAAACACCCAAGTGCCTACCCTTGTGTTGTTAGTTGGTATGCTTGCAGTAGGATGAGGGTGAGTGTGAGGGGTGGCTAGTGAGATGGGGAAGTGGTAATGTAGATAGAGAGGGATGGGTGGAGGTGCAAGGTAAGTTTGTGTGAGTAAGGATGTGCAGGAGTAGGGTAGGGAAGGCAGAGTGATGGGGATATGATGAGTGGCACAGCAGGATGAGGTTGAGTGTGGCTTTGCAGTAACGTTTCATGATCTACTGAGATCATTGAAAGTTTTGGGTCACTGCAGCCATGTCCACCTGACAACATCGCTGCTTCTGCCCTCCTGTGCAATGTGCAACCAGGCTGCGTTGGTGTCCTGGGGAGGTCTCTTCCGCCCATTGGAAGGGAAGAGAACCTCCCTCCATAAGCATATGGAGGGAATCATGCGGGAGCCTGGGTGTAGCCGTGCACCTTTGTGCCGTGTTTGTCAGTGTTTGCAGCACCTCAATGCTGCAGAGCACTGACGGCCCAACTGTCAAAATGAATGTGGACATGGCCCCTTTAAGGAAACCGGCTGATGACGCACCATCAAATGATGTCATCAGACCCGCTTCCTTTTAATTGGCCGTTAACCTCACAGGGTGGGCTTAACAAGCCCTATTAATGTAAAATCATGTCGGAGGCCAGGATCGAGACAGCTGTGGAGTGGGGACCTGCCACAGACGTCGCACGCCACGGACCCGCCGAGGTTGGTAAAATCCAGCCCTAGACCAGGAAGTGTAAGTTAGAATAGTGAATTCAATGTCAAATCAGGTACAGAAAGTGAAATAAAGAGAGGGAGAGAAAGATGGAATGAAGAGGCTAAGGGGAGGCTAGATAAGCATATGAGGGAGAAGGGAATAGAGGATTATGCTGATAAGAGTTAGATGAGGAAAGACGGGAGGAGGCTCAAGTGGAGCATAAACACCGGCATGGACTGATTGGGCAGAATGGCCTGTTTCTGTGACGTATATCCGATGTAATCCTACGTAAAGAGAGAGAGGAAAAAAAAGAGGCAGAAAGGAAAAGTAAAAAAAAACTAGAAAGACTTGACTTAACTTTCTGTGTCAAGTTTATTCTGTATCTACGATGGCAGTACAGGAACTTCACACCATTCAATACATTGGAATGGGGAGCCAGACGGCGAGATGCTGTTTTCACGCAGTTTATGGAGGAGCGGCGCATGTTGGACAGCAACCTCTGGATTTTCGCATTTAACTGCGCATCTCCGCTCGCAGGAAGTTGCTGTCCGATTTGCGCATAAATAAAGGTGAGCTCTGATATCCTCACCGTTATTTTCACAGCAAAATCTGGACCAATGTCTCAAAACCTGGATTTAAAACAAAAGTGCTTTAGTCAGTTCTCCCACCAAAACCTCAAACAGTTTCAGAAAATCAAAATACATACCAACCACCTTATCCAACATGCCTGTCGCTTGGATTTACTGCTTTTAATTTTACTAGATGCTTTTAAATTGCTTCCTTTGCAATTTTCTCGCCATCAATATCACGCTAACAAGATAACAATTCCAGGATTGTGCTTCTGGTCTTATCTCAAAGAATGGACTGATAACAGCACTTTCCAACGCTCTGTACCGCTACTGTGTCCTGCAGCCTTTGTTACGTTTACATCAGTACGTCCGAACGCTGTTTACGGAGGTCACGGTCCATCATCAAAGACCCTACCCACCCCAGCCACAGTCTGTTCGCCCTCCTGCCATCTGCGAGTCGCTACAGATGCATTCGCACCCGTACGACCAGATTTAGGAACAGCTTCTTTCCCAGGGCTGTCATCCTACTGAACTCCACAAATAAACTCTAAAGCCTGCACATCTGCCTATGGTTATGTTTATGTTAATGTATTACAAGCCAAATGTATGTTGAATGTTTAAATGTCTTAATCTAAATGTACACTCTCGGGAGCCGCAAGCCTACATTTCGTTGTACTGCACTTGTGCACTAACAATGACAATAAAAGTTGATTTGATTTGATTTGATTTGATTCTTCGATGAATTCTATCCCTCCTGCTGGATTATGAGATGACAGATTTCTTAATAACTGTTTCACTGACAACCAGTAGTTTCTGCAGAAACTTGACTGCACCTTTCATCATATATCACCACGTGTCAGCTTGACTCATTTGGTGGTCTTCTCTCCTCTGGGCTCAGAAGGTTATGGATTCAAGTCAGCACCCCAGCATTTGAACTATTAATCAATGCTGAGACTAAGTTAATGCTGCATTGTCAGAGGTGTGTCCTTTGGAAGATGATAAACCGAGAAACTGCTTTTTTCAGAGGCAGGTTAAAAGATCGCATGGTACTATTTTGAAGAGCAAGTCATTCTCCTGGTAATCTGGCTAGCATTCTTCCCTCAACCATTAGCACCAAAAAAAAATTCGCTGGGCACTGATGCTAGATCAATTGTTAATTTTGAATCGGAGTTTGATAGCTTTCTGTTAACCAAAGGTATTAAGGGATATGGGGCAAAGGCGGATATATGGAGTTAGGTCGCAGATCAGCCATGGTCTTATTGAATGGCGGAGCAGGCTCAAGGGACTGAATGGCCTACTCCTGTTCCTATGTTCCTATCTAATTGCTGCTTGTAGTATGTTGGAGAATAGCTTCTGAAATCTTGGAAAATGTGCTTTGCAATGTTTTGGTATGATAAAGCTCTATATAAATACTAGCATTATTACCAATACCTAGAAGGAAAATGGATAAAAAATATTCTGCTATTGAGTTATCTTGTACACCATCTCAACTCTTGGTTAAGTTTGCTTCTTGGGCACGCACGCAAAGGGCAACTTTTAATTTCTTTAGTTATCTCCTGTGACTTGTTTTTGTAACTTTCAAATTAAGATTTCAGCTTCTCTTAAATGTAGTGTTATACACAGGAGCAGGACCAACACCAAAAATGCGTACACCGTGGAAGGTTGCATGATCCAAGGTTTTTGAGCGGGAGAAATACCTCGATGTTATAATACTTGGTTCACTGATAGTCCACAACCAGTGCTCTGAGGTGATTGCAAAAGCAAACAGAATGTTGGGATGTATTGCCAGAATGCTTAAATACAAAAACAAAAACTACTATACAGTCTTTGTATGAGGCCATTGTTAGGTCTCATTTAGAATATTGTGTCCTGTTTTACTCCCCTCCCATGATAGGTGATATCAAGGCCATGGAAAAGTTTCAGAGAAGGGACACTAGATTGATATCTACTTTAAAGACCCTTGGTTACCATGATAGACTTAGAGAGCTGGGGGTTTTACTCTAAACTGACTCCATCCCTCTGCCTGGCAACTGTCTAAGGCTGAACCAGATCGTTCACAACCTTAATGTCATATTTGTCCCTAAGATGAGCTTCCGACCACATATCTACTCCATCACCAAGACCACCTACTTTCACCTCCATAACATCGCCCGACTCCATACTTGCCTCAGCTCATCTGCTGCTGAAATGCTCATCCATGCCTTTGCTATCTCTAGACTTGTCTATGACAATGTTGTCCTGGTCAGCGTCCCTTCTTCCACCCAAAATAAACTTGAGCTCATCCAAAGCTCTGCTGCCCATATCCTAACTCGGACCAAGTCCAGTTCACCCATCGCCCCTGTGCTCGCTGACCTACATTGGCTCCCGGTCCGGCAACACTTCGATTTTAAAATTCGCAGCCTTGTTTTCAAATCCCTCCATCAAATCCTTGCCCCTCCCTATCTTTGTAACCTCTTCCATCCCTACAGCCCTCCGAGATCTCTGCGCTTCTCCAATTCTGGCATCTTGCACATCCCCGATTTTAATCGCTCCTCCATTGACGGCCGTGCCTTCAGCTGCAGAAGTCCTAAGTTCTGGAATTCTCTCCCTAAACCTCTCCGCCTCTCTACCTCTCTCTCTTCCTTTCAGACGCTCCTTAAAACCTGCCTCTTTGACCAAGCTTTTGGTCATCTGCCCTAATATCTCTTTATGCGCTTGGTGTCAAATTTTGTCTGATAACGTTCCTGTGAAGTGCCTTGGGACGTTTTACTATGTTATAGGTGCTATATAAATGCAAGTTACTGTTATTTCAAACCCCCTTCTCAAAAAATCCTCCTCTTGACCCCTTTGTCCTTGCAAACCATCAACCCATCTCTAACCTCTTTTTCCTCCCCAAAGTCCTTGAATCTGTTGCCGCCTCCCAGATCCATGCCCATCTTTCCCACATCTCCATGTTTCGATCTCTCCAGTCAGGTTTCCATCCCTGCCACAGCATCGAAACTGCTCTAACCAAAGTCGTAATGACAAGCACTGTAACTGTAACCGTGATACAGTAACTCTCCTTGTCTTCTCTGCAGCCTTTGACAATGTCAACCCCACCATCTTCCAACGTCTCTCCTCCCTGTCAAGTTCAGTTCAGTGGGACTGTCGCTGCTTGGTTCCACTTTTACCTACCCAATCATAGCCAGAGCGTCTTGCAGAAATGGCTTCCCTTCCCACCCCCACATCATTACCTCCAAGTCCCCAAGAATCACTCCTTAGCCCCCTCCCCTTTCTTATCTACATGCTGCCCTTGGCAACATCATCTGCATCCATATTTACTCTGACAAAAGCAGCTCTACCAATCCCCCACCTCTCTCAGCTCTTCCACTACCTCTGTTTGATCAGACTGCTTGCCAACATCCACTCTTGGATGAGATGTGTTATGAATCTTCTGATCCATGAAGAAAAACTCATGAAATAACACTGGACGGCCAGCTGGTGGCGCCGTCCAAGGAGTATAAATACTCGGGCGTGGGCCCAGCTTTCCCAGGACATTTTGTAAACAGGAACTAGTGAAAGATAACTAGACCTCCATGTTTTGAAACAAGTTGATTAAAGCCTTGCTTTATACTCAAACCAAGTGCGTAGTGAGTTTTATTACGTCAAGATGTAGTTTTCTCCAGTTGAACATTGGGAAGACAAAAGCCATTGGGGGAAAAATTGGGTGAGTAGCGCCACCTGTTAGCGCCTAAAGAGGCAGTCAGTGGCTGTAGCGCCACTGGCTGCGCCTCCCGCGATATTCAGCAGGGGCGCTAATGGTGGCGTTAGCCTTTTGCGCTGCGCCGCCACCGATGACGTCATCGGTGTGCGCAGCGCCCCATTCGCGCCCCAATCGCGATATTTGGTAGCGAACGCCGCTGCAGCGCCGCTCGCTATCCGCGCCCGGTTCACGGGGCCTTGCTGCGCCGGCAGAGGCACAAGTTAAGGTGGAGGTGTGAGGCGGCCAGTTTTTCGGCGGCCGCCTGCCAGCACCTCTGTCCCCGGCCTCCTGGTCCCCCGCCCCCCCGCGGCATTACCGGCTTTTTCCCAAGAGCCCGGCACTTCTCCTTGGTGCCGGGCTCTTTTGCCGGCACTCGCGATCGGGGCTCGCGCTGTTGCAGGCCCCTCCCCCTTAACAGTGGGAGGAAGGCCTGCAGTACCGCAGCGTGCCGTGCCGCAGCGCTGCGAAATTCACTTTCAGCGCCCTAAGAGGGACGCGGAGCGCCTCGAGCCGCACCCCGTTTCCCTCTAGGGGCACTTCAACTGAATTTGCGGCGATTGCTAATGCGGCGATCGCGGCGCAAATTCCAGCGCCCAGGCGAACTTTGCGCCGCTTGGGCGCCTCAGGCCAATTTCTAGGCCATTGTTTTCAGTCCCTGCCACAAACTCCGTTCCCTAGCCATCGATTCCATCCCCCTCCCCAGCCACTGTCTCAGACTGAACCAGGCTGTGAGCAACCTGGGTGTCACACTTGACTCCAAGATGAGCTTCCGACCACATATCCGCTCCATCACTAAGAACGTCCTTTTTCACATCTGTAATATCGCCCGACTCCTCCCATGCCTCAACTCATCAACGCCAAGCTGAACCTCTGACCCCATATCCTCTCATCTCAAAGCCCGCCTACTTCCACCTCCATAACATCGCTCATCTTTCCCCCACCTCAGCCCATCTGCTGCTGAAACCCTCATCCATCCCTTTGTCACTTTCAAACTTGACACTTCCAATGCTGTACTGGGCAGACACCAATCCTCCACGCTCTGTCAACTAAAGCTCATCCAAAACTCTGCTATTATAACCTATCCCACACGAAGTCCCGCTCACCTCTCCATCCTGTCCTTGTGACCTACATAGGCTGCTGGTCCCACAATGCCCCAAATTTAAATTTCTTATCCTCATGCTAAATTCCTTTGTGACCTCGACCCTCCCAATCTCTGTAACTTCCTCCAAATCCTCAACACCCTCCGAACATTGGCCCAGAAATTCGGGTCGGGGGCTTCCCGCGGGTGTAAGCCCCCGACCTGAACTTACCTAGCGCGCCGGCCGTTGTGCTGTGGGCCCCCATGGAATTGCGATCCTGGGCCTGCTCCAACTGCCGGAGCGCAGTGCTTGCGTATCCCAGGGGCGCAGTTAGTTCGATGCGTCCCCTGGGATCACGTGGGCCATGGGGAGCCAATCGGAGCAGGGAATGCTTCATTCATAAGTTTGACAGGAAGTGCTGTCAAACTTAGAAATACTACGAGTCCCAAAACATCACTAAATCTTCAAAAAAAAATTTTTTAATCACATTTTTTAAATAAACTATAAATTACATGAAATAACTATTTTAAACAATAATTTAAATTTTTGAAAATTTTTTTTTTTTCTAACGGGGCTAAAAATAAACTTACCTTTCTTTAAAGTATTTAAAAATAATAAACCTGTGGAAAAAATGTTTTAATTTTAATTAATTCACCACTTACCTTGTAAAAAGCAGGCCTTACGCCTGCTTTTTAAATGTCTAACTTCTGGAGACTTACCTTCCCGGGAAAACCTGCAAAAAAAACGTAAGTTCGATGCGCACGCACAGCCTCTCCTGCGCATGCGTTCGACCTCTGAACCCCTGCTTTCAGGGGAACGGAAGAGCCGGTTTCCCGCGCATGCGCAGTGCATGCAGGAAACCGGCACTTCCATTGTGCGTACTCACCCGTGGAGACCTGAAGTTCTGGGCCAATATTAATATATCCCTCCAACTCTGGCCTTTTGTTCATTCCCCTCCCTTTGCCAGACCATTAGCGGCGATGCCAGCAGCCAACTAGGGCCACTCTGGAATTGCCTAAGTCCCTCCGCCTCCCCCATCTCTTTTAAGACCTTCCTTAAACACACTTCTCTGACCAAGTTGGTGGTCACCTCTCCTAATATCTCCTTCTTTGGTTCGTCATCCATTTATTCCTGTTTACACTTCTGTGAACCGCTTTGGGATGTTTTACTTGCATGTAAATGTAAGCTGTTGTTGTTGTTGTAGGCATTCTCTCGGTCTCTCAATCTTTCTTTTTTCTTTCACTTAGCATGGAAAACTAGAGCCGGACTCACAACTTTGATGGATGGGGGAATGCTCGGTCATTTGTGTCCTGTTGTCTTGTATGTGCTTGTATTTTCCAGCCCTACTTCAGTCTGGCATGAGGCCTGGTCCTCCACCACCACCACCATTCATGCTCCCTTCCTGGTGAGGAGAATGAATGAGTGGGGAGACCAAGATTGCCTAGGAAAGGAAGGTAGCAAGTCAGAAAGATGAGGCAGGAAGGAGCAAGTGAAGACACCATGGGCTGTCTAGGGTGAGTAGGGTGTAAGGGGGGAGGTTACAGTCTACCTGGGGCCAGGAGATAGCAGGAAAGGGTATTTGAATATGCTCTGAAAATGCAGCGAAGCCCCAGTACTGGTATCACAAAAAGTTTTTTTTTTTAAATATCAACACCACTTCTACATCCCAGTACATTGTGAAATATGTTGTAACTTCTGACGTTACACCAGTATTGTTCCTTCAGTCCACATTCATAGGAGCTTGGGGTCCTGCACTTCAGCACTGTCTCCTGCCCCAACCTCTCCGTTTGTTCCCACAGTGATCCAAATGTTTTACAACAGGGAGCGGCAGTGGCGAAGTCTGGAACCAGGAGCCGGTGGCAGCAAAGTCCAAAAGAAGTGCGGCTTGGAGTCAGCACGTGGGATCAGCAGGGCCTGAAGCCAAGGAATGATGCTACGGAAAGATTTAGTTGAGGGGGAAAACAGGATGCTGTCATAGTGGTTGTACACCAGAGACCTTTTTGGAGGTCACTGCTGTGACTGAACCAATCAAAAATCACACTACTGATGGGGTTCTTGAATCTGATAGGCCAAATTTCTGGGATGCGATTGGTTGAAGGAATACATTTCTCCAATTGTACAGAGATAGATAGCATAGAAACATAGAAGACAGGAGCAGGAGTAGGCCATTCGGCCCCTCGAGCCTGCTCCGCCATTCAATGAGATCATGGCTGATCATCCAATTTCAGTACCCTGTCCCTGCTTTCTCCCCATATCCCTTGATCCCTTTAGCCTTAAGAAATATATCCAAATCCTTCTTGAATATATTTAATGAATTGGCCTCCACTGCCTTCTGTGGTAGAGAATTCCATAGGTTCACCACTCTCTGGGTGAAGAAATTCCTCCTTATCTCTGTCCTAAATGGCTTACCCCTTATCCTTAGACTGTGACCCCTGGTTCTGGACTCCCCGGCCATCGGGAACATCCTTCCTGCATCTAGTCTGTCTAGTCCTGTTAGAATTTTATAAGTTTCAATGAGATCCCCTCTCATTCTTCTAAACTCCAGTGAGTATAAGCCCAATCGACCCAATCTCTCCTCATACGTCATTCCTGCCATCCCAGGTATCAGTTTGGTGAATCTTCGCTGCACTCCCTCCATGGCAAGAACATCCTTCCTCAGATAAGGCGACCAAAACTGCACACAATACTCAAGGTGTTGTCTCACCAAGGCCCTGTACAACTGCAGCAAGACATCCTTGTTCTTGTACTCGAACACTCTCGCTACGAAGGCCAACATACCATTTGCCTTCTTAACCGCCTGCTGCACCTGCATGCTTACCTTCAGCGACTGGTGCACAAGGACACCCAGGTCTCGTTGCACTTCCCCTTCTCCCAATCTATTGCCATTCAGATAATAATCTGCCTTCCTGTTTTTGCCACCAAAGTGGATAACCTCGCATTTATCCACCTTACACTGCATCTGCCATGCTTCTGCCCAATCACCCAACCTGTCCAAATCATACTGGAGTTTCTCGGCATCCTCCTCACAGCACACACGCCCACCCAGCTTTGTGTCGTCTGCAAACTTGGAGATATTACATCTAGTTCCCTCGTCTAGATCATTTATATATATTGTGAATAGCTGGGGTCCTAGGACTGATCCCTGCGGTACCCCACTAGTCACTGCCTGCCACTCGGAAAAAGAGCCGTTTATTCCAACTCTTTGCGAGAGTGAGAGTCTGGTTATATCGCAGATTCATACACACACAATTATTGTGCAAGTCCAAAGGGTGTTGGATGCGTCCATGGTATAACTTGACATATCTGTATGGGGTAAAACATACCAAGTACCTCAAATCGTGCAATTACATAAAATAAAATGACCTGTTAAACTGTTATGAGGCCCTTATTCTTGTCATTTAGTTCACTCCTAGAATTCTGAATCTTCCAAATGGGCTTTGGGTACCAATATTTCAGGGCCTCTGGACCTCTCAGGGCCCTCTCGCCAGGAGTTCGGACCCTAGTAATAACAGTATTTATTTCTCTTTTGTTGGACTGATTTTTCTGGTTTATTTATATCACTGAGATTTTCAACCCCCACCCTCCCAGTGCAGTGTGTTCATGTTGTTGTCGGGCTGCAGGTATTACACCACCATTAATTAAAAAATAATTAACACAGCAATCCCAAGGCACTTCAGGTAGTGACACTATTGCTGAGATTTTCTTCATTCTTTCCCTTGCTAAATTGCGCTTTCGCTTTGCAATAATAGAAAAAAATATGAACCAATTGGAAACTCTTCTAACAATTTTACAGACTATCCTATTTCATTGATCTATCTGTGGATATTTGGTACTACTTTTAGTTCAGGCATGACCCAAATATGTGTGCGATTGAACGGATTTCACCAGTTTGAATAATGACGTGTGTTTGCAGTTATACCAATTTCATTACCTGCAAATGCTATTTAATAGGCAAGTTCACTCTCCCATGTTTCAAAGTGGTAGTTTTGTCCTGAGCCTGTCTTGTTACAACTTGTTCCGATGTTATTTACTTCCTCATCAATTTGAATGCATTCACTTCTTCCAAGTTTCAACCTCAAAATCAGTCTTCTATTGCACGTAAAGTCTCAGCTCTCCTTTAAGCCTCTTCCTCTCCCCTGGTGGCCATCTGTTCCTCTTTTCTTGGTTCTAACCATTGAGCCTGGGAATTTGCCTGCTCCCTTGCTCCTGGTGCCCTCGGGTGTTCTGCTCCCCACAGCAACCTCTGGTTCTCCATTCCCTGCAGGTATTCCTTGCTCACTGCCGCACAGGTCTTGTGCTCAGCTCCTTCCCTTAACTACTTCCTCGTTCTTCCCCTCCCCCAAGCAATCACAAACTCCAGCTACCACCTTGACTGCTACCCGACCATAGCTGCACAAGATTCTCATCCTACCCTCCCGCTCCCAAGGCCGAGACCACTTGGACCAGGGTCAAATCCTGGTCCTAGTGCCCCCAACCCCTCCTCCCCTGACACTTGAGTCCTCAATCCCAACATTTAACTCTCATCCCACATGGTGCACAAGCTCCCAGAGAGCCAAACCATACCAAATACCAGTACCCATCTCCAACCTGAACATGTTGGCTGCCATATTCCTATGTATCCTATGGCTTTGACAAAGCTAGGACAAGAAATTCACTGCTTATAAAACAAATCTGGCAATTATGAGGCCTCAGGATTTATAAGTGTTGAATACAATACTTTTACAATTATCCAATTATTTCTGTCAATTGCTGCAACAGCAAGGATAGGGATAGGAATCAGTTTATTTATTCTAAGAATTAGTGAAAATAGATTCCTGTGAGCAATTTTTGTACCCAAAGCAGTTAGAACCTAAAGCATCATCTGTCAGCTTACCACGTCTTCCATTTTATCCTGACGTGTCCTGAACAATGATATGAAACCCGGATTTAAACTACCAGTGCAATTTGCACAGGACGTTACTTTTCCACAAATGTGTTTTAACACAGAGCCAAACACTGAAATAGACAAAAAAGGAAATAGCCATTGGCAAGAATTACACCAGCTTTCCAGGAGATGGCCTTTTCCGACAGTGTCGATCAATCACCCACAGAGGGTGGGCCGAAACAGTTTTATGAATGCTCACTTTATGGTGACGAGGTTGATGTGTTCTTTCTGCTGCCCTGAGGATTCTTCTATTTATTTTTCCCTTATGCCCTCTAGAGGCCAAATTCTCCTCCCTTCAAAAAAGATACAGAAGAAATTCCCGTTTGTTTTTATAATTTGTAACCCTCCAACAAAATCAAGGGGGCGTGCAGTTTTTGAATGTGTGTTGATGGACAATGCAATTTTATCTGTTATACAAAACAAAGGCAACCATCAATTGTGAAGCACGATAGCAAAATACTCACAACTGTGATAATTGCTACAATGGCTCTCCAGCAACTAACAAGGCATTTACAAGCATAAATTTCCTAAAGTTCATTAATCGTGCAGTGGAGTACAAAATATCCCTGGTAAATGGCTCAATGACCCACAAAGGCCCCACATGTGATCAGGCTCATAGAGACATTCCTGACTTTCCTGCTCAAGAATGGTTTGAAATGCAAGCGAGCCGTTGTCACATTTTTTATTTAATTTGCAAGCCAATATAACAAGGGGACATTGTAACTTCTTCCAGTTTTATGCCATTCCCCCACCCCCTCCGTCACTGACTTGACCCACCCATCTCTTCTTCCCCGGCCAAAATCTCTTATTTACATGTTGGCCCAGAAATTCGGGTCGCCCCATTCCCACTCAGACCTCACCGTCCTCGGCCTCTTGCATTGTTCCACGGAAGCTCAGTGTAAGCTCGAGGAACAGCACCTCATCTTTCGATTAGGCACTTTACAGCCTTCTGGACTCAACATAGAGTTCAACAATTTCAGATCATAACCTTGGCCCCTATCACATATATATATAAAATAATACATATATATATTTTTTCTCTCTTTTTTTTAATCCACACTTTTGTCTGAGCTTCTTTCTTCCTTCCCACAAGGCACCTGTCCTTCATTCTTTCAGGGCCATTCACACTTCATCCAGAGCCATCCTTTGTTCCTTGAATATCTCTTAATGTCTCTCAATGTCTCTTAATCTCTTTTGTTTTCTATCCTGTCGCTGACCTTCCCTTTTGTTCTTTCGTCCCCTCCCCCTTTTCCCAGCCCCTACTTGCTTTAAAATCTATCCCCTTTCCTGTTTTTTTCCAGTTCTGACGAAAGGTCTTCGACCTGAAACGTTGACTCTATTTTCTCTCCACGGATGCTGCCCTGGTCTGCTGAGTTTTTCCAGCGTTTTCTGTTGTTATTTCTGGTTACAATTGTCTGATATCAGCATCAAGTTGCCTCACGAACATTCCCTTCTGACATTACCACAAATATCAGTTCCCCCTCAGTAACACAAATAAGCCTAATTCTAAGTAACACCTTTAGTTCATTATTTTTAGCTGATGATTTAAACTGTGTAAAAAGATGACATTTTAAAAGGTTTTTCCCCACCACTCATATCTCCTAGTTATTTGCAATTTTATTTTTTGCCTGGCTCACAATATACCTTTTTATTTCAGCCAATTGTGATTTTTTTTTCGCCCTACAGACGCAAGCAAAAATTAATAATTGGCTGAAATGAAGATGTTGAGATGTAATATCCTGAGGTGTGACATCCTGGGGTGTGACACTTTCAGAAGTGATGCCCTTTAAATGCATGGCCTGTGCTAGACATAGATGGGGGTTGAATTTCCGTGGGGGTTCTCCTGACTGTCTGCCGTAACTTCAGCAGAAGATCCGTGGAAACCCCGGAGAAATGTCAAAGATCTTACTGCAGATCTTACGCCGGAGTTACAGTGGACAAACGGGAGGACCCTCCCCAGGACCCTCCCCCCCACCCCCCCAACCAACTCAAAAATCCGACCCCAAGATATTTAATTATACAGATGTTTCCATTAGGGTGGCGTGGTGCCTTTCTGTGGAGCATACTGGCTTCAGTGGAATGTTCATATTTAAGGCAGGTTTTGTAAAGATACCCTGACCACTCTTTGGGCAAGGGCTACAACCATCCCGTTTCCTACCAGTACCACATCCAAATAAATAAGTAGTAAATGGACTAATGAAAACAGTGGGGGTAATTTTGACTTTGGGTGATAGAGCAAAACGGGCAATATCGGATCAGCCGCTGTATTATATCTCTCCTGATTTATATTTCCATTGAAGTCAATAGAAATGAAAGTCGGGAGAGATGTCGAATGGGCGGCTGATCTGACATTTCCTGGTTTACACTATCACCCAAAGTCAAAATTACCCCCAGTGTGTGCATTTTATAGTAAAATGTTCAGTGCTTTCTTGTTGGTATTTCCAGTGCAACTCATCTGCCAAGGCAAACTGAGGTGCATTTCCTCAGTTGGTGAAGGCACTGTATTGAGCAGTATTTCTCACAGAACTATCACAATTCTTCTCTCGTGATGGTGGAGTGAGGGGTTAAAGATATCTGTGCTATTTCTTGGGTTTTGGAGGAGCCATCGTGAAACACATGCTACACAATCAGACACTGATGACAAATTCTCCCCAATATTGCCCTTTACTTGGGCCTTAATTACCTTGTCTGCTTTTTTAACTGAATAAATTTGCATGCATAAGCTAAATATTACAATGTCAGCTTTCACATTTGCTACCACGACTTTCACCCTCAATCGATCATTTAGTACTGCTTAACTGTTATCTCCAAACCACCACTCCTCCAACCCCTCAATCTATTTGAAAATTGGAAAATCTAAAATCTAATGTTTCCTCTAGGGTATGTGCATATGTGTGTTTGCTATGTGTGTGTGCTTGTACGTCTGTATGTGTGTGTGTCTGTATGTGTGTATGTCTGCATGTGTGTGTGAGTGTCTGTATGTGTGTATGTCTGCATGTGTGTGTGCGTGTCTGTATGTGTGTGCGTGTGTGTATGTCTATGCGCGTGTGCATGTTTGTGTGCACATGTCTGTATGTGTGTGTGCCTGTATGTATGTGTGCGTGTGTATGTGCGCGCGTGTCTGTACATGTGTCCGTGTGCGTGTGTGTATGTCTGTGTATGTGCATGTGGTAAACCACTGTTTGTATTCCACTGTGTACATGCCTGGACATGCCTCGGCTGACTCCTCCCACAAGTCCTAGTATAAAGGTGACTGCTCCCCAGCCCTTTGTATTTCTGGACCGGTCGACCACTCGAGGCAGACCTTCATTCTTTTGTTAATAAAAGCCTTTAGTTACTCTCTTAACTCTCAGTCTTTTATGAGTAATTGATAGCGCATCAGTGCATATGTCTTTTGTGTGCGTATACATGTGCATGTCTATATGTGTGTGTGTTTTTCAATCTGCTTGTCTATGTCTGCAAGATTACAGCTAAGTTTGACACTACATATTTCCAAGTGTGTGTCCATCTGTCTCGGTACAATCTCTGTAACTCCATGTTTTCCCTATGTACGTATCTCCATCGCTAATGACTGTGCTTCGGTCATATAAAGATATAGGGGGAAAAATTGGGTTGCTTTGCGCCTCCCGTTAGCGCTAAGAGGGCGCTAATGAGGCGCAAAGCAACTAGCGCCCGGGCGCGGCGCCGCCCATGCCTCCCATGAAATTCAGTGGGAGGTTAGCGGTGGGGCTAACCGGTAGCGCCCAGCGGCACTGTGCCGCCACCGATGACGTCATCGTCGTGCGCAGTGCCCTGCTCGTGCCCCGGCCATGATCTTCGGGAGCGCCCCCTGACTTACCGCCGGACACTATGTGCCTACCTGCGGCCGGGGAGGCGCTATTTAAAGGCGAGGTGCGGGGCGGCCATTTTTGTTGCTGGCCGCCTGCCAGCACCTGCCTGCGCTCCCATCCCCGACCTCCTGAACCGCCCGCCCCCCGCGGAGTGCCGGCTTCGCTCCAAGAGCCGGGCTCTTTTCTTGAGTGCCGGGCTCTTTTGCCGACATTCCCGATCCCTGGGGGTCCAGCTGGGCCCTGGGTCGTGCTGCGCAAGGCCCGTCCCCTTTAAGAAGGGGAGGAAGGCCTGCAATACCGCGGCACGTAGCGCCACAATATTGACTCACAGCGCCCCAAGAGGGATGCAGGGCACTTCCAGTAGCATCCCACTTCCCTCTTGTGGGGCGCTAATTTTTCCAGATTGGCAGAATAGGCACCTGGAGAACTTCATAGGAAAAATTCTTTACCTCCCATCACAACACCTTAACATGAATGTTGCATTGTAACCAGCTGGCATCGTGACAGTTTGCTGTTACCACCATTTAAGTACCTCATTAGCTACTTCCCAAGTGTTCAAAGTTTGTTCAGCATAATTAGGTGGTTTTCCGTCATCCACAGGAGCGATTTTATAAGCATGATGACACTTGCCCCACAGAAGTAGTGAGCTATCCGATGGCAGATCACTCTTTTATCATTTTTAAACAGAGGAACTGATACCCCAATGTGACCATCAGGAGACTCAGAGACCAGGCCACCATAAAACTCTGACAGTCACTGGCGTTATCCATGAGGCGGTGCTTTACACATTTATCAGGACCTTCAGCTTTCTGTCACTAAACTAGTTTTCACACTCATCAATTAAACTGCCATTAATTCCATGGTCCTCAATCTTCTTTATTGTCACAATTGGCACGTTTGGACTCATTAGCAAAGCATTACATTGATATACAGCATACCTGTCCCTGTTGTAGGAACATCTAAAACTTACCATTAGGAATACTGGAGTGTGAGAACAATATTTAGGTTTACATTCAACATGAGGTAAATAAAATTCTAATAGAATAATTACCTGAGTTTTCAGTGAATCTTATTTCAAAAGCTTATAAAGACTCTTGCTCTGCACTGTCAATACACAGCACAGGCATTATTGTTTCTGTCTGAAGAATTATCAAGCCATTTATTGCTCAGCACTAGAGAAATGGAAGCTTTCAAACCCATAAATGCTTGAGTACTTTCTGCATAATTTGTCGATGAGGTGTATTTCTGTAAACACTTCAACAGAATAATGGTTTGACAGCTTATTTTCAAAACTGAAATTGCATTCTCTCCAAGTGGCATTACATTTGATCCCAGGTCCATGCTAGTCATCTGATCTCAGCCACGATACCAGTGTGGTTGCTGGAATTGGCCCCAGTGTCACAGACTAAGGAAGGGAGTGAATATAGCCAAGAACTCATGTTCTTTGTTTCTCTTCAGTGACCCCAGCTGAACTATGCAAGTGCAGACATTGGGAGAGAACAACTTTGGGCTCGGTTGAAATGCTTCTCTACAGCTATCAACACTCGCAATCTGAGCTCACAAATACAAAAGTCACTATTTACGCAAAGTGCTGTACGGCTGCCAGAATCCACAAAAAGAAAGACAGAAATGAGTGGGAAAAGAGCGCAAATGGAGATTTCCACCTGGCACAAGCACATACCCAGGAATAATGCTATCAGCAATCGTCGGCCAACTTACTTTCTGTTTTCCCCAATTCCAGTGGCAAATGCCACCTCAAAAAATCCTACATGACAGAAAGCACAAATGGTACAAATGATTCCTTTGGATTTTACAAGGCACACCGATACTTTTTCCAAGGCCATGTGCACCTTCCCTGATTAAATCCACTTACTCTCAATCACCTGGCATTTAATGTGTGGTATGGAAAATATCATTGCACATCTCTCGGCTAAAAACCCGAGATTATCCCCTAATTCCGTGATTTTCTTCCAATCTTCACTCATAAAATACGAGCAGAAGAAAGGACATTGAAGGTAGGCAATTTGTAGATGACTCCTATTTTACATGCATAACAAAAACAAAATATGCGCTATAGCCCAGACGAGACAACTAGAGATTGTGTAAAAAATAACATTTTAAATACTCTGAATGTGGATTTCAGATATATGGATGATTTCACTTTGGTGATCATTTTTAGCACAGGGTGGCATTGTCACGAGTGTTTAATAAATCTGTTGCAGGAATATCTGTAGCTTATCTGATGGTATACCAAAGGGTTACAATTACCCCAAGATGAATAATATTATCCCAAGGCAGTGGGCCAAGGTTATATAACAGAAGCACTTCTGCTAACAGTAAAGCACTGTGTCTCACCAACCTCGCTCTGACTGAGTTTGTGTGGCTGTTCCAAAACCTGCACACTGCCAAATTTACTATTCACCACACTAATAATTCAACAAACAACCCAGACCAACAAAAAAAAATGCTCTCCCACTCCATAAGCCGGGACCAGTAAGTAAAATTTAAAATATACCCAACGTTACTCTTAAAAGCTAGATAATGGGGGAAAAAATCTTAAAGTACAAGTGTGTAATGGTGCACATGGACAGTGGTGACATACAATAGTGACAATCATTTTTTTGCCCTGTGTTACCTTGCCCTAAGTTAGGCTGAATCCTAACATGCATGGTATAATCCTACCACAAATATTGGTTCTTGATCTGCGTAAGTGGAACTTACTGAATTGGAGCAAGTAAAATAGTAATGACAATTTAGTTGAAGCTGACAGGCAACATCATTAACAATGCATAGGAGGAAGTTTGAGTAGCAAGAACCCACCTGGGTCAGTTCAATCTTTGTAACCCAAACTAGACGGTTTTATGGATAGTGTACAGTAGAGTCAAAACTGTCCAGGATTATTTGCCTCTTGCCATCTGAAGACAGAGTTTGTCTGTTGTGGACTAACTGGTAAAGACGAGTCTGCATTGACCCCTGGGCCTGACAGTCAGGGGCTTCATCTGAGTTTTCTCTAATCTGACCTGCCTGATGGGCTTCAATCCTTCCACGTGTTTACTGCCTCTGCAAATTCAGAAAGCTTTTCTGAAAAAAGCACATCCACAAATTATGTATAACACGCAAAATGCTGTTGGCCATTTTTTTTATGGCTTTAGCAACCAGCATTTACACTTTCAGAGAATTATGTTTTTAAACGCTGTAATATATGTGGGTAGAACGCATGAAGGACAGAGACACCAGTTACTCGTTCATGAGCTTGCTTTACTAGGCCAGAGCGAACTGAGCATGCTCATACTAAACCATTTGACAAACCATGTGATAATACATAAGACTGCTTTCCCCTTTAAAAAAAAAATGCACATGTTCCCCTCTCAAATACAACAAAACTATGGGGGGGAATTTTGCCAGCCCTGGGGATGCGGGTATGGAGGCGGAACTGCCAGGAAAATGGCAGAAAATGGGAGCGGGTACCAAACCCGCTCCCAACCCGCCTCCGTGCCACCTTCCCGGGAGGCGGGTCCCCGAGTTGAGCAGGGACCCGTCTCCTCGAGGTGGGAAGGGGATTACAGCCATTTAACTGCCTGCTAACAGGCAGTTAAGAGGTTTATCGAGATTTTACCCCTGCAAGTGTGGGCTTCCCGATGGCTGCGAACCTCGCCAGGGTCAGCGAGGCGAGCAGTGGGTCTGCAAGGGTGAGAGGGATAGAAAAGTACGCTGTGGAGGTGAGTGATGGGTGCAAGTGTGGAGAGGTAAGTATGAGAGGTGAGTGTAAAGTGTTAGAAGAAGTTTACTTACTTTTGTTTCTTCCTGCAGGCTTCAACCCTTGGGGATCCGGAGGTGCCTCATCTCAACGGCAGAGATGACAGAATGGCTGCTGCACTCTCGGATGCAGCAGCCATCTGATTTCTGCTGAGGAAACAGGTTTGGTGAGTCTTCAGTACAAGGGCCTACCTTGGAACAGAGGTTGTCAGTGTTTGACAGCTTCTCAATGCTGTCAAATGCTGACAATTCATCTGTCAAAAATTTTTGACAGATGAAACGTCATACGCTGACATCCTCTGTCACCGGCTTTCCCTTAATTGGCCGACTAAGCCCTCAGGGCGGGCTTAACAAGGTCAATCAAGGGAAAATAGCGTGGGTTGGCTGGACATCATTGGGGGCGAGACTAAAACCCAAAAACCAGCAGTCCTGCCCCCAACACATCCCCATTGAGAAAATCCAGCCCCTGGTCCCACCTTTCCCAGCATTACATGTACCACATAACAAAAACTCCTGGCTTTTTTTTCTTTTAAATCAATTATAAATGCTACAAATAAACTACAAATCCAGTTTAATAAGAGGTTTGCGGAGCCTTCCTGATCTCCTTACAGAAGGTTTTGGTGTTGAACCAGTTTTTGGGCTGTTTTGTTTTGGTTCCGAACTCAAAGGTGATCCGGTTTCTATCTCAGACTTGTTTGAACCTGGTACTTCAGTTTCTGAAGTCTGAACTGAGTCAAACTCATGTATGAGTTCATGATCAAGCGGTTCAAGATCACATCTTGGTTCATCCTAGCAGAGATTATTTGTTCTACATGAACACTTCGGATGTTGTCACCAATCTCAACCAAACATCTCTTGGTTCCACTAACCTCTACCACGGTTGCTATATCCCACTTGTGTGAACTCGACTTGCCAGGGGGACTGAGAACATGAACACACTCGTTTTGTCTGAAACTGCGTTCTTTCTGATTGCTGTCATAATAACATTTCTGACTCAACTGTTTCTGTTCAACTCTTGAGGCCAAATTTGGCTGAACATGACTCAATCGCGATCTCAATCTCCTCTTCAACAAGAGTTCTGCTGGGTTATATCCAGTTGTAGTGTGCAGAGTATTTCTGTACTTCAGCAAAACATTTGTCAAACATTGCTTCATGCTGAGTCCCGAACAACCCTGCAACATTTGCTTTTTGAGAGCTTCTTTTACTATTCTGACTGAATTTTCAGCTGCTCCGTTTGAAGCAGGATGACATGGTGGAACGAGAGTGTGTTTGATACCATTCCATTTCATGAACTCTTGGAATAGAGCAGAACGGAACTGAGGGCCATTGTCAGAAACAAGCTCTTCAGGTAAGCCATGACATGCGAAGATAGACCTTAACTCATCTATGGTACGTTCAGTTGTGGTATTTGAACCCATGTGTTTCACTTCAATCGACTTTGAGTGACTATGCTACAAGTACCAGGAAATAATCATTTGCTTTCTCACAGAAGTCTACATGTGCTCTCTGAAAAGGTCTACTTGGCCATGACCAGGGTTGTAGTGGAGTTTTGGGTGGTTTGTTTCTGCAATTTTGGCAAACGCTGCATTTGCTGACAAGTGATTCAAGATCACTGTCCAATCCAGGCCAGTAAACAAAGCTTCTTGCAATTGATTTCATACTGACGATCCCTGGATGTTCAGTATGAAGTTCAGCCAGAATTCTATCTCTCAAAGAAGTAAGTACCACCACTCTGTTTCTCTACTTGATACAGCCTTGCTCACAAGACAATTTAGCACAACGGTTATGGAATGGTTTCAACTCTGTGTCCAGACACTGATCAGTCCATCCATTCAAGGTGTTTTCATACACTCTTTTCAGTACTGAGTCCTTTTGAGTCTCATTAATGTTATTGGCCTTAAAAAAACACCTCCATCCACTCAATGTAAGAACTGAATGGTTCATGAGCTGGGTCATACATGTCGAGGCTTCCGATGAATCCCGTAGGCACGGCCATGATTGTCCCGATCCCATTGAACAGTGACTCAGCACACTATCTGTGTACCTGTGAGAATCAACGCCACTGTTGCTGTGCATGCATACACAAAGGTGAAGCACAGACGATTCTGCATGAACATTAACGGTAAAACATCGCAAAAATTCAATTTAGGTGTCACAAATTCATTTTAAACTTTTTCACTTGAAGGTTGAACATTGTGTCCTTCCATGATCCCTAAAAATAGCTTTGGGATCCCATCCTCATCGCCAAAATGTAATACATGTGGGTAAAACACATGAAGGACAGAGACACGAGTTGCTAGTTCATGAGCTTGCTTTACTAGGCCAGAGCGAACTGAGCATGCTCATACTAAACCATGTGACAAACCATGTGATAATACATGGTCTCTCTGTTCATCCATGCCCTTCAGTATCAGTCCATTTCATATATACTCCCATTCCTCATTTGTCCCCCAAAAATGTATTACTTCACATCTATCCACATTCAATTGCATCTTCCACCTGCCCGCCCTTTCCACTAAGCTATTTACGTTTTCCTGCAATCTTTTACATTCCTTATTACTGTTTGGCAAACCCTCTACTCATGTGTCATCAACAATTTTCAAGATTATGCTCCCTATGCCTAAGTCCACATCGTCTATATATTAAGGACTAAAGTGAACCCAGCACTGACACATGTGGTACACCACATCTAAGCCTTCACCAATCCCAGCAAAACCCATTAATCCTAACTGTTTCCTGTCTGTCAACCTACTTTCTAGCCATGCTGTTACATTTCCTTTTATACCATGCAGGAGAAACTTGGGAGCATCCATTTTTGGGCACCCATTTTCCTGCGCAGGATAATTGCCCTGCGCACAAATGGTAATGTCTGAGGAGCCCTGGATATTTGGCCACGGATCTCATTACACTGACGACAATGCTACGGGGGAGATAGGTACGTGCTGCATGTTTCGGGAGGAGACATTGGGAGCCGGGGGATGCATCAGGGGTCAAGGAGGGAGCAATTGGGGCCTCGGGTGTCGGGGAGGCATCAGGGGTCGCGGGGAGATCATGATTGGGAGGGAGCAAGGGAGGGAGAACAGGAGTCGGGGTGCCTGGAGGTCGGGGCCGGGATGGGGGGGAGATGGGAGGGGCATTGGAAGTCGGGGCCAGGGGCTGGAGGATCTCGGGACTGGAAGCGGTGCCCATTGGGATGGTGATTGTGGTAAGTACTTCCCTTTTTTTTACGTAGGTAATGTTTAGGGTTGGTTTTCTCTTGTTTGTCCTTATCCAATATGGCAGGTGGCGCACTTTTGGTCGTAAGTGTGCATGCACTTCCTGCCCACCATTTTGGGGCCTTAGGAAAGCCGCATATTCCTTGGAAACGGGCCCAATTTAACCCCTCATATGTCTGAATTTTTCCAACAAGCTTTTGGTGAGACACCTCCTTGAATACTTTCTGAAAATCGATGTACAGTGTTCTTTTTATCTATCTGGAGTCATACTTAACACCAAGAAAGATTGTTGAAGGGATCACTGCATAAGTTCCTGAGGGAAGCGCCTCAGCCTAACCGTTTATGCTGCATCATTAATGATCCTTCCTCCGTCATAAGGTCAGGACTGGGCACTGAAGCTTGACCTTCAAAGGCCCCACCATCGCTGAGTCCCTTAGGGAGTCTCCATTGATCAGAAGCTGAACTGATCCAGTCATATCAACATTGCGACTGCAAAAGCAAAGAATGGCTAGATACTCTGTGGCCACTCAAAGCCTATCCACAATCTACAAAGCTCAAGTCAGGAGTGTGATCGAACACTTACAACTCACCTTGATGGGTGCAGCTGCAACAACACTCAAGAAGCTAGACACCATCCATATGAGAGCAGTTCACTTGATCAGTGCCCCTGTCACCAGGCTCAATATCCACCCCCTCCACCACTGGTACATGGTGGTTGCAATTTCAATGACCTACTGGATGCACTTCAGCAACGCCAAGGTTACATTGACAGCACTCCCCTACCCTGCAACCTTGGCTACCAAGAAGGACAATCTTTCAGGAACACCATCACCTCCAAGTTCCTCTCCATGTCATACACCATTTGACCTAACATACAGAAGGAGGCCATTTGGCCCATTGTGCCTGTCCCAGCTCTTGGAACGAGCTCTCCAATTAGTCCCACTCCCATGTTCTTTCCCCATAGCCTTGAAAATATTTTTTGGACATATATCCAATGTTTCCTCTAAGCTGCGTGGCCGTGCAGCTGTCTGCCGGTCTCGCACAGCCCGGGACCAGCTTTTCCAATGTGAAATTCCGTGCATGCACGAAACTTTGAATGGGCTGCGCATCCCGTTAAAGGGAGCCACGCACCCAAAAATTATGGGGAACATTGCACATATCGCCACTCATTTATCGCCATTGGGTCAGTAACCTGTAGTTTCCTAACCAACACCATTGTGGGAGCACTATTACCATCAGGACGACAGCAGCTCAAGAAGAAGGCCCACAACCACCTTCTTAGGGCAACTAGGGATGAGCAATAAATGCAGCCTTGCCAATGTTGCCCACATCGCATGAACAAATAGAAAAAAAATCTAATCAGTTAGATCTTCAAAAAGCTAGTAAATTTGGTAAAAAAAATCTCTTTAACAAATTTCTGCCGGCTGCCTTAAGCCATGCATTTCTAAATTATAGATTCCATGAGTTTGCATACAACTGACATTAGACTAATTGGTGTATAATTAACTGGTTTATTCTTCTTTCATTTCTTGAACAATGGTGTTGCATTGGCTCCTCTCCAGGCCCATGGAAAGATTTGCATATTTATGGTGGATTGAAAAACTGTGGTCAGAGCCTCTGCTATCTCCTTCTTTCAGTGACCACAGTACGTACCACCAGGGGCCAATTACTTATCACCTTGAATTCTACTATTTTATTTTTAGAACCAATTTTGTTCCAATGGTTAGCTCTACCAGTGATTCCATGTTATCCTCTGGAACACCTAAATTTCCATCATTACTTGGAAAAGCCAATGCTCAATATTTATTATCTATGCCATACCTTTATCCCTGAGTGGTCCTATCCTCTCTTTAACTATTATTTTATTTTGATATGCTTATAATAGCTCCTAAATTTCCGTTTAATTACTTGCTAGCCTTTTTTATATTCCCTTTTAGCCCTTCAAGTTTCTCTTTTTACCTTTTCTATTTTCTCATGATTTTCTTAAGAATTGTTAACCCTAAATTTAGTATATTTTTAAGTTTCAGTTTAGTTTTAATCTCTCTATTTATCCTTGGAACTCTATTCTTTGATGCATCCCTTTTTGCTCAATAGGAATATATTTATTTTGGACTCTTATCCATCTCATATTTATGGATTTCTCACTGCTGATCTATCAACCTGTTTGTTAACTTGTCTGGCCAGTAAGTTTGCCACATACCTTCATATGTCACTGCACATTGCCTTTTTCCAATCCACTGCCCATATCTTTGAATCTTCATTATTCTTTCCTATTCTTAAGTTGAAACTAACAATGTTGTAGTCACTATTTCCCAATTGTTCTGCTACTAGCCCAATAGTTTTTCACCCCACTTAATTTTCCAGAAATAAATCAAGCAATGTTTCTTTCTTTGTTGGACTAGAAACATAGGGCTAGAAATTGGGGGGGGGGGGGGGGGGCCCGGGGGAGAAATTCGGTATCGCCCCGTTTAGGGCACAATTATCGGCCGGGCGCAAAGTTTAGCGCCTGGCTCTAATTATCGCCTCCGACTGCAAACTTGGCTTCTGTCGCCCCTGGAGGTGATTGGAGCGCTAAATCAGGCGCTACACACCTGTCTTAAGGCACTAACGCCGAGGAGCGAGGCGCTACCTCAGAGCGCTGGTGAAGCTCATGTGATGTCAGTCAGCAATGGAACACAGACTCACTGGCGCCGGCCAGTTCTTAAAGGGGAGGGTCGATCTTGCTCTCCATCCACACCCTGCTCATTGCAGCCCTGAATCTCAGCCTGGAGAGACCTGTACAATAAATCTGCTGGAAAGAACAATAGAGAGGCCCAGGGAAAGAGCTCAGAGTGCAGCCCCCATAGTCTCTTCTAAATCGATGCAAGGAAGGTCAAATCAAAATGAACCTGCAAAGTGCTGCTCAGTATCCAAAACTCCTTCACACAGCGTTGAATCTCTCCAGAAGTCTCTCTCTCTCTCTCAGAATGTGTGGTGCAAAAATGTCACCAACAAAAAAAGGCTGGAAGCGGTTGCCTTTAATTAGCGCTCCCCCAGTCCCTTCCGACTGCAAAGTGCTCCCCTCAACCTGTCGTTGCTAGCGGCAGGCGGTAAGGCAGGGGTGCCACTCAATATCCGGTCCGGGGCGCTACCGGGGCGTTGCGCACTCGACTGACGTCACAATCTGCGGGCGCAGGAGATCGTGGCGGTAGTGTTTAGCGCCGCCGCAAAACGTCTGGTCAATTTTGCAAGTGGCGCAAACATTGCCACGCCCGGGTGCTAGTTGCTTTGTGCCCCATTACGGGAGGTGCAGAGCAACCGAATTTTTTCCCCATGGTATCTTAGCGCCTCCTGTTAGCGCCTCCGGGGGGCGCTAACGCGGCACTAAAATCTAACTGCCCGGGCTCGGCGATGTTAGCGAAATTCACCTGACGGTTTGCAGCAGCACTAACCACTATTGCCACGCCCGCCTGCGGCTAGAGATCGTGATGTCATCCAGTGGCGCATCGACCCGGACCGGAAATTAATTCTCGCCCCCAGCCTCAGCGCCTGCCATTAGGAACGACAGGTAAAGGAGGCCATTTGCAGTCGGCTGAGGGCTGGAGGTGCGCTATTTAAAGGCTGAGCTTACGGTTTTTTTTAGTAGGCAAACAATACTGCCTTGTCAGTTTGACAGAAGCGGACAGGCGTTTTTACCGATTTGAGCATTTCCTACTTGAAGGAGTGTTGCTCCTGAGAAAAATTTATCACTTTCATTTGTGTTACGTTTGATACTGCAACATTTCCAACACTTAATGGGGGTTGTACTGGCACTGGACCTTGCCCTCCAGCTTCATCATTGGAGGCAGTGGAGGCAGAGAGAAAGATTGGAAAACGTGGCCAGAGGGAGCAGGGCCAACAGGGCTCTCAACAGGAGGCCTTACCCTCCCAGGGTATTCCGGGAGCAGTTCTCTTACATTCATTTCTCCGAGGAGCAGTGCATCAGAAGGCTCCGCTTCAGCAAGGAGGTGGTCACAGAGCTTTGCCACCTCCTGCAGCCAGACCTCCAGCCTCAGCTCAGGACCAGGATGTCTCTCTCAGTGGCAGTGAAGGTCACAGTCGCTCTCAATTTCTACACCAGTGGCTCCTTCCAGGTTTCAACATGGGATATTGCAAACATTTTGCAGTTTACCGTCCATTGCTGCATCCAGAAGGTAACAGACACACTGTACAGAAGGAGAAGGGAGTACATCTCATTCCCCATGACCAGAGAGAAACAGGATTAACACTCGTGTGGCTTTGCAAGGATAGCGGGCTTCCCCATGGTTCAGGGCACCATTGACTGCACCCACGTGGCATTGCGAGCACCTCATCACAATGGAGAGGTGTTCCGCAACCACAAAGGCTACCACTCACTGAACGTTCAGTTGGTGTGCGATTACAGACAGCGCAGCCTCGCCGTCAATGCCCGCTATCCTGGTAACAGCCACGATGCATTCACCCTGCATGAGACTGGAGTCCCAGCACTGTTCCACCCACCACATGAAGTTCGCGGCTGGCCGCTCGGAGACAAGGTTTATCCAGTCACCACCTGGCTGATGACACCCCTCCGCAACCCCAACACTCCTGCTCAGCACACATACTATGACAGCCATAGCGCCACCAGGAACCTGAGCGAACACACTATTGGGGATGCGAAAGCAATGGCTCCGCTGCCTTGATTGCACTGGAGGAGCCCTGCAGTACTCCCCTGATCGAGTCTCCCTTTTCATCATTGCATGCTGCACAACCTGGCCATTCTGAGGGCCCAGCTATTACCACCAGGGATTGCAGGTCCACCTCAGGAGGAGGAAGAGGGATTGGAGGAGGAGGAGGAGCAGCAGCAATGGAGGAGGGCCGTTCGTGATCACCTCATTACACAGCGCTACCAATAAATGAGATATCACATGGCGTTTGTGCAGCACAACCACATCATTACAGCCAGCTCGCAGCCCCTACCACCGGGTAAATGTCAAATGAGAAACATCACAAAATGTGCTACGTTGAGATAAACATTTATTATTGTGCTGAACTTTCTGTGAGGGGGCTTGATCGGGTGGATGTTTCCACTGATGGGTGAGACTAGAACTAGGGGGCATAATCTTAGAATAAGGGGCTGCCGTTTCAAAATTGAGATGAGGAGAAACTTCTTCACTCAGAGGGTAGTAAATCTATGGAATTTGCTACTTCAGAGAGCTGTGGAAGCTGCGACATTAAATAAATTTAAAACAGAGATAGACAGTTTCCTAGCTGATAAGGGAATTAGTGGTTACGGGGAGCGGGCAGGGAAGTGGACGTGAGTCTAGGTTCGATCAGCCATGATCGCATTGAATGGCGGAGCAGGCCCGAGGGGCCGTATGGCCTACTCCTGCTCCTACTTCTTATGTTAGCAAACACAACAATTTATCAACAAACACAACTGGTTCTTAGCAAACTGAACTATTTGTTACCAAACTCAACAATATATTTACAAACACATCAAATTATTAACACACACTCCCCCCATTTGCTAATAACGTATTGGCCCAGTAATTCCGGGCACAACGCGTGAGTACGGACGGGGTACTCGCGCGTGTGCCCGGAGGAATTGCCGGTTTTCAGCATGCACAGCGCATGCGCTGAAAACTGGCATTTCCTGTCCTCTGACCCAAGGGGTTAAGAGGCAGAACGCACGCGACTGCACAGGCAGTGCGTGCGCAGTGAAATTCCTTTTTTTTTCCCAGAGTTGCGCGTGTGTAAAGGCCTCCGGTCTTTACGCATTGAAAAACCACACGTAAGTACTTAGTTTTTCAGGTAAGTGGGCTTTTAGTACAATTGAGAATTTTTTTTCCCACAGGTTTGTTATTTTTAAAGAATTTACAGTAAGGTAAGTTTAGTTTTAGCCCCGATTTTTAAAAACAATTTTTTTTCAAATTTTAAAATTATTGTTTAAAATAGTTTTTCAGAGTTCTTTATTGTTCATTTAAGTAGTGCAATGTTTTTTTAATTTTTTTTTCAGGTTTAAGTAGTGTTTTGGGGCCAGGAGTTTTCATGAGTTTGACAGCTCTTTCTGTCAAACTCATGAATGAGTTTCCCCTCCCCTGATTGGCTGCACAGTGTTCACCTGATCCCAGCCAGCACATCGCACTAACTACGCCGCTGGATCAGGTAAGCACAGCGCGCCGACATCTGAACCGGGCCACTGACAGGAAATGCAAGCAGGCCCGAGCTTCAGATGTCGGCGCGCAGGGTGAGTGCAGATCGGGGGCTTGCACGCGCGGCAAGCACCCGATCCTAATTTCAGGGCCATTATTCACTCACCCTTCCTCAATGATTTCCCCCCGCTTTGCAATTCCCCCCTCCCAGCCCTACTGCTCCTCTGTAATGTGGCCCCAGTGACTGCAGCAAGGCTGGTGGAAGGCTGCTGAGTCTGGGAGCCAGAGGCTGCAGATGGCCTTGCAGGATGCCCTTGGCCACCTCTGGCCCTGCAAGGCCTGGATGCAGACTGCAACACCTCAGCATGGGCGGCAGCAGTCTGGGCTGGCTGGGTTACAGGCTGCAGCAAGTGCAATGGCGGAGTGGCAGTGGTGGGAGCAGGAGTGCTGTCATCCTGAGAGAGGACAGCACCTTCCTGCTCGACCAACACACAGCCACTCCCCCTGGGGCAGAACCACAGCATCCGGAGCAATCTGCTCGAGCACAGATTGCTGGCCTGCTGCAGCACCATCAGATCCCCGATGGACAGTGGGCGACCCAGCGACGATGGCAGCAGTCAGTGCTTGTGTGGCATCAATCTGAGACTGCATGAGAGCACTCTGAGACTGGATGGCACCAAGCACTGACTCCATTACAGCACTAAGCCGTTACATTGCTTCGGCCTGTGCTGCAATAGCTGCTGCCATCTCACCCATGACACGCGGCATTAGGTCTGGGTCCCCATGGTCTCTCTGTGAGTCGATCACCCTTTGCAAACTGCCCAAGGATGGGCTCGATGGTGTGCAGAGAGATGAGTGCAATGTTGGAGGCGGACTCCACCACACTCCTAGCCAGTACATCCATGCTCTCAGGCACCCTTGACACTGCACCCATGAGCTCGGTGTGCATGCCCATCGCCTGTGTGTTCATCGCCTCGACATCGACGTCCTTATCGGAGTCCTGTGAAGCAGAACTCGTGAGATGGCCCCCGAGGTTCCCTTCCCCTGTGGTGTTGCTGCAGCCTGCTGGGTCCCGGATCTTCACCCACATCAGACCCATTTCCTAGGCTCCCCTCCAGCGACCGCGTGGCCCCATTATCAGACCTAGCGCCTTCGGGAGACACAGGCAGTGAGGCTCTGGCTTGTTCTTCCTCCTCCTCTCCCGCGTCGCTGCCACTGGGAGGCTGAGGGATAGGCTGGTCAGATGGTATTTGAAAGGATAAAGGCACAAGAGTGGGTTTAGCCTCAGGGCAGGGGGGCAGGAAGGGAGCAAGGAATGGAGACAGTATACTTAGATGGTAAGTGGGAAGGGCTTGTGGTGTGAGGGGGAAGTGGTATGAGAGAAGAGGGAGCGGTGATGACCATACTGTTGTTGTCCCCAAGGGGGTCGACGTCTCTGACGGCTACAGCGCCCACGACCTGGGCGGCAATGATGCTGCACACTCGCTCCTCCAGGTCTGTAAGGGGGTGCAGGTCCGCCTCACCTCCTCCCGTGCATTGCTGCTCCCTCCTGTTGTGAGCAAGCTTGGCCTGCAACAAAACGGACAGCGTGTGAGTGAGTGTGCAACCGTGTGTTTGGCAGATGTGCCTACCATAGTTGAATAGCTGTTAATGTATGCAAGGTGTGAGATGTGCATGTCACTTTTAGTAGGTGGGCATAGTTGTTGGGTGAGTGTTGGGGATGTGGTGGTTTATACCGTCTGTGCACAGAGTAAGGTTGAGATGGTGGGCTGTAGAGGTTTTTGCAGCATGTACTCACCCTGACCACCCAAGTGAGGTCGTTGAACTTCTTGTGGGAGTCCTGAGTGGGAGTCCTGTGGACCACACTCCTGGCCGAGACGTACTGGGCGACCTCCCTCCACATCCTCCTGAAGTCCTGCGGCAATGGCCTCCTGCCAGTGTCTGGGAACAGCACTGCCCGTCGGCGTTCCACGGCCGCAACCAGAGCCTCCAAGGTGTGGTCGCTGAACCGGCGAGCTCTCTCCCTGGGCCTCTGATCAGCCATGAGATTCGTGGTTGATGGATTGCAGCTCCTTGCAGGCCCAGCTCACAAGCAGCAATGATCAGGGTGAGGCTGTGCAGCATGATTGAACCTCCCCTTTAAGAACTGGAAGGCGCCAGTCTGTCTGAGGACTCTCTAATTGACAACGCCTGAACTTGAGTAGCGCTCTGAGGTAGCGTCCCACCTTCCCGCACTATCCCCATATCCCTTGAATCCCTTTGTATCCCAAAATCTATTTAAGGCTCTCTTTAAACCCCACCTCTTTGACCAAGCTTTTGTTCACCCCTCCTAATATCTCCCTCTTCATTTAAGCATACACTTTTGTCAAATTATGCCATTTTCTACATTAAAGGTGCTATATAAATGCAAGTTGCTGTTAAAATTACCTAGTATTATTGCCTCTTGCTCTTACATATCTCTCTGAACTGTTTGTTGATCCCCCCCTCTATTTCATCTCCACTGTTTGGCGACTTCTAATGCACACCAAGAACTAAATCAATTTTTCTTTCCATTTCTTAACTCTATCCATATGGATTCTGTCGGAGCACAACCTCCCAGGACATCCTTGTGTTCTAGCACTTTGATAGAATCCTTCCCTAACACTGATACTCCTTAATACAGGAAACTCTTTTTTATCCAGCACCGACGGGACCGGCGTGGTGCCGATTGATCAAAAAGTCCGGATTACAGAGAGGTATACTTACCAAGGTACGAGAGCCCCGTACACGGCCACAGGTGCAGGAGCCCCGGTTACACGGCACTTGTGCAGGAGTCCCTGTTGCACAGCCACAGGTGCAGGAACCCCGGTTACACGGCCACAGATCCAGAAGTCCCTGTTGCACAGCCACAGGTGCAGGAGCCCCGGTTACACGGCCACAGATCCAGGAGTCCCTGTTGCACAGCCACAGGTGCAGGAGCCCCGGTTACACGGCCACAGATCCAGGAGTCCCTGTTGCACAGCCACAGGTGCAGGAACCCCGGTTACACGGCCACAGATCCAGGAGTCCCTGTTGCACAGCCACAGGTGCAGGAACCCCGGTTACACGGCCACAGATCCAGGAGTCCCTGTTGCACAGCCACAGGTGCAGGAACCCCAGTTACACGGCCACAGATCCAGGAGTCCCTGTTGCACAGCCACAGGTGCAGGAACCCCGGTTACACGGCCACAGATCCAGGAGTCCCTGTTGCACAGCCACAGGTGCAGGAACCCCGGTTACACGGCCACAGATCCAGGAGTCCCTGTTGCACAGCCACAGGTGCAGGAACCCCAGTTACACGGCCACAGATCCAGGAGTCCCTGTTGCACAGCCACAGGTGCAGGAACCCCGGTTACACGGCCACAGATCCAGGAGTCTGGCGCTAATTTTTACAACTTTTAAAAATTAGCGCCCCAAACGGGGCTATAATCAATTTCTCCCCCTAAGTGTGTTAATTTGTACTAAATCATCATTGAAAATATAATCCATCCAAGATTCTGTGGAGTAGAAATTGGTCTCGGGCGGTGATGCAAAATGGATGGTATCGAATCGTCCGCCCGTTATACGCAGAGCCTGATCTTCAGAGCTATAGACTGCAATGGAACTGAATATCAGTCACTGCGTATAATGGGCGGCCGATCCAATACTGCCTGTTTTGCACCACCACCTGAAACATATTTCTAGCCCTGTGTTGTTTAAGATGGAGTTCATTTTGGGTAATGCGCTTGTAGCCAAAGAATTTATAGCACAGTGCATTTCTGTAAAGTGCATTTGATGTTCCCTAATTGCTCATATACTTAGCAATTGTAAATACCGACGGCAGCCGCAATCCGGTCCGATCAGCCCAATGCACTGCAGCAGAGTGCCGGGCTGATCGAACGCTGGGGAAAAAAGCAAAAACACAAGAGAACAAGCATTTGATTATATTTTTCCCTACCTCGGCCACCTCGCCTTTAAGTATCGCCCCCCGAAGCGCCCGGCCTCCCGATGAACGCCTCCTGCAGCTGCCGGTGCTTTCGCCTGGAGATGCTGCAGGGGGTGGAACCGAAGTTCGGGTCCGGGGCGCAACCAGGGCGCTGCGCACGGCGATAACGTCACGATCTCCGGGCAAAGGAGATCGGGGCGCAACGCCATACCGCCGCCGCAAACCTCCCACCAAATTTAGCGGGCGGCGATGTTCTCGCTGCGCCTGGGCGGTAAGTTGTTAACGACCTGTTATCGCCCCCCCCGGAGGCGATAACGGGAGGCGCAAAGGTACCCAATTTCTCTAATGTTAACAAGGAAACATGTGAATCCAAATTGAACCATAATGGCCCAGTAATTCGGGTCCCAACGCGTGAGTAAGCACCGTGTACTCACGTGTGGGACCGATGGAATTGCCGGTTTTCTGCATGCACAGCGCATGCACGGGAAACCGGCATTTCCGATCCTCTGAACCAAGGGGTTCAGAGGTCGAACGCGTGCGCGCAGGAGTCTGCGCGTGCGCGATGAAATTCCTTTTTTTTTTACAGGGTTGCCCGTGCGATAAGGCCTCCAGTTTTTACGCGAGAAAAAAGCAGACGTAAGTACTTAGTTTTAAAAGGTAAGTGGTCTATTAATTAAAGTTAGACATTTTTTTCCACAGGTTTATTATTTTTAAAGACTTTACAGTAAGGTAAGTGTATTTTTAGACCCGATTTGTTAAAAAATTATTTTTTTCAAAAATTTGAATAATTGTTTAAATTAGTTTTTTACAGTTATTAACAGTTCATTTAATTAGTGGGATTTTTAAAAACTTTTATTTGAAGTTTAAGTACTGTTTTGGGCGCCCGGAGTTTTCATGAGTTTGACAGTTCTTACTATCAAACTCATGAATGAACTTTTGCAACCTCCGATTGGTTGCCCAGTGCTCACGTGATCCCAGCCGACTCATTGAACTAACTACGCCGCTGGATCACGCAAGCACAGCGCGCCGGGAGCTGAACCGGGCCACTGACAGGAAATCCACGCAGGGCCAGGCTTCAACTATCGGCGCGCTATGTAAGTGTAGGTCGGGGGCTTGCACCCGCGGGAAGCCCCCGACACCAATTTCTGGGCCAATACTTACGTAATCCAAATTAAGAGCCTTTACACAATGCACCTATACTTTAAATTCTTTTAGACTCAGCCCCGATTACCAATAGTTCACTACGATACTCCAGGCACAGAAGGGCAGAAATTCAGTTTGGCAACTAAGTCTTTGTTGATTAGTTTTCCCTCAACATTTTATATCTCAAACGCGCTTGCTGAAACAGTGCTCCATCTGACCATTGGTTCACCGGCTGAGCTGGCAGCTGAGACATGGCAACTGATGGTCTTATCCTTTGAAATGAAAATATTCATAAGCTTCTTGCACTTGGCATTAGAGGTGAGGTTGGTGAGAGCAAGTAAAAGGGGTTTTAGTAGCCAGCGTGCCATAGGGAAATGAAGTCAGAGATTCTCCTTATCTTCCGGGATGATTCTGGAGTAATAGAAGGATTTGGCAATAGAAAAGGAGGCACATTAATGTTTGACATAACTGAGCCAGACCTGCCAGTGGAGAAGACCAGTTGTACACCATGTGCACTCAAGTTTGCAACGTGCCGACTTTAGAGGTGGTATTTCAACAAATACTTAGGCATGCTAAAGAGAAAAATTAGTACAACATTTTGATTGTATTAAATATCAGCAATATACTCAATACCTTCCAGTGTGATACGTCAAACAGCCTGTTGAATTTACCCTAAATTATTGGGATTACACTGTTAGTACTGTAGTATGAAGCACAGTTCCACCAGTGATAAACGGCTGGAAGTCTCAGTTCTCACTGTCCTCCACATGCCTCTCTGGAACTCAATCATTCAACACCTTTCACTTTTTGACAGTGATTGAAAGTTCCGTTCCACTTTTGGATTTGGGTACAAAATAAGTCTGACAACAAAGATAAATAACATACATTATGGGTGCGATTTTAACAGGTGGGCAGTTAAAATCGCCCAGCTCACTTACCCACCCTGGAACCGCTGGGAACTGCCCTTCTGTGATTTTTCATCTGCTCAACTGAGCAGGCGGCAAAGACACCCACCGGCGGAGTCTTTTTTAACATGTGCTTGTCAGGTCCCGGTTATATCATCGGGACCCCACTGCAATTTTAACTAGGCAGCCCGAACAGGAAGTAGCAGTGAGTTTATCAACTGGCCAACAGCAAAGAGGATCAGGGCAGGAAAAGGTAAGTTTTACATTTTCTTTTAACTTTCCTTATGTTCCTCCAGGCCCCACAAGGAAAGCCCCTGAAGGTTTATGGGGTGATAGTAGAAAATGACTAATTAGGATAACTTGACATGAACAGAAAGCATGGTGGGTAGATTAAGTTAGCCTCAGTGTATACACACAGCTTTCTGTACTCAGCACGGATTTCTGCTAACACAGGAAGAGACATGCCTGACTATTCAGGCTGGATGAGATAAGAGAAGAAAGCAGTTGCCCAGGCAACCGTGACAATTTATAGTTAACAAGCTAAATTCAAGAATGAATTATAGAATAGATCATATTATCACATATGATTTTAATACTATACGAACTATCATAATTAACAGAAACAAATCTAGCTATAGATAAGTTGAATGCTTAACTGAGACTTTGATGTTGAAATGGGTAAAGTCAAGACAATTGAAGTGCTGTCCTGGAAGTCAGGCTCCAGCTGTGGCCTAGTGAACATACTGAACAGAGAAACCTCGAAGAGATAAGGGATGAGGCTCACTGTTGGCATTACAGAACCAGACAAAAAAAACAGTTCCTACAGGTTTTGGTGCTATGGTTACATCATATTCTGTGACCCAAAGTGGGTGTGTTATAGAAGGGAGCTTGAAAGTGAGAGAATACTGGTGCAAGGTGGGCGGCTTGAACTTAAGACGCCACGGTTCCATCCAGCGGGCTGGCTACATGCAAGTAGTGCTTATGTGTTCACTATGATTGATCTCTTGATATAAGGTAATTTAAAGGACAGAAAATTGGCTAATCTTATATTTCTGAATGAAGTATTAAAGTTGCACTTCCAGACCTATTAATAAGATAAGGCACAAGCCAAATATCTTACAGCACCCACCCCCCCCCCCCCCACTCCCCCACCCCAATTGTGAGACCCCTGCAGGATAGCTTCGGTAGCCAATCCCACTACTTACCTGCTGTCAGCAGATGTCCTGTGGGCCACAAAATTTTCCACCACATCCCGCCCGCTTCCCGCCCGCCCGGAATGGCCTGTATGGTGTGTTTTTATTTCTAATAATTCTCTACTTTATTTACAGCACTCAATGTTATTAGACATATTTCTAGTTTGAAAGAAATTCTGACTTATTGAAAAAAAACTGTTAATGGAAATTGAATCATGTCCAGAGCTATAAACGATCGAGTGATCTCATAGAATGGGACTAATGAATGAATTTTGAGGGAACCAGCACAGTTAAATGTGCCCGGCCAGAAAGGTACTTTAGAACATTCTTAAGGAAATGCAATCGAGGAACCCAGCTGAGTGACAATTAGGCGTTTTAACATTTAGTCAAACGATGGGACTTGTAGGAGTAGATTTTGACTTTGTGTGATAGTGTTACACAGATAATAACAAATCGGCAGCCCGTTTCACATCTCTCCCGATTTTTATTTCCATTGACTTCAAGTCACGTGAGTTTTGGGCCCAAATTGCATCTTTAACAGAAATGTTTCACAGAGACATGCAGAAGTCTATGATCACGCCCAGTGTCCTAACAATGACACTCATCTGGGTAAATCCAAATATGTAACTGAAAGATTTTTGAGCTTTTCAATACCAGTTTTAAGCAAACTAATGGATTGACTTGGACTCTGGATTAATTACCTGCTGAAGGAGCTGAGTTTGCTTAAATGAACTTTTAAACTGATTGTTCAAGAAGGCATGCTGGGAGCTGAATCAAACTCGAAAAGTATTATGCAGACTGTCTGGAAAGCTACGGATAAGGAGGCTGGGACACCATTGTAGACACCAGGTACTGTTTGGTAGCATCAGTCTGTGTAACCATGGGAGTGAGAGAATGGAAAGTTACTGAAAAGCTTGTTTTTGTCAAGTAGAATTTTATAAGAGCAGCCATTCTAAAGTGAAAAAGAGAACACAATCCACAAGACAGACCAGAAGAACACCACGTAGGATGGCGATGGATTATTAACCTCGCAGTCTCCCATAGCAGAAGAATTAGCCATTCTCAGTTTTGAGTGGTGCTATTGACTTAAGAGTTGTATGAATCTCTATCTGTAAAATTTGTTGTATTTTCTTGTTAATAAAACCAATTATTTAGAAATACTTAAAGCCTTGGTTGATCTTAACTCTGATTGCCCTAAAGAGTAGAGAGAGTTAAAACCAAAACCCTGTACTATTTCAAGTTTTGTGCTCCAATCTTTGTTGTAGGTCTCGCTAAATTGACACCAACTTTGAGATCCACGGCCCATATAATACAGGTCATATGCATGCAACCCAAGCTGTAACTAGCAAGGCATTTTCAGTATATAAACCTCCTGTTATTACATAGAATTTACAGCACAGAAACAGGCCATTGGGCCAATCTGGTCTATGCCTGTGTTTATGCTCCACACGAGCCTCTTCCCACTCTACTTCTTATGTACAATGAAATGCTTCATTTTGGGGAGTAGGACAGCTAGGTGGGCAGAGGAAACGCTTCAAGGACACCCTCAAAGCCTCCTTGAAAAAGTGCAACTTCCCCACCGACACCTGGGAATCCCTGGCCCAAGACTGCACAAAGTGGAGGAGAAGCATCCGGGAAGGCCGAACACCTCGAGTCTCTTCGCCGGGAGCAAGCGGAAGCCAAGCGCAGGGAGCGCAAGGAGCGCACGTCAACCCAAGCACCCCACCCACCCGCCCCTTCAACCACCGTCTGCCCCGCCTGTGACAGAGACTGTAGGTCCCGCATTGGACTCATCAGTCACCTGAGAACTCATTTTTAGTGTGGAAGCAAGTCATCCTCGGTTCCGAGAGACTGCCTAAGAAGAAAAAGAAGAAGGACAGCTATGCTGCTTTCCTACAAATGTTTATTTAGAATTGGTGAAATAATCCATTATAGTGAACCTTACTTAAAGCAAAAGAAATTGACCTTTTCCTTATAAAAAGATCAGGAATAGAGCATGTTCATACCCTCTTGTGACCATGTCATCCACTTGACTGGTTCAACCTTTACTGTGCTGTCAGAGTGTGTTATATTTTTGCCTATAGTAGAACTCAGTTTTATAAGTATCTACCCAGTCGATCTGAGAACAGGGTTTGAAGACAGTGACGGCATCAGTAGCAAAAACGACACATTTCCCTTTATATCTTGCATTCTCAACAGTATAATGGTTGCTAATGGTATGTTCCATCTCTGGGAATTTTTAATCAGAATTCTGGTTCCTCAACATCATTACCATAAGAAGGTACAGAAAATACAAATATTGTTGGAAATACAAAAAACTAACGGAAGGGGCATATGTGTGAGTGTTCTTGTTTGATTTACTCTTCATTTTGCTTGAGCAATATGTAAAATTAAGAGTAAGTCAAGAAATGTCAGTTTTAGAAGTCTAGAATTGACATATAAGTAGAATAATATAAGAAGTTAGGCCAAGTTAAAACGTAGCAATCAAAATTGGAGGATTGGCGATCACTTATTTTGAGTCAGTAGTCAATGATTATGGGCTGAATTTTAAGGTTGAAGGCGGGTTGGGGGCGGCCAGTAGAACGGGTTTCCCACAGGCCCTGCCAACTTTAACGCCAGGGCCTGATTTGCATGAGAAGACTCTGTTTCCCGCTCGCAGCCAGCCAGATGGAAAGGCTGGCTGGCTGCGGGCGAGTAGGCCGCACAGTGGAGGGAGGAAGGGATTGGGTGAGGGCCAGGGCCGGACTCCTGAGGATCAGGGTGAGGGAAGCACCGGACTCCTGAGGATCAGGGTGAGGGAAGCACCGGACTCCTGAGGATCAGGGTGAGGGAAGCAGCGGACTCCTGAGGATCAGGGTGAGGGAGGGAAGCACTGGACTCCTGAGGGTTGGGGGGTGGGAGGGAAGCGCCGGACTCCTGAGGATCGGGGGGGTGAGGGAAGCACCGGACTTCTGAGGATCAGGGTGAGGGAGGGAAGCACCGGACTCCTGAGGATCGGGAGGGGTGAGGGAAGCACCGGACTCCTGAGGATCGGGGGGTGGGAGGGAAGCACCGGACTCCTGAGGATCGGGGGGGTGGGAGGGAAGCACCGGACTCCTGAGGATCGGGGGGTGGGAGGGAAGCACCGGACTCCTGAGGATCGGGGGGGTGGGAGGGAAGCACCGGACTCCTGAGGATTGGGGGGTGAGGAAGGGAAGCACCGGACTCCTGAGGATTGGGGGGTGAGGAAGGGAAGCACCGGACTCCTGAGGATCGGGGGGTGGGAGGGAAGCACCGGACTCCTGAGGATTGGGGGTGGGAGGGAAGCACCGGACTCCTGAGGATCGGGGGATGGGAGGGAAGCACCGGACTCCTGAGGATTGGGGGGTGAGGAAGGGAAGCACCGGACTCCTGAGGATTGGGGGGTGAGGAAGGGAAGCACCGGACTCCTGAGGATCAGGGTGAGGGAGGGAAGCACCGGACTCCTGAGGATTGGGGGGTGAGGAAGGGAAGCACCGGACTCCTGAGGATCGGGGGGTGGGAGGGAAGCACCGGACTCCTGAGGATCGGGGGGTGGGAGGGAAGCACCGGACTCCTGAGGATCGGGGGGTGGGAGGGAAGCACCAGACTCCTGAGGATTGGGGGTGGGAGGGAAGCACCGGACTCCTGAGGATCGGGGGATGGGAGGGAAGCACCGGACTCCTGAGGATCAGGGTGAGGGAGGGAAGCACCGGACTCCTGAGGATCGGGGGGTGAGGAAGGGAAGCACCGGACTCCTGAGGATTGGGGGGTGAGGAAGGGAAGCACCGGACTCCTGAGGATCGGGGGGTGGGAGGGAAGCACCGGACTCCTGAGGATTGGGGGGTGAGGGAGGGAAGCACCGGACTTCTGAGGATCAGGGTGAGGGAGGGAAGCACCGGACTCCTGAGGATCGGGGGGGGGGTGAGGGAAGCACCGGACTTCTGAGGATCAGGGTGAGGGAGGGAAGCACCGGACTCCTGAGGATCGGGGGGTGGGAGGGAAGCACCGGACTCCTGAGGATCAGGGAGTGGGAGGGAAGTACCAGACTCCTGAAGATTGGGGGGTGGGAGGGAAGCACCGGACTCCTGAGGATCGGGGGTTGGGAGGGAAGCACCGGACTCCTGAAGATCGGGGGGTGGGAGGGAAGCACCGGACTCCTGAGGATTGGGGGGTGGGAGGTGTGATGAAATATATTCCATTCATCACTGCCTGTTTTCTGTGTCTTGTAACTGCCTGCTTTCTGTGTCTTTTCCCTTCCCCCAGTCCTCATGTATTATGTATTGGAATGTGCTGGAACTGGTTGTGTGCAGGGCTCCGCCCATACCTGGCTCCTTTGTAATCTAAGTTCAGTCGGGCATCAGCCTCCTGAAGGAAGACATCTCTCTATTTTACGTGTTATGTTCTGAGTTAATAAAAGCCTTACTTTTGTTCTGCTAACTTCGAGTCTCGGAATAATTGAGGCACATCAATTTTATTAACTCAATTTTCAACACTATGGATCAACTCCTGAAACCCGAACGTTTGGATTTGGATCAACATGCTCCGGACGCATCAGCACGCTTCGGACACTGGTTTGACTGTATGGAATTCTTCCTGGACAATTCCGCAGCCGTCAAAGACGCTACGGACACTGCGAAGATGAGACTCGGAATGCTACGGAATTGGGTAAGCCACCGGGTTTACCCCCTCATCCAAGACGCTGATACGTACCTGGCCGCCTGCAACACCTTAAAGGCGCATTACCAGCAGCCTACGAATGAGGTGTATGCTAGGCATCTACTCGCTACTCGCGCACAGCGACCTGGGGAATCGGTGGAGGAGTTCCTAAGCATCCTGAAAAAGCTTGGCAAGGACTGTAAGTGCCGAAATGTAAAAGCCGCAGTGTACACCGACGAGCTTGTTCGCGATGCCTTTATCACAGGCCTCAGCTCCACTCACATCCGGCAAAGACTGCTGGAAAAAACGGAGTTGGACCTGAAACAGGCTGCGGACACCGTGCGGTCCCTGGAGATGGCCCAGAGAAACTCGGACACCTACTCTTCAGCCCGCGCCGCCCACGCCGCCACGTGTGCGCCGAGGGCGCCGCCATCTTGGAAGGCATCTTCCCCACCCGGCAGCCAGACACCGGCGGGGCCCAGCTCTCCCCCCAGAAGCCCTACGACAGCCGCGACGCGTCAAGGACCCAACTGCTACTTCTGCGGGCAGCCAAAGCACACCAGAAACCTGTGCCCGGCGAAAGGCACCACCTGCTTTAAGTGCGGTAAGAAGGGGCACTTCGGGAAGGTGTGCAGAGGGAACCCCGCCGGAAAACCAACCGCCGGAAAACCCGCCACCGCCGCGTGTGCGCCGTGGGAGCGGCCATCTTGGACGCCATCTTGCCCGACCTCGTGGGGTCCGCCATCTTATGAGCAGACAGCGTGGACGCCATCTTGTCTCGATCAGGGCCCTACAGTGGCATCGGTCACAGTGGACCAGACCAGGCCGCATCCGCTATCCAAATCAATGGTGGACATCGAGGTAAACGGGTGCCGGGTTAAATGCTTAATTGACAGTGGAAGCACGGAGAGTTTTATCCACCCTGAACTGGCACAACAACTCTCCCTAAAGGTGGTCCCTGCTCAGGGTACCATCTCTATGGCCGATAAAACCCAGACATCGACCATTCTGGGTTACTGCACGGTACAATTGTGCGTTAACGGAACTGTGTATGATAATTTTAAAGTATTAATCATGAAGAATCTATGTGCGAGCGTGATCTTGGGTTTGGATTTCCAGTGCAACCACCAAAGCATCACGCTCAAGTACGGTGGGTCCCAGCCGCCCCTCACAGTGTGCGGTCTGGCTACCCTGAAGGTAAAGCCGCCTTCGCTATTCGCGAACCTTACCCCTAACTGCCGGCCAATAGCGACCAAAAGCAGGAGGTACAGCTGGGAGGACAGGCGGTTTATCGCGACCGAGGTAGACAGGCTCCTGAAAGAGCGCATTATTGAACACAGCAACAGCCCGTGGCGCGCCCAAGTGGTAGTGGTAAGGGGTAGCGAGAAGAAACGGATGGTGATCGACTATAGTCAAACGATCAACAGGTACACCCTACTAGACGCCTACCCGCTACCCCGCATATCAGAAATGGTGAACCAAATCGCCCAATACCAGGTGTTCTCCACCATCGACCTCAAGTCAGCGTACCACCAGCTCCCTATCAGACCAGAGGACCGCCCGTACACCGCCTTCGAGGCGAACGGACGCCTCTACCAATTCCTCAGAGTCCCCTTTGGGGTGACGAACGGGGTCTCGGTCTTTCAGAGGGAGATGGATCGCATGGTCGATGACCACCACTTGCAGGCAACCTTCCCCTACCTCGACAACGTCACCATCTGCGGTCACAACCAGCAGGATCACGACTCGAACCTCGAGAGGTTCCTGAAAACCGCACAAAAACTCAACCTCACCTATAACGAGGACAAGTGCGTTTTCAACACCACGCGCCTCTGCATACTGGGCAGCGTGGTGGAGAATGGGGAAATCGGACCAGACCCCGACCGATTGCGCCCCCTACGGGAGCTGCCCCTGCCCAACACTCCCAAAGCCCTGAAAAGGTGCCTGGGGTTATTTTCTAACTATTCCCAATGGGTCCCCAACTACTCCGACAAAGCCCGCCCCCTCTTGAAAGCATCCTCTTTTCCGCTCTCTGCTGAGGCCCACGCCGCCTTCAAAAGCATTAAGCAGGATATTGAGTGGGCCACGCTACAGGCAGTGGACGAGAACACTCCATTTCAAGTGGAAAGTGATGCGTCTGACTTCGCCTTGGCGGCCACCCTCAACCAGGCGGGGCGGCCCGTAGCTTTCTTCTCGAGGACCCTCCAAGGCCCCGAGATCAGACACTCCTCCGTGGAAAAGGAGGCCCAAGCCATCGTGGAGGCAGTGCGCCACTGGCGCCACTACCTAGCCGGCAAACGCTTCACCCTACTTACCGACCAGCGGTCGGTAGCGTTTATGTTCAACAATAAACAGAGGGGGAAGATTAAAAATGATAAGATTCTTAGGTGGCGGATCGAGCTCTCCACTTTCGAGTACGACATCATTTACCGGCCAGGGGCCCTTAACGAATCCCCTGACGCCCTCTCACGAGGGATGTGTGCCAGCGCCACCGAGGATCGGCTACAGACCCTCCACAACGACCTCTGCCACCCAGGGGTCACGCGGCTGTTCCACTTCATAAAGTCCCGTAACTTACCCTACTCGATTGAGGAAGTTCGGTCTCTGACCAGGAACTGCCGCACTTGCGCTGAGTGCAAGCCTCGGTTCTACCGCCCAGATAGAGCCCACTTAATCAAAGCTACACGGCCCTTCGAGCGGCTCAGCTTAGATTTCAAGGGCCCCCTCCCGTCCGTCGACCGCAATGTTTACTTCCTGAACATTGTGGACGAGTACTCCCATTTCCCATTCGCCTTCCCCTGCCCAGACATGACCAGCGTCACGGTCATTAAATGCCTCAACAGCCTGTTCTGCCTGTTCGGTATGCCGAGCTATATCCACACGGATAGGGGGGCGTCCTTCATGAGTGAAGAGCTACGCCAGTACATGCTGTCCAAGGGGATCGCCACGAGCCGTACCACCAGCTACAACCCCCGGGGTAACGGCCAGGTGGAGCGAGAGAACGGGACAGTATGGAAAGCAGTCACTCTAGCTCTAAGGACCAAGGGCCTCCCTATCTCCCGCTGGCAGGAAGTCCTCTCGGGTGTGCTCCATTCGATACGGTCGCTATTGTGTACGGCCACTAATGCCACGCCTCATGAACGAATGTTTGTCTTTCCTCGGAAATCCACCTCAGGCATATCCATGCCGTCATGGCTCTCCACCCCAGGTCCGGTACTCGTGCGAAGGCATGTGAGGGGCCACAAGACGGACCCTCTCGTGGAGCCAGTACACCTACTCCACGCCAACCCCCAATACGCATATGTCTGGCACGCCGACGGAAGGGAGGACACCGTGTCCATAAAAGACGTCGCCCCAGCCGGCATCGACAACAACCACGGCAATAGCAGCGACGACGATCACAGCAACCCTTACCCACCCACTATTCTTTCATCACCCCCGGAAGAACATCGACCAACGGCACCCCCACCAACTACCCCTTCAACAACCCCGGCGGCACCCCCGGCAGAGACCCAGGAGGCTACCGGGTACACCCAGCCGACACCCGCGGCACCACAACAGCCACGTCGGTCGCATAGGACTATCAAACCCCCGAACAGACTAAATCTATAGAAGGGGTAAATGTGATGAAATATATTCCATTCATCACTGCCTGTTTTCTGTGTCTTGTAACTGCCTGCTTTCTGTGTCTTTTCCCTTCCCCCAGTCCTCATGTATTATGTATTGGAATGTGCTGGAACTGGTTGTGTGCAGGGCTCCGCCCATACCTGGCTCCTTTGTAATCTAAGTTCAGTCGGGCATCAGCCTCCTGAAGGAAGACATCTCTCTATTTTACGTGTTATGTTCTGAGTTAATAAAAGCCTTACTTTTGTTCTGCTAACTTCGAGTCTCGGAATAATTGAGGCACATCAGGAGGGAAGCACCGGACTCCTGAGGATCGGGGGGTGGGAGGGAAGCACCGGACTCCTGAGGATTGGGGGGTGAGGAAGGGAAGCACCAGACTCCTGAGGATCGGGGGGTGGGAGGGAAGCACCGGACTCCTGAGGATCAGGGCGAGGGAGGGAAGCACCGGACTCCTGAGGATCAGGGGGTGGGAGGGAAGCACCGGACTCCTGAGGATTGGGGGGTGGGGGAGGGAAGCACCGGACTCCTGAGGATCGGGGGGGTGGGAGGGAAGCACCGGACTCCTGAGGATCGGGGGGTTAGGGAGGGAAGCACCGCACTCCTGAGGATTGGGGGGTGGGAGGGAAGCACCGGACTCCTGAGGATTGGGGGGTGGGAGGGAAGCACCGGACTCCTGAGGATTGGGGGGTGGGAGGGAAGCACCGGACTCCTGAAGATTGGGGGGTGAGGAAGGGAAGCACCGGACTCCTGAGGATCGGGGGGTGGTAGGGAAGCACCGGACTCCTGAGGATTGGGGGGTGAGGAAGGGAAGCACCGGACTCCTGAGGATCGGGGGGTGGTAGGGAAGCACCGGACTCCTGAGGATTGGGGGGTGGGGAAGGGAAGCACCGGACTCCTGAGGATTGGGGGGTGAGGAAGGGAAGCACCGGACTCCTGAGGATCGGGGGGTGGTAGGGAAGCACCGGACTCCTGAGGATTGGGGGGTGAGGAAGGGAAGCACCGGACTCCTGAGGATTGGGGGGTGAGGAAGTGAAGCACCAGACTCCTGAGGATTGGGGGGTGGGAGGGAAGCACCGGACACCTGAGGATTGGGGGGTGGGGAAGGGAAGCACCGGACTCCTGAGGATTGGGGGGGTTAGGGAGGGAAGCACCGGACTCCTGAGGATTGGGGGGTGGGAGGGAAGCACCGGACTCCTGAGGATTGGGGGGTGAGGGAGGGAAGTCTCGGGGCTGGAGCATCGGGGGGGGGTGGGGGTGGGGAGAGAAGCAACGATCGGGGCTGGAGTATCAGGGAGAGAGGAACGGGACTGGCCTGAAGATCATCGGTGCGTGGAGGGGGTGTGGAGTCCGGGAAGGCGATCAGAGGCCTCGTGGGCAGGGGTCTCCGATCACGGGAGGGAGGTTAGGTAGGGACCCTGGATCCAGGAGGTAGATATAAAAACCTCCTGGATGCAGCAGTCCTAGCCTTGTTATAGCTGGCGATTTTTACGAGGTATGAAAAACCCAACCAGCTACAGTTAAACACAAAATGGAGGTTAAAGAAGAGGCTTCCAGCCTCATTATAATACTTAAACAGATGGTCCACCTCCTGGCAGTGGGTTGGCTGCCCGCCCCCATCCCGTAGCCCTCTCACCCCGTCCCACCTCCATTAACACTGGAAGTGGGTGGGTTGGAGGTGAGTTCAGGTCGGGATTCAGATTTTTAACACTTTAACCCCCGCGCCCCCAACCCACTCGTTTTTTTTTAGGTTACAATTCCTACGAATTTAAAAATAAATGCATGTCCACGTTTCTAATACCATGGTATATTTACGGACTCCCAACCCAGACCACAGTGATTTTGCAACATTTACTGCCGATAAGCAAAAAGAGATTTCAAATGTAGTGAAAGATCTACAATCATTAATTTTTTTGGGAACAAAAATTAGAATCATGGCAGCTTTTTAACAAACTGTGATTTCAACCCTTTGAACTACAGACTCGTTGGGGCAGATTTTCCCGAACCTGACGGGAAGAAGGCGGGGCTTCCCCTTTCGGGTTTTTGACCCGCCTACATCGACGTCCGGCCAATCCGCGCGATTTCCCCTTGATTGACCTTGATGAGCCCGCCCAGCGGGCTCAGCAGGCCAATTAAGGGCCACCCAGCAACAGGTGATGTCACAGACTGCAATTTCATCTGTCAAGAGTTCTTGAGCTGTTTGAAGCTGTGAAACACTGACACTCTGAGTTCTAACATGTGTCCTTCTGCACAGACTCAGTTAGAACTCTTACCGGCACTCAAAGCTGAAGGCTGTCACTTTTCACAGATCGCAGCTGTTCAGCTTTAAGTGCCGGCTGAGTGATGGGCTCCCGACGGCTACAGGAAGAAAGGCTGTTAAGGTAAGTACAGGTAAGTAAAAGTTCTTTACACACTTTAGACACACCAAAAGCACTTAGCTTTACACTCATGCACTCATCACTCACCTGAGCGCCGACATCACGACCCCTCCAACTCCTTCAACCCGATGGCCCGCCGGCTCTAACCTGGCGTGGTTTGGAGCCATCGGGAAACCCACACGAAACCCCTCAAAATAGGGATTAGGCTAAAAACTGCCTGTTAACTACCTGTTAACAGGCAGTTAATTGGCACTAATCCCTTCCCGCCTGGTTTCAGCGGGTCCCAGTGCGGGGCGGGTACCCGCCGCCCCTGAAACTTGTGTGGGGCGGGGTTTTGGGCGGGATGGTGTGGGGACCCCCAAATTCGGGATTTCCCCCCCCCCCCACATGGCTGAAACCCCGCCTGACGGCTCCAGGAAAATCTAGCCCGTTGAGCTGTTGCAACACACAGAAAATGATATAAATAACTTGATCATGTTGAAAATTCATCTGGTTCAAATGTAAAACTGTGGTTTTTAAATGTCACATATTAGATTAAAGTATTACTTTGCTGCAATAGGAATAAAAGGTCATTGACAATATTTTCAGTATCAACTACATAGACAGTAATACATTGTTAATGAGCCATTTAACCAAGGATTTAAGACTTCGATGGCAATCTCCACACTCATCTCTTGCAATAAATCTATCAGAACTTGGCACTAAAGAAAACTATAGTCAATACTAAAAAACCATTTTCATAAAGTAGTTTTTGACTCACAATGTGATTGCAATTTGGCCTTGTATTTGTTTTAACTCCCTAAGTGTTATTTTAAAATATGAAGTTGCAGCAATGAAAGGGAAGTGTAAATAATCTATTAAAAAGTGTAATATTACCAAGACCATTCTTGAGGTAAATAATATTTTCCTCATTTTTCACCCTCCATACACACTTTCTTTTAGGACCAGAAAAATCAGGATCAGGTTTGTCAATCCCCTTTATAATCCTGAAATTAGTTCTTTTCCAATTAAATTAAGGCCACTTAAGGACCCAGAATCTGCTGGGAAAGTAACGGCGAGTTGAATGCGCCCGCCGATTTTTAGTGTATAAATAACCCAGTAATTTATGGCGAGGAAGAGATACCCCGAGAGTTGCGAATCTCCACAAACTGACGAACAATTTGCGCCGCTCCGCCATTAGCCTCGCGAGAACAGCAGCGCGCCGTCAATCTCCCCGTGAGTTTCAGGAAGTCGCTGCATTTGTGCAGGAAATACGAATTTAAATTGCCGCAGCAAGTTAGGGTACTTAACAGCGTAAGGACCCTTTTAATGAGGAGATTTATGCTCCTGCAATGCCATTCAACCTCTCTGGCTCAGAAAGGGAACAACTGAAACTGTGGAGTCTAATTCCTGCAGATGGTAAATTGTTCTTAGAGGTCTCTAAAATTTAAAATTAAAAAAAAATTCTTACTTTTCCTTTCTGTCCCTTTTTTTCTCTCTCTCTCTTAATCCAATCTTTCTTTCCCACTCTTTATTTCTCTTTCTGTACCTAATTTAATTATAATTCAACCTGTTTCCTCCTCTGTCATTCCTTTTGTTTCTTTCTCTATCCTTAAATCTAATTGGTTAAGATGATGGACTGTTGGGCCTGTCATTCACCAAGGTCCCAGATGTCCCAATTCCTTACTGTGCCATTATCAGCTCACACTTCCAGCAATTTGTAGCGCAAACATTTTTCAAGCCAAAGGGTGAGGGAAAAAAATCAAATTTACAGGGCATGTCGTGAGATTACATAGGATTACATAGGATATACGGCAAAGAAACAAGGCCATTCGGTCCAACAAGTCCACGCCGGCGTTTATGCTGCACCTAAGCTTCCTCCTGTCCTTCCTCATCTAAGTGTGCTCAGGGACTTGAGCACATAAAGCTAGGCTGACACTCCAGTGCAGTGCCGAGGGAGTGCTGCACTGTCGGATGGTGCCGTCTTTCGGATGAGACGTTAAATCGAGGCCCCGTCTGCCCTCTCAGGTGGAGGTAAAAGATCCCATGGCACTATTTCGAAGACGAGCAGGGGAGTTCTCCCCGGTGTCCTGGCCAGTATTTATCCCTCAACTAACATAACAAACACAGACTTCATTGGCTGTAAAGCGCTTTGAGACATCCGGTGGTCATGAAAGGCGCTATATAACTGCAAGTCTTTTTTTTAATCTATCAGCATAACGCTCTATTCCCTTCTCCCTCATATGCTTATCTAGCCTCCCCTTAAATCCAGCTATACGATTTTCTTCAACACTCCCTGTGGTAGCGAGTTCCACATTCTCACCACTCTCTGGGTAAAGAAGTTTCTTCTGAATTCCCTATTGGATTTCTTGGTGACTGTTTTATATTGATGGCCTCTGGTTTTGATCTTTCCCACAAGTGGAAACATTCTCTCTGTATCTACTCTATCAAAATCTTTCATAATTTTAAAGATCTCTATTAGATCACCCCTCAGCCTAAGAGACCCAGCCTGTTCATCTTTTCCTAATGGGTATAACCTCACACTTCTATGCCCCACTCCAGCAAATTCTGGGCCAATATCTATCAACCAGAACTGCACATAATCCTCCAAATAGAGTCTTGCCAATGCAGGATGCAGCAATACTACAACCTTTTTTGATTTGTATTGTCTCTGCTAATGGGGTTTTATTTGCTATGTTTTATAGCAGCGAAGCATTGAGCTGATGGTTTTCCAGATTTATCCACTATAACCCCTATAAATCTTTCCTGATTAGTGCACTGTACCATTATTCCACACAAATTACTCTTCTAGTCCCTTGCTGCCAGGCTAAGAATTTTACACTTATCTACATTAAACAAATGATACAACAAAGTAGTACATTAAACCTAGTCAGGCAACTTTGAGACTTAACTCATGTCTAGCTTTGGAGATTGGCAAAGTGCCCATCACTCTGTGGAGAGAGACCAAGATGTGGAACATTTAGCAAAAGCTTCATGTTAAAAAAAACTTTCAGCATCTCTCCAACGTGCTCCCCAAAGCTTAAAGAGCTTCCTGGAGACTTTGGCATGATTGCAGACCAAGACACCTTCAATCCAGTCCATCTTGAAGTTTGGCCAGTTACAACAGTAATACAAAATGTTACATAAAATAGGAAGCGAATTATTTGCAATAAAGTCTTTCATTAACTAATTACAATACCAATCCATATCATTTGCAAGATAGACAAACTGATCCAGAGAGACTGATAAGCCATGATTCCTTGACAGTAAGGTTTCTGTTTTCTTTTCATCCCATTCTTGAGAGGCACAGTTTTCTTGGTCTAGCTATGGCACTTGCCACACTTTGAAGGTGAAAGGTCACAGTTGGTGACCATCTGTCATTGGAAAGGTCAAATTACAGGGTTCAATACCTGCCAATGATATCAGCAGATTCAATCTTTGCAAAGCAAGTTGAACTCTTTTTCAGTTTTTTGTTGTACAAGAGGAAACATTCAACATAGGTGGCATCCAGCCCAACATGTGCAATATCAGCATCACCGAGCATAGTGCAAATGTTCACATGAAATCCAACATATATCCCAGCATCCACCCTTCCAAAAAAGCCAAGTAAATAGGAAAAACAAATGCGTTGTATCACCCCAAGATGGGCCCAATATCCTCCTATTACACCTGTTCTCCTTTCTTACCTGATCTAGTGCACAGAAGGAAGTCTCTTACGTCAAGCATTACATTTCCGTACCTGTACCCTGTGCTCCGAAGTTATTCCTTCTCCCTTCTCACATTCGATGGTAGAATTCCCTGCATGATAAAATGCCACACTCTTCAAATTCATATCAAGGATTGCATTCACCCAGTGGAATACACAGATGGTTCCTTTGGAATGCAGTTTCAACTACAAAGAGAGATGATGACAGATGCATTTTGATACCAAAGAAGACAAAAAAAAACCCTGGTCTGAAATGAGAAGTTTGGTGCCAAAAATAAATGAGCAAAGAAATCTTTGAAAATCAGAAATTGTTAATTAGCTGACTAAAAAAGACTCCTCAGGGAAAATACCAGGGCAATGCCAAAAATCTGAAGTACTTTCTCACAGCTGGACCGGTTTCTGGCAGGGGCGGAGATCACCCCATAAAAAAGGCAGGAACTGCATAGAATTATGAAGGCCAGAGTGATCTCCTCGACTAGTTTTGATCGCTTAAGAGGGGTCGGAGATGAATTTCCCAGATTTTCTTTTCCCAAATTGGCCTGGGTTGTTACCTGTTTTTTCGCCTCTCCGAGGAGATCACCTGGTTTTGGGTGGGATGGAGAGGGTCCGGCCACGATTTTGTGAACATAGAGACATAGATACATAGAAGATAGGAGCAGGTGTAGGCCATTCGGCCCCTCGAGCCTGCTCCACCATTCAATGAGATCATGGCTGATCATCCAAACTCAGTATCCTGTCCCTGCCTTCTCCCCATATCACTTGATCCCTTTAGCCTTAAGAAATATATCTAACTCCTTCTTGAATATATTTAATGAATTGGCCTCAACTGCCTTCTGTGGTAGAGAATTCCACAGGTTCACCACTCTCTGGGTGAAGAAATTCCTCATCTCTGTCCTAAATGGCTTACCCCTTATCCTTAGACTGTGACCCCTGGTTCAGGACTCCCCGGCCATCGGGAACATCCTTCCTGCATCTAGTCTGTCTAGTCCTGTTAGAATTGAATGGTGTCGGGATGGGTGCGGGACAGCTGGTTTCCGGGTTCCGGTTCCGCTCCCAGCTGCCTCCGCTCCACAGACGTGATTTTCCCTTGATTGACCTTGTTAAGCCCGCCCTGCGGGCTTGCCGGCCAATTAACAGGAAACGGGTCTGATGATGTCATTTGATGATACGTCATCTGCCAGTTTCCTTAAAGGGACCACGCACAATTTTATTTTGACTGTTGATTTCTCAGTGTTTGACAGCATTGAGGTGCTGAAAACACTGACAATCACTGCACAAAGGTGAACTCTTGCTCCCAGGCTCTTCAGTGACTCCCTGCATAGGCTGGAATAGATGGCAGCTGCAGGTGAGGTGACAGAAGTGATCTGTCACTGGTGAGAGAGGTTCTCCCAATGAGGTGGCACTGGACATAGAGTTGGATTTAAAAACTTGTAAGCTAAAGAAATCTGTAAATGTTTTAAAAATACAGTAACAAACATTTTCTTTGCTCTGAAACTGACCATGTGCAACATTGGATCCATCACACCACTTCTGCAGCTGTCATCTTTTCACGAACATTAGAACAGACTCATACACGCCACACTTACCTGGCGTGGTATCCGGACGTCAGGAAACCCGACCCAGAAGCGGGAAAATCCAAAAACAGGCTGAAAACTACTGGCAAGTACCTGTTAATAGGCAGGTAATTGCCTTTAATCCGCTTCCCGCCGCTAGGTGTCGGGTCCATTCGCAAATCGGGGACCCGACACTTGGGAAAGCTGTTTGGAGGCGGGTTGACGGCGGATTTGGAAACCCGCCATCAATCAAATCGAATTTAACCTCTGACCCGCCTCCAAACCCGCTCTCTGAACGCCGGCAAAATTGTGGCCTCCATCCCAATTATGTGGGACAGGCTGGGTGGGCCAAAGGGTCTGTTCCTGTCTGCCATTGTTCGTATGTTTGTAATGTGTGGCACCAGGGGGAGACTCCAACTAAAAATGGGAGAAAACATAGAAACATAGAAGATAGGAGCAGGAGTAGGCCATTCGGCCCCTCGAGCCTGCTCCGCCATTCAATGCGATCATAGCTGATCATCCAAACTCAGTACCCGGTCCCTGCTTTCTCCCCATATCCCTTGATCCCTTTAGCCTTAAGAAATATATCCAACTCCTTCTTGAATATATTTAATGAATTGGCCTCAACTGTCTTCTGTGGTGGAGAATTTCACAGGTTCACCACTCTCTGGGTGAAGAAATTCCTTCTCCTCTCAGTCCTAAATAGCTTACCCCTTATCCTTAGACTGTGACCCCTGGTTCTGGACTGATTGAATTCTGATTGAATTCAGAACAAAGTATTAAATGCAGCATGGCAATGGAGCATATGACACTACTGCATAGGAAATAAGTCTACAAAGAGCATCACTGGTGGAAGGGTGTAATTTCAGTGCCACAGGTTTACATATTATAAATGTGGATATAGGGAAAAGTTGGCACAAAAGTGTAGCCAAAACATGATAACAGGAAATAAGGTTTTATAGACAGGAAGTTCATACAGATGTATGATTTTTAATTCAGTACAGATTTATTGCATATTTCCCACCATGGGAAATATTATTCCATGATGGCCCCGCCCCAAGTTTCCCTCCAACATATTCTGCCCCCTTTCCTCCCTCAGCTTCTACACTGAGCAACTCCTCATTCTCAGTGATTTCAATCTCTATCTCAGCTCCCCTTGCCAACTTTCCTCTAAATTAACTGCCCTCTGTGCTCCCTAAACCTCTCTGTCCATATAAACTCTCCCACCCATATTCATGGCCGCTCGCACAACCTTACCATCTCCCATGGCTTCTCTACTCCATGGTCTCAATCAATAACAAAGCCATCTCCAACAACACCCTTGTGTTTCTCACCACGCAGAATCTCCTACCCACTTATTTGTCACCACGATAGACATACTCAGGCTAGGTGACATTTTAAATGGTTCCCTCTTCTCAAGCACTATGCCCTTCTCTTTCAAAATGGCTGTCAGCACCCTCTGTCAAAAAATCCACCCTTGACTGTTCTATGCTTGCAAACTACTGATCTATCTCCAACCTTCCTTTCCTGTCCAAAGTCCGTGAGCGTGTTCTCACTCCCCAGATCTGTGCCCATTCCTCCTACAACTCCCTGTTTGAATCCCTCCAATCAGGTTTCTGGGCCTCCTACAGCACCAAAATGGCCCTTTCCAAAGTCACAAATTATACTCTCCGTAATTTTGTCCATGTTAGACGACTGGCATCCCAGCTCTACTTCTCCACCACCTGCCTTGACCCCCTCCACGGCATCTGTGATATCAGATTGGTTGTCCAACATCCGGTTTTGGATGAGCCGCAATTTTTGCCAGCTAACCGTTCTGATGACCAAAGCCACCAACTCCATCCTCTTCCCCAGCTGAACCCGGCTGTTTACAGCCTGCGCACTCTATTTGACACTGAGTCGAGCTGCCAACCCAAATCTTCACCATCACAAAGATCATCTACTTCCATCTCTGTAACATCACCCACCTCTGCCCCTACCTCAGCCCATCTGTCACTGAAGTACTTATCCACGCCTTCGTCAACTCCAAACTCAACTATTCCACTGCTCCCCTAATGCGTCTCTTATCATCCGCCTTCCGTTAACTTTAGCTTATCCAAAACTCTGCATCATCCTCCCCCTTCACTGCATCTTACATAGGCTTCGAGTCAGCCAATATCTCAGATTGTCATCCTTGTGTTTAAATCCTTTTGTGACCCCACCCCTCCCTACCTTTGTAACCTTCTCCAGTGCAGCACCTACCGCCCTAAAACTCTTCATTCCTCTGACTCCAGGCTCTTGTGCATTCATCCAGATGCTAAGAGATTGTTTCCCCTGGCTGGAGAGTCTAGAACTAGGGGAACTAGAACTCTACTCATTGGAGTTCAGAAGAATGAGAGGCGATCTTATTGACACATATAAGATTGTGAAGGGGTTGGATCGGGTGGATGCGGGGAGGATGTTCCCGATGATGGGTGAAACTAGAACTAGGGGGCATAGTCTTAGAATAAGGGGCTGCTCTTTCAAAACTGAGATGAGGAGGAACTACTTCACTCAGAGGGTGGTAGGTCCATGGAATATGCTGCCCCAAAAAGCTGTAGAAGCTACATCATTACATAAATTTAAAACAGAAATAGACAGTTTCCTAGAAGTAAAGGGAATTAAGGGTTACGGGGAGCGGGCAGGAATTTGGACATGAGTCTAGGTTCGGATCGGACATGGCCCTGTGGGTAGTGGAGCCGGCCCAGGGGCCATGTAGCCTGATCCTGCTCCTATTTTGTGTGTCTAATTCTGTTAGATTCAGGAGATGGTTCTGTGATAGTAGATTGGCGGTTAGGATCAGATCAGCCATGGTCTTATTGAATGGCGGAGCAGGCTCGAGGGGCCGATTGGCCTACTCCTGCTCCTATTTCTTATGTTTCTTATGTTTCTTATGGGTCATGGTCTCCTAGATGCGGAGAAATTTCTTCACTGAAGGTTGTGAATCTTTGGAATTCTCTGCCCCAAACGGCTGTGGATGCTCAGTCATTGAGCATATTCAAAGCTGAGATAGATAGATTTCTGGACACTAGAGGAATCAAGGGATATGGGGATAGGGCAGGAAAGTGGAGTTGAGGTCAAAGATCAGCCATCATCTTATTGAATGGTGGAGCAGGCTCGAGGGGCCGTACAGCCTACCTGCGCTCCACACTCTAAAATTCCCTTCCTAGACCTCTCTGCCTCTCCATCTCCCTCTCTTTCTTTAAGACCCCCCCCCACTCACCATGTAAACCTACCTCTTTGAGCAAACTCATGCCTATGTTAGGGTGACCATATTTTCAATCCCCATACAGTGCAATGCGGCTAGAGATGTAGATAGGGCCTTTTCTCAGCCGCACTGCATTGTGGGAAGGCAGGACCGCCATTGATACCTCCATTCAACCCGCTCCAGGAATTCAGTCCTGAACTCAAACGGGCCGAGAATCTCCGAGAAACGGGTTTCTGTGCATTAGCATTGAAAAAAATAAACGACTCAGTATCGGGGACGTGATTTTTAAACCGGGGACTCTTCTGGGGACACATTCCCAAATCCGGGGCTGTCCCCAGAAAACGGGGACGTCTAGCCTATGTGTATTCTCCTATGTTAAACGTGCTATGTAAATGCAGATTTTTGTTGCTTTTTGTCAATATGAACAGATCAATAAATAATAAAGCATAGTATTGCAGATTTGTTTTACTGTACTCCCTGGTCTTGAATTCGAAAAAATACACTTTAAAATTAATTGATAAACACATTTAGTGTACGGTACATTATATTTGAAATGCAGTCAAACCTCATACTTAAAATTGGTGTGACTCAGTTAAAATTTGACCTCATTGAAGTCTGAGCTTCTTACCTATAATGGAACTTTAATGGCGATTATTATAACAAATGCTTATTAGATTATGCATTTGAGCAGTGCACAAACCACTCTTCTTAAGTCACTTAATTCAAATTATTTGATCATTATATTTTTTAACACTATATTTCCACTTAGTTGTGTTATTTACATATCTCAATTTAAAGTATTGGGTAATTAATATTTTTGGTACATTTACAATTCGGGGTTTTTCACAGAGTTGTGTGTGTGTATCTTTTAGATCTATTTTGGCCCATTTGCTGTGTAGCCCTTCCTTCTCGTTGTCTTATTCTGAACAATTTAGATTGAACTGTCTGATTTCTCTGCCTTCTCCTGGCATATTTCCTCAGAACGACATGTTTAAGAAAACAGTCAGTTTTCTTGGTCAGGCGCCAATACTTCAGACATGCAGAGGTGACAATTTCTAATGTTTACACTGGAGAACTAAGTGTATCACTTATTTAAATTCATTGACATCTAATCCCCTTCCAGTTCCAGCTAGACTGCAGAGCAGTCAACAATGAACTAAGCACCAGTGTGAGGATTTCAGTGGGAAACTATGTACCCGAGGCACACACTTACTCCACAGAAACGAAGTATGATTAAAAGCATCACTTTGGCGATAGAGCTTGGCTAAATGGCATTAATGTAGCTGTACTTGTTCCATTATCTCCCCCTTTTGTCATGCATCACCATCTCTTTGTCATTTAATCAATCCTGCCCTCCACCCTATCACAGACCTTTCCCCTTTTCCCTATCTCTGTACTTGCTTAAGCGCTGTTCATCTCTAACATCTTCCAGTTCTGACAAAAGGTCATTGACCTGAAATGTTAGCCCCGATTTTGACAGGGGCGGCTTTCATAACCTCAGGGGAGGAGGGGGAGGAGTTTCAGCCAGGATGGGTTTCCCTGCATGTTGTGGAGTTTTGACTCCACAGCATGTGTCTTTTTTTTTAGACAATATCCCTGCCCGGAAGTCAGCCTGATTGATACTCGAGCGGAGAGCACTCTGGAGGAGGTTGCAGGAGCAGCTAAGGAGCCTGCAGCTGTTAGTGGAAGTGTGGGGGATTTGGGGGGAGGTCTGATCCCTAGGGAGGTACGATCCCAGGGTGGGTGGGTTCAATCCCCAGGGGTCTTTGTATGGGGTGTTCCGAAGGCAGGGGGGGGGCGTACGGATGGCAGGGAAGGAGGGCCGGGAGGAGACACTCCTACTCCTCCTGGCCTACAAGCAGTGCTGAAAAGGCACTAACTTCTCCCCGAAGCTGTCCTTGCCTCCTTTCAGGTGCTGGGTTTCCCGAGGCCTGGAAAACCTGGCCGGCCAGGGTTAAACCTGTAAGACAGGTGAGATCTGAGGCTCCCAGCTTCAATATAGTATTTAAATAGCCAACCCGCCTCTTGGGATTTAACATTTTTTTTACATCTCACCCAACCTCAAATTGCCCCCGTAAACTTTGTTTCTCCCTCCACAGATTCTGCCTGACCTGCCAGAAAGTTAACATGCAGGTACGTCAAGCAATTAAGAAAACAAATGATATGTTAGCCTTTAGTGCAAGGGGTTTGGAGTATAAGAGTAAGGAAGACTTGTTGCAATTATATAGGACTTTGGTGAGACCACACCTGGAGTACTGTGCACAGTTTTGGTCTCCTTACCTAGGAAGGATATGCTTGTCTTAGAGGGGGTGCAAGGAAGGTTCACTAGATTGTTCCTGGGATGAGAGGGCTGACCCATGAGGAGAGATTGTGTAGAATGGGCCGATACTCTCTGGAGTTTAGAAGAATGAGAGGTGATCTCATTGAAACATACAAGATTCTGAAGGGGATCGACAGGGTAGATGCTGAGAGGCTGTTTCCCCTGGCTGGAGAGTCTAGAACTAGGGGGCATAGTCTCAGGATAAGAGGTCGGCCATTTAGGACTGAGATGAGGAGAAATTTCTTCACAGAGGGTCGTGAACAATGTTCTTTTTAAGCTGCGAGGCTGCATGGTTTCCATGCAGGCCACTTGTCAGCTTCACAATGGGGAAAAACCACGCATGCGTGGAAATTTGAATGGGCCGCGCAGCCCCTTAAAGGGGCCGTGCGCCCAAAAAAGTAATTGAAGGGAACATTGATTGTGAATCTTTGGAACTCTCTACCCCGAGGGCTGTGGATGCTCAGTCATTGAGTATATTCAAGACTGAGATCAAAAGGTTTTTGGACACTGAGGGAATCAAGGTATATAGGCATAGGTCGGAAAAGTGGAGTTGAGGTAGAAGATCAGCCATGATCTAATTGAATGGCGGAGCAGTCTCGAGCGGCCATATGGCCTACTCCTGCTCCTTTTTCTTATGTTTTTATGTTCTTATGACCTGCTGAGTGTTTCCAGCATTTCCTGTTTTTATTAATGTATTCTTATTCTTTTCCTCCTTTCCTCCTTTTTCTCTTTCCCTTTTGCTGATATTTCGGTTTTCTTTGTCACAGTTAGCACTGGAGAGATCAGCACAGTTTATTTCATTTGAGTTATTTAAGTTGACTGAAAGCTGTGATCTTTTAGTTAAATATAAAACAAAATATACAAATTACAGCTGTGCTGACATATTCATACGTGATCGTGTAATATTCCAAGGCAATGTAGCACGGTGGCATAGTGGTTAGCACTGTTGCCTCACAGCGCCAGGGACCCGGGTTCAAATCCGGCCTCGGGTGACTGTCTGTGTGGAGTTTGCACATTCTCCCCGTGTTTGCGTGGGTTTTCTCCGGGTGCTCCGGTTTCCTCCCACAGTCCAAAGATGTGCGGGTTAGGTTGATTGGCCATGATAAAAAATTGGCCCTTAGTGTTAGAGGGATAGGGCTTCGGTGGGATGGCTGTCGGTGTAGGGACCGGGTGCTAGGGTTTGGATGATCAGCCATGATCTCATTGAATGGCGGAGCAGGTTCGAAGGGCCGAATGGCCTACTCCTGCTCCTAGTTTCTGTTTCTATGTTTCATATTGAAGCCACAGTGCCAACAGTGATATAAGTTGCACTGCACTTGTGGAAGTGTGTGATGGGCCAGACCGCTGAGTGAAATTACAGTGAAAGGATAAAGATCCTTGACTTGGGTAAAGGTATCAATTTCAGCAATGCCACCTCATGACAAAATGGGTTGTAATATCAGTTTGCAATAATGAGATTCCACATTAAAACCATGGCTTTCTTAGATTTAATGCTGGTTAATCTCCAAGGAGATTCAAATTAAACAAAACATCCAAGGCGAGAATTGATACAGCAGAAGGTGTAAGGCTGCATGACAGAAACAGCTGGCCGTTTTGTTACGGTGCCAGCTTCACAGACGACTGTAAGAACATTTGGAACAGAACCTGGAAAATAAATGAGATGAACGCAGATCAAGAGTAGGGGGGAGTTGAAGAAATGTGTCAGTTAAAAAAAAAGTACAAAAAGCGGATTACAAAGGTTTTCAGGCTATACAAGCATCCTTGGTATTTTCAGTTCCCTATTAACAATGCTGCTAGGAATTACAATCGTGGAATTTGGATTAGGGCATGTGTTGTCATAATAGTTGCATGCAACAGGAGCGACCTTAAATGAGTTAACAAAAAACATAGTACAGGCCTATCCACTTATCTCAAACCTGTTTATGTCGACTTCCCGCCTTATTCAACAAATAGGTGAAGTCACAGTCTCTTCTCTGCACCAAGACAAAGCAGTCCACTTGATTGGCACCCCATCCACTACTTTAAAGATTCACTCCCTCCACCACCGGCGTACCGTGGCTGCAGTGTGCACCATCTGCAAGATGCACTGCAGCAACTCGCCAAGGCTTCTTCGACAGCATCCCCCAAACCCACGACCTCTACCACCTAGAAGGAAAAGGGCAGCAGGTGCATGGGAACACTACCACCTCCAAGTTCCCCTTCAAGTCACACACCATCCTGACTTGGAAGTATATCGCCGCTCCTTCATCGTCACTGGGACAAAATCCTGGAACTCCCTACCTAACAGCACTGTGGCAGTACCTTCACCACATGGACTGCAGCGGTTCAAGAAGGCAGCTCATCACCACCTTCTCAAGGGCAACTCGGGATGGGCAATAAATGCTGGCCTTGCCAGCTGCATGCCCAAATCCCAAGAATGAATTTTAAAAAATACCAAATATTTACTGTTTCTGTTGAAGTTGACACAAACTCTGGAGGACTTACTTTGACAAATCTTTTAAATCCCTAACAATGTTAAATACCTTCTTATATTACCACTAATGTTGACAGGCACTTGTTTTCATGAAGATAAATCTACCAAAGCCAGGAGGAGAAGCAACATGAAGAACGTTATTGTCACTTTGTCCTTTGGGATTGTAGTCTTTTCTCCTTCGGTCGTCCTTTGAGAAGACGTGGATGATGCCATCTGCCTATAACTCCCAGGATTCTGCGCAGTTCTGGCTACATTTGAGGATTGGGTGACTAACTCTACCCGCTTGACAAGTACTAATTTCGAGCAAACAAAAACATTGCTTGGAACTTTTATTTCGAAGTTGGTTTGAGAAGCCGCAAACAACTGACAAAAAAGTCGATCAGATTCTAGGGTAGAGAGTGGAAGGGTGAAAGTGAGATGTCAATTATATATCCCAAGTAGTAAATAATTTTTCTCTTATTTGGAGCCGTGTTTATGCCGAGAAAGCAAAGCCACAAGTGATTGACGCTCCGGGCCCGGACTTTCAGGAAAGACAATTGAAATAACACTGAAAAGTAGATGTGTGGTGGGACGGAAATGCAAATCTGCTGACTTGTCTTGCTTATGTCGACAAAATGCGTACGTCTTCCAAATCAGAAGCATTCCCAACATGTTGGCACAAGTGGGTAGGACTGCATTTGAAAAAATAAATTGGCCCTGAAATTTTGCATATTTTTTCTGATCTCCCGCCGTGACTTCAACAGGAAACCGGTGGAACCCCCCCAAAAAATGGCGACGACCCAGCATAACCCGATTACTTCAGGTCTCCCTTGTTTGATTGTCAGGTTCCCAGTGATGCCTACCCCACCGTCTCATAAATCATGAGACAAATTGTTAAAAATCGTGAGATTTGGTAGGAAATCATGAGTTGCTATTTTTTCCCGCCCCGACCCCTCACCAACCATTGCTCTCCAATAGGAAGTGCATTCCGCTACTTTAACTCCCTGACAGGAAGTGCATTCAGCCATCACTAACCAATTACTGACATAAGACGGTAAGAAATAGGAGCAGGAGTAGGTGGATTGGTGGCCCCGCTGTCGCGTCACTCGCAGGCCGGCCTCGCTCTGCTTTTGACCGTTACTCTTTCCGGAACATAACCTCCTCCAGCCCTACAACCCTCCGATCTGTGCACTCCTCCAATTCGGGCTTCTTGCACATTTCCGATTTTAAGCGCTCCGCCATTGGCATCCATGCCTTCAGCTGCCTTGGACCTAAGCTCTGGAATTCCCTACCTAAAGCCCTCCGCCTCTCATAGAAACATAGAAGATAGGAGCAGGAGTAGGCCATTCGGCCCCTCGAGCCTACTCCGTCATTCAATGCGATCATGGCTGATCATCCAAGTTCAGTACCCGGTCCCTGCTTTCTCCCCATACCCCTTGATTCCTTTAGCCTTAAGAAATACATCCAACTCCTTCTTGAATATATTTAATGAATTGGCCTCTACTGCCTTCTGTGGTAGAGAATTCCACAGGTTCACCACTCTCTGGGTGAAGAAATTCCTCCTCATTTCTGTCCTAAAAGGCCTACCCCTTATCCTTAGACTGTGACCCCTGGTTCTGGATTCCCTGACCATCGGGAACATCCTCCCTGCATCTAGTCTGTCCAGTCCTGCCAGAATGTTATAAGTTTCAATGAGATCCCCTCTCATTCTTCTAAGCTCCAGCGAGTACAAGCCCAATCGATCCAATCTCTCCTCATACGTCATTCCTGCCATCCCAGGTATCAGCCTGGTGAATCTTCGCTGAACTCCTGCCATGGCAAGAATATCCTTCCTCAGATAAGGCGACCAAAACTGCACACAATACTCAAGATGTGGTCTCACCAAGGCCCTGTACAACTGCAGCAAGACATCCTTGTTCCTGTACTCAAACCCTCGCGCTACGAAGGCCAACATACCATTTGCCTTCTTAACCGCCTGCTGCACCTGCATGCTTACCTTCAGCGACTGATGCACAAGGACACCCAGGTCTCGTTGCACTTCCCCTTCTCCCAATCTATTGCCATTCAGATAATAATCTGACTTCCTGTTTTTGACACCAAAGTGGATAACCTCACATTTATCCACGTTATATTGCATCTGCCATGCTTCTGCCCAATCACCCAACCTGTCCAATTCATCCTGTAGTTTCTCGGCATCCTCCTCACAGCACACACGCCCACCCAGCTTTGTGTCGTCTGGAAATTTGGTGATATTACACCTAGTTCCCTTGTCTAGATCTCTTCCTCTCTTTCCTCCTTTAAGATGCTCCTAAAAACCTGCCTCTTTTACTGAGCTTTTGGTCACCTGCCCTAATATCTCCTTATGTGATTTGCTGAAACATTTTGTTTGATAATTGCTCCTGTGAAGCGCCTTGGGATGTTTTACTACTTTAAAGGCGCTATATAAATGCAAGTTGTTGTTGTTTTTGCTGTTATCGACTTCTGGCCAATTCATTTCCTTCTTTGAGGTAAGATAACCTGTAACTCTGTTTCTCTCTCCACAGATGCTGCCTGACCTGCTGAGTATTTCCATCATTTTCTGTTTTTATTTCAGATTTCCAGCATCCGCAGTATTTTGCTTTTATATAACCCCGTAAGTCAAGTGTTCAACTCCCTTCAATGTACCAGTGCAATTAAACCACAACAGACCAGGAAATATGGAAATTAGGTGTTAAAATGGCTGCTAATTTATTCGAACATTGTTTGTGCTACAAGCAAAAACAAACAATGAATCCATGTAGCAGCAATGGCTACAGTCCAACTGCATGCCGCACAGTCAGTAGGCTATTATCTGAAGAAGTGGCAGGTTTTAACACTGAGAACATATTTAATTGGGTGGAGAATGAGATTATCTCATGTTTGCCGTGACTGCTGCCCCTGACTCTGCATTAAGCAGGTCAATTTGCCTCAATAAATCACAAGACATTCACATCACAGTCGATAGAGTGAGTTGGATCCCCACCTTGTGCGGTTAAGACTGCGCTCCCCACCTCCAAATGAAATGGGGGAGACGAGCAGGGCGCTTGCTGAACTCATCAACCCCCCCATCAGGTTTGTGGTGCACATTAATGATTTAGATATGAATGTAGGAGGTATGATCAGTAAGTTCGCAGATGACACGAAAATTGGTGGAGTGGTAAATAACGAGGAGGGAAGCCTCAGGCTACAGGACGATATGGATGGGTTGGTCAGATGGGCAGAACAGTGGCAAATGGAATTTAACCCTGAAAAGTGTGAGGTGATGCATTTTGGGAGGACTAACAAGGCAAGGGAATACACAAAGAATGGTAGGATCCTAGGAAGGACAGAGGATCAGAGGGACCTTGGTGTGCATGTACATAGATCCCTGAAGGCAGCAGGACAGGTAGATAAGGTGGTTAAAAAGGCATATGGGATACTTGCCTTCATTAGCCGAGGCATAGAATATAAGAGCAGGGAGGTTATGATGGAGCTGTACAAAACGCTAGTTAGGCCACAGCTGGAATACTGTGTGCAGTTCTGGTCGCCACACTCTAGGAAGGATGTGATTGCATTGGAGAGGGTGCAGAGGAGATTCAACATGCTGTTACCTGGGCTGGAGCGCTTCAGCTATGAAGAGAGACTGGACAGGCTGGGGTTGTTTTCCTTAGAGCAGAGAAGGCTGAGGGGGGTCCTGATTGAGGTGTACAAAATTATGAGGGGCATAGATAGGGTAGATAGAAAGGAACTATTCCCCTTAGTAGAGGGGTCAATAACCAGGGGGCATAGTTTCAAGGTAAGGGGCAGGAGGTTTAGAGGGGATTTGAGGAAAAACCTTTTCACCCAGAGGGTGGTTGGAATCTGGAACTCACTGCATGAAAAGGTGGTAGAGGCAGGAACCCTCAACATTCAAGAAGCATTTAGATGAGCACTTGAAACGCCATAGCATACAAGGCTACGGACCAAGTGCTGGAAAATGGGATTAAAATAGACAGGGCTCGATGGTCAGCGCGGACATGATGGGCCGAAGGGCCTCTTTCTGTGCTGTATAAATCTATGACTCTATGGGCAGGATTTTCATTGGGCCGTGGAGGCGGGATTGGAGGCGTGTGGGGGGTTAAAATCCCAAAATCGGGGGTCCTGAACCCATCCCGCCCCCAACCCGCCTCCATGCCCATTTTAAAGGAGGTGGGTACCCGCCCCGCACTGGGACCCACCTCCCCGAGGCGGGAAGGGGAATAGTGCCAATTAACTGCCTGGTAACAGGCAGTTAACAGGCAGTTTTTAGCCTAATCCCTATTTTTAAGGTTGAAGTGTGGGATTCCCGACAGCTCCAAACCACGTCAAGTTAGAGGAGGCAGACCGTCGGGATGAAGGGCTTGGAGGGGTCGAGATGTCCGGTGTTCAGGTGAGTGATGGGTGCATGAGTGCAAAGGTAAGTGTGTTTGGTGTGTGTAAAGTGTTTAAAGAAGTTTTACATACTTTTACTTACCTTTACAACCTTCCTTCCTTCCGGTCTCGGGAGCCCCTCATCTCACCAGCACAGAAAGCAGAATGGCTGCGAGCTGTCAAAAATTGCAGCATTCGGCTTTCTGTTCCGGGGAGATCTCTAAATCATCCTGAAAGGAAGGAATTAACTTAGAATACAGAGTCAGTGTTTGACAGCTTCAAACAGCTGTGAAACGCTGATATTTCATCTGTCAAAAGGTCTTGACAGATGAAATATCAATCTCTGATGTCACCTGTTGCCGGGTGGCCCCTAATTGGCCTGCTGAGCCGCTGGGCTCATATTTATTTTTCACATTGGGAGATTTAGTCCATGAAAGAAAGGTATGGTGTGAAAAAAAGCAAGTTCCCTGCCACCTGTGATGATGCGTACAAACAGCACCACATCCAGGGCGGACAGGAGCTGAGGGAGGGTGTGAAGGAATCCATTACACATTACTGAAAATGCAATAACTGTTAGAAGCTTAGCAAAGCAAGGGCATTAACAAGGCAATTAAGCCCTTGCAAATGTATACAGAAGCAAAAGCTCATTGTGCAGCGCAGGAGCTAATTGTCTTAGCAGGCGAATGCAAAAATACTCCCACAAATCAGGCTGATAGTTTTAACAAAGTAATCAGAAATGCAACCTGAGAATTGGCATGCATCCCAGGAGAACTGTGCAATTGAGGGGCAGGGAGTAATGCAGTGTTACACAGGGTGGACAGAATGAGGCTGGTAAGTGCCTCACAGCGAGAAACAAAATGATGCAAAAGCCGCAACATGCAGATTGGAGAGACACAGGATTAAAAAGGATTCTGATCTCCAAGCTGGGTACCATATTTAGCAAAAGTGTGCGACCCAAAACAAACAAAAAAAATCCAAATAATTAAAGGAGAAATAAAAGAACTATTGAGGAGGTAACTCGCAGGCATGCACTGCCCATGACGTTCAATTAAGAGGCGTCGACTGTGTATCACAGTGGCAAAGTCGACAATGCGATGATATATGCTCTGCCTATGGATCCCCATTTGAAGGAGAATGCCAGCAAATCCCCAGGAATTTTATCTTAACTGAAAACGAATCCACACTTGTAAACCATTGTACCTTGGAACTGTTCTGGATCACAATAGTATTGAACTGTTTCTAAATTTACCAAGATGATAAATGGTGTGAAAAAGATACCTCAGAGCTGCACAATATCCGCAGCTATTCACAGACACACTTGTCAAAATCCAACATCCATTTGGTCCATTTGCAGCAGGTCACTGTTTGAATTGTAGTGAGGTTTACAAGTGGTCAAAGCTCACCTAATTCTAGTCAAGTGAAGATACGGGTTAGGAGATTGAATCCAGCATGAAAGGTTACTGTTCAGTCCTGAAGCAGTGAGGATTGAAAGGAAAGCCTTGGGATTGAAAAGCAATTAGCTGAAGGGTAGAGAGCAGCAGGTGCTGCTCCAAATCATGGTCCCACTAACAACAAAATATTGAATTTGGATGGGTAAGCTGGAATAGCAACTGAGGCAAGCAGGACAATTTTAACTTGTCAAAACCGGCGTTAACAGGGCAGTGGCAACCTCAAAATGGGGTAGTTAGACTTACCGCCGCCAATAACATTGATGCTTCAGTCACTGCCAGTTTTACATGGGCGAAGCGCCTGCCTGCTTCAGGTGACAGGCCCCTTTAAATATGGAAATTGTGTACAGAACCCCGATTGTCAATTAACGACAGAACTGGTCGGAGCATGCGCCACCGCACACTCCAACCAGCTTTACGGGTGGCACAGCCAAAGCGGCACTGAAATGAATCTTGTCATTCATGGGAAATGACTTATGAAATAATACTGGGTGGCCTGCTGGTGGCGCTGTCCAGGGAGAGTATAAATACATGGGCATGTGGCCAGCTTGCTCAGGGCATTCTTTAACAGGAACTAGTGAAGGACACAACTAGATCTCCATGTTGAAAAACAGTTGATTAAAGCCTTGTTTAATACTCGGACCAAGCGCCTAGTAGTTTTCTTACGTCAGGCACCAAAAAGGTAAAAGATTTAAATTACTTTTGTGCGGCCACAAGGACTGGACACAAAATAATCGGAGCTGCTGCCGCTCCGGGCCTCTCCCCTTCCGACATCGCCACCTCACCCCACCTCCCCCCCCCTCCCTCCTGCCCCCCAGGACTTAGCTTGCCGATGGCCGGGTGACTTCTGGGCAGCCTTTTATTTGCACAAGCCCAAATCCGGTGAGCTGCATCCAGACACCCGGTTTGGAGCCCACAACATCCTGGTTCTATTTAAATGAGGCCCGGGCCGCAAATTGGGCTGGTCGGCGGGTGGGCGGGCAGCATGCTCCACCAGTTGGTCACCCAAAAATTGAAATCTACCCCGAGGATTCTACTTCAGCCATCCTTTGATCTGCAAAGTCTCTCAAGGAGGAATGGTTTTCCTTACTTGTAATACAACGGTTCTGAAACAAAAGTACCCTCAGTGTATTCAATGAGGAAATCAAACCGGAAAAACTAACCCCCAAAAGAGCTAACTGCCCTGCATTTATTGATGTTTTGAACAAAACATTTGCTGGAACCTCCTGCTTGCAACAGAGAATAGCTAAACTGATTGCTGGAAAGAACAAGCCTCTTAAACCAGACCTAGTGATGATGCTATATTTCTTTTCATCAACAACTAAAGAAATGAAGAGCAGATACAATGCCTAATTTACTTCCTTCTTGGCACGTGTGACCTCCTCAGCAGTTTTTTACATGAGCTGGCTGCCTGTTTCCAACGTGTCATTGACAGAGCCTCCCAGGAATGTTAGAGGAATTATCAGTGCATCAAAAAAGGTGGCAGAGAAAAAGTGGGGAATTATAGACCGGTAAGCCTGACATCGGTAGTGGGGAAAATGCTAGAGTCTATTATAAAAGATGTAATAGCAGAGCACTTGGAAAGCAGTGACTGGATCGGACAAAGTCAACATGGATTTACAAAAGGTAAATCGTGCTTGACTAATCTACTGGAATTTTTTGAGGATGTAACTGGTAAAATAGATAAGGGAGAACCAGTAGATGTGGTGTATTTGGACTTTCAGAAGGCTTTCGATAAGGTCCTGCATAAGAGGTTAGCGTGCAAAATTAAGGCACATGGGATTGGGGACAAGGTATTGACTTGGATAGAGAACTGGTTGGCGGACAGAAAGCAAAGAGTTGGAATAAACGGGTCTTTTCCGAGTGGCAGGCAGTGATTGTGGGGTACCGCAAGGATCGGTTCTAGGACCCCAGCTGTTCACAATATATATTAATGATCTGGACGAGGGAATTGGATGTAATATCTCCAAATTTGCAGACAACACAAAGCTGGGTGGGAGGGTATGCTGCGAGGAGTACGATTTGGACAGGTTAGGTGATTGGGCAGAAACATAGCAAATGCACTATAATGTGGATAAATGTGAGGTTATCCACTTTGGTGGCAAAAACAGGAAGGCACATTATTATTTGAATGGCAATAGATTGGGAGAAGGGGAAGTGCAAAGAGACCTGGGTGTTCTTGTGCACCAGTCGCTGAAGGTTAGCATGCAGGTGCAGCAGGCGGTTAAGAAGGCAAATGGTATGTTGACCTTCGTAGCAAGAGGGTTCGAGTACAGGAACAAGGATGTCTTGCTACAGTTGTACAGGGCCTTGGTGAGACTGCACCTTGAGTATTGTGTGCAGTTTTGGTCGCCTTATCTGAGGAAGGACGTTCTTGCCATGGAAGGAGTGCAGCGAAGATTCACCAGGCTGATACCTGGGATGGCAGGAATGACGTATGAGGAGAGATTGTGTCGATTGGGCTTATACTCACTGGAGTTTAGAAGATTGAGAGGGGATCTCATCAAAACCTATAAAATTCCGTCAGGCCTGGACAGACTAGATGCTGGAAGGATGCTCCCGATGGTCGGGGAGTCCAGAACCAGGGGTCATAGTCTAAGGATAAGGGGTAGGACATTTAGGACTGAAATGAGGAGGAATTTCTTCACCCAGAGAGTGGTGAACCTGTGGAATTCTCTGCCACAGAGGGCAGTGGAGGCCAGTTCATTAAATATATTCAAGAAAGATTTGGATATATTTCTTAAGGCTAAAGGGATCAAGGGATATGGGGGAGAAGGCAGGGACAGGGTACTGAATTTCAATGATCAGCCATGATCTCATTGAATGACGGAGCAGGCTCGAAGGGCCGAATGGCCTACTCCTGCTCCTATCTTCTATGTTTCTATCCCATCAATAAATTTCACAAGCCCCTTTCAATCAAATAAAGAAGTGACAAGAAAGCCACGAAGTATAGGTTTAATTGTAAATGAGCCCTCATTTTCTAACTGTTATATATAAATTATTGTGTGCAACATTATTTTTAACTAGGGGTGTATATTTTTCCACGGATTCCACTGAGGCAATTGTAGCATCCCAACCAGCTTCCCAGGCTGAGATGGACTAACTCGGCACAGACCAGGGATCGAATGTGGGATTGTTCAAGCCTGCGTCGGAAGACTTCTTGTGCAATATGTATAATAAAATAAACCTATTTGTAATTTCACTGGGGTAGAAATGTGTCTTGGGTGGTACTGCAAAGTGGCCGATAGGGAATCATTATATATTCCGCCCAATTTTCTTTTGACATCAGAGGACATGAATGTAAAACGAGCTGCCAATTCACTATCGCCCATTTTGCTCTGCCGCCCAAGACCAATTTCCACCCCATTGCACGTAGTGCGCAGAAGAAATCTTCCCCTGTTTGCCACATGGTGGCTTTACCCAAAGACTTTCTTACTGGAATTTTTAGCAGCAACAAACCTAAGTGAATGAGATATAAAAATGCAGACCAGGTAGGTCCCTGGTTCGCTCTCCAATTTAATAGAGTTTTCTGATAGCGATAGCGAAATGGGAGAATTATTAAATAATTACTTTGCTTCAGTATTCAACAGGGAGACAGATCAGGTGGACTTGGCATTGAAATATGTGATTAGAAATGATATAACCACATTTAAAATAAAAAGAGGAAAAATATTAAATAAACTAATCAAACTCAAAGACGAAAAAAAGCCCTGGTCAAGACAGATTGCATCCATCCATTTTAAAAGAATCTAGAGGCAACATTGCACATATTTAATAATTTGTTAGAACAAGGTGTAGGGCCAGAGGACTGATGGATAGCTAACGCAATACCTATATTTAAGAAGGGAGCTAGGACATGTCCAGGGAACTATAGACCAGTCAGCTTAGTATCGGTGGTAGGAAACTAATGGAATATCTACTAAATGAGAAAATAGAAGAACATCTACAAACCAAAAATATAACAATGAATAGTCAGCATGGATTTCTAAAGGGAAAGTCTTGCTTGACCAATCTCATTGAATTCTTTGAAGAGGTAACAGGGAGAGTAGACAAGGGAAATGCAGTAGATGTAATTTATCTAGATTTCCAAAAGGCTTTTAATAAAGTGCCACACAATAGACTAATGAATAAGGTCAGAGCATGCAGAGTCAGGGGACAAGTGGCAGAATGGATAGCTAGTTCGCTGGATAGCTAGTTGGCTCTGCCTGCGCTTTGCAGACCTGGCACTATTGTGCTAATTAAGAGGGTGTTTCAAGCAATTTAATCACCATTTTACCAGGTGCAAAGCATTTTCCCAAGTTTTTCATGAGCTTCCTGTCGCTCGGGGATCACGCCAGGTAAGTATGTCGGGTTCTGAGCAACTCGCCATTTCTTTGAATCGGTGACAGCTGCTACCATTTTGCAGCTGGTCACTTTCCAATGTCAGAAGCTGGAGCATTAATGATTTGGAACCCACTTTTGAGCTTTATGCACTTTTGAGGTGTTTGGAGTAATCTCTCTATCCACTGTCAACTCCTTGGAACAACCTATCCCACCACTGACAGATTGCTTCTGTCATCTCAACCTCACCTGCCAGCTATTCCATCAGCATCGGTGCCCTTGAAAAAATTTCACTTTGGTTCAGAATCCCACCATGATCAGCCCCAACACCAGCAGCACCAACATCCACACCAACCTTCTCCGCAATCAACTGATGTTGCACTGGACACATTGCATCAGCACCCATGCACATTGCTGCCCGGGATGCCGGCAATGGCCTCGCCATGGCCAGATTTGCTTCACTTAACACTGAACACCCTGGCTGCCACATGATGCCCCAGGTTGGCAACATCCCACACCAACACCATAAAGCATCCCTACAATATCCAAGCCATTCCTTTCACACTCATCACCATTGTGGGAGGTAACGTTATGTCTCACCATTCACTGCAACTTACTAAGCCACTTCCAAACATGCACACAAATCTGTCCAAGAACGCAAAGTGTTGAAAATAAAGATTTTAATGCTTGACAGCACATTACCAGAAACTTCACATGAACATTGGCTAATACACCCAAGTGCCTACTCTTATGTGTTCTTAGTTGGTATGCTTGCAGTAGGGTGAGGGTAAGTGTGAGGGATGGCTAGTGAGATGGGGAAGTGATAATGTATATAGAGAGGGATGGATGGAGGTGCAAGGTAAGTTGGTGTGAGTAAGGATGTGCAGGAGTAGGGTAGGGAAGGCAGAGTGATGGGGATGTGATGAGTGGCACAGCAGGATGAGGTTGAGTGTGGCTTGGCAGTAACGTTTCATGATCTACTGAGATCATTGAAAGGTTGGCACCACTGCAGCCTGGTCCTCCTGGCGACATCCCTGCTTGTGTCCTCCTGTGCAATGTGCAACCAGGCTGCGTTGGTCTCCTGGGGAGGTGCATTCTGACCATGGGAAGGGAAGAGAACCTCCCTGCGTGCTGTGACTCCATATTGAGGGAGTCATGGGAGAGCCTGGGTGCAGCCGTGCAGTGCTTGTCAGTGTTTGCAGCACCTCAATGCTTCAGATCACTGAAAAAATGAATGTGGACATGGCTCCTTTAAGAAAACCAGCTGATGACACGTGATCAGATGACGTCATCAGTCCTTTTAATTGGCCGGGAACCTTGCAGGGCGGGCTTAACAAGCCCAATCAGGGTTAGGTTGATTGGCTATGATAAAAAATTGACCCTTAGTGTTAGGGGGATTAAATATGTGGGGTTACGGGGATAGGGTGGGATATGTGTTGGTGTAGGGGTTACGGGGATCGGGTGGGATATGTGTCAGTGCAGGCTCGATGGGCCGAAATGGCCTCTATCTGCACTGTGGGATTTCTGTGGTTTATGTGAAAATCACTTGGAGGAGGCGGGATGAAGACGGGTGCGGAGTTTGAGGCTGCTGTTTGGTCCGGCCGCACCGGACTCGCCACGGCTGGCGAAATCGCGGCCAGAGAGAGTGTTTCCACTTGTGGGAAAGATCAAAACTAGAGGCCATCAATATAAGATAGTCACCAAGAAATCAAATAGGGAATTCAGAAGAAACGTCTTTACTCAGAGAGTGGTGAGAATGTGGAACTCGTTACCACAGGGGGTGGTTGAGGCGAATAGTCCAGATCCATTTAAGGGGAGGCTAGACAAGCATATGAGGGAGAAAGGAATAGAGGGGTTATACTGACAGAGGTAGATGAGGAAGGATGGGAGGAGGCTCGAGTGGTGCCTAAACGCCGGAATGGACTGGTTGGGCTGAATGGCCTGTTTCTTTGCTGTATATTCTGTGTAACATCAGCCAAATTAGCAGTCAGGTCCCATTGCCCTAGGCTCAGAAGGAGAAAATAAAACCCATCAAGAATTCACAATCCTGATCACTATCCAGTGACCCTTGCTGCAAAGCGTACATTTATGGTTGCTGAAATTGCTTATGATGTCAGCCATCCTTGAACAGCCTGCCATTACTTAATATTTAGGTTTGAACTTGAAGAATGGGCACTTAGTTGACACAATGGAGGCCTGCAGTCACAGTGCAAATGTACCAACCACTAGGCACCACTTCAAAAGAAGAGAAAAGAACATTTAAAAAAAAGCAAAAGGCATCAAAGTAACAACGGAAAGCACGTGGTTTACAAAATGCAAAAGCATTAAGTTTTATTCTAAATTACGTTCCATTTGGCTCCCTCAAATGTTCAATTTTAGCACAGGCAAGCATTACTGCTCTAAAATTTTAATATCTCAACATCAATTATTTAATATTCTATTAACAACTAAAATATAACCATTCATTCAAATTAGAGAAAAAAAAGTGAATTTCAGCTATTTTTGTAAAATTAATTACCGCTAATCCACAAACTGGCATTACCTAAAAGTTTAAAAAATGGCAAAGACAATAGGAGCTTATACAGGATTAGATACTGCGAATGGCAGATTTGCACCGGCAGCAGTTTTTCATCCATCAGGTCAAGGTAGGTGTTTCGGTTGAAAAGACAAACAGATATTTGAAGACAAATTACACTTAAAGGGGAACTCAGCACTTTCAAAAATGGTAAGCATAGACTATTTACTCCTCGGTCCTCTAAATTATGCTCTGTTCTGTTGTGAAGAAAATCAAACATCGACTGCAGTCTGCAATCCTTCATGGGCCAGGTGGCAGCACAGTGTGCTGTCTGTAAACTGCCGTGCTGTTACACAACTTCCCACAGAACTTGGGTTCATAAACTAACCCAGTTTGCAAAAGGATATACTGAAATATGAAGGTGAAATTTGTGCAGCCACGCCAAAATATTAGTCTCAAGTAAGCTGGTCATGAATAATTGTATAAGCACATTATCTATTTTGCCCTATTTATTACACAAACAGTGCTCTCTGAAGATTGTGCTGTCAGAAGGTACCCACTAAAGGTCAGACACTTTTAATAAATAAAATTTCTTTCTTCATGGAGGAATTTACCTGCAGAATTATGAAGTTTTTTTAATGTTTGGAATGTCTTTCCAAGTATTACTTCACTGACAAATGCACTGCAGTAAACTGCCAGATATATATATATTTTTTTCTTCATGAAGTCCTGTTACAACTGTACAGGGCGTTGGTGAGACCACACCTGGAGTGCTGCGTACAGCTTTGGTCTCCTGATTTAAGGAAGGATATACTTGCATTGGAGACAGTTCAGAGAAGGTTCACGAGGTTGATTCCGGAGATGAAGGGTTGTCTTATGAAGAAAGGTTGAGCAGGTTGGGCCTATACTCATTGGAGTTTAGAAGAATGAGAGGGGATCTTATTGAAACATATAAGATTCTGAAGGGGCTTGACAGGGTAGATGCAGAGAGGATGTTTCCCCTCGTGGGGGAGTCTAGAACTAGGGGGCATCATTTCAGAATAAGGGGGCAACCATTTAAATCAGAAATGAGGAGGAATTTCTTCTCTCAGAGGGTCGTGAATCTTTGGAATTCTCTTCCCCAGAGAGCTGTGGAGGCTGGGTCATTGAATATATTTAAGGTGGAGATAGACAGATTTTTGAATGGTAAAGGAGTTAAGGGTTATGGGGAGCAGGCAGGGAAGTGGAGTTGAGGCCAAGATCAGCTCAGCCATGATCTTATTGAATGGCGGAGCAGGCTCGAGGGGCCGAATGACCTACTCCTGCTCCTACGTCTTATGTTCTTATGTTCATTTTGTTTTCTTTTACCTTTTCCTCTTCCTTGTTCTTCTTATTTCCTTCAATTATTTCCCATTACTTAAACCAAAACTCAAGCGAACACATTTGAAGTTTTTTTTTGTATGGCACGATTCCCACTTTTTTTGGAAATGATCATCTCCCTTTCATTCCCTGACAATGCATAAACCGTGGCCAGGAGCACAGGTGGGCAAACGGCTCTCAAACTTCGGCCAATGCCGTTCTGAACTGGTCTGCTTAGAGGCCGAGTGATAGCACTTCCTCTCATTTTCCTCACCACTTAATCGAGCTGCGTGTTGGTGCGCCAGTGCTCGGTGCCGTACCATATCCTGCTTCCTTTCATGTTTTCATTCTGATCTCGAGCAACCTCATGCCACCGACTGTAAATCAGCCGAACTGCCGTTGACCCACTGCGCTGCTAACAATTACAAATTTGAACAATCCTCACCCTCCCCATGTCATCGCTTGCCTAGAATTCTCCGTATAGGATCTCTCGTTCTCCTTGTTTCTGTGTAATTACTAATCTGATAAACACTGCCATTCTGCCACTTCCTATCCCTGGAGCCAAAACATTCCCAGACCTCCATACCACCACTGAGACTAGGCTGATGTCATTTTATATACAATTGCAAATATTGCACAAGCCTTCTTGGTGTTGAGTCAGCTTGATACAAGCAGTAGAGAAGCAAGAGATACACTTCACAGAATTGCTGAAAAGAAAAGGGCTTCAATAAGCCCCAGCTCCCAGTGCTCCAGAACCTGCCCAGTTTAACATTGCAGAAAAGAACTGAGAACACCCGTGGCAACACATAAACTGCTGAGCATTTTCTTGCTGCAGAACTTCCCTGCTTTCCGGGGCGTGTGGAAAACGGAATTATTGGGATGTACGGAGCAAGCTGGGAACTCAGTCTATCCACAGTCTGGAAATGTGTCATTGTGGAATATTACATTTTAAAAAACTGAACACAAATATTATTAAATCATTTAATTTATGCAAATGTTCTTGCCCAAATAATTTATCCCCTTGTGACATTGTTCCCTGAAAACCTGCATGTAGAACATTATCTGAGATCAACACATTGCACATCACATTTAGGGGGAAAAATTGGGTGGCACCCATTTTGGGGCGCTAACGTCGCAGCACCCCGAAAAAGTTAGTACCCCCCCCCGCACCGTAAATTCAGTAGTAGTCCCAAGCAGGAGGTGGGACGCTACTGGAAAGTGTTCCACCTCCTGCTTGGGGCGCTACTCCTGAATTTCGTGGCGCTACGTGCAGCCGCGCACCGCGTCATTGCAGGCCTCCCTCCCCTGATTAAAGGGGCGGGGCCTAGCGCTGCGCACACCGGGGCCCTGCCAGACCACCAGGGAGCGGGGTGCCGTGAAAACAGCCCAGCACTCAAGAGGAGTGCCAGGCTGAGTGATCGCAGCCGGCACCCCACATACAGAAGCGAAAGGGGGCAGGTGCTGGCAGTTGGCCAAAATAATAATGGCCGCCCAACACCTGTCACACATATCATGAGGCAATAGGTCAGGGGGGCGCAAGGGAAGTTTGCGGCCGGGGCGCAAACAGGGTGCTGCACACAGTGATGACGTCATCGGCGGTGGCGCAGCAGTGCAGCGCACTACCGGCTACCGCTGCCGCTAACCTCCCACTGAATTTTGTGGGAGGCATTAGCGGCACCGCGCCCGGACACGAGGGGATTTGCGCCCCGGGGGTACTAAGGAGAGGTGCAAACCAACCCAATTTTTCCCCCTTAGTCTTAATGATATAATGATCTGGACGAGGGAACTAGATGTAATATCTCCAAGTTTGCAGACAACAGAAAGCTGGGTGAGCGTGTGTGCTGTGAGGAGGATGCCGAGAAACTCCAGTATGATTTGGACAGGTTGGGTGATTGGGCAGAAGCATGGCAGATGCAATATAACGTGGATAAATGCGAGGTTATCCACTTTGGTGTCAAAAACAGGAAGGCAGATTATTATCTAAATGGCAATAGATTGGGAGAAGGGGAAGTGAAACGAGACCTGGGCGTCCTTGTGCACCAGTCGCTGAAGGTAAGCATGCAGGTGCAGCAGGTGGTTAAGAAGGCAAATGGTATGTTGGCCTTCGTAGCGAGAGGGTTTGAGTACAGGAACAAGGATGTCTTGCTACAGTTGTACAGGGCCTTGGTGAGGCCACATCTTGAGTATTGTGTGCAGTTTTGGTCGCCTTATCTGAAGAAGGATGTTCTTGCCATGGAAGGAGTGCAGCGAAGATTCACCAGGCTGATACCTGGGATGGCAGGAATGACGTATGAGGAGAGATTGGTTCGATTGGGCTTATACTTGCTGGAGTTTAGAAGAATGAGAGGGGATCTCATCGAAACTTATAAAATTCTAACAGGGCTAGACAGACTAGATGCTGGAAAGATGTTCCCGATGGTCGGGGAGTCCAGAACCAGGGGTCACAGTCTAAGGATAAGGGGTAAGCCATTTAGGACAGAGATGAGGAGAAATTTCTTAACCCAGAAAGTGGTGAACTTGTGGAACTCTCTGCCAAAGAAGGCAGTAGAGGCCAATTCATTAAATATATTCAAGAAGGAGTTAGATATATTTCTTAAGGCTAAAGGGATCAAGGGATATGGAGAGAAGGCAGGAACAGGGTACTGAATTTGGATGATCAGTCATGATCTCATTGAATGGCGGAGCAGGCTCGAAGGGCCGAATGGCCTACTCCTGCTCCTATCTTCTATGTTTCTATGTTTCCCAAGTTATACAATAAATGAGAGTTCAATTTTCTCCTAATGGTGGAAATTCAACAACGTAAACTTTGAGAAAATCTCAAGACAGTTTTTATCCTATTAATAGCACAGTATTGTGTCTATTGCACAACTGCTCATTCTTGGGAGGCTAGATGTTACTCTGTTGAAACAAAAACGAGAGTAATGCTCAGGGATCAGTTCGTAACTTATGACCTCACAAAATTATAGGAATACACAGTTTTGAAATGTATGATTCCTGAGAATAGAATACTCTCAGCAGGAATAGAAAGTAGCAGCCAATCTTGACGTATCTGTGATAATGATCTTTTAACTCATCTCAAGCAGCTTACGAGCTACCTAACCAATATATCATTGATCAAAACTTCATGAATCCAGTTGTGAAGCATTACATTCTGGAGGAAAGTGGTTGAGCAAAATTTATCAACCAGGCCTTGGATATTTTAATAAGCTGGTGATGAAGCATGAACACATTTTGTCAGGTTCCCCCTAATATGCAAGAGAGGTAACAGGGATGGCAGGACTTTACAATAAGACTCAATGTGGCGTCAACCACTCGGCGGACCAGGCTGAAGGTCCAGAAATAATTGCACAGCTGAACAAAGATCACAAAAGGTAAGGAATTAATATTATTGTAAAGTATCAGAACAGGTAATATATGGACATGATAGAAAGTAGTGATTGAAGATCCTATAGTATAAATCAATGTTATAAAGGATCTAGTAGATTTACTGTAAAGTGCAGGTTTATGCAAATTATATGATACATGTCATGATGGGAAAGAGAATAGACAATATGGAGGAATTTCCATAGGCAAAATTACCCTGCCTCAATTCTCATAGTTTTTTTTATTTTGGCTGAATTTGCTTATAATCAGAGGGAGCAGCAGAGAGACAGATGGCAAGCCCACACACGTGAAACAGCTGACCTCTCAAGAGCAAGTTTTCGTCGATCTGTTCAGGAGGAAGAACCGGGAAGGTAGGGGGTCTGCAGAAACTGGAGAGCGATGTAGCTCTCATGATGTGTGCCGTGTTATTCAGATATTCTGTGAAGGTCAGTACGGTGCTGCTTTTGTACCAATCCCCATTTCAAAGCAGATTTATGGTCTGTATCCCCGTACAACTCAGTGAGGGCAAGTCCGCAGGCTGGCTTTCTGCTGTGTGCCACAGCTTTCCCTTCAGAACCCATGCCTTACACTTTGTGATTCCTCCTGAGCACCACAATCTACGTCTCCTGAAGAACTTGTATTTGTTCCTGGTGATCGATTGAAGTGTGAGTGGTGAGGATTTGTGTTCTGGTGAGTGACGCTATTAGGTTTCAGCTGGAAGATAACTATGTTCTCCTTGCTCGATTAAAAGAGTAGATAGGACATTGCATGTAAAATCAGCACACAGACATGAAAAAAGGACAGGAAAAGACCATCAGGCACTCATCCATGTTGAAGACCAACTGCCACACATGGGCCCATTCCACCAAGTTATCTAAATCAACTTACAATCTATTAATTTGGTCTAACTCACTTATTCCTGTTCACCTCTTTGTGTCATCTGCAAATTTACAAATGGTTCCATTGATGCCATCATCCAAATCATTCATGAAGATGATGAACAGTATTGGTCACAACAAGGAGCCTTGTGGAACTCACCTGTGATCAGGCTTCATTCAGACCCACTCCCATTAACGACAACCCTCTGCCTATGAGATTCATCAATCAAGCATATCGATCCTGTAATCGCAAATGATCTATTCTTTTCCAATAATCTTCTGTACAAAACTTTGTCAATAATCGTTACTGTCTTGTCTTCACGTGCTTTTTTTTATACACTTGGACATTGTTGCTATGTGCAGACACGTTTGTACAATGTATTGTGTAAATCATGCACTAAATGATGTGATACATAACAGACATTCTGCACTGTTCTCCAATCTCCACAAACCACACACCTTTTAAACTTCTTCTTCAACAGCTTTACAATAGCCTTGTTTAATGGGGTCAATCATTTTTTGTTTGGGGTCCAAGACTTGTTTCACTCTGCATTCTGCACAATTGTATGTCAATTCCACTCTATACCCTCCACTTATTTGCCACTGTTGCATTTAACCACAAGGTTTGACCCATGTAAATCATTTCTTGCAGTATAATCTCTCTCCCATTGTGGCATGTATAATGAAAATGACCCTAGCATTTTCAGTTATTGTACTTTATTTGCTACGCTCTTGATAATATTTCTCTGCATCAGTACAATTTTTGGGGGATATATTTCTTTTACATGTACAACTTTCTATCATTTGCATTTTGTGCTGCGCTGCTACCTTACATTACTATCCACACCTCACTTTTGTGCTCTACTTTATCTCATGCTATATTTTTCTCACTTCTAATCAGGTCCTTCTAATTACTGACACAGCGTTCACCATCTTAATGAAGTACTAACTCGATCGCCTCCTTCACTGCATATAATGGGGCCGCAACCTGCCACTAAAATGTGTCCTCACGACAGTTCATTAGAGTTCATGAGGACCTTTACAGCTGATATTTAGAGTTATTTTCAAACTACAAGAGTACAGACCACAGTAAACTTTATTACATTTAGGCCTGATTTTAACCCTGCCCGCTTGATAGAAAATGGGTGGGCAGGTGGTTAAAATGGTGGTTGTGCACTTCCCGCTGCTTTTCCCGAGTGTTCACGCCCACCGCTATTTTAACTGCTGGGTTTCGGCAGTGTTGGGGCCACCCACCGCAGGCAGATGGGGACCTTATTCATATTTAAATATGGTGAGGCCCGATTTTAACTGACGATCGTGGCAGTGAAAGCCAGTGAGAGGCAGGAGTGGGGCCAGAAGAGGCCAGCACAAGTATTAAAAAAAAAAAATTGGTTTTCTTGCGGGCCGTGAGGAACAGGAGTGCTCCTCTTGGGCCTCCTCTGCCTTGGGCTTCCTTTTCCCTCCCTCGACCATGACTGCCTCCAAACAGACCCAACCCACCCCCGCCTGACCATTTAGCATACGTTGAGGACCGTTCCCTCAGCAGCCACCCAAAATCCTGCTTCCACCCAGCAGCCAACCAAGTAGCAATTCCCGCTGGTTTTGGGCGGGACCCCGAGTTGGATGAGATAAATGAGTTAAATGAGTTAAAATCTCCCGAATCTCACACTGCGGGGGGGTGGGGGACTGGATGGATTGCCTCCTGCCTCTGCCCCCGCACTTAAGCCTCTGAGTTAAAATCCAATTAAAGTGTAAGCTGTGGCTCAGTTGGTAGCACCCTCGCCTCTGAGTCAGAAGGGTTGTGGGTTCATGTCCCGCTCCAGGGACTTGAGCACATAATAAAGCTAGGCTGACACTCTAGTGCAGTGCTGAGGGAGCGCTGCACTGCCGGAGGTGCCATCTTTCGGATGAGATGTTAAACTGAGGCCCCGTCTGCTCTCTCAGGGTGGATGTAAAAGATCCTATGGCACTATTTCGAAGAAGAGCAGGGGTGTTCTCCCCGGTGTCTTCACCAATATTTATCCCTCAACCAACAGAACAAAAACAGATTATTTGGTCATTCTCACATTGCTGTTTGTGGGAGCTTGCTGTGCGCAAATTGGCTGCCATGTTTCCCACATTACAACAGTGACTCCACTCCAAAAAAAAGTACTTCATTGGCTGTAAAGCGCTCTGAGGCATCTTGAAAGGTGTTATATAAATGCAAGTCTTTCTTAAACTGTTTCTGAAAGACATTAAAGGATCAATAGTACAGGTACTTTGTGATTGGATTCTCCTTTTTTCTAGCTGCCAGCAAAACTACGTTCTCAGAAATCGCACTTTTCAAAAAATAGCTCCAGTGTACCTTGGCCATTCCCAGCTCAGGAAGATAATAAGTGCTGAAGGGCTAACTCAGTCACAGATGGAATGTGTCGTCCCACTGGCTACATTAATCAGCATAATTCAAATCCCCACGAGCTCTATGACAACAGCACTAACGAGATTCCTAATTGAACTTCCCTGACTTTTTTGATTAATAATTTAGTAAATTCAGGTGCAACCAACAACCAAGCATAAGATCATACATCAATGTGCATAACAAGTTAAATGACATAGATACAAATTGACAAAGCAAAGAGCTGTAAATAACCTCATCCCATCCTGGCCTCTCCCAATACTGTAGGTCTTTAAGAATCAGTTCATGATTTTCCAAAAAATAAAGTAGATCATGTAAAAAGAAAGACTTGCATTTATATAGCGCCTCTCATGACCACCAGACATCCCAAAGCGCTTTGCAGCCAATGAAGTACTTGTTGAAGTGCAGTCACTGTTGTAATGATTAGTTTTAGTGTTGTTGATTGAGGGATAAGAACGTAAGAACATAAGAACTAGGAGCAGGAATAGGCCACTCAGCCCCTCGAGCCTGCTCCGCCATTCAATAAGATCATGGCTGATCTTGGCCTCAAAGCCACTTCCCAGCCCGCTCCCCATAACTCTTCACTCCCTTATCTTGCAAAAATCTGTCTATCTCCACCTTAAATGTATTTAAAGACCCAGCCTCCACAGCTCTCTGGGGCAGAGAATTCCACAGATTTACAACCCTCTGAGAGAAGAAATTCCTCCTCCTCTCAGTTCTAAAAGGGCGACCCTTTATTCGAAAACTGTGCCCCCGCATTCTAGATTTCCCCACGAGGGGAAACATTCTCTCCGCATCTACTTTGTCGAGCCCCCTCAGTATCTTATATATTTCAATACTCATTCTTCTAAATTCCAATGAGTACAGGCCCAGCCTTCTCAATCTTTCCTCATAAGTCAACCCCCTCATCTCTGGAATGAACCTAGTGAATCGTCTCTGAACTGCCTCCAATGCAAGTATATCCTTCCTTAAATAAGGAGACCAAAACTGTACGCAGTACTCAAGGTGTGGTCTCACCAATACCAATACTCTGTACAGTTGTAGCAGGACTAAATATTGGCCAAGCCCCTGCTCTCCTTCAAAATAGTGCCATGGGATCTTTTACGTCCACCTGAGGGAGCAGACGGGGCCTCGGTTTAACGTCCCATCCAAAAAGATGGCACCTCCGACAGTGCAGCACTCCCTCAGTACTACGCTGGAGTGTCAGCCTAGATTTTTGTGCTCAAGTGTCTGGAGCAGGATTACGAACCCACAGCCTCCTGACTAAGAGGCAGGGGTGCTGCCAACTGAACCATGGCTGACACACAAGTCATTTTGAGTCAGCTTGGTTCAGTATTAGCACTCTTGCCTCTGAGTCAGAGGTTCTGTGTTCAAGCCCTGCTCCCGGGCTTAAGCACATAATCTAGGCTAAAATGTAAGGCAAAAAATTAAGGAGGTTAAATTGGGCCGAGTAGTGCCCCTTTTTCAGGCATTACATGGCCTTCTAAAGCCCCAAAATAGCAGGCAGGAGGGGTGCTAACAATTCAAACCAGAAGTGCGCCGCCCGCCATATTGGGTAAGGACAAACAAGAGGCTTCCTTTACCCGTGTCTGAAGCAGGTGTTAGGCCATTTGCATATGCTGCCTCAGAGAAAATCAACTCTAAGTATCTCGTAAGTAAAGAAGGTAAGTGCTTACCACAATCGCGCACCTCCCAGTCCCGAGATCCCCGACCTCCGACATCCAGGCCCTGACCTCCAATCTAACTCCCGGCTCCCGGACCTGACCTCCAGGCGCCCCGACCCTTGATCCTCCCTCCCGACCAGGCGATCGCTCCTCCGAGGCCCCGATCCTCCCCCCATCCCCCGATCCCCAGCCCCACTGCAGACTTCAGGCCTCTGATGCTTCTGACCCCTGATCGCCGCTGCAGACTTCAGGCTCCCAATCCCGATGACCAATGATGCACAGCATAAGTATTTACTTGGAGTACTTACCTCCTCCCGCAGTGCCGGCTCCATGTTGATGGTGTTCGAGGCCCAATATTCTGGGCTCTTCGGACCTCACCAATTGTGCACGGGGTGTTAACACCGCGTGGGTGGCGGGGGGGGGGGGGGGACACACCCAAAAATGACACTCCTGAATTTAAGTCGACAGGAAATGCAACATTGTCAGAGATACCAGCCACGATTTTATCGATCGATGCGGCTTGGGAGCGGGTCAGCTGGTTTCCGGCTTCCAGTCCCGCCCCCAAATGCATCCAGCCCATGGACATGATTTTATATCGGTTGACCTTGTTAAGCCCGCCCTGCGGGCTTGCCGGCCAATTAAGAAGAAGCCGGTTAGATGACGTCATTTGATGACGCGTCATCTGCCAGTTTTCTTAAAGGGACCAGGCACAATTTTTCTTTGACAGCTCATTTTTCAGTGTTTGACAGCATTGAGGTGCTGCAAACACTGACAATGACTGTTCACAGGTGAGCTCTTGCACCCAGGCTCTCCAGTGACTCCCTCCTTAGACTAGAACAGATGGCAGCTGCAGATGAGGTTACAGAAGCGATCTGTCACTGGTGAGAGAGGTTCTCCCAATGAGGTGGGACTACACATACAATTCAAAACTAGTTACCTACAGAAAAGTCTAAATGCATTATAAATGAATTTCCCAACATTTTCTTACCTCTGAAACTCACCAGTGCACCATTGGATCCTTCACACCACTTCTGCAGCTGTCATCAATGCAGAAACATTACAGCAACTCACAACACATCACATTTACCTGATGTGGTGTCCGGACATCGGGAATCCCAAAGTAGAAGTGTCAAAATTGCAAAAGAGCCTGTTAACTGCCTCTTAACAACCTTTAACAGGCAGTTAAGTGGCTATAATCCTCTTCCCGCCACTAGGTGTCGGGTCCATGCACAAATCAGGGACCCGACACTTGGGAAGATTGATTGGAGGCGGGTTGACAGCAGGTTTCCTGCCCGCTGTCAATCTTTGCAATTTTGCCGGATGTCCCGCCTCCAAACCCGCCCCCTGAGTGCCGGCAAAAATTCCGGCCACCGTCTTCGGATGAGGTGTTAAACTGAGATCCCAGCTGCCTATTTAGATGGATGTAAAGGATCCCATGGCACTATTCGAAGAAGGGCAGGGAATTCTCCTGGTGTCCCAGTCAACATTTATTCATCAACCAATAACCCGTCGGAAAAAAATGAACTAGTCTTTCATCTCAATTTTGTGTGTGGAACCTTTCAAATTGCCAGCTGTGTTTGCCTACAGAAACAACAGTGACTACTGCTCAAAAAATAATTAATTGACTGTGAAGCACTCTGGGATGTCCTGAGGATGTAAAAGGCACTCTATAAATCCAAGTTCTTTCTTTCCTTCACAAGCTCATTTACAATAATCACTACACACAGCAACCAGAGGAAATCTGATCTCATTTTGGCTAAACACCAACGGCACATATTACTTCTCCAGCAGTGTGAAATTAAAAGGTTGCTCGTTAATCAGAAACATGCATTCTCTGAGAGGCACATTCAGATGGACGGTCTTAGTATGTTATCAAACCAAAACTGAATTCACAACACTCCAAAGATGGAAGGTAGTGACTGCAAATACTATTACAACCAACTGAGTTATAATTGTGTTGGCCAGACCACAGTTGTTTCAAGCTTGCGATGACCTTTGACATAGGTCAAATTTAACTGTGAAATAGTAAAGGAAGAAAAGTAATTTTTGTATTTCATTTGTTTTCTGTACTGCAACATATGTCCAAACAAACTGATATATAGGCTATTCCTAACAGCGCCAGGAACCATTGAAAACTCCATAAAATGAAAATGGCCTTTTAAACAGAACATATATCAATATTGGGCCGTATTTTGCGATCGATATGGGTGCGTACGAGGTGCGCACGTGCAAGCAGGGGCCAAAAAGTTCTGGGTTTAGGCGTGTGAAGCGCATGCACTAAAACCCAGAACTTGTGGTCTTGGTAGATCCTCTGCATCCCCGGGAGATGAGCCTCTGCGGGTGGAGAGTTGCGCTATTTGCCCAACTTCCGCCCGCTGAATGCCCGTGAAATTCTTACGCCTGGTAAAAGCAGACGTAAGGCTTGCTTTTACCAACATAAGAGTTTTAAAAAATAGAAAAATAAAATGTTATCACTCATTCATACATTAAAATCCCTGTCCAATAAGGTAAGTTTATTTTTAGCCCCGTTAAAACATATGTGACATGAATCAGTCATTCATAAAAGAAAGACTTATGAAATGATACTGAGCGGCCTGCGGGTGGCGCTGTCCAGGGAGAGTATAAATACTCGGGGATGGGCCCAGCTTACGCAGGGACATTCTTAACAGGCACTAGTGAAGCACACAACTCGACCTCCATGTTGTAAAACAGTTGATTAAAGCTTTGTTTAACGCTTAGACCAAGTGCCTAGTAGTTTTCTTACGTCAATATGCATCTTTTTTTTAATTAAATTTTTGTTTAAAATATTTAATTAAATGGCATTTTAATTAATTTTATATATGTAAGTTTTTAAACATTTATTTATGTGTTGGTATATTTTTTAAGTGATCCCCATTCATACTTATGGCGATTCCGTACGTACGGAACTCCCATAAGTATGAATGGGGATTCCCTTCTTTTATTGATTGGGCCGGCCCACGTGATCCCAGGGGCGCTTACGAACCACAGATGCCCCTGGGATATGTGGGCCTCTGCCCGCGTGTACCCGGAGAGGCCCAGGATCACAAGCCTCCATACCTTCTAGACCACCAAGTAAATGCGTAGATATTTTACAGGTCGGAGGCATACGCCCGCGGGAAGTCTCCGATCGCAAATGTTGGGCCAACCTTGTATTGGGCACAAAACTTCAGCATGGATATCTTAGTAAGATTTAAGTCCAGAATAAACAAATTCAGGCTGGAATGGAACTCTTGCAGCTAGCCAGGAACTGATCACCTGTAGGTCTAAGTCTAGCAACAACAGTAACAATAACATTCATTGATGTAGCTCCTTTAACATAGAAAAACATCCCTAGGCACTTCATAGAGGCATAATCAGACAAAAATGGATGCCGAGCCAAAGAAGGAGATATTAGGATGGATGACCAAAAGCTTGGTTAAATAATGGGACTAAAAGATGACAAGTCCCCTGGATCAGATGGCCTGCATCCCAGGGTCTTAAAAGAAGTGGCTGCAGAGATAGTGGATGCATTGGTTGCAATATACCAAAATTCCCTGGATTCTGGAGAGGTCCCAGCGGATTGGAAAACCGCAAATGTAACACCCCTATTTAAGAAAGGAGGGAGACAGAAAGCAGGAAACTATAGACCAGTTAGCCTAACATCTGTCGTTGGGAAAATGCTGGAGTCCTTCATTAAGGAAGCAGTAGCAGGGCATTTGGAAAATCATAATGCAGTCAAGCAGAGTCAGCATGGTTTTATGAAAGGGAAATCATGTTTAACAAACTTGCTGGAGTTCTTTGAGGAGGTAACGAGCAGGGTGGATAAAGGTGAACCAGTGGATGTGGTGTATTTGGATTTCCAAAAGGCATTCAATAAGGTGCGACATAAAAGGTTACTGCATAAGATAAGAGCTCACGGAATTGGGGGTAATATATTAGCATGGATAGAGAATTGGCTAACTAACAGAAAGCAGAGAGTCGGGATAAATGGGTCATTTTCCGGTTGGCAAACGGTAACTAGTGGGGTGCCACAGGGATCGGTGCTCGGGCCTCAACTATTTACAATCTACATTAATGACTTGGATGAAGGGACCGAGTGTAATGTAGCCAAGTTTGCAGATGAAACAAAGATGGGTGGGAAAGCAAGTTGTGCAGAGGACTCAACGAACCTGCAAAGGGATATAGATAGGCTAAGTGGGTGGACAAACATTTGGCAGATGGAGTATAATGTGGGAAAGTGCGAGGTTATACATTTTGGAAGGAAAAATAAAAAAGCAAATTATTATTTAAATGGAGAGAGATTACAAAATGCTACAGTTCAGAGGGCTCTGGGGGTCCTTGTGCATGAAACACAAAAAGTTAGCATGCAGGTACAGCAAGTAATCAAAAAGGCAAATGGAATGTTGGCCTTTATTTCAAAGGGGTTGGAGTATAAAAGCAGGGAAGTTCTACTACAACTGTACAGGGTATTGGTGAGACTACACCTTGAGTATTGCGTACAGTTTTGGTCTCTTTATTTAAGGAAGGATATACTTGCATTGGAGGCAGTTCAGAGACGATTCACTAGGTTAATTCCAGAGATGAGGGGGTTGACTTATGAGGAAAGGTTGAGCAGGTTGGGCCTATACTCATTGGAATTTAGAAGAATGAGAGGTGATCTTATTGAAACATAAGATACTGAGGGAGCTCGACAAGGTAGATGCAGAGAGGATGTTTCCTCTCGTGGGGAAATCTAGAACACAGGGGCACAGTTTTAGAATAAAGGGTTGCCCTTTTAGAACTGAGATGAGGAGGAATTTCTTCTCTCAGAGGGTCGTAAATCTGTGGAATTCTCTGCAACAGAGAGCTGTGGAGGCTGGGTCATTAAATACATTTAAGGTGGAGATAGACAAATTTTTGCAAGATAAGGGAGTGAAGGGTTATGGGGAGCGGGCGGGGAAGTGGCTTTGAGGCCAAGATCAGCCATGATCTTATTGAATGGCGGCGCAGGCTGGAGGGGCCAAGTGGCCTATTTCTGCTCCTATTTCTTATGTTCTTTTGCTCTTATTTTAAGGAGGGTCTTAAAGGAGGAAGAGAAGTGGGAGGCAAAGAGATTTGGGGAGGGAATTCCAGAGAATATGGCCAAGACAACTGAATGCACATCAATTATAGAGAGAACATAAGAACATAAGAAATAGGAGCAGGAGTAGGCCATTCTGACCCTCGAGCCTGTTACTCTATTCAATAAGATCATGGCTGATCTTTTACTTCAACTCCACCTTCCCACACTAGCCCCATATTCCTTGGTTCCCTTAGTATCCAAAAATCTATCGCTCTCTGTGTTGAATATACTCAAAGACTGAGCATCCACAGCTCTCTGGGGTAGAGAATTCCAACGGTTACAAGCATTTGAATAAAGAAATTTCTCATCATCACAGTCCTAAATGGCCGACCCCTTATTCTGAGACTGTGACACCTAGTTCTAGACTCTCCAGCCAGGGGAAACAGCCTCTCAACATCTACCCTGTCAAGCCCTCTCAAAATTTTATACGTTTCAATGAGATCCCCTCTCATTCTTCTAAACTCGAGGAAATATAGGCCTAGTCTACTCAATCTCTCCTCATACGACAATCCCTTCATCCCAGGAATCAATCTAGTGAACCTTGTTGCACTCCCTCAAAGGCAAGTATATCCTTCCTCAGTAAGGAGACCAAAACTGTACACAGTACTCCAGGTGTGGTCTCACCAAAGCCATATATAATTGCAATAAGACTTATTTACTTTAATACTCCAATCCTTTTGTAATAAAGGCTAACATACCATTTGCTTTCCTAATTGCTTGCTGTATCTGCATGTTAACTTCCTGTGATTCGTGTATAAGATCATCCAGGTCTCTCTGAATACCAACATTTTCCAATCTCTCACCATTTAAAAAATATTCTGCTTTTCTATTTTTCCTACCAAAGTGGATAACTTCACATTTCTGCACATTATATTCCGTTTGTCATGTTCTTGTCCACTCACTTAGCCTGTCTATATCCCTTTGCAGTCTCTTTGCGTCCTCCTCACAACTTACTTTCCCACCTAGCTTTGCATCATCAGCAAACTTGGATACATTACACTCAGTTTGTCCCCTCATCTAATTCATTGATGTAGATTGTAAATAGCTGAGGCCCAAGCACTGATCCTTGCGATACCCCACTAGTTACAGCCTGTCAACCCGAAAATGACCCGTTTATTCCTACTCACTGTTTTCTGTTCGTTAACCAATCCTCAATCCATGCTATTATATTACCCCCAATCCCATGAGCCTTAACTTTGTGTAATAACCTCTTATGTGGCACCTTATCGAATGCTTTTTGAAAATCCAATAAATTACATCCACTGGCTCCCCCTTATTTACCCTGCTAGTTACATCTTCAAAAAACTCTAACAGATTTGTTAAACATGATTTCCATTTCATAAATCCATGTTGACTCTGTTCAATCATATTATGATTTTCTAAGTGCCCCGTTACCACGTCCCTAATGATAGATTCTAATATTTTCCTGTGGTAAACCACTGTTATACCTGCCTGTGTGGGTGTTTGTATTCCACTGTGTACATGTCTGTACATGCCTCGGCTGACTCCTCCCACGAGTCCAGGTATAAAGGTGACTGCTCCACAGTCCCTCTGTATTCTGGACTGGTCGACCACTCGAGGCACACCTTCATTCTCTGGTTAATAAAAGCCTGTTAGTTACTCGCTTAACCTCAGTCTTTTGAGTAATTGATAGCGCATCAATTTTATTAACAAGATTTTTTATAAACCCCAGAGTGCACTGCCACTAACGCCACCCCTCATGAGAAAATGTTTGTCTTCCCAAGGAAGTCCACATCGGGGACATCGCTACCACCATGGCTGACGTCCCCAGGGCCGGTCCTACTGAGAAGATACGTGAGGACCCATAAAACGGACCCCCTGGTCGAGAGGGTCGACCTCCTCCACGCCAACCCCCAGTATGCTTACATTGCGTACCCGGACGGGCGGGAGGACACAGTCTCCATATGAGACCTCGCACCCTCGGGGGCCCCAGTAACCCACTACCCACTACCACCCCCCCCCCCACGATCCAATATCCAACCCCAGCAGACGGCACGCCTGGGCCCCGCGACCCGCTCGACACCCACGAGGACTACACACCAGTGCCCCAGCCTACGCGGGACTCAACGCCGGAAGCTTCACTACCCCTGCCGTCGCCACGTCGATCACAGCGGCAGACAAGACCTCCGGAGAGACTCCAATACACAAACTTTTAATACACTTCACCCCGCCGGACTCATTTTTAAACAAGGGGTGAATGTGGTAAACCACTGTTATACCTGCCTGTGTGGGTGTTTGTATTCCACTGTGTACATGTCTGTACATGCCTCGGCTGACTCCTCCCATGAGTCCAGGTATAAAGGTGACTGCTCCACAGTCCCTCTGTATTCTGGACTGGTCGACCACTCGAGGCACACCTTCATTCTCTTGTTAATAAAAGCCTGTTAGTTACTCGCTTAACCTCAGTCTTTTGAGTAATTGATAGCGCATCATTTCCCTACTACTGAAAGGAGGAGAGGATGTGCAAAAGGCCAGAGTCAGAGAAATGCAGAGTTGTTGGGGGCTCTGTGGGGCTGGGGAAAGATATAGAGATAGGGAGGGGTGAGGTCCTGAAGGGACTTAAGCAGGAAGGTGAGAATTTTAAATTAGAGATGTTGGGAGACAGGGAGCTCGTGCAGATCAGCACAGTTATGGATGAACAAGATTCGGTGTGGAATGGGATGCGGGCAGCAGAGTTTTGAATGAACTGAAGTTTATGGAAGGTGGGGGATGGGAGACCAGCCAGGAATGTTTTGGAATAGTCAAGTCTGAAGGTGACAAATGCATGGATGAGGGTTTCAGCATCAGATGGGCTGAGGTAGGGGTGGAGGCAAGTGATGGTACAGGGCGGTAATCAGTGGCCTTTGCGATGCAGAGGTACTTTTGGTAACAGAGCTAGTTATGGTAGTCCAGAAGTCTCCACAAAAATAGTCCAAGGATGCTGCGAAAAATTGAGTTTGGGAACAAATGAAATGCATGTTTTTCCAGTCCGTTTCTTGCCCTGCTGTACATCTGCACAATTTTCTGCATTTATTTCAAATTTCCCAGGTTTGTGGCTTTTGTTTCCAATTCTAAAATGTGAGCTTGTTCGTTCAAGGTAATTTTGCCCTGAATATTTTCTTAGTCTATTTTGGCAGTATGTTTCGATTCTCTTAAATTAAACACCACTGGCAGAGGTTCTACCAAACAAAGAGGTTAAATATCTATTGTAAAATCTGATACATAAGTTCGCCTGTCCCAGATTTTTATGATTTTCAAATATCAGAGTGCAACCAATCAATTTTTTTCTATTTCTTATTTAATTACTTTCCAGATAATATCTCACTCAAAAGGCATAAAACCACACTTAAGTTCAATAACTTGATTATGAAAAATGATCTATCTGCTGTAAATTTGTCAATAATCTCCTATAATCCACAGTTTGAGGACATGACACGCTACAACTATAGTCAATATATAGTCTCAGAAATACATTGCATGGGAGAGGGTACCTGAAAAATGTACTGGAAACAAAGATAGTCTTATGGTGTCAAAAGGAACTGAACTCTAGTCTGTGCTGAGTCAGTTAGGCAGAAGTACTACAATTGACCTCAATATTGCTTAATTGTTAGGGGTGGGGGTTGGGGTGGAGGAACAGGGATAGCAATAATCTGTCAAACCAGTCAAACCTTTTAAAGGATTTGGAACATCATCTTCATACTTCTGATAGTTTTCTTCTGCAGGACTGTATAATTAGACTGACAGTTATCAGACTTTTTGTCATCAGTTTTGACATCGTGTACATAGCCACATTTTTGTGATATTATGGCCCAGATTTTCCGGGGCCTATGACTGCGCACACATACACGGTCGTAAGTGCCCCGCAAGTTCCGGGTTTCTGCACGCGATGCGCATGCGCGGAAACCCGGAACTTGGTGATCTGTCAAAATTCTGCTCGGCAGATCGTACCCATCTACAGGAAATGGACATTCGCTGGTGGAGAGTTGGGCTATTTGCCCAACTACTGCCCAGCGAATGCCCACGAAACCCTTACACCTGGTAAAAGCAGGCATAGGGCCTTCTTTTACCAGCGTAAGGGTTTAAATAAATATTAAAATAATTTTATTTAAATGATTTAACCATACAAAAACCTTTAAAATTAGTTTAGGTTATTTTTGGCCCCTTGAAAAATGTTTACATTTATTTTTCAAACATTGTAATTTTTGTTTTAAATGCTTAATTAAATTGTTTTTTTAACTCATTTTGACCATGTGATGATTTATTTTTCTTTCAGTGTTGTGACTGTTTTTTAGGGGATTCCTATTATGCTTATGGGGATTCCCCATGAGGCATAATGGGAATCCCCCTTTATGATTGATTGACCTGTCCCATGTCATCCCAGGGATGCTTGCGAACCACATGCCCCCCTGGGATACGAGGGCCTTTACGCAGGCCTATGCCTGCAGGCCCGGGAGCGGAGTCTTCAAAGGTACGGAGGCACCGGGTCGGTGCGGAGTTTATTTGCGGTTTGGAGGCATTCGCCCGCGGGAAGCCTCCGACCACAAGTTCCAGCCCTCTATCTTATAGAAACACAACAGATTTGAACAAGACATCAGTAACTTGACTAATATACCTCTACTCATTAGATTGGCTGTTATCCAAAAACGTTGGGTTGGAGATTTAACACAGCCCAACACATTGAAAGCAAGGACAACTGTCAGCTTCTCAGCTATAGGCAAGCCCGTGCTAACTATTTACTATCATCTGGGAAGTCAGGACGTAGATCAGCGATTGTGTCCTTCCTTAATCTAAATCTATGACTTTTTTTTTCTTGGGAGCCAGGAACCTCCAACGGGATCAATAAAGTCACTGTAAAGGATATGGCCTCTCCTTCTGTCTTCTTTCCCTGGCAGCAACTGCCACATGAATCAGAATGTATCCCTCCATGTGTCTGTTTGCTGAATGATTTTGTGTCCTTTTTATGGCTTCTGACAATATTAAGACAAGCCACAAATTAAATAAATGAACAGCACAACTCGGTGCTGAATGTCTGACTAGAAATACTTCATTCAGTTCCATTAACAATACCACCTCTTCCCCTCCATAATTACTGTATTCATCGCCTTGGAGAGCACCTGGCAATATTGTATTAAAGTAGTACGAGGTAAAATCGAGCACAGCAAATACACTGAGGTTTTCTGTTGGAGTAACTGTGGTTGGTGTAAATATTAGCTTTAATGTAATTTTTAACCCTGCCAGTAGCTTCAAAGGCACCAACTATTGAGGCTTAAGGAAGAGGACTACCTCCCCATGGGGACACACTGCATTTAGCCAAGTCCAGAGAGCTTTGGTGTAGATTGGCAGATCTGAGGCTTGTGTACGCAGGGTACTGCTAGAGATTAACCAGCTAAAATAACATGGCTTACCAGCACAGAACACTGGTAAGCTTCCTGCTGTTTGGCCCGGGGGGCGGTGAGAAGCAGGTAAACTGAATCCAACAGGTAAGTGGAGATGTTCATACCTCCTGGACTCAGCAGTCCTCCCATCCCTTTAGCTGCTGGGTTAAATTTTAAATGGTGGTTAATTCTGAAGCACGGTGCCTCATTATAATAGCTAAGTGACCAACCTGCCTCCTGCGAGCAGATTGTTTGCCCGCCACCCGTTCCCCCACCCGTCCCACCCCCATTAATACCAGATGTGGGCGGGTTGGAGAAGGGCTGGGGTCAGTTTCAGATTTTTAACATTTTTGCAACCCACTCAACCCAAACCCACCCGATACATATTCTAGCTGTGACCGAAAATGTTCATTTTTTTTACATATCATTTGGTACATTTTTCCAGCATTTTGGAGCCAACTATATACTTAGAGCCATAGAAGTTTACAGCAGAGAAGAAGGCCATTTGGCTCACTGTGTCTGCTGGCTTTTTTTTCGAGCAATCCAAATCCCACCCCACTGCTCCACTCTTTCCCCATAGTCTTGTATCTTCCTCTGTTTCAAATATTATCCACTTTTACATTAAACAATGCAATGGTTTCTGCCTCAACTGTTCCCTGCGCAAAGCATCGCGTGCCCCAACAACTTCTGCATGAAGACATTTCTCACTCTCTCAGTGACAACTTAGATCGATCAACACCCCGTCACCGACTCCTCCAACCAAAGAAATATTCTTTCACTATTCATTCTGTAAAAAAAAAATCCTTCCTTACTTTAAAACCCTCTAATATATCTCCTCTTAGCCTTTTCTGTTCTAGTTGAAGTAGTCCAGTAACTCAAAACTCCCCCTGTGTCAGCCATGGCTCAGTTGGTAGTGCTCTTGTCTCTGATGCAGAAGGTTGTGGGTTCAAAAACTGACTTCAGAGATTTGAACATACAAATCTAGACTGACACTCCAGTGTGCTGTTGAGGTGATGTCTTTTGGATATGCCGAGGCCCCGTCTGCTCTCTCAGGTGGATGTAAAAGGTCCCATGCTATTTTGAAGACGAGCAGGGGAGTTATCCCTGGTGTCCTGACCAATATTTATCCCTCAATCAACATCACTATAAACAGATTATCTGGTCATTATCACATTTGCTGTTTGTGGGAGCTCGCTGTGGGCACATTGGCTGCTGGGTTTCCTACATTACAACAGTGACTACATTTCAAAAGTCCTTCATTGGCTGTAAAGCACTTTGGAATATCATGAAAGGCACTATATAAATGCAAGTCGTTCTTTCTTTTTTAACTATAGTTTCTTATCCCTAGCATTATCCTGGTGAATCTAGGATTCCCCTCTCTATGCCGTTAATGTTCTTTCTGTATTGGGGCACTCAAAATTGCAAACAGTACTCTAACTGTTTGCATAAACATTGCCTTATACAAATTATTATTACTTCTTAAACAATGCCCCATTTATAAAACTGAAACTGCTACTGGCCTTTTTGATGTCTTTATCTATCCACATTCACAGTTTCAAGGAATGGTCTATTTAAACTCTTAAGTCTCTCTGTTCATCCCTAACCTTCAGCATCTTTCCATTGAGTGTATACTTCTAGTCCTAAAATGCGTTACCTCACAATTATCCACATTAAATTGCATCTGCCACCTGTCTGTCTAGTCCACTAACTTACATTGTACATGGACAACCTGCTGATCTGATTCATACATGCTCCCCAATAGGGCAATAAAACCACAGGATTTTGTACGATTAGTTCCACTTGGAACATTCTACTTTAATCCTAGTTTTTGTTTCAAAAAACGATTTTGAAATATGGAACACAAATAGGCGGTACGACACAGAATGGAAAATATTCTGTAGAAATACGAGTGGAAAGAAATGAGGCTGTAACAGAGAGTAGTGGATATGCTGAACACGTTCAGCTCCGTTAATATGTTTTATCTTTAGGGTCAGTTTACCTAATGCAGACAATCAAAACAGGCACAGTGAAGATCAGTCTGTTGGTGTTGTCAGCAGGAGAGTGAATGGAACTATCTTGGTTTCTCCCTCTATGCAACATACTCAATGATACTGGTAGACTACCCTTTATCCGAACTTCCGAAAACCGAAACCCTCTAAAAACCGAAGGTTTTTTCGTTCAGCGTAAGTCGTGCGCACGACATGACCAGAGTGGCGCACGACTTACGCTGAGCAGGGCAGAGGGTCACAGAGTTCCCTCCTGGGTAGGAGATTGCAGGCCGAGCCGGGCAGTGTGAAGGAGGTATACCGGGAGAGTGAACCCAACAATACAGTGGCCCGTCCGATAGCTGCAGCGGCCTGTCCGATATTCTTTCCCCCCCCCCCGACCCCCCACCGACCCCCACCCTTTTGGATAAGGGATAGTGTATCCTTTATCCGCACTTCCGAAAACCGAAATCCTCTGAAAACCGAAAGTGTTTTCGTTCAGCGTAAGTCGTGCGCACGGCCCCGACCCCTGCCGACCCCCACCCCCTGCCGACCCCCACCCCCGACCCCCCGCCGACCCCCCCGCCGACCCCCACCCCCGACCCCCCGCCAACGCCCCCGCCGACCCCGACCCCCCGCCGACCCTGACCCCCGCCGACCCCCCCGCCGACCCCGACCCCCGCCAACCCCCACCCCCGCCCCCCCCGCCGACCCCGACCCCCGAGACAAATTTCCCAGTCTTATAAAATACCTTCTGAAATCCGAAATTTTCCAAAAACTGAAACACGGCTGGTCCCGAGGTTTTCGGATAAAGGATAGTCTACCTGCACTGAGAACACCGCTGCAGCCTGCTGAACTTTTATCTATAATTATTAGGTCATCAGTCCACTTCTTTTGCTTTATTAAAGTTAACGACCCGAGATTATAATAAGGAATAATAACGAACAGATATTTCAGGGCTCTTGGATGAACATCTTTGTTAAAGCAGTGAACACAGAAATGTTATACAAACAGTTAAGCTAATGTCACCAACAGTAATCTCCAGGTTTAGAACAGAAGAAGTATTGGCTGGGTGACATCAAGTTTGCAGTTTTAAAGCTTGCCAACTACAGGAGAAAAGAAAGACCGAGGGGGATAAGGAATGATTCAATCTCATGGTCTTAGGAAGGAATGAGTTCAAGTGGAAGACTTATCAATCCTCAGAGAAAAATATCCAATGCCTTGAAAATAAATTGTTGTTGAAATGCCAGTGTTATTCTGTGCATTTAAGCTTCTTTGCTGGAGACCTTTGCAGCATGTCTATAGAGGCAAATAAACTAGAGTCAGTGAAAAAAAATCTCAATTGCAATTTGCAACTTCAAGCATGAATTTAGTCCATTGTGTTTAAAAAATGCATTTTAACAGATTTTGTTTATTTCAAAAGTGGTCTTCTCACAAGTACAACTATGGAGACAGTTCTTGGGCTTCTGAGTTTATTGTGTATCTCTGGGGGTGATTTTCAAATGCAGCCCCCTCTCCCTCCTTTCTGCTGAATAAGTGGGGCCGCTGGCAGTTGCAGAGTGAAAACAAATCATCTGTCCATTGGCTACCTGAGGCTCTACCCGGGGCGATTTTCAGGCAGGCCTCAAAATGGGCAACAACTGATCCTGCCTGAAACAGGCAGGAGCCTGGTTAAATGAGTTAAATCGGGATCCTACTAGAGTTGTAGGACCCCAGCGCCATTGTCGTTTGCCTATGGGCAGAGACTACGCCAAGCACACTCCGCATATTGGTACCAGGTGTGGAGCGGCCTGACCAGCAGGCGGCCCTTAAAGGGACCACTGGAGGAGGCTCAGAATATACCTTCAAACTACCTTTTACAGTGGAATGAAATCAGGCAGGCACTCGCGATCCTCTCCAACAGTTTACCACCTGAGAAGGTGAAAAGGTGGGGTTGGGAATGAAACTTCTCTCAAATTCTGGCTTCAAACAAAGAGATAGCCCTTTCCTTTTACATTGACTTTTGTTCATGAAGCATCATTTTTTTTTAAATTAAAGAAGCTGTATAAATGCAAATTGTTGTTGGGTTCTAAATGCCAAATCACTGATGACAAAATCCTGTCTGTCTCCCACTTCCTTTTAGTGGCCTTACCTGAAGACAGCCCTATCCCCTGGCTGTATTCAGATTAGACTGGAAACAATGGGAAAACTTTTATATTAAAACACTAAAATGCTGTGTTCATAAGCAGCTTGATGTGCATGTGCAGTGTTTTTTTTTCTAATATAAGGAGATTTTTGAGTCCAGCTTTAAAAGCTAAACAAAAAGCCATTCAGCTCCTCATGCCCACTTCTTCCCACAGGTCATGTTTTATTTGTGGGGGCTCCACAAATCAATAAATCCCGAGAGAGAGGCGAATAACCACAGTTAAATTTTCCAAAAAGGTAAAGCTTCACCCCAAAGACGAATGATCACGTGAAAACTCGAAGACATGAATTTAATGCTGCCTTTATACAGCTGAAATGCTTCCCATCCCATTACCATAGAAACCACCCCGTCTATACTGCAAAGCAGTTACTATAGCAACTGAATCAACTTTAAATCAAGTATGCAGATATAGACTTGCTTGCGCAGTTCTTTAAAGTCGTAAATAGTGACATCAAGTTGGGGATGTACCTTTCCCCAGTTATTCTGCACACCTCAAGTCATTGTGAGGTAAATAATGCTTCAAGTGATGTAAAACACTCACTTTGGGTGTATCAAACTGTTAGGGTCATACTGGATTGAAGAACTATGATGGGCCAATTGACCTTTCTCACTCGTAATTATCTTATGACCTTGTGATTTGCATGTCCTGGACAACTAATGATCACATGGCACTGAGATTACACTGGGGAGATAATCACTGACCAACATTGCTACAAGAATTCCTCCCCACCAGTAGCTTGCTTGTCCGACCCACAGTGCCAGAGTAAGCAATTTCAATGCTGCCCTGCTGAAATAACTCTCATTTTCAAATATTAGCTTTGCTTAAAGGCAAAAAACTCTGCTAATTGCAAGGCAATTCTGCAACGCAGGGGGCTTCAGAGCCTGGGATTTTACTGTATGAACTAATTTTACTACTCTAATACTATGCTGTCCAATATACCAGCCATGGGCCACATGTGGCTAATTGGGGATCCAGATGTGGCTAATTGCATTTTTGACCGATAAATAAAAAATAAATAATAGATACCATTGTTGCGACTGTGATCTCAATTCTCATATTTTCACTGCGTATGCATGTTCACCTTCACCTTGTGCGTTTTTAGGTAAAATGGTATGACAATAAGCAGAGTGTGCAAGTGATTTTTGATCATTGTGTGTGCTTTACTTCCTTGGTTAGTGCTTCTTTGTTATCTGCCAAAACCTTGTGTAACAAGATGGAAACACCAGATGTCAGCACCATGGAAACATCAGCAACATTGTAGGGAGAGGGGAGTGGTCATCGTGGTCAGCCCGCCCAATCAGAATAACCGCCCCATGCCAGCAGATGAAAGCAAGTCCAACCAATAACGAGCAGCTCCAACAGGAGGCGTCACGGCAAAGGGCAAGCATCCAACCGCGTTCAGGGTAGAGAGAAGGAAGGGGTCTGGAGCGTCTTGTTGTGCAAGTCAATATTCGCAGCAAACACTCTGATGAAGTCAAAGTACCGCTTGCAACTGCTGGACAAACATCTAGAAGCTGCACTAAGATGCCTTATAAATTCATGTCAGAATTACAAACTTTGGTGAAAGAGACTTAAAAGTTTTGCACTGAATGGTGGCAGAGGTTGGCTAAGTAAATATTGTATGCACGCACATAAGGTGATTTCTACTAAAATTAATGAATATGGCTAAAACGGTGTCACCATAGTCACACTGGTGACTAGTCAGCGGTTTCTATTGGACATCACTGCTTTAACAGAACAGAATGTGTCAGTCTATACAGTTCAACATTACTGAAGGAAAGCAAGACTCACTAACAGCTATCAATACTGAATTCCACATTCTTATTGCAGAAACACTTCTACCCTTCAGGATCACTATGGAGACCATCAAATTTGTGTAAAGTTCAAATGCAAAGCACCCTTTAAGGCCCTGTTACAGAAAAGCATGAAAATGATCTGCAAAGTATAATTGAGGACCACACCCAAAAGAAGGAGGTACAATTCTGAATGCAGTTACTCTACTTTTACAGAAAGAGTTTTGCCAAATTTGCATTGCACTCAGTGCCATGTTTACATCATTGACTCTCTATGCACAGGTTTTGCATAGCAACATCAAAGTAAACTTAATTCATTAAGGATGCAGACTAAAAAGACCCAGAGGGAGAAATTCGGTATCGCCCCGTTTGGGGTGCAATTATCGGCCAGGCGCAAAGTTTAGCGCCTGGTGCTATTGATCGCCTCCGACTGCAAACTTGGCCCCTGGAGGTGATTGGAGCGCTAAATCAGGCGCTACACACCTCTCTTAAGGTGCTAACGCCGAGGAGCGAGGCGCTAACTCAGAGCGCTGGCGAAGCTCATGTGATGTCAGTCAGCAATGGAACACAGACACACTGGTGCCAGCCAGTTCTTAAAGGGGAGGGTTGATCTTGCTCTCCATCCACACCCTGCTCATTGCAGCCTTGAACCTCGGCCTGGAGAGACCTGTACAGCAAATCTGCTGGAAAGAACAATGGAGAGGCCCAGGGAAAGAGCTCAGAGTGCAGCCCCCATAGTCTCTTCTAAATCAATGCAAGGAAGGTCAAATCAAAATGAACCTGCAAAGTGCTGCTCAGTACCCAAAACTTCTTCAGAGAGCCGTGGTTGCCCTGATCTGAGGCTCGAGGTCCATGTTGCAGGAGGTGGCAGAGTTCTGTGGCCACCTCCTTGCTGAAGACACTGCTCCTGGCTTAATTGGAGGTAGGAGAATTGCTGTCGGAATACCCTCGAAGGGTAAGGCCTCCTGTTGAGAGCCCTGATGGCCCTCCTCCTCCCTCTGGCAACATGTTCCAATCTTTCTCGCTGCCTGCGCTCCCTCCGCAGTAGATCCTGGAGGGCCAGGTCGACTGCCAGTACAGTCCCCAGTAATGTAAAGAAGTGCAGCACTTTGATATTTTCTGAGAATAGATGTAACTAATTGTTAGTAGCCACAAATCTCCGGAGACTAAACAACCTTTAAATGACTGATTTAAACTGTTGCACAATGTCAAATTGACAAGGAAGCAGCGAAACAGCACCAACCTGACAGCTGCAACTCATTACTCATGATCCCTTTAAGAAGCACCCTTGGAGCTGGCTACCGACTGCTTCACGCCTCCTCTTCCTGTCGCTGTCAGTGCGAGGCGCTAAGACAGGGGGCGATACTCAATTTGGCAGATCGGGCGCCCAGTGAGCGTTGCACGCTGACTGACGTCACGGTCTGCCTGCCGCTGAAGTCCTCGGCGCTGACTCACACCAGCGGCGCTATGGCGGGGGGCCGAATTTGCCGTGCGGCGCTGGATTTGCCTCACCGTGGCGCTACTGCTTCAGCGTCCTGTTAGCGCCCCCGCCAGGTGCTAACTGGAGGCACTAACCAGCCTATTTTCTCCCCCAAAGGCTTTAGCACAGATCTCGAGGAATATTAAAGCTGGTTGATACAATTAGGTCATTTTTAATTTGGGTCAGGATAGTCTAAAATGGGCGATATTGGATCAGCCGCTCGTTATACACCTCTCCCGATTTTCATTTCTATTGAAGTCAATTCGATTCGATACTGTCCATATTACACTGTCGGCCAATGTCAAAATTAGTTTAGATTATCCTCTTGCAACGGTTACAGTCTCCTTTGCCTCAATTAAGGTCATGCTCCAGGTGCTATCAAATTCCCAGCCTGACACCTGTGCTGTCTCCTTTTGCAGCGGGGGAAAGAAAATGATGGATGATATGAATTAGCTGTTTACACCTGCCTGTTACATTTGATGCCAGTTTTGAGTCTGATGTAACACTCCCTTGATTGTGCAAGGCTGCATTGCAGGACTGGTCTCGGTCATTTCGCGGAGAGATTAGAATCCGTGGCCGGGAAATTCGATAAGGCCCGAAAACGGGCCCGGGCAACGTGAGGCGAGATTTATTTGCTCGCGTCCATTTAGAAAGCGCAGGCAGTACGTTAATTTGGCGCTGCCTGCTAATTTAAATGATTTTAGCGCACAGCCCAATGACTATCACGCTGTTGACAGGCACCTCTTGCTTTCCCATCCTCCCTTCACCACAACCCTACCCTTGTGCCTTCCTCATTTCAGACACCCAAGAAATGCAGCCTGCCCAGCCAGTGGTTGACCAAGAAGAGGGAGAGGAGAGTGACAAAGAAGAAGAAACACCGTCACTTGATTTGACACTCCCAGCCACCAGCTCCTCAAGATCGACCAGCAAGGCCATCGGCAGTGTCCCCCACTGAAAGTCAGCAGCCTTCCACCAGCCATGCTGCAGCCACTGGGGTAGCACTGCATGACATCAGTAGGTTAGGCAAAGGCACACACAAGGCACTCACTAACGGAATACACAAAGGTGATTAGGTGATTTTTTGATGTAATATTGGATGCATATATGGATAAAGTGGGATTGGAAAGTTTGCTTTGTGGTGGCTTTTATTTCAGCATTGTGGCCAAGAGGACGCTGTGATGGTCAGTAACAGGGGGAAGGTAAGACATGGGACTAATGTTGAAAGGGGATTTGGGGTTGTGGCTACTGGCACCGCAGGCAAATGATTCCATCCCGGATATCCCGGCCAGAAAGGGGCTGTCCAGGGTGCCTCCTTCCACTTCCTCCTCTTCTGCTTTTTCCTCTTCTGCTTCCTCCTCTTCCCTCTGCGAGCTGCTTGTCCCCTTTGCTGCCTCTGCTCCATCTCCACGTGATGTTGCAGCCCAAGGGGGACTGCAACTAGAGCCCCCAGGACTGAGAGCAAGTGGTCTTCTCAGAGGCCTTCCTTTAAGAGCCAAAGCTTTGCAAACATCCAGCAGCATCCCTGCACACTATAACAACTTTTTTAATGTATTGCACTCCAATAAAATGTTAAAAAAAAGTCCAAAAGCTGAAATTGAAACTTAGCTGAATGACGTGGGTGTCCCTTTAAAAAAACGCTGACAGCGTCTATGTAGTACTGCTGCAGTAGAGGGCGGTATCAAGAGCGGCGACATCCAAAATCGCGGTGCGTCAATTCAAGCGTTGCACAGCGATTGACATCACGATCTGCATATTTACAGATGAGAGGCAGACGCGAGCATCGGCAGTGCTAACGACCTCTCCAAAATGGTGGCTGCCGTGTTCTGCGCCGGAAGTGGGTGGAAGCGAGGCAGCTGCCATTTTTTCAGCAAAACTGGCCTTAGGCCGGTGCTGCAGCCCTTGAATTTCGCAGCTCATGTCTTTACATCAAACAGTTGAGCTTTTCCTCAAGCTGAAGCCAGAAAGAGCCAATCTACAAAAGCGAGCCTAGAGGGCAGATGTACGTCGCAGCAGTGACTTGTCAATGATGATACCACAGCATCACAATCTTATCAGGGAGCAATGTACCCGCCAATTAAAGATGGGCACCCTAACATCAACTCACGATATTTTATTGCGATGTTGCAAAATCCACCCGGATTTTTAACCCACTAATTCTGCCTCTCTGAATTTCCTTATGCCTGGAGGTTTATACCCAGGCCCAACACTATCCCCATCCAAGACCCGCACGTGTGCATTTTCGGCAGTGGTCACTGTGCCTCCATCAGGAATGGGACTGCCGTCACCTCCCTAACCCAAGGGCGCTGAGGTCAATTGCATTCCTCTGCTGCCACTCTGGCTGATATCAGCGAACTCAGCACAGCGCAAGCGTTGAATCCACACCCCTCCGTACTACGGAGCTTAGCTTATTGCCTTTAAAAAGCTGAGCTGTTGGGCGGCTCCACACATGATCCTTCGGCTGAAAGAAAAATCTCCATTATTGTCATTTCAAATGGCATCATTCAGCGCAATGATAAAAACAGCACTTAGGTGCCCGAAATTGCGTTCCATTCCCCAGCACCACCATCCCTCACCTCGATAAACACAAGATTCAGAAAAGAGAGTGAAAATACTGAGAAAGTGTCTTGCAAGGGACAGCTTGGCAGGCAGCACTATCACATGATGGGGAGAATTGAAAGGAATTCTGCTGAAAGGTGTTTTTCAGACAAAGATACCGTTATAAATTACACCTATTAGTGTTAATCAGAGATAATGCTCTCAGAACTTAAATCTGCTTGCAAATATCCCTATAATGTGGTCATGAGTGCGATGAGCTGTTTACACCAACCTCTAAGCTGGAGATAAAATCTCCCGCCTTCTAAGTAAGACCAGAATAAATAACTCTACACCATTTACATTAGCACATTGACTGTGACTCATCTGAAAATTTGCAACGAATGCAAATTTACAGCTATGGTGTGGAGAGGGCTCTGTTACTCAGGATCATACCATTGGCAGAGTGGATACAAGAATATCCAAATCTGTTGGAACTCATTACAACATAATTTATATTGAGGCAGGAGGCTCACTATTGATTAAATGAGCAAAAGGTTTAAATTAAATGAGAACATGGAGATTAAATGTTACGGCAACATTGAAAGATGGAGTGATGGGTTTGCCTTATTTTTAACTTTAAAGGGAAGGCATTTATGCGTTTTGCAATGATGTTGAACAGAGGCGCAATGTGACAATAACAAATTTTCTTTCCAACGTAACTGATTACATTTAAACGTATTTATAGCAGCACTTCCTATCCTTTATGCAGTTCCTGTAACAGAATAAGGAATTAAGAAATAAACAGTGGCCCGGATTTTGCATTGAGAATAACAGCGAGGCTCTCAGCGCCCACCGTTATTATGCAGTAAATCGGACAGCAGCTTCCAGGGTACGCACATGCGCAGATAAACGCGGAAATCCGGAAGTTGCGGTCTGAGTTACCCTGCTCCTCCAATTGCTGTGAGGAGGATGCAGAGAAACTCCAGTATGATTTGGACAGGTTGGGCGATTGGGCAGATGCATGGCAGATGCCGTATAATGTGAATAAATGCGAGGGTATCCACTTTGGTGGCAAAAACAGGAAGGCAGATTATTATCTGAATGGCAATAGATTGGGAGAAGGGGAAGTGCAACGAGACCTGGGTGTCCTTGTGCACCAGTCGCTGAAGTTAAGCATGCAGGTGCAGCAGACGGTTAAGAAGGCAAATGGTATGTTGGCCTTCATAGCGAGAGGATTCGAGTACAGGAGCAAGGATGTCTTGCTGCAGTTGTACAGGGCCTTGGTGAGACCACACCTTGATTATTGTATGCAGTTTTGCTCGCCTTATCTGAGGAAGGATGTTCTTGCCATGGAGGGAGCGCAGCAAAGATTCACCAGACTGATACCTGGGATGGCAGGAATGACGTATGAGGAGAGATTGGGTTCATTGGGCTTATAGTCGCTGGAGTTCAGAAGAATGAGATGGGATCTCATTGAAACTTATAAAATTCTAACAGGACTAGACAGACTAAATGCAGGAAGGATGTTCCCGATGGCGGTGGAGTCCAGAACCAGGGGTCACAGTCTAAGGATAAGGGGTAAGCCATTTAGGACTGAGATGAGGAGGACTTTCTTCACCCAGAGAGTGGTGAACCTGTGGAATTCTCTACCACAGAAGGCGGTGGAGGCCAATTCATTAAATATATTCAAGAAGGAGTTGGATATATTTCTTAAAGCTAAAGGGATCAAGGGATATGGGGTGAAGGCAGGGACAGGGTACTGAATTTGGATGATCAGGCATGATCTCATTAAATGGCTCAAGGGGCCGAATGGCCTACTCCTGCTCCTATCTTCTATGTTTCTATGCTGTGCTCTACCAGTGCCTCACCAACAGACTCGGCATTGAAATGCATGTAAGGGCATGAAACTCCTGCACTTAGCCACTAGTTACCCACTAAACACGCCAGAAAAGGTTAGGGCTGGTGCATTAAGGTGTAAATAAATTTTTAACAGAGCGATAAGTCATAATTATTGCCAATCAACCTCTTTGGCACTGAAAATTTACTTTTACAAGTGTGGAGTCTTATTCCTCCAGAATTTAATTCGTGTTGGAGATTTAAAAAGAAATTTAATATTTTTAAAAACTTTTTCTGTCTGTCTCTCTTATTTCTTTCTCTTAATCACAACTTTCTTTCCCACTCTTTAATTCACTTTCTGTACATGACTTAATCTAATTTATACTTCCTGGTTTATACTTCCTGGTTTAGACTGTGCATGTTTCAGTGAGGATTCTTCAATCCGATTGGTTGAAGAGCCACGCTGTTTCTTTCTCTGCTCACACACGCCCTGTAGAGGGCGCCGCACTGGATTAGACGCCTGATGACAGCAAGGGGTCGATTTTCATTACGCTGTCGGGAAGGAGGCGGGACTACAACTTTCGGGTTTTAGTCCCGCCTACATCGACGTCCGGCCAATCCACGAGATTTTCCCTTGATTGCCCTTGTTGAGCCTGTCCAGCGGGCTCAGCAGGCCAATTAAGGGCCACCCGGCAACAGGTGATGTCACAGACTGAAATTTCATCTGTCAAGAGGTCTTGACAGATGAAATATCAGTGTTTCACAGCTGTTTGAAGCTGTCAAACACTGACAGTCTGACTTCTAACCTGAGTCCTTCTACACAAACTCAGTTAGAACTGTCACTGGCAATGAAAGCTGAAGGCTGTCACTTTTGACAGCTCGCAGCCATTTTGCTTTCAGTGCCGGCTGAGTGATGGACTCCCGAAACCTAGAGGAAGAAAGGCTGTTAAGGTAAGTACAGGTAATTTAAACTTCTTTACACACTTTAGACACACCAAACACACTTACCTTTGCACTCATGCACCCATCACTCACCTGAACACCGACATCTCGACCCCTCCAAGTCCATCAACCCGACGGCCCACCTGCTCTAACCTGGCGTGGTTTGGAGCCGTCGGGAATCCCACACGACACCCCTCAAAATAGGGATTAGGCTAAAAACTGCCTGTTTACTAACAGGTAGTTAATTGGCACTAATCCCTTCCCACCTCGGGTCGGCGGGTCCCAGTGTGGGGCGGGTACCCGCCTCCTTTGAAACTTACGTGGAGGCGGGTTTTGGGCGGGATGGTGTCGAGACGCCCAAATTTGGGATTTTAGCCCCCTGCACGCCTAAAAGCCCGCCTCACAGCACACTGAAAATCGACCCCCAAGTCTCTGCTCAAAAGCCCAGCAAAAATTCTGTGGGAAGCTGTCAGCATAGTGAATGGCGAGCACTGTTCCTTTGCCGCTGACCGCAAAATCCAGGCCAGTATAAGTCACGCATAGCTTGGCACCCCACATTCAGCTCATAAGGAGAAGGATTTGTCTAGCAATTAGCTTGGCTAGTAGACCCCTGCACAGGGATTTTATTAGATCAAGGTCTACCTGTGGAGATGGTGTCTTCAAGCAAAGGCTCACAGTGAGGAGGAAATATTCAGTCTTATCTGAAACTAAACTTCTTAGTATGCTAGTCAGGTTGGGATGAAACGGGCAAACGTTAGACAAGGGACCATTTGACTCTTTGCAGCTTTTGTGATTAAACATGCAACAATATAAAGTTTCCAATCTTTGATAATTATTTTAAGCATCATTAGCTGAAATTACATTTGGCTGTTTAGACTTTGTTAAGTACCTTCTAGGTAATAAATTCTTGCACTCCCCTGTTCAATAACGTGAAAGGAAAAGTAGCATGAAACTCTGTCTCCCTCTCATATTCATTGCACAGCAGCAAATGTGTTGCTTGCCTAATTGTACAATTGCAGTTGTGATCCTACACTCTTGGGCTTAGCCTGATATGGCAGCTGAGAAAGCTGATGGAGTTGAGCCTGGAGTGTGTAGATGGTTGGGGGAGCTGGAGAAGATGGCTTTGGTTTTTCCATTTGGTTGGACGAAGGTTCGATTCATCCATGTCTTCCTGTTTGACATGCAGTTGGGAGATGAGCAATACCTCTGGGGTCAATGGAAGAGTCTGAGAGATAAAGCTGAGTGTTGTTGGCATACATGTGGAAGTTAACCGTGTGCTTCCAGATGATGTCACCAAGAGGGTGCATATAAATGATGAGCCAAGGATGAAGCCTTGAGGTACACCAGAGGTTACCAACTGGGCATCAAAGAAGAAGCTTTTGGAGGCAATGTAATGTCTATGATTTGACAAGGGGAGATGAAACCATGAGAACAGTACCTTGGAGTGGCCTCAAAATGGGGTTGGTAGCCTTACCGCCCCATTAACAATGGCAATGCAGCTGGCTCCATTTTAAAATGGGCCTACCATTGGGGGTCTAAAACACCATCCTATTTCAGGTGATCGGCCCCTTTTATTATGGAAATCGGGGTTCTATGACATAGATTGGACCCTGATCGCCATCTTAGGGAGGACCTGGTCGGAGCCTGCACAGTTTCATGAGCAATGGAAAAGAAGAGACCCGCTAAAGGTAAGTCTTGAATTATTTTTTATAAATAATTTATAAATAACCTGGGCCAATGTCGCTCCAGGATTCCCCCCACCCCCCTCTGGGGGCCCCACCCTCTTCGGCAACTTACCTTGCTGGCAGCAGATCCAGCCCAATTTTCAGGCTTTGATCTGGTAAACTGCGTCAGGGCACCTGTTTGACACCTCGTAAATTTAAATCAGGCCAAAGACTCAAAATTATGGGTCAATCGGCCACCCAAATCTCAAAATCTACCCCGTTGAGTTTACGGTAAGTGAATTCAAGCACCATAGGATGTTTTACTACATTAAAGGTGCTATATAAATGCAAGTTGCTGTTGTTTAAACATCCATATTTAGACACAAAAGTTTCCTTTGTTGTTTTACGTATATCGTATAGAGAATATATATTTCATATTAATAAACTGTGTAATGTTCATTTATCTATCTAATGTAAATAAAACCATTTGTTCATTCAAAGCCTGTGTCTTAATTTGGTAAGAGTGTATATTCAGTCCATCATTGAAAGAGAGGAGTTTCACGTGATGGCATGTGATATATTCCAATAGCCGTTGTACAAAATAAGAGCTCTATGTTACAATCCCCAAGTAATGCTATTGTTCACCTAGATATTGGGCAGGAAAGGGTGCACTCCTGCTTATAACGGACACAAGGGGCTCGATTTTGCCATTGGGTGCGGGCTGGGGCGTGTCAGGTGGTTTTCGTGTCAGGACCCCGACTCTGATGTAAAGTGGGAAAAAAGTGAGATTTTCCCCTAATTGGGCAATTGATTTCCAGCGTGTGGAAACCCCTGGCCCAATGAGTCTTTTCATACAGAAAGTCGCCTCTGATGACGTCATCAGTGCTGCTGGATTTAAGGCCTGCAAGCAGCCTTGCTTCTTCTGGAGACTTTAAACATTATGCCCATTGTGGTGATCGCTTCTTTCAGCAACTATGTCCAGCAGTAGGCCAAAGTGTGCTCCAAGGTTCGATGAGGCCTCCCTCCAAGATCTGGTGGAGGGAGCGAGATCAAATAAGGAGGTGCTCTTCCCTTCCTCTAGGAGGAAAAAGCCTCCCCAGCAGACTAAAGCTGTGTGGATGCAAGTGGCCCAGGAGGTCAACTCAATCTCTATGTGCCGCAGAACCTGGCTGCAGTGCAGGAAGAGGTTGCATGACCTTCTCCGCACAGGAAGTATTACTTTTCCATCACCCTCAATCTGATCCCCATCGCCTCTCCTCACCAGCACTCTGCATTGCCAACCTTATCCTTCACATCCCACTTGACACTTACATCCCTGCACCCTTACCCATTCCCTCTCTGGTAAGAAGGTACGAGGCAAAAGTGTTTGATTGTGCAGGCTAAGCAAATCTGGCCAACATGAGTGATTCCCTTGCATCCCAGGCAGCAATGTGGTCACGCGCTGGCGCCTTCTGGCCTGTACAGCTTCAGGTGGGTGAGCAGCAGCTTGGCGCTCCTGTTGTTGCTACTGCTGTTGGTGCTGCAGTTGCTTATGGTTCTGCTGCTGCCACAGCTGGTCTTCGTCCGAATCTGATGTCCAGGAGGAAAGGAAATAAATGGTTCCCATGCTTCTGGTATATGCCTCAGTTGAGGAAGCGCGCAGTCAAGGTGGAGAGAGGGGTTTCCCAGGAGGTCACACTGGAGATGGGTGTCAGGCTCCAAACTTCCACAACAATGAGTAGGCCGCTAAAAGCTCCCCCAGGCCTGAGACAACAAAGTTCTGCCACCTGCAAATGACCACTGGTGAAAACTCCTTTTTAATGATGGAGCTGCAGCTGTTAGTAAGCAATCCACTTGTGGCCACCAGGATTAACTGGCGTGTTTGAGAGGAGAGGTGCAGGATGGGGGGAAAGTGTTAAAATCAGAAAGGCCTCTCAAAATGGGATTATAGAGGCAATTAACTGGTTGTTAAGGGCATTAAGGGCCTATCCCGCATGGAAACTGGGTCTGAAACCCCGATTCTGGGAAAACTGCTCGGAGGTGGGCTGGAGGCAGGATCGGAGCCACACGCCATTTTTTGCAATTTTAACACCTCACACGCCTCCAATCCTGCCTCCTCAGGCCTGGCAAAATTGAGCCCAAGGTCCACTTGCTGGAATGGCCAGTGATGCTGAACCGAGAGAATATCTAGTGTAAAAGCCCAAAACTGTGACAATAACATAGAAATGAATGGGATTTTATTTACATCTTGATCCATAGATTGCACCACAGGGAAGTTAAAATAAAACAATGCTCAACTTCATCGGCATCTGATATAAAATTATTGTTGGAGTTCCAGAATACAGTAAGTAAAATGTAAATCACACCATGTAGGGATAATCAAGCATGATTCATTTAGTGGGTGATGATAAAAATTCAGATATAATGAAAACCTAATTATCAATACCAACCTAAATGAAGTTATTGAGCTGTTTAGCATGGCTGACTTTAATTGATTCCTAATCTGATAACTGATAAATCCCTGTAGTAAATAATTTTGTTATAGTTATCGGTTGTGGGCTTGAGCTTGTGACACCCCGAAGAAGGCAAAATCCTAAGGAAAAGTCACTGTAGCCCACTCTCACAAACTTCCTAGCAGTATTTCCGTGCTAACTCCCTGCCCTATACACTCCCTTAGCACTCGAAGTTTAGAAGATAGCAAAAGGTATAGAAGTGGTCAATGTGGAACATCTTGGGAGCAGGACAATGGGAAACAGATTCAAACTGGTAAAAAGTAAATCGAGGACTAGGGTCAGGAGGTTCTTCTTCACACAAAGACTGGTGCCTAAGCCTCTGAAGAGCAAGTGGACTGATTTTGTACTGTGCAGCCCGTCTCCCTCTAACCCTGCTGCAATGTGGGAGCCCAACATTCCACTCGGGCACAGGGCTGGCGGTGACATTTTGGCTAGCGTGCATGCGCGGAGCAGTGACATCATGACGTCGCCCGCGTCATCGCTGAAACACCTGTCACCGCTCTCAAAGAGGTCCGGCATTTTTATGCCAATCATAGAGAATCATAGAAAGTTACAGCACGGAAGGAGGCCATTTCGGCCCATCGTGTCCGCGCGGCTAACAAGGAGCTATCCAGCCTAATCCCACTTCCCAGCTCTTGGTCCGTAGTCCTGCAGGTTACAGCATCCCAAGTGCACATCCGAGTACTTTTTAAATGTGGTTAGGGCTCTGCCTCTACCACCCTTTCAGGCAGTGAGTTCCAGACCCCCACAACCCTTTGGTGAAGAAATTTCCCCTCAAATCCTCTCTAAACCTTCCACTAATTACTTTAAATCTGTGCCCCCTGGTTTTTGACCCCTCTGCTAAGGGAAATAGGTCCTTTCTATCCACTTTATCTAGGCCCCGCATAATTTTATACACCTCAATAAGGTCTCCCCTCAGTCTCCTCTGTTCCAAGGAAAACAAACCCAGCCAATGCGGCCATCAGTCAGGGAAGTTGCGGTAGTTGGGGACTTAAGAGTGATTAACAAACGGAATGGAATCCCGGGTAGGGAAATGGAGGCAAAAGCCTTGGAAGCATCTAAAAGTCTGGTTAAATGCCATGCCTGGGAGAAAGTCTGAGGACAAATGTTCCTTCTGGGAACGTTCTTGCACAGGCCGCTCACCGGCTTTTCCATTGTAAATACCGCGCATGCGCAGAAATTTAAAGGGACCGTGCAGTAAAAGAAACAGGCCACGCAGGACAAAACGCTGCTTACAGGGAACATTGCTCAGGACTGCAGTGTCTTTCTGCATGGATGATCTAAGATAAGCCCAAAAGCCTGCCTCATCAGTAACAAACTTGTAACCTTGTAAGTTGGCAGAATTTTTTAACGGAAACAGGGAGAATTTAAAAAAAAATAAAACATAAAAGAATTACTCTATTGATGAGGCACTGCTACCTCATTAAGGAGGTTTTTGAACAGGCGCAGATCCTCAAACTGACTGCTGTGAAATCTTTGCCGTAATGCTGCCTCTCGGGTTCCCCCGGCAGTGTTTGTGCAGACATTGTGGGGCCTGATTACGCACACCTGGCTGGGGTCGCTGTGCTTTGGGCACTGGCTGGGCCTGAGGCTGAATGAGGTGACCTTAGGCTATAACACAAGGTCAGCCCGTTGGGTTACACTGTTGCATGTGATATGCCACACACTGGGAGTGCGGCAAGTTCATGGCTGTGGCATTGCCGCCAGCAGCTCTTTAGGCCTATTTGTTTGAAGGACCTTTGTTGGGGGGAGTGGGAGGGGTTGGAGTTAAGACTACCTGGTGCCTGAGCAAAATCGGGTCCTAATTCACAGGTTTTATCTCTTTAAGGGGTCTAGTGCTCAGGTCCAGCTGCTTTAAGTGGGCTGGATGATTTTTTTTTATTCGTTCATGGGATGTGGGCAGCGCTGGCAAGGCCAGCATCCCTCACTGCCCTTGAGAAGGTGGTGGTGAGCCGCCTTCTTGAACCGCTGCAGTCCGTGTGGTGAAAGTACTCCCACAGAGCTGTTAGGGAGTTCCAGGATTTTGACCCAGCGATGATGAATGAACAGCGATATATTTCCAAGTCAGGATGTTGTGTGACTTGGAAGGGAACTTGCAGGTGGTGGTGTTGCAATGCACCTGCTGCCCTTGTCCTTCTAGGTGGTAGAGGTCGAGGTTTTGAAAGGTGCTGTCGAAGAAGCCTTGGCAAGTGGCTACAGTGCATCTTGTAGATGGTACACACTGCAGCCATGATGCGCCGGTGGTGGAGGGAGTGAATGTTTAAGGTGGTGGATGGGGTGCCATTCAAGCGGGCTGCTTTGTTCTGGATGGTGTCGCGCTTCTTGAGTGTTGTTGGAGCTGCACTCATCCAGGCAAGTGGAGAGTATTCCATCACACTCCTGACTTGTGTCTTGTAGATGGTGGAAAGGCTTTGGGGAGTCAGGAGGTGAGACACTCGCAGCAGAATACCCAGCCTCTGACCTGCTCTTGTAGCCACAGTATTTATGTGGCTGGTCTAGTTAAGATTCTGGTCAATGGTGACTCCCAGGATGTTGATGGTGGGGGATTTGGCAATGGTAATGCCATTGAATGTCAAGGGGCGGTGGTTAGACTCTCGCTTGTTGGAGATAGTCATTGCCTGGCACTTGTGTGGTACGAATGTTACTTGTCACTTATCAGCCCAAGCCTGAACGTTGTCCAGGTCTCGCTGCAGGCGGGCATGGACTGCTTCATTATCTGAGGAGTTGTGAATGGAACTGAACACTGTGCAGTCATCAGCGAACATCCCCACTTCTGACCTTATGATGGAGGGTAGGTCATTGATGAAGCAGCTGAAGATGGACACGGAGTAAATTTCACTGCATCAAGCACCAGCCATGGTATTATTGGCCCCTGTATCTGTTGCAGTGTTAAGTTTTACAATGTACCTTCTGTATTTTTTAATCTACATGTTTAATCAAACAAAGATTTTAAAACATAATAAATTTGTAACACCAAATAGAAGTAGTGGCACAATGATCTCACCACATCACAAATCACATCATATCCCGTACTGTTTATAAACATGATAAAGTATTTTTCACACTCCACTACAATTAGAAAGTCCTTTTAATATGTAATCCTACCTGTGAGGAGGAAATTGCTAATCTTATGAATATTTAAAAGCATTTCCTTCAATTATTTTTCAGAATGTTGCAGAACACATGGCAGATTAATTAAAAGCAAAGAATGTGAAGTGATGCATTTTGGAAGGAAGGATGAGCAGAGGCAACATAAACTAAAAGGTACAATTTTAAAGTGGGTGCAGGAAAAGGGAGGCCTGGGCGTGTACGTACACAAATCTTTGAAGGTGGCAGGACAAGTAGATAAGGCTGTTAAAAAGCATATGGGATCCTTTGCTTTATAATTATTTAAATTTAATTTTTTTTGTAAATATATATAGGAGGAAAAATTAAGTTGCTTTGCACCTCCCATTAGCACTCTAAGAGGTTAGCAGCGGCGGTAACCGTTAGCGCCCCGTGGCGCTACGCTGCTGGCGATGACAGCTGAGGCCTAACCACTGATTTATAAAGGTTTACGTAACTTCCTTGCTTTTGTATTCTGTGCCTCTATTTATAAGAACATAAGAACATAAGAATTAGGAGCAGGAGTAGCCCATTCATCCCTTTGAGCCTGCTCCGCCATTTAAGAAGGTCATGGCTGATCTTCGACCTCAACTCCACTTTCCCGCACTCTCCCAATATCCCTTGATTCCACTAGAGTCCAAAAAGCTATCTATCTTTTTGAATATACTCAACAACTGAACATCCACAGCCCTTTAGGGTCGAGAATTCTATGGGGGAGAAATTGAGTCACACCCCCTTTGGGGTGCTAACTTCGCCGGGGCGCAACCTCCAAAAAATTAGCACCCCTGCAGCCGAAATTGAGTGGTACTGCCCCAAGAGCGCTACTGGAAGCGTCCGGCCTCCCCCTTGGGGCACTGCGAGGGAATATCGTGGCGCAACGTGTGTCTAAAGGGCTGTGGATGTTCAGTTGTTGAGTATATTCAAAAAGATAGATAGCTTTTTGGACTCTAGTGGAATCAAGGGATATTGGGATAGCGCAGCGCCCCACTCGTGCCCCAGCCGTAATCTTCGGTAGCACCCCTTGACTTACCACCGGATGCTATGTCCAACGGGGTCAGGGGGGCCTACCTGCGGCCAGGGCAGCGCTAATTAAAGGCGAGGTGCCGGGCGGCCATTTTTGTTGCTGGCTGCCTGCCAGCATCTGCCCACTTTGCTGTCCCCGGCCTTCTGTGAAGCACCCCCCCCACCCCATGAACTGCCGGCTGCGCTCCATGAGCCCGGCACTTCTCTTGAGTGCCGGGCTCTTTTGCCGGCACTCTGATCTCCGGTGGCCCAGCTGGGCCCCGGGTCATGTTGCGCAAGGCCCCTCCCCTTTAAGAAGGGGAGGAAGGCCTGCAGTACTGCGGCACAACACACGTTGCGCCACGATATTCCCTCGCAGCGCCCCAAGGGGGAGGCCGGACGCTTCCAGTAGCGCTCTTGGGGCAGTACCACTCAATTTCGGCCGCAGGGGTGCTAATTTTTTGGAAGTTGCGCCCCGGCGAAGTTAGCGCCCCAAAGGGGGCGCGACTCAATTTTTCCCCCATAGAATTCTCGACCCTAAAGGGCTGTGGATGTTCAGTTGTTGAGTATATTCAAAAAGATAGATAGCTTTTTGGACTCTAGTGGAATCAAGGGATATTGGGATAGTGCGGGAAAGTGGAGTTGAGGTCGAAGATCAGCCATGATCTTCTTAAATGGCGGAGCAGGCTCAAAGGGATGAATGGGCTACTCCTGCTCCTAATTCTTATGTTCTTATGTTCTTATAAATAGAGGCACAGAATACAAAAGCAAGGAAGTTACGTAAGCCTTTATAAATCACTGGTTAGGCCTCAGCTGGAGTGTTGTATCCAATTCTGGGCACCACACTTTAGGAAGAATGTCAAGGGTGCAGAGGAGATTTACTAGAATGGTACCAGTGATGAGGGACTTCAGTTATGTGGAGAGACTAGAGAAGCTGGTATTGTTCTCCTTAGAGCAGAGAAGGTTAAGGGCAGATGTAATAGAGGTGTTCAAAATGTTATGGGGTTTTGATAGAGTAAATAAGGAGATGCTGTTTCCACTGGCAGGAGGGTCGGTAACCAGAGGACACAGATTTAAGGTAATTGGCAAAAGAACCAGGCAAGAGATGAGTAGAATTTTTTTTACGCAGCGACTTGCTATGATCTGGAATGCACTGCCTGAAAGTGGGGTGGATGTAGATTCAATAGTAAATTTCAAAAGGGAATTGGATAGATATTTGACAAGTTATTATTTGCAGGGCTATGGGGAAAGAGTAGGGTAGCGGGATTAATTGGCTTGCTCTTTCAAAGGGCTGGCACAAGCATGATGGTCCGAATGGCCGCCTTCTGTGCTGTATGATTCTAAATGATCTCTCTTTTAACCGGCGCCTAAATATCTGGAAATCTCTCTTAACCGGCAAAATTCAGGAGTAGGTTCAGGTAAGTTTTACTATATATTAGTGGCCGTGTAACCGGGGTTCCTGGATCTGTGGCCGTGTAACCGGGGTTCCTGCACCTGTGGCCGTGTACGGGGCTCTCGTACCTTGGTAAGTATACCTCTCTGTAATCCGGACTTGTTGATCAACTGGCACCACGCCAGTCCCGTCAGTGCCGGATAAAAAAGAGTTTTCTGTATTAAGTTTACACTGGTTTATATTTTGGTGCAGTTGTGCCTTTTTATACGGTAATTCCAGGGGAACAAAAGGGGTTAATTGTTTCTGCCTGGTTGAAAATACCCGAAAGTATTGCCTGAAAATACGACACTGCTTACGTTGGCACGCTAGCAGCCGCCATCTTGGGCCGGGCTCTGAGAAGAGCAGCCGGAGCACTGGTCCGTTTCACACTGGAAGCCACGTGTAAATTTGCGGTACAAATGGGAGGAGTGCGCACCATCGATGCTCTGCCCATTTCTACGGTATTGAGCCCTTAAAGGGACCGCTGGAGGCTACTCAAAAAACAGCCCTTAGAAGGGAGCCCCACCCCACCGATCACCTTCCCCGCCCCTGGGTTTTGACCTTTCAGCAGTCTTTGTGTAGGAGGCAGACAATAGCCTCTCACTGAGCAGCTTCCTTGGAGTAACAACAGAAAATGCTGGAAAAACTCAGCAGGCCAGGCAACATCCGTGGAGAGAGAAGTAGAGTCAATGTTTCAGGTCGCAACCCTTTGTCAAGACTGAAAAAGCACAGGAAATGAAACAAATTAAAAGGCCAGATTGGGGGCCGGGAGAGAACAAAAGAGAAGTGAAGAGACATTAAGAGGTATTCAAAACCAGACGAGATGGTGATAGGACTAGTAAAGAGACAAAAGACGGCTCTAGATCAGGTGTGAAATGTGCTGGCAGATTGGGAGACAGCTGCCATGTGGGAGAGAGAAAAAGGGGGGGGGGGGGAGTAGGGCCAAAACAAAGGTGTGGATAAAAAATATAAGTAAAAATGTAATGGGGGCCGAGGTTATGATCTGAAATTGTTGAACTCGATATTGAGTCCGGAAGGCTGTAAAGTGCCTAATCGGAAGATGAGGTGCTGTTCCTCGAACTTCCTTGGAGTGCTGGTTTGGAACCCGTAGCTTGCTATCATCATGTAAATGAGACAAATGGGCTTCTACCCACCGGCCGCCCATTGTGCCCCTGAAATTAAATCGACCCTAATGAGTCTGTGAGCACAACTATATGTAGTCGGGTCACACCCTTCAGGCTCAGGCCTTTGGAGAGGTGTTCTGGAACAGGTTAGTGACTCTTAAACCACACTTACCCTGTGACAGTTGATTCCCAACAACTGATTTTCCACTCACCAATATTTCCATTGCTCTATTGTGAACTTGCGACTAATCCTGTAAAAATATAACTAGAGCTGAATATATCCTCCTTTGTCGTGTGTGACTTGGAAAAGCAAATAGAATATACAACGATATAGAATATACAAAATGTGCGTATGGCGTGCACTTGCTGTGTCACACTTCCTGTCGCACTTATTTCCCGTCAGAATTAAACCATCCTGATTCGTGATGAGCAGCACTATTTCATACATGAATCTGTACTTTCCCTCTTGCCTGAACGGCTGTGCATTCCTAGCATTTTAATTTCAGATTTCCAGCATTCCGTTTTCATCTCACACTGACTCATGTCCTGTGTGAGTCCCATATCAATATAATTTTAACCTACTCCTTCCAATGTTCATACGCTCTCTCTCCATATTCCCCTTACCCAGATTCTTAAATGGCCAGTTGCTTGGTAACTTTTACCTCACTTTCTGACTTTAGTCTGGATGACTTGTGAAGTTATTATGATTTTATTGTTTTCTTAAGGTAATGGAAGTTTACGACTTGAAGCTCTGACTCCTGTGTTAAAACCCCAGGCTCTTAGCCAAAAGCAACTTAAATCAGGCACATCAGACAACTCATTAAGTTACCAATGCTTTGTGGCTTTTAGGGCACGTTTCCATCTTATAGATCAATTTCACCTTTCAATCCTAAGCAAGTCTACCACATATATTTGCAAAAAAGGTGACGTTGCACAGCATAACAACCACGAAGGTGACTTGTGTAACTGCAGCTCAGATTGATCGTTAGAAGAGGGGATTTTGAGGAGGTGGAAGAGGAGGATCAGCACTCAGCACTGGAAACTTAACAACTTGAAACATTCATGATGCCTGGTTATAAATCAGGACACGTAACAGAACTGTTTCCTTTTTGCTGCTGTGAATTAGCCTGTCTGAAAGCTTCCCTGTTAAACTCCTTGTGCTTTGCGCCGAGAGGTTTTTCTTTCCCTTTCTCACTTGCTCAGGTTGCCTCGTGCCACGTACTGTACCATCTCTGGCCGAGAGGGCAGGCAGGTGGCCTGATTCCTGCCGTCAACCAGTCCTGCGCCCAAAGTGATTACTGACCAAATACAACAAACACTTTTAAATTATGGAGTTTCTGATCATGCTGCACAACTTAACCTCGAATTGATTTTTTTTTTTAAAAAGGAAAGGAAGGCGAAAGACACGTTTCGGACTTTTACTCAACAATGTTATTTGCTGGCATTACAATAGGACACAGGGCAGTATTTGCATGTAACAACGCCGTGACACTCTTCCTCCTTGTGATTTTAGTGGCCTTTGAGGTGCACATTCTCTCTTAAACCTGCCTCAGTATTCGCCTTGGAAGAGCCAAGGGATACTGGAACAGGCTCTGAGAAATTTGACTTGCTTGTTGATGCCACAGTACAAGTCCCTGAACTTTCTCTCTGCTCCTAGCAACCACAAAAGCTAAAGGTTAATAAGGAATCTGTCCTTCTTAGCTGCACCTTAGTGTTAGGCCGCAAAATGTAAAAAGAAATCACATCCTAATGGATCAGTTCGACATTGCAACTTCCCACACTCTCTCTATTAGCAGCGAAATGGCTTAATTTGTGTCATATACCACAAGATGTCTTAACCACTTCTAAAAAGTCCAATTAGGGAAACAATTTTCAGTTCTATCTGGACTGGAATCAATCGCAGAAAGCGAGCAAAAAAGGTAACGTTCTAACATATTTTTCCATCCAGTTCCCCCACGATGAGGAAAATTCCCCCTGGTTGCTATGGGCTGATATAGATTTCTAGCAAAATCATAAAACTGTTCTAAGAAAATGCATTTACAACTTCGTTAAAAATAGCTGATATAAGAAATCTTCTCAAACTCCAAGCAACATATCTAGAGCCAGAGTGCAATTAGGCCTTGCCAGCTTGAGTCAGAATCCAGCCTTCCCAACACGATTTGTTTGCATCTTTGCTATTTCCGCAAGTATATTTTTTTTTCAAAAAGATCAGCTGCCATGTACTTTTTCACCACAGGGAGTCGCCAGCTAGTAATTTGTTTACCATCTCAGTGCGACACTTGCAGAATTTTATACTGCGAAGCTCAAACCTCCATTCAGGAAACAATTCGTTTTTTGAAACTGTAAAATTGAGCACATTTGTTTTTGGAGCAGGAGTCGTTGCTTGGCTGCCTCCTGTTAGCTAAGTCACAGTCTGCGTACTGCTGGGGTACCATAGCAGCAGCAGTGGTATGTACAAAATGGCACAGGCAACCGCATAGAAACTTCACCAGGAAACAGAGGAATACAAAGTACAATAAATACAGTGGTTCAAAAAAAACACACATAATAAGCAAGACAACTCACACAGTGCTGTATCAATTGGCAATTAACCAAGTCTGTTGGAACTGTTGTAGAATAATTTACACATTCTGTGACACATTGTGAATCATTCTCTATCCTGATGTCTGTGATTTCTTATTGAGCTCTGCTGCGCAGCATTTTTAAGAGGTTCAACTGGTTCATCCAGAAACAATCATTGTAGGAGCACAGAAACATTCCAAAAATTGAATACATAAACTTTAGCCTGTTAGGAAATCTGTTCCTCCGAACCCATGTCACACAAGTGTCACAAATAACTAGTACGGCAAGAAGCATATGCAGTACTTCAACCTGCACAGAGTCGAAGAACATCATCACATTCAACCAAAATAGCAGCTACAAGATTGACTGCAGAAAACAATGAATAATGGACCTGACCCACACATATGGCATTTTCTTTTTAACGACAAACTGTGGAATGAATATACTATTCAAAATACTGGATTCATTTTGCGGGTAGCACTGACGTCAGATTAATGTCGGCCCAATCTGCCTGTGGTGTTGTGCGTCTGATATGAAATCATAAATTCACGGTAATCGTGACAAACAAGTGAAGGAACCTGTAAAACGTACAATTATATTACCTCTGCAACAGTTCAGGCAATGACTGTGCGACCTGAAGCTGTCACCTCCCCATATACTTTCCTACCTCAAGTATCGACTCTTTTTAAGATTCTGACGAGGAGAATAGACAGACTCACAATCTTCGAGTCACGTCTTATATCAGCTGTTACTAGCCATTGAAAATTCAAGAAGAGCCGGCATCAGCCCAGGCTTGGTGAACTCTGATGCATGCACGCACTCCCGCACACTCCCATGATGGCATAAATGGTAAATCACATTGAACCATACAGGTCCCAGTTTTGATTCCAGGCCTGATGTTAGCTGGGACAACCTTAGTTTTGCTGCAATAAAAACAGAAAATGCTGGAAACACTCAGCAGGTCAGGCAGCATCTGTGGAGAGAGAAACAGGGTTAATGGTATGCTGGCCTTCATTACAAGAGGATTTGAATACAGGAGTAAAGAAGTCTTACTCCAATTATATAGGGCCTTGGTGAGACCACACCTGGAGTATTGTATACAGTTTTGGTCTCCTTACCTAAGGAAGGATATACTTGCCATAGAGGGAGTGCAACAAAGGTTCACGAGATTGATTCCTGGGATGGCGGGACTGTCGTATGAGAAGAGATTGAGTAAACTAGGCCTGTATTCTCTTGAATTCAGAAGAATGAGAGGGGATCTCATTGAAGCATACAGAATTATTACAGGGCTTGATAGGATTGATGCTGGGAGAATGTTTCCCTTGGCTGGGGAGTCTAGAACCAGGGGCCACAGCCTCAAGATAAAGGGTAGGCCATTCAGGACTGAGATGAGAAGAAATTTCTTCACACAGAGGGTGGTGAATCTTTAGAGTTCTCTACCCCAGAGGGCTGTGGAGGCTCAGTCATTGGGTATATTCAAAACAGAAGTCGATAGATTTCTGACTAGTAAAGGCATCAAGGGATATGGCGATAGGGCCGGTGAATGGAGTTGAGGCAGAAGATCAGCCATGATCTCATTGAATGGCGGAACAGGCTCGAAGGGCCGAATGGCCTACTCCTGCTCCTATTTCTTATGTTCTTATGTTCTTAACCTTTCAGGTCATTGACCTTTTGTCGAAACTGTTTTTAAAAGGTTCAACTGGTTCATCCAGAAAGAATAATTGTAGGAGCACAGAAACATTCTAAAATTGAAAAGAAAGGCTTGCATTGATACAGTGCCTTTCACGACCACCAGACGTCCCAAAGCGCTTTACAGCCAATGAAGTACTGTTTGAAGTGTAGTCACTGTTGTAATGTAGGAAACGCAGCAGCCAAATTGCACACAGCAAGCTCCCACAAAATAGCAATGTGATAATGACCAGATAATCTGTTTTAGTGATGTTGATTGAGGGATAAATATTGGCCAGGACACCAGGGAAAACACTGCTGCTCTTCTTCGAAATAGTGCCGTGGGATCTTTTATATCCACCTGAGAGAGCAGATGGGACCTTGGTTTAACATCTCATCCATAAGATGGCATCTCAGACTGTGCTACACTGGAGTGTCAGCCTAGATTTTTGTGCTGAAGTCTCTGGAGTGGGACTTAAACCCACAACCTTCTGACTCCGAGGCCAGGGTGCTACCCACTGAGCCACTGGCTGACACACAATATATGTATTAATACATACAACAGTTCTGACGAAAGGTTTCTCTCTCCACCGATGCTGCCTGACCTGCTGAGTATTTCCAGCATTTTCTGTTTTTATTTCAGATTTCTAGCATCCGCAGTATTTCGCTTTTGTTTTAGCTTTGCTGCAATTGGTTCCAACAGCCCAAGTTGTGGGGGGGGGTGGGGGGGGGCGGAGGCGGCAGGTGGTATGCAAGGAACTAGGGTTCCTGCTGCTGATTGTGATCCAGAGCCCCCGTCCCAAATGTGGAGGAGGAATAGGCTGTGCAGCCGGACTCCTCAGAGGAAGCTCCAACCTCTGAGGGCGCAGCTGCAGCAGAAGTAAGCGCACCCAGCACCAGCGCAGACACTCACACCTCAGGGGGACCTTCGGGACATAGAGTAGTGTTGTCACCTGGTGCTCTGGAGATTCTGGAGACAGGGACAGCAGTGGAGAGTCCTCGTCGGAGGGCGCAGGACTCTGCCAGCTCAGCTCAGCTGCGCTGCATGTCGACCCTCTGCCTTTGGGTCTATCCGCAAGAGAAGAGGTGATGGATCTCCATGCACAGATGCAGGAGTCTCTGGCAGGCTTTGTCTCCAGGGTCGCTGCGAGTGTGGAGTGAATGGAGGAGTCCATAGCGACCATGAGCAGAGCCTTTGTGGAGTCATTGGCGCATGAACGCATCACCATGGAAAGGTTGGCAACCTCCATGGAGGAGATAACTCGCCAGGATACGGAAAACATGGTGAGTGCTCATAAGAGAATGACATCTCTTGAGCAGCGTTGGCCATCTATTGAACAGAGAAACCAGACCTTCATGGAAGTCCTTCTGAGTAGGACTGCCAGTGCAGAAACGGGTCCCCATGGCCCCCTAAAGCGCAGCAAGGTGCTCTCAAGCCACTTCCAAGCGCTGGCCCCTTCTGGCCGGTGCAGCTTCAGGTGAGTGAGCAGCAGCCTGGTGCCCCTGGTGCTCATCCTGCTGTTCCTGGTTCTGCTGCTGCCGCCTCTGCTGCTGGAGATCCTCTAATGGCAAGAAGGGAAGGAAAAAAAGGCGTCCATGCTTCTCGTAGATGCCTCCGCTGAGGAAGCACTGAGTGAGGGTGGCGAGAGGGGCTTCCCAGGAGATCGCATTGGAGAAGTGTGTGAGGCTCCAACCTTCCACAGCTGTGCCTAAGCCTTGAAGAAGTAGCCCCAAACCTGCAACAACAAGGTCCTTCAACATACAAATGCTGTCCCTTTAAATCACAGCAATCCCAAATGACCTGCAGCTGACAGCAAGCAAGCCGGCAAGCTTCACGCCAGGTTTCATCAGCGGGGTTCCCCGCAGGCGTGTTTAGCGTGGGGAACCCCACAAAATCGCAACGGCCCCTGAAAATCGGCTTAAACATGGAAGTAAGTGATAATTAGTGTTCTGACGGCCAGTCCTGCCAGCAGCGGGCGGGACTGAATCGGGTCGCGGAGAAACGGCGGTCCAAAAGTCGGACGGGGCGGGGAATCAGGCAGGGGGGGGGGTCGCGACCCGCTTTTTCGGCGTTTTTCGGCCCCCGGCCGCATGAAAAGCCGCCCGACGGCTGCCAGAAAATCGGGGCCAACGTGTGAGGACAGAATTGGGCACAACTATGATTTTGTGCTTAAATAGCCTTGCTGGCAGTCACGGTCTTGGGCTCGCAGATGATGACAAGACTGTCAGCACCTCTGTGAAAACAAAGCCCAGCATGAATCAATACCTTCAGAGGTGATGGGTGGAATATTATATGTCTGTTATATAAATATTAGTCAATCTTCCATAGCATTGCACAACAGAAGCCGAGGCCTCTCTCGCCGCCATCGCTTCAGCAAGGTGATTTCAAATTACTCCTCATTATTCAATTAGAGCATTATACAGTCCTGAAAAAAGGGGCGGGGGATATGGGGGAGCTGTGCATGCTGAGGTGCAGTTTTCAGGTGAAATGGGTTAAGAGGGTGGGAGTTAATGGGACAGGACATGCAAATAAAATTCAGTCCCCATTTTAAAGTCATACATTCTGTCATGATTTTTAGGTATTTTCATTATAAATGTCGATGTCCTCATTTATAATGGAAACTTCCTATGTAAGCGTGTCACAGTGTAATTGCTCCCTCTCAGTCTACAATGCCTAGCAGGCATAAAGGTGTCACGTTCACACAGGCAGTTTTCAATATAAATGTGGATATAAGAATTTATAATGAAAAAGGTCAACAGAAAGTGTGCACAGATGTAAGATTTTTTAATATATTGCTAGTTTATCTCCTGTAGCTCTGAATATGGAGAGTCGAGACCACGTTTAATCTTTTTCTCTCTCAATCCCTCTCTTTCTCAGCTTAACAATGGTTTCTGAAGTTTATAGAGCATATAAAAGAAAAGCTATGACAGGCATTTATTCTCACACAGCCTTTTTTTTAAAAACACCCAATATAAATTCTACCTCAATTAATCTTTTAACATTTGTGTTTTACAAAATTATTTGAAGCGTAGTTACTGGGCAGAAAGTGTAAGAAGCTGAAGAAAAATTATTATATCAGTGCAGCTGTGTGAATGGTACCGATACATTCTGGGAAAATAGGTGCACTACACATGCTCACTACATAATCCAAATTCAACTCAGAGTCACAGGTCCAGGCAAAAATATTTACTCCAAGCCCAGGCTTTTGGGAGAGGCTGAGGCCTGCAAGTGAAACCTTAAATGAAGTCTTTAACAGATATAATTAAAACAATTTAATGGCTAAATTCTATTATGTTATTATGAAATAATAATGCAGCTACCGATCTGCTCAACTACCCCCTCAACACCACCTTTGATGCCCTAGTCCCTATTAATACAATTACTCTCTCTCATGCTGGCCATTCCCCCTGGTACGGCCCTCATCTTCACTCCCTTAAGTCCAAAGGGCGCAGACCTGAACGGATATGACGGACAACTGGTTTAGCCATTCACCACCAGATCTGGCTGGACCACATAAAGCATTATCGGGTCATGCTCTCATCTGCCACAATTGCTCACTATTCTAGAATCATTTTGGAATGCAAATATAAATCCCGGCTCCTATTCTCTGCTGCTAACTGTCTTCTTAAACCCCTCTCCCCTGTCTCCTTTACCCTCACCTCCGACAAGAAGTGTGAGGAGCTCATGGACTTTGTCTCTAAGATTGAGACCATCCGTTCAGCTGCCTCTGCCACTTCCCTTCCTTCCCCTAGCCCACCGGGCCAAACTTCCCCTGCCCTAGCCCTGAACTTACATCTTTCTCTAGTTTCTCTCTGATCTCCACTCATGACCTCATCTTGTCCATGAGACCCACTTCCTGCTCCTCGACCCTATTCCCACCAAACTGCTGACCACGCAACTTCCTTTTCTGGCTCCCATGTTAGCTGACATTGTTAACGGTTCTCTCTCCTCAGGTACTGTCCCCCTCTCCCTCAAATCTGCTGTCATCACCCCTGTCCTCAAAAAAACAACCCTTGACCCCTCCGTCCTAGTAAACTACCACCCCATCTCCAACCTCCCTTTCCTCTCGAAAATCCTTGAACGTGTTGTGCCTCCCAAATCCATCTTTCCCGCAACTCCATGTTTGAATCCCTCCAATCAGGTTTCCGCCCTTGCCACAGTAACGAAACAGCTCTCATCAAAGTCACAAATGACATCCTTTGTGACTGTGACAAAGGTAAACTATCCCTCCTCATCGGTCATGATTTGTCTGCAGCCTTTAACACAGTTGACCACTCCATCATTCTCCAACGCCTCTCCACCATCATCCATCTGGGACTGCACTCGCCTGGTTCCATTCTTATCGATCTACTCGCAACCAGAGAATCACCTGCAATGGCTTCTCTTCCCGCTCCCGCATCATTACCTCTGGCGTCCCCCAAGGATCTATCCTTGGCCTTCTCCTATTTCTCATCTACATGTTATAATAATAATAATTCAATTTTATTGTCATTGCACAAGTACATGAACAACAAAATGTGATCTTGCAAGTTCCCATGACTGGGAGAAGCAAAGCCGCTGCGTCGGTGCGCGCCGCCATTCCATTTCCACCATTCCTCCTGTCTGACAATCTTCAGCCCACCGCCCGGGCCTGCTCACCAGCCGCTCCTCCCGTGGCTCTTTCTGTGACCTTCTCACCAACCGCCCCTCCTCGGGGCTCCTTTCGTGACCTTCTGCACCTGGTCTTTCCCTGATGGTCACCCCTCCAGGTACTAACCAGGCCTGGCTCTAGCTTAGCTTCCAAGCCTTGCCAGTGACCCTGTCCCTAGTCCCAGGAACAGGCGACATCATCTGAAAACACAGCGTCAGTTTCCACATGTACACTGACGACACCCAGCTTTACCTCACCATCACTTCTCTTGACCCCTCCACTGTCTCGAAATTGTCACACTGCTTGTCCGACATCCAGTTCTGGATGAGCAGAAATTTTCTCCAGTTAAATATTGGGAAGTCCGAAGCCATTGTTTTCGGTCCCCGCCACAAACTCCGTTCCCTAGCCACCGACTCCATCCCTCTCCCTAACATCTGTCTGAGGCTGAACCACACTGTTCGCAACCTTGGTGATATATCTGACCCTGAAATGAGCTTCCGACCACGTATCCACAGCATAACTAAGACCGCCTATTTCCACCTCAGTAACATCGCCCACCTCCGCCCTTGCCTCAGCGCATCCGCTGCTGAAACCCTCATCCATGCCTTTGTTACCTCTAGACTCGAATATTCCAACACACTCCTGGCTGGCCTCCCACATTCTACCCTACGTAAACTTGAGGTGATCCAATACTCGGCTGCCCGTGTCCTAACTCACACCAAGTCCCATTCACCTATCACCCCTGTGCTCGCTGATCTACATTGGCTCCCGGTGAAGCAACGCCTCAATTTCAAAATTCTCATCCTTGTTTTCAAATACCTCCATGGCCTCGCCCCTTCCTATCTTTGTAATCTCCTTCAGCCCCACAACCCCCCCGAGATATCTGCGCTCCTCTAATTCTGCCCTCTTGAGCATCCCTGATTATAATCGCTCAATCATTGGTGGCCGTGCCTTCTGTTGCCTAGGCCCTAAGCTCTGGAATTCCCTGCCTAAACCTCTTCGCCTCGCTACCTCTCTTTCCTCCTTTAAGACGCTCCTTAAAACCTACCTCTTTGACCAAGCTTTTGGTCACCTGCCCTAATTTATCCTTATCCAAGCTGTGTCTTTATGCATTTCTCCACTTCACCTGATGAAGGAGCAGCGCTCCGAAAGCTTGTGATTTCAAATAAAGCTGTTGGACTATAACCTGGTGTTGTGTGACTTCTTACATTTGTCCACCCCAGTCCAACTCCGGCATCTCCACACCTTACCCTTATGTGGTTTGGTGTCAAATTTTTTGTCTTTTAATACTCCTGTGAAGCACCTTGGGACGTTTTACTACGTTAAAGGTGCTATATAAATACAAGTTGTTGTTGTTGAAATATGCATTTTTTGATTTAAAAAAAAATTGATTAAACCTTTATCTTGGACATTGGAAATTTTAGTTACTGAGAAGAAAATGTCAAATGAAAAAAAGTTCAGAAAGTGTTTTGAGTGATTTGTGGGACAAGCAAAATTCATATTAAATATAGAAAGGGAAATTTATCATGGAAATAGTTGACACAAAAAAGTATGACTAAAACATGACAACAGTGCTCACAGATGTAAGATGTTAATTAAGATTTATAAATATGATACATAGTTGTATAAATATATGTATATTATTGTATCCTACCAAACTCAATGTTCACTATTTAATCAGAAGCAATTGCAATCACATGTACCAAATGTAAAATGAAATATCTGTACATGAAGCATGTACCACTCGAACCAGGGCATTCCAAAACTACTCATTATTCATTTACAACAACATACAGCCCTGATAAAAAAACACGGGGGAAACTGTGAATGCTGAACACCTGAAATAAAGAACAGAAACTGCAAAAAATGTCCAGAAGGTCAGCTATCTTTTGAAGGAGAAAGTTAATGTGCCAAGTCCATTTTCTGTTTTAATATCACACTGAATCCTGTCCAGTGAAAAGCTGACAGGTAAATAAATTCCTCCCATGAAAGAATGGAACAGAATAGATGAACAACTGGTGCTAACTGCTTTATCGATTAGTATGATGTAAAATAAGTGCTCCAACTGAATTGGAGATTAGTTTCATTATCTGGGATGTTTATGTTGATTAGAAGCAATAGGATTCCAAGTATTGACCCTTGTGGGACTCCACATAAGAACATAAGAAATAGGAGCAGGAGACGGCCATTTGGCCCCTCGAGCCTGCTCCGCCATTCAATAAGATCATGGCTGATTTCTACCTCATCTCCACTTTCCTGCAGTAAGGCGTCTTTACTCTTATACTCAATCCTCTCGTAATAAAGGCCAACATACCATTTGCTTTCCTAATTGCTTGCTGTACTTGCATGTTAACTTTCAGAGTGCTTTATAGATCAGATATATGAAAATGGATATTGAGTATAAAGAAAACCAGTTAGTATGGATTTAAAGGGGAATAGCAGGAACAAGAGTTGAAAAGAAAAGGCTTCAGTTGGCTTTTGAAAGCAAGGAGGAAGCAAAAGGTTGTTGGGAGAGAGTTTCAGAGAGTGAGACAAAGTAACTAAAAGAGCAAAAAAGACAAGAAATGAAAAAGAAAGACTTGCATTTATATAACGCCTTCCATGACCACCAGACGTCCCAAAGCGATTCATAGCCAATGAAGTACTTTTTGAAGTGCAGTCACTGTTGTAATGTAGGAAACACAGCAGCCAATTTGTGCACAGCAAGCTCCCACAAACAGCAATGTGATAATGACTAGATAATCAGTTTTTAGATGTTGATTGAGGGATAAATATTGGCCAGGACACCGGGGATAACTCCCCTGCTCTTCTTCAAAATAGTGCCATGGGATCTTTTATGTCCACTTGAAAGAGCAGGGGCTTTGGTTTAACATCTCATCTGAAAAATGGCACCTCCAACAGTGCAGCGCTCCCTCAGCACTGCACTGGAGCATCAGCCTAGATTTTGTGCACAAGTCTCTGGAGTGGGACTTCAACCCACAACCTTCTGACTCAGAGGCGAGGGTGCTACCAACTGAGCCAAAGGTGAAGAGTAGATAAGTGTCAGAGGAGCAAAAAGTGTGAGCAGGGCCATCAAGGAAATCACTGAGGTAAGCAGCTCTAAGGCCATGGAGCCATTTAAATATTAAAACCCAAGCTTAGCACCATCTAACCAGTGCTTATTCATTTACCTAGTCTTCTATCTTACTCGTTACAACTATGGTTGTGTCCCATAGCCTAAGCTTCTTGATAATTTAAAAAACGTAATGTGGCCAATTCATGTCACAAAATATAATGGATATCTAAGTGAATATGGGGGCATAGGAAAAGAGTAGGCCTTCCATAAGAACATAAGACATAGGAGCAGGAGTAGGCCATTTGGCCCTTTGAGCCTGCTCCGCCATTCAATAAGATCATGGCTGATCCTCTACCTCATCTCCATTTTCCTGCACTATCCCCATATCCCTTGATTCCCTTAATATTCAAAAATCTGTCGATCTCTGTCTTGAATATACTCAACGACTGAGCCTCCACAGCCCTCTGGGGTAGAGAATTCCAAAGATTCACCACCCTCTGAGTGAACAAATTTCTCCTCATCTCAGTCCTAAATGGCCGACCTCTTATTCTGAGACTGTGACCCCTGGTTCTAGACTCCCCAGCCAGGGGAAACATCCTCCCTGCATCTACCCTGACAAGCCCTGTAAGAATTTTGTATGTTTCAATGAGATCACCTCTCATTCTTCTAAACTCTTGAGAATATAGGCCTAGTCTACTCAATCTCTCCTCATAGGACAATCCCCCAATCCCTGGAATCAGTCTGGTCAACCTTCGTTGCACTTCTTCAATGGCAAGTAGACCCTTCCTTAGGTAAGGAGACCAAAACTGTACACAATACTCCAGGTGTGGTCTCACCAGGGCCCTATAAAGTTGCAGTAAGACATCTTTACTCTTATACTCTTATACTCAAATCCTCTTGTAATAAAGGCCAACACACCATTTGCTTTCCTAATTGCTTGCTGTACCTGCATGTTAACTTTCAGTGATTCGTGTACAAGGACACCCAGGTCCCTCTGAACACCAACATTTCCCAATCTCTCACCATTTAAAAAATACTCTGCTTTTCTACTTTTCCTACCAAAGTGGATAACTTCACATTTCTCCACATTATATTCCATTTGCCATGTTCTTGTCCACTCACTTAGCTTGTCTATATCCCCTTGGAGCCTCCTTGCATCCTCCTCACAACTTACATTCCCACCCAGCTTTGTATCATCAGCAAACTTGGATATAATATAACTCTGAAGAAGGGTTTCGACCTGAAATGTTAACTCTGTTTCTCTCTCCACAGATGTTGCCTGGCCTGCTGAGTTTTTCCAGCATTTTCTGTTGTTATTTTGGATATAATACATTTGGTCCCGTCATTCAAATCATTGATATAGATTGTGAATAGCTGAGGCCCAAGCACTGATCCTTGCGGTACCCCACTAGTTACAGCCTGCCAACCTGAAAATGACCCGTTTATTCCTACTCTCTGTTTTCTGTCCATTAACCAATCCCCAATCCCATGAGCCCTAATTTTGTTTAATAACCTCATGTGTGGCACCTTGTCGAATGCCTTCTGAAAATCCAAATACACCACATCCACTGGTTCCCCCTTATCTATTCTGCTAGTTACAACCTCAGAAAACTGTAACAGATTCGTCAAATATGATTTCCCTTTCATAAATCCGTGTTGACTCTGCCCAATCCTATTGTTATTTTCGAAGTGCCCTGTTACCACATCCTTAATAATAGATTCTAGCATTTTCCCTACTTACCTACGCTAACTGGTCTGTCATTCCTCGTTTTCCCTCTCCCTCCTTTCTTAAATAGTGGGATTACATTTGCTACCTTCCAATCTGCGGGAATCGTTCTAGATTCTATGAAATTTTGGAAAATGACAACCAATGCATCCACTACCTCTATAGCCACCTCTTTCAAAACCCTAGGATGTAGGCCATCAGGTCCAGGGGGTTTATCAGCTTTAAGTCCCATTAATTTCTCCAGTATTATTTTTTTTACTAACACTAATTTCTGTTGGTTCCTCATTCTCGCTAGACCCTTGGTTCTCCACTATTTCCGGGAAGTTTCTTCCGTGAAGCCCCTTTCAATTACATCATAGCTGATCTGTACCTCAACTGCATTTACATTTTATCATTTTAAACACCTCGATTAGATCACCCTTCTAAACTCAAGGGAATACAGCCAGATTTATGCAACCTGTCTTCATAATTTAACCTTTTAAGCCCTGGTATAATTCTGGTGAATTTGTACTTTACCCCTTCCAAGGCCAATATATATTTCCTGAGGTGCGTTGCCCAAAACTGAATGCAATACCCCAGATAATGTCTGACCAAGGCTCTGTACAACAGCAGCATCACTTTGTCACTTTTTTAATCCAACCCCCTTGGAGATAAAGGCCAACATTCCATTAGCCTTTCTGATGACTTTTTGTACCTGTGCACTAGCTTTTAGTGATTTGTGTACTTGGATACCTAAAACCCCTTTCTCCTTCACAACCCCTTGTCTCTCACTACTAAGAAATATTTTTATTTGTCTTTCATGGATCCAAAGTGGATGACCTCACATTTCCCCATATTGAATGCCATCTGCCACAGTTTTAGCCACTCACTTAGTCTGTCACTGCCCCTTTGGAAATTTCTGCTCCCATCTATGGAACTTACTGTGCCTCCTAATTTAGTGTCATCTACAAATTTGGATACACAACTCTCTATTCCTTCATCCAAGTCATTAATATATATGGTGAAAAGCAGATCCCTGGGGAACACATCCAGCCAATCAGACAACGTTCCCTTTATCCCTACTCTGTCTCCTACCTCCCAATCAAGCACCAACCCATGTCACAAATTTACCTCCCATTTGCTTTGATTTTTGCTAATAATCTCATGTGTGGAACCTTATTAAATGCCTTCTGGAGGTCCATAAATTCAACATCCATAGACACTCCTCTATCCACCATGTCAGTAATCTTCTGAAAAATTCAACTAGATTATTCAGATATAATTATTCAGATCCATGCTGACTCTGTTTGATCAACTCATACTTGTCCAAGTGCTCAGTCGCTCTGTCTTTGATGTTAGATTCCAGTAAGGTCACCACAGCTGATATTAAACTAACAGTTCTGTTGTTATCAGGTCCCCTACCCCACCCTGCCCCCTATCCCCCAATTCTTAAATAATGAAGTGGCATTAAAATTTTCCAATCCAAAGGCACAATTTCTGAATGTAGAGAGCTATGGTAAATTATCACTAATGTATCTGCAATTTCCTCACCTATTTCTTTCAAAACTCTGGGTGGAAATAATTTCTCTATCTTAAGTCCCATTATTTTCTCCATTATCTTTTTTTACTTATATTAAATCTCAGAGACTGGGAGAAATCGCCTTTGCTTCTTTGAAAAGTGCCATGGGATTTTTTGCATCCACCTGAGAGAGCAGATGATGCCTCAGTTTAATGCCTCATCTAAAAAACAGCACCTTCAACAAAGCAATACTCCCTTGGTACTGAAATGAAATATCAGTCTGGATTATGTGCGTGTATCTGGCGTGGAGCTTGAATTGCTGTTAACTTTGATATCCTTTCCAAGTTTTTTTGTCATATTCACTCTTTAAACCTTTTTATTACTTTCTTGGTATTCCATTAGTGCTTTTTATAGCCCTCCCAGTCTGCTGGATTTCCACTTTTCCATGTATTTCAGACTATCTGTCGGTAATCTCAATGAAGGTGGGTCAGAGGATGCCAAATATCAGAGGGAAGCTTGACTGGTTTATAACCATCAACTGGAAATCACCATCCATTATATTTTTGGGTGGTAACGGAAATCCTATTTCTTCAGGTTCACTTTTTTTGGGATAAGAGCCAAGCCTCATGGCAGACATTGATAATGAAAATGCTCCACGTAGCCGATGAATGATACAGTCTTCACTGAAGGAGTAATAATTGTGACAAAACCACTGCAAATTCAGAGTATAATCTGCAGTTAATTACCAAAAAATCAATATTAATTTTGTATCTGTATATTTATGCAAAGGACATATCTTAAAAATCTACCTTAAAATTATCAACAATTAGTTGGAAATGTATAGGCAATGCAGAGGATGCAGCCGCATTTCATAGAAACATAGGAACAGGAGGCGGCCATTCAGCCCCTCCAGCCTGTTCTGCCATTTAATTAGATCATGACTGAACTGCACCTAAACTCCATTTACCCACCTTTGATCATATCCCTTGATACCCTTACCTAATAAAAATCTACCGATCGCAGTCTTGAAAATTTCAACTGACCCAGCAACCATAGCTTTTTGGGGGAGTTTATTTCAGATCATGAAAAGCTGAAGTCTTAATTACCCTTTAATAACTCAACTCCGGAACTCTCTCCCCCGAAAAGCTGTTGAGGCTTGGTCAACTGAAATTTTCAAAACTGAGATTGATAGATATTGCTTAGGTAAGGGTATTAAAGGATATGGAACCAAGGCAGGTAAATGGAGCTAAAAGAACAGATCAGACATCTAATTGAATGGTGGAGCAGGCTCGAGGGGCTGAATGGTTTACTCCTGTTCCTATGTTCCTAACTCCGACTGGTAGTCCTGACCCTGTACAATTCTACTCCTTCTTTCAGTTCTGAACTGACCTGAATCCGACTGGTGAATCACACGCTGAAATGAATTACTGCTAACAAGTCAGACATTCATTTCAGGATGTACATATTTCATTTATTTATTTCATATCATTTTAAAACTACCTCTTATACTTTCTGACCCATATATGTCATTCTTCTCCATACTAAGAATGTTGGACTTGGCACCTACAAGGTCAGTAATTTGTGTGTGTGTGTGTGCTGCTGGGAATTTGGTCTGGTCAAGACAGCGAATGGAAGTTGGGTCTGAACAGGGCTACCTCCTGGAGTCAGATCAGGCTATCCAACATTTCTGGGAGGCTACCTAAAGGCAGCTCCATGTCTCAATCTGTGAAACAGGTTTCACAGCATCTTCATTGTGCCATTTTGACCATGGTTTGCACACTTCACTGCTGAGTGGTGAAAATATTGGTCACTCCAGCAGGTTATATGTTAATTCACCTGCTTGAGTAGTGTGAACTGAGCATTATTGTAGATGGGTATTGATCGGCCCAAGTATTTTTTAGTTCATTCTCAGGACGTGGGTGTCACTGGCATGGCTAGCATTTAATGTCCAACCCGCGATGCCTTGGATTCAATTGAATGGCTCGCTAGGCCACTTCAGTGGGTTGTTAAGAATCAATCACGTTGGTGTGGGACTGGAGTCACACACAGGCCAGACCGGGTAAGAACGGCCAGTTTCTTTCCCTAAAAGACATTAGGGAACCAGTTGGGTTTTTACGACAATCCAACAACTTCATGTCCACTTTTACCGATACCAGCTTTTTATCTCCAGATTTTTAAAACTGAATTCTCAAACTTGCATCTGTGGGATTTGAACTCACGTCCTCTGGATTATTAGTCCGAGCCTCTGAATTACTAGTACAATCATGATCACTCATGGTATTGGTTATGGGACATTAAACTTGAATCAAACAAGGAGTTGGCACTTTACAGCCTTCTGGACTCAACATTGAGTTCAGCAATTTCAGACCATAACCTTTGCCCCTATTTTTTCCACATGGCAGCTGTTGATGATTCTGCCATTCCCATTTACACCTCATCCACTCATCTTTTGTTTTTTAACTTGCCCCATTACTATCTCTTTTTGCCATGCACCATCATCCCTTTTGTCATTTGGGCTAGATTTTCGTGGAGCCGTCAGGCGGGGTTTCAGGCGTGTGGGGGGGGGGGGGAAATCCTGAATTTGGGGGTCCCGACACCATCCCACCCAAAACCCCGCCCCACGTAAGTTTCAGGGGCCGCGGGTACCTGCCCCGCACTGGGACCCGTCGAACCAATTAACTGCCTGTTAACAGGTAGTTAACAGGCAGTTTTTAGCCTAATCCCTATTTTGAGGGGTTTCGTGTGGGATTCCCGATGGCTCCAAACCACGCCAGGTTAGAGCAGGCGGGCCGTCGGGTTGAAGGAGTTAGAGGGGTCACGATGTCGGTGCTCAGATGAGTGATGGGTGCATGAGTGTAAAGGTAAGTGTGTTTGCTGTGTCTAAAGTGTGTAAAGAACTTTTACTTACCTGTACTTACCTTAACAGCCTTTCTTCCTGTAGCCATCGGGAGCCCATCACTCAGCCGGAACTGAAAGCTGAACGGCTGCGATCTGTGAAAAGTGATAGCCTTCAGCTTTGAGTGCCGGTGTGAGTTCTAACTGAGTCTGTGCAGAAGGACTCATGTTTCATAGTTTCAAACAGCTGTCAAACGCTGATATTTCATCTGTCAAAAACTCTTGACAGATGAAATTTCAGTCTGTGACATCACCTGTTGCCGGGTGGCCCTTAATTGGCCTGCTGAGCCCGCTGGGCGGGCTCAACAAGGTCAAGCAAGGGAAAATCGCGCGGATTAGCCGGACGTCGAAGTAGGCGGGTCAAAAACCTGAAAGGGGAAGTCCCGCCTTCTTCCCGACAGGTTCGGGAAAATCTACCCCTTAATCTCTCCTGCCTTCCATCCTGTCCCAGATCTTCCCTTTTGTTCTTTCCTCCCCTCCCCACTTTCCCTGCCCCTACACTTGCTTAAAAATCTGTTAAATCTTTAACTTTTTCCAGTTCTGACGAAGGGTCATTGACCTGCAACATTAACTCTGTTTCTTTCTCCACAGATGCTGCCTGACCTGCTGAGTATTCCCAGCACTTTCTGTTTTTATCAAAGAGTAATTAATTTTTTTAAGCAAAATATTTACCCACAAGTAATCTTCATTGAAAACTATTAAGGCAAATGTTTTCAAGCAGGATGCCAAATTAATATTCCTCTGAAACAGATTAAGCAGGCAAGTGAAGAATGGACAATTAGGGTTGTTGTGAGGGCAGAAAGTGACATCGTGACCTTGATTTTAGTTGCTGTAAGCTGAAGTGATTGTGTGCTTCTTTTTATCTTGTGCTGAATGACAGAAGTTAAGATGCTAAGCCAGTAGAAATGGGCAAAGAAACACTATCCTTTGTAAGTCGGTTCAACTGCCAGTAAATCTCTGTTTCGTTTGTATGAGGCATTCTTCCAGCTGCAGATTTAGCCCCCAGCTATAAGGATTGATCTGAGATCATCAAAGACACTTCAGGGGAGACTTTCCTGGGTATTCAAATCGGAAAATCAGGCAGGGTCCTTTACAAGGATGTACTCCGACCTGCCCAATTTTAGGATAGGCATATGTCCAGGTGATCCGGTGTGTTTGGGCGTCAATCCAGGAAAATCTCCCCTCTTGTTAATGTGCATTTGAATTTCTGTAATATGACTTTGAAATAAAACAGTTAACCTACTGAAAATTTTAATCCTTGGGGGGTGATTTTCCCTGGATATTTTAGGCACTAAAGAGACTCTGAGGTGGCCAAGGTGGGGTCTTAAGCTGAAAGGCCAGTTTAGCCGTGTTTAGCACAAGAAGTCATCTTGGTAAAGGAATTGAATCTTGCACTAGGAACAGCCGCCCGTAGGATCAGTAAGCAGCATAACTTTCCTGATGGCGCTTATTAAAGAAAATGCACAGCATTTTGGTGGCTAACACTTGACCTAATGCCCTCTCCAAACAGCGACCAGCTGATTGGGAGTAAACTAGTTGTTGCAGAGGATTTTGAATGTGACTTAAAGGTCTATCACCTTTTAATCTTCACTTGCTGCTGGAGCTTTGAGGAGGACTTTTGAAACACATCAGGAGTCTTTCTGGGACACTTTGTCAAGACTTCACCAACACTCTTATCAACATTTATCCTGGAAATTCTCTGAGGACTTCACCTAAAAAGAGAAAGTGCTGTGCTACTCTACCTTATTGGACACCTTGGCCGGAATTTTGCCTACTTGGGCGGGTCCGGTGCGGGCGGTGTCCATGGCGGGTCGTGACCCCGCTGCTGGCTCCATCCCGCTGTACAAAATGAACTTACCTTAATGGGGCCTATTAAGCCCGCCCAGTGCGTTACCCGGCCCAATGAGATAGAGTGGGTCAAGTGACATCATTCATGACGCGTTTTCAGCCAGGATCTTTAAAAGGGACCATGGCCACATTAGATTTGAAGTTTAATTTAACATAGTGCTGTCAGTGTACTACAGCATTGGAGTGCTGCAAACACTGACAATGACTGCACAGAGGCACAGGGCTGCACCCAGGCTCTCCGATGACTCCCTCCATATGCTTATGGAGTCAGAGCATGCAGGGAGGTCCTCTTCCCTTCCCATGGGTGGAAGAGACCTCCCCAGGAGACCAAGACAGCCTGGTTACAGATTGCTAAGGAGGTCACAAGCTGGGATGTGGTCAGGAGGACCTGGCCGCAAACGTTTCAATGATCCCATTAGATCAGGAAACATTAGTACAAAGCCACATGCAACTGCATCCCGCTGTGCCTCTCATCACATCCCCATCACTCTGCCTTCCCTACCCTACTCCCGCACATCCTTACTCACACCGACATACCTTGCACCTCCACCCATCCCTCTCTATCTACATTATCACTTCCACATCTCACTAGCCACCCCTCACACTCACCCTCATCCTAGTCCAATCATACCAACTAACAACACACAAGGGTAGCCACTTGGGTGTTTTATCCAATGTTTATGTAAAGTTTTTGTTAATGTGGTGTCAAACATAAAAATCTTTATTTTCAACACTTTCCGGTCTTGGACAGATTTGTATGCACCTTTGGAAGTGGTTTAGTGGGTTGCAGTGAATGGTGAGACATAACAGTACACCCCGCAATAGTGGTGAGTGTGAAAGGAATGGCTTGGGCATTGTAGGGATGCTTTATGGTGTTGGTGTGGGGTGGTGCCAATCTGGCACATCATGTGGCAGCCATATGGGTGTACAACGTAAATTTAACTAAATCTGGCCATGATGAAGCCATCCCTGGCTTCCCGAGCAGCAATGTGCTCAGGTGCTGATGCCCTCTGTCCTGTGCAGCATCAGGTGATTGCGGAGATGGTTGGTGTTGTTGTTGGTGCTGCTGGTGTGCCTGGTGTCGCTGGTGTTGGGGCTCATCGTGGTGGGATTCTGAGGACCAAGGTGAGACAGTATAAACAGCACCCATGGTGATGGAATAGATGGCAGGTGAAGTACAGATGACAGAAGCTGGTGAGAGAGTTCTTCCAATGAGGTGAGACTGGATGGAGACTTTGCTGGAAAGACTTGCAGCCTGCAGAATCTGTGCTGGAAATGGACTGAGCAACAGCTTCTGCCTGAGGAAAGTGAACATCTGTCAGGTGGGAGCTTTTACTGTACATTTGATGCTGTCAAGTAATCAGCTGGAGCAATGGCCATGGAACTCCTGCCTCAGGTTGACAGACGTGGTTCCCAAGCTCCGTGAATCCCATGGCCGTGCAGGGAAATTAAAAAAGTAAGTGGAAAAAGCCTCTTCGATGCCTGTAAACTACCTGATAATGATTTCAAATGGGTCGCCCGCCACTGCCGGTCGGGTCGGGTCGGCTCCGCGATGACAGATGCGCCTAAGGGAAAGGCTCGTGGGAGCGAGATGACAGTGGGTTCCTGACCACGTCCTTGGAGCAGAGAAGGTTAAGGGGAGATTCAATAGAGGTATTCAAAATCATGAAGGGCTTTGATAGGGTAAATAGTGAGAAACTGTTTCCAGTGGTAGGAGGGTCGGTAACCAGAGGACACAGGTTTAAGGTAATTGGCAAAAGAACCAGAGGCGACATGAGGAAATTTTTTTTACACAGCAAGTTGTTATGATCTGGAATGCACTGCCTGAAAGGGTAGTGGAAGCAGATTCAATCGTAACTTTCAAAAGAGAATTGGATAAATAATTGAAGGGTTATGGGGAAAGGGCAGGGGAGTGGGACTAATTGGATAGCTCTTTCAAAGAGCCAGCAGAGGTATAATGGGCCGAATGGCCTCCTTCTGTGCTGTATCATTCTATGATTCTGTGTATACCTTAAGGTCTCATTGATATTGAGGTAGTTAGAAGCCTGTGGAAAAGAATTAATGAGAAACAAACCGTCTGTGCTGCTAGCTAGACTGCACAGTTTGTGTTGATACTACATGGATAGCTTTCTATTGACGCAAACTGTGAAGTTTAATTCAGCAGCAATCTCACCGGAAGGACATTTAGGTACAATGTGTGAAACCAGCTCCAAGTAGTCTCACACCACTTAGACTTTGCACCTGTGGCAATGTTGTGCAAAAGCTAAGTGTAAAAGATAAACCTGTCATCTATGGTTTAAAAAATCAATTGTAAATTTAATTTTAAACTGCATCTGGCTGTGGGTCAGCAGTGAGCAAGCGCGTTGCTCACCTCTTTTCTAGGACATAAGTAGGAGTATAGCTCGAGTAATATGCTCATCGCACCATCCAATTGATTTTCACCTCCTTTGGCACAAAGCAAAAGATGGTCAGTGCAACTACTTGGGCAAGGCAGGCCCAATGGTAATAATTCAACCCAGGGAGACCTGATACTGAAATTCCTAAGTTAGCGGAGGGCAGAAAAGGACATTTTCATCTGGGGGCAAGCCAGGAATTTCCACCAGGACTCCACCCTATCCAAAATGCCATTTAAATTCTGGTGGGGAGGGGCAGAGGGCGAGCCTTCTGCCTTGACCCCACTGTGTCAAGGGGGTGTGTCCGGGGGAGGCTGTTGCTGGGCTACCCCCAGGAATTCCTCCCGTTATACCTTTAGAAGGCTTCCACAGAACTCTCATTCCATTGAGGCCTTTGAAAAAGCCCAAGACATTGCCCAGTCTTTGGAAATTGGTCCCAGTGAGGATTGATTACCTTTTCTAATTGCTGTGTGGCTTCCTTAGGAGCTGAAGAATGAGTGGAGCAGCTGCAGCCTGATCCAATGTCCTGCCAGTAGATTGGGGTGGGTGCCACTGATACACCCTTACAGGCACCAACTGCCCACCATGACCATGCTCATGACTCTGTTTCCACAATTTGAGATGACCATCAGCATGACTGGACAGGAGTTCTGCTCCACTGCACTTATGCCAATGGAGCAGAACTCCCAGTATTCCGAGCCCTCGCTGCTGCAGTGAGTTAGAATATCTTGGAAACTTGGGTTCAAATGCAGGCCAGGTTAATGGGATAAAAGTCTCAACTCTCTGTTAGCGGTGAAAATGTTATACTGTTGATTTGTGTGCTTTCAACCTTGTGGCTAAGAATCTATGGTACCAAATGATTTATATAACAATAAATTGGCATCAGGTTAGTTATCTCATGGAGTTAGAAGTGGAAATGTGCACTGGTGCAGAAGGGATTTCTTTCTTGACATTGTAATTAACACGGATTGTCTACATCTAACTCATGCTGTACCTGGCCTGGGAGTGCTTGATGTTGGCATAGAGTCCAAAATGTGGAAATGTTTTATGTCCCAGCCCTGGGATCTCTTGCACTGAGTATTCAATGAAAAAAAACATTTGGGGAATTTGGCACATGCATTTCAATGGATTATAAATATTGTTTATTTCTTTAAAAAAAATCTATGCTAAAGACTTATTTTCCTCATAACGATAACTGGGGGAAGATTTCCTCTTGTCACTATGTATAAGTGGCACCAGAAACATTGCAGGAAGATCTCCCTGGACCCCGTGTATTTGCAACATCAGAAACACAACAGGAAGATTTCTTGCATTCACTATTTCTAGCAAAATCATAAAAGCATTCTGAAGGTTCATCTATTTTACTTCTAACTTCCAACCCTCCTTCTATTGCAATCCTTTTTGTCTTTCTCTGTTATATTTGCTATCATTCTATGGTCAATGCTCCTCTAAACTTTTCTCTCTTGTTCTTTCTAAACTTCAGATGCGCTGTCCTATACACTCTTCCTCAACATCATACAGTATTTCCCTCTTCCTGCACAATCTTAGAATCATAGAATGATACAGCACACAACTTACAGAGAAGTCCAATTATTCCCACAGCTCTGCAAATTATTACATTGGATTACATAGGATATACGGCACAGAAACAGGCCATTCGGCCCAACCAGTCTATGCCGGCGTTTATGCTCCACTCGAGACTTCTCCTATCTTTCCTCATCTAACTCTGTCAGCATAACCCTCTCTCCCTCATATGCTTATCTAGCCTCCCCTTAAATGCATCTATCCTATTTGCCTCAACTACTCCCTGTGGTAGCGAGTTCCACATTCTCACCACTCTCTGGGTAAAGAAGTTTCTTCTGAATTCCCTATTTGATTACTTGGTGACTATCTTATATTGATGCCCTCTAGTTATGCTCTTCCCCACAAGTGGAAACATTCTCTCTGTATCTACTCTATCAAAACCTTTCATAATTTTAAAGACCTCAATTAGGTCACCCCCTGAAATAAAGAATAGATTTGCCTTTCTAATCTAGGCTTTATTAACTTTAAAAATCCAATAGCACATCTTTCAACACCAGTCTCCAACCATGACTGGAGAGAACTGAATTTAAGATGGCCACCACAAATCACCTGACATCCACTACCAATGAGTTTACAGCATATATCTCAAGGTAGAAACAAACAACCAATTACAATACTTCTTACTAACACAGAGAACAACCACCCCATTCACCAATCACAATACTTCTTATTAAACATAGGAAATAATCACCACACCCCCTCAGCCTTCTCTTTTCAAGTGAAAAGAGACCCAGCCTGTTCATCCTTTCCTGATAGGTACACCCTCGCATTTCTGGTATCGTCCTTTTAAATCTTCTCTGAACCCTCTCCAGTGCCTCTATATCCTTTTTATAATATGGTGACCAGAATTGTACGCAGTACTCTAAGTGTGGCCTAACCAAGGTTCGATACAAGTTTAGCATAACTTCCCTACTTTTCAATTCTATCCCTCTAGAAATAAACCCTAGTGCTTGGTTTGCTTCTTTTATGGCCTTGCTAACCTGTGTTGCAACTTTTAGTGATTTGTGTACTTGTACTTCGAGGTCCCTTTGCTCCTTTACTCCACTCAGACTCGCACTGTCAAAGTAATAAGTGACCTCCCTATTCTTCCTACCAAAATGTAATACCTCACATTTATCTGTGTTGAATTTCATTTGCCAATTATATGCCCATTCTGCAAGTTTATCTGTCTTCCTGTAATTTGTTGCAATCCTCCTCAGTATTAACTATCCCCCCCCTCAATTTGGTGTCACCCGCAAATTTAGAAATTGTGTTTTTGATTCCAAAGTCTAAATCGTTAATATAAATTGTGAACAATTCTCCTTCAAGTATTTATTCAATTCCCTTTTGAAAGTTATTTTTGAAACTGTTTCCACCACCCTTTCTCGCAGTGCATTCCAGATCATAACAACTCGAAAAAATTTCTTCTCCTGTCGTCTCTGGTTCTTTTGCCAATTGCCTTAGATCTGTTTGTTCTGGTTACTGACCTTCCTGCCAGTGGAAACAGTTTCTCACTATTTACTCTATCAAAACCCCTCATAATTTTGATCACTTCAATCAAATCTGCCTTAGCCCTCTCTGCTCAAAGGAGAACAATCCCAGCTTCTCTAGTCTCTCCAGATAACTGAAGACCCTCAACCTTCAGCTTTTTAAAACCCAAGCAAGGGACCGCCTGTGATCCCACCACCAAACACATCTCCCCCTCCCCTTTCAGCATTCCGAAGGGACCGCTCCCTCCACGACACCCTGGTCCACTCCTCAATCACCCTCAACACCCCCACCCCTCCCCACGACACCTTCCCATGCAAGCGCAGGAGATGCAACACATGCCCTTTTACCTCCTCCCTTCTCACTGTCCAGGGCCCCAAACACTCCTTCCAGGTAAAACAGCGATTTACTTGTACTTCTTGCAATTTAGTATACTGTATTTGCTGCTCACGATGCAGTCTCCTCTACACTGGGGAGACCAAACGTAGATTGGGTGACCGCTTTGCAGAACACCTCTGTTCAGTCCATAAGGGTGACCCTCCGAGCTTCTGGTCGCCTGTCACTTTAATTCTCTGCTCTGACCTCTCCGTTCTCAGCCTCTTACACTGTTTCAACGTAAGCGCGAGGAACAGCACCTCATCTTTCGATTAGGCACTTTACAGCCTTCTGGACTCAACATCGAGTTCAACAATTTCAGACTATAACCTCTGCCCCTATTTTTTCAGGCGGCAGCTGTTGATGATTCTGCCGTCCCCATTTGCAACATTTAACTACTCCTGCCTTTCACCCTATCACAGACCGTCCCTTTTGTTCTTTCCTCCCCTCCGACCCTTTCCCTACCCCTAGTTAAAATCTGTTACATCTCTAACTTTTTCCAGTTCTGACGAAGGGTCACAGACTTGAAATGTTAACTCCGTTTCTCTCTCCACGGATGCTGCCTGGCCTGCTGAGTGTTGCCAGCATTTTCTGTTTTTGTGACCTAATCACTGTTTCCTATCTTACTTTGTCTTCTCTTTTCAATCTTGGCAGTGCTCTACGCCAAGGGCCTTGGCCCTTAACTTTGCTTCCTCAGTTTTTAAAAAAATCCTCTTAACAATTATGCATGCGCAGTTGTTTTTGTGTTGCTGCTTTAAGAATCCAATGTAAACCAGGCGGATTCCAGTGTAAACAAAACCATTTCTACATGAAGCAGTTCTGTACAGTACAGCTGTGGCATTTGTGCTTTCAATATAAAATCTGCTTGACACTATACATGGATAACAGATCCCAACAAAATCAGTGTTGTAGCAGATTCACAGCTTTGCAATTTGCAAAGTGTCAGTCAGAACTGCCAACTAGATTCTACATATAAGGCTTTAACTTTAATACTTAGTTCCAGTCAAGTTTGGCTGTGACTGTATCCCAGTATAACACCACACAGTTTATTTTTGCACCTGTGGTAAAAGTTAATCAGTTTTGTAATGTCACGTGATTGCAATAATTAATAGAATCATTGTGACCCTCAAGATCTCCATGACAGGTCAATTTGAATGTCAGCTTGGCTCAGTGATAGCATGCTCACCTCAGAGTCAGAAAATTGTGGTTTCAAGCCTCACTTCAGGACTTGAGCATATAATCTTGAGCAACACTTCACTGCACTAATGTAAGATTTAGCCTGAAATGTCTATACATGCTTCAGGACAATGAGGCAGCTGAGCGACAAATCCAACAAGTAGGAAAACACTCATGGGGAGAGACAGTATATAATAGTCTGATGAAAGGTCATCGTCAAAGGCCATCAAAATCATGTTTGACAAATTTGCTAGAGTTCTTTGAGGATGTAATGAGCAGGGTGGATATAGGGGAACCAGCAGATGTAGTGTATTTGCATTTCCAGAAGGCATTCGATAAGGTGCCACATAAAAGGTTACTGCACAAGATAAGAGCTCACGGGGCTGGGGGTAATATTTTAGCATGGCTACCTAACAGGAAACAGTGAGTCGGGATAAATGGGTCATTTTCAGGTTGGCAAACTGTAACTAGTGGGGTGCCAGAGGGATCAGTGCTGGGGCCTCAGCTGTTTACAATCTATATTAATGACTTGGATGAAGGGACCGAGTGTAATGTAGCCAAATTTGCTGATGATACAAAGATAGGTGGGAAAGCAAGTTGTGAAGAGGACACAAAGTCTGCAAAGGGATATAGATAGGCTAAGTGAGTGGGCAAAAATTTGGCAGATGGAGTATAATGTGGGAAAATGTGAGGTTATCCACTTTGGTAGGAAAAATAAAAAAGCAAATTGTTATTTAAATGGAGAGAGACTACAGGATGCTGTGGTACAGAGGGATCTGGGGGTCCTTGTACATGCAGGTACAGCAAGTAATTAGGAAGGCAAATGGAATGTTGGCCTTTATTGCAAGGGGGATGGAATATAAAAGTAGGGAAGTCTTACTACAACTGTACAGGGCGTTGGTGAGACCACACCTGGAGTACTGCATACAGTTTTGGTCTCCTTATTTAAGGAGGGATATACTTGCATTGGAGACAGTTCAGAGAAGGTTCACGAGGTTAATTCCTGAGATGAAGGGGTTGTCTTATGAAGAAAGGTTGAGTAGGTTGGGCCTCTACTCATTGGAGTTTAGAAGAATGAGAGGTGATTTTATTGAAATGTATAAGATTCTGAGGGGGCTTGACAGGGTAGATGCAGAGAGGATGTTTCCCCTCGTGGGGGAATCTAGAACTAGGGGGCATAGTCTCAGAATAAGGGGGCACCCTTTTAAGACGGAGGTGAGGAGGAATTTCTTCTCTCAGAGGGTCGTGAATCTTTGGAATTCTCTTCCCTAGAGAGCTGTGGAGGCTGGGTCATTGAATATATTTAAGGTGGAGATAGACAGATTTTTGAACGATAAGGGAGTCGAGGGTTATGGGGAGCGGGCAGGGAAGTGGAGTTGAGGCCAAGATCAGCTCAGCCATGATCTTATTGAATGGCAGAGCAGGCTCGAGGGGCCAAATGGCCCACTCCTGCTCCTGTTTCTTATGTTCTTATGTTCTAATGTTGACCTGAAACATTAACTCTCTTTCTCTCTCCACAGATGCTGAGCATTTCCAGCATTTTCTGTTTTTATTTCAGTGTATAATACAGGCGAGCATCCGTGATATCCGTTCTATCTGAATCTTTAATTGTTGCTCAGATTGTGGTACTGGGGGTTTTGCTCAATTTAGTCTGTTGGCCGAGAGGTGTTCTAAAACATTTACATAAGAAAGTGGATAGACATGAAATGGCAGCTTTATTAAGGGAATGGTAATAGTGATGTATCAGAAGAAGTTCTTCTCCCTCAAGTTGGGGTCTGTTGAAATATGATGAAGCAATCATTTTTATACCATTGAAATATAATGAATTATAAATCTCTTTTAAATCGCTGTTCGATGGCCTTAAGCTCATTAACTGTTAACAACTTATTAATTGCATGCTTTGACAGTTGATTAGAGGGAGGTCACGCTTAATTCTAGGCAAACAAGGACACAGTAGGCTGTGTAAGATAATGGCTGGTTGAAGCTAGACAGAGTGGAGCCAATCAGACTGTTTGTGATGAATTTCGGCTGATGCAAGTGTATGCGAGCAGGACCGAGCCAAAAGGAAAGAGATATAAATGAACGAGCACGAACAGAACAAAACACAGCCAATTTGAACAAGACATACCAGGCGGCGCTGCTGTCCAGGGACTCGGTAATACCAACCATGATTCTGTTAATTGTTGCTTGAATACTATGTGAATGATTGATTCTGCTAATGTTCCAATAAAGCTTTGTTATACCCAATTGGGATTGCCAAGCTGAATCACTGAAAGTGTAACCTAAGGCCAAGCGCCCCTGATATAGGGACCCTGTAACACTAGCGAGTGCTGCATTGTTGGAGGTGACATTTATGTGGTTTAGCTGGATGTTAAGATCCCATGGGACTAGTCAAAGAAACGCAGGGCGTTCTGGTCAAGATTCCCTTCAAAATAATGACACCAAAAGAGATGGATTCATTGTTTATCTCATTTTTGATGGTGGGATATAAAAATATACACTCACTGTCAATTTAAAGTAATTCACTGTTGATGATGACAGAATTTATAGCCTAGAGGGAGACCATTTGGCCCATCATGCCTGTGCTGTTGCTAGCTCTTTAACTGGAGCAGTCTACTCTAATCCCATTTGCCTGCCCTTTTATATTCTCCCTTTTCAAATACTTATCCAATTGTTTTTTAAATTATTTTACAATTTCTGTCTCAATCGCCACTGGTGGTAAAGTTTTCCATGTTCTTTTGGCCATAAGTGTAAAATCATTTCTCCTAACTTCCTCCTTGTTTCTTCTAGTGATCCTGAAATGTGCCCTTCCTACCAATTCGCTCACCATGTAAAAACAATCTTGCACTATTTGCACTCACAAAGTCCGTCATAATTTTGAAAACTTTACTGAATTCCATTCCCCTTAACCTTCACTGTTCCCAATTTTCAAACCTTTCTTATAACTATAACCATTCCTCCTGGTACCATTCTAGTAAATGTTCTCTGTACCCTTTCCGTTCGTTCTTACATCCTTCCTATAATGGGTGCCCAGAACTACACACAATACTCCAACTGTGGCCTAACTAAAGCCCTTGCATAAATTTTATATCCCTTTCTTGCTTCTATATTCAATGCATATCCAGAATCAGAACTGCCTTTTTAATGCCCTCTTTAACTTGAAAGATTTATGTGCCTGCACCCCTCGATCTCTCCGATCCTTTTTTAAAATTCATTCTCAGGATATGGGCGTCATTGGCAAGGCCATCATTTATTGCCCATCCCTAGTTGCCCTTGAGAAGGCGATGGGACTTCTTGAACCACTGCAGTCTGTGTGGTGAAGGTGCTCCCGAAATACTGTTAATCCTGCACTCTGTTAAGGATTTGCCATTTATGGCATAAGTTCCTTTCACTTTTCTTTTCCTCAGAATGTACAACCTCACATTGCTTTGCATTATACTGCATCTGCCCACGCCATTTCTTGGAATAGTTCCATGAGATCTTCATGTCCACCTGAACCATTTGCTAACCTGCATTCTTCCTCACAGTTGCTTGTCCCATAATTTGGTATCATGAGCAAACTTCTACATCATTCCTCTTGTACCTATTTCCAAATCATTTATGTAAATAAAAAACAAAACAAAAAGATACCAGCACAGCCTTGGGACACACCACTATCAACATCACACCAATCTGAGAAACATCTGTTTACCCCACTCTTTGCTTCTTGTCTCATCGCCATCGTTCCATCTTGAGGTTACATTCTCTTTAATACCATCTGCCTTTTCCATATAACAAGTCTCTTGTCTGGCACCTTTATCAAACACATGTTTCTGCTGATAATGGCAAGGGAAGGTGGCACATAACTGCAAGTCTTTCTATCTTTTAATATCAGGAACCTTTAAGTCACCAATTGACTGTCTTGTCAATATTCTGTTAGTAAAGCAAATTAGAAGCTAAACCTTCATTGCAGTAAGTTACTTTATTATAATATAAAAATAACAAACATGTTTATCATCCCAATCACTGTATGATTGCTTCAGTCTAAAACACACAATGACAGGAAATCAGTATTATACAGCTACCAACTAAAAGCTCTAACTTCTCTTTAAGTGCCTTTCTGCCTGAATCCTATTGATTTTCTCTGTACCAGGTCCTTACTGTCTGTTTTGCAACAAAGGTGATCAAGTTGAATCACCATGATATCAGAGAACCTGAAAGCTCTGAAATCCGCACGCAGCTTCATTCGGTGGTGTGCGCCATGGGGTAAGATCAATTATTTGACCGCGGTAATCAGAAGGATGTAAATCGTTTAGTGGTTAGTCGGTAGAGAGTCTATGCAATCTTCCCTGGCTGCATGTACAAGAGTGCCCCGTGTTGAATCATATTCTGTGCTCTTACTCCCACCATCAGCGCCAATCACATCATCAGCTGGTCTGCTGAATGGAGAACCCAACATTTCATGCTTTATCATTTTATCAGCATATCGTGACATTTTCTTCCCATTTTTCTCACAGCAGAAACTTTCCAAAACTCTGAGCAACGTGGCTAACCTTTCCCCAAACAGCAGGCGCACGTAGGGTTCACCTTTAATATTTGTCAGTTCTTCCCCTCACACAAAGAAAGGCCGAGGCTCAGCAAATTCATTCACGCAGAAAGCTAGCCGATCAGAAGAAGGCCCTTGAAGTTGCACACAAGTATCCTCAGGTGATAGAGGGCTTCAGAAGGTTCCACATCACTTTTCAAATGACAACGAAAAAAAAATCTAAATAGACGCTCCACGCTAATGCCTGCTAATCTAGTTTTGCTGAAACCTGCAGATGGGACAGTGCATGACATGCAGCTCTGGAAATGGGAATGTTGGGAATCACAGATCTGACCTTTCCTTTTGAGAATGTGAGTGGGGTGTGCCGACATTGACAGAGTATCCATCACAGAGAAAGAACCTGGAGAAACGAGTGGCAGCTAACTGACGTTACTTTGTTATTACAGTATCATCCCTGGTTCAATACGTTTTTAAAAAATTTTCACTGATACTTTTCTACACGACTGTTACATTAAAGGAGCGATTTCAATTCTGAAGGTGAATTGTTAGGTTAATAAGAGCTGTTAGAAACTAAAGATGCCTAAAAATGTACAGTATATGGTTATGCGATCAAAACTGTGACGCGAAAAATGCTGTGTTTAAATGGTGATGTTCGAATTGCAGATGGAAAGTCTCCTTGGGACAGATAAATGCTTAGAAGTGCTACTGTTTTGGTTTCCTACGGAGGGTAATCTCCCTGTTGCTAAGCGATTATCTGTTGTTTTTAGGTTAAGACTTGAACCTTGTTTATGTATTTTATGTATAACGCTAAGGTAGGATTTGAAGTTGGCTTAACAGAACTGCTTGCGAAGATAACGGAAGGAAGTTTGGGGAAGTTAACAAATATTTGCTACATCATAACGGAGGTAACACTCTGAAGCGAACAGGTTTCTGGTTGGGCCTCTTGAGATCAAAGGAGGATACGGATGAAAGAGATAAGACATGAATTCCACAGGAAGGAAACCCTGGGAAAATATAAACAGAGAAAGACAAGTGACCAAAATCGTAAGACATCTTTAGGGGGGGCTTTGACACAAGAATCGAGACAGAGAATTAGAAGTCCCATTGGATATTAAGGTTTATGGGGAACTTCTATAGGTCAAAAGGTCTTGTCAATATCCAGGTTCAGGCCCATCCCTAAAAGTAGAATAAGTGACCTCCCGAAAGCTTGTACTCACAGACGGAAGAGAAAGAGAGAGAGAGCTTGTACTCAGACGGAAGAGAGAGGAGGCTTTAGGCGAAAGGAAGAAGAGAATTGCTCACGTGTGTCAACCATCTGTCCGATCAGATCGGAATCAGCTTCTTGTCACGGTCGTATGTTTTTGCTGTATAACTAATAACTAATGTGTTATATTCCGACTTAAACTCTGATTAAACATACACCAACATTTATCCCTCAAACAACACCATTAAAAAAGAACAGATTATCTGGTCGTTCATCTCTTTGCTGTTTGTGGGAACTTGCTGTGTTCAAATTGGCTGCTGCATTTCCTACATTACAACAGTGACTACACTTCAAAAAGCACTTCATTGGCTGTGAAGCGCGTTGGGATTTACCGAGGTCGTGAAAGACGCTGTAAATGCAAATCTTCTTTCTTTAACTGCAACTTTCTCTCGTGTCCATATATGTGCTGTGCTGCTACTTCACAGTAATATTAATGCCTCATATTTGCCCTTCACTTTATGTCAAGCACCTTCTTCTGGATCTCCTGCCGGGCCCTCCAAGTTGCGACGTGCCGCCGCTGCCTGACCCGCTGCCATCCTGAATGCCTACTTTGCACGCCAGGGGGATAAACAACTCTGACTGAAAATGTGCTCGGCTTCATTAATTAGCAATTGCAGATCCTTATTGCTAAAACTGCTTTGCGTAGCCACTTCCAATGCAGGTTCCCATTCCGCAACTAGTCTTGCAGACTGCTCCCAATTATACAGGGATCAAGTGGCTCATTTAACATGAAAAGATTATTTGTGCAGGTGTGTTGTGATTAGCCGCTATTTTTACAGGGTCGATAGCCAAATTGCACTTCTACTAGTTGGCACCAAAGGACAATTGCCGCAATTTAATTTGTGTTTCATTAAAATCACCCAGTCAGAAGAATGCCAGCCCCAAATCATAATTTCCCAAGACCAAGGGACATGATTTCTCCTTTGCAAAGACGAGGAAAAACTGTAAATGTTCCACTTTCTGCCACCAGAAGTCGCAAGTGAGCTAAGTAGCAGCCTCTAGTGTTTGACCGTAGGTACTGCATTGCTGCGATTTATGGCCATTTCCCACCTCCATTAGAAGTTTCATGAACACACAAATATTAGCCTTCATTTCACTCCCCCAAAAAATTAAAGGCAAAATGCAAACAGAATGGGTTTTAAATTTAATTGAAATTCCACAAACAAATGGTGGCAAAAGTAACACGTGGCACATTTTTGCAAGTAGGATTTCCTTCTTTTTGGGTCCTTGAGTTATGAAAGTGTCCACAGATTGGGGAAACCCCATCATGATGGTTTTCTCACCAATATAGAAAACTCTTTAGATATAAAACCAATGCATGTAGAGTCCTCTTCTACCTCTCCCCCATTAGATTTATCTCTGTAATTCAGACCTGCATGAAATAGCGTTATCATTGATTGGAAGAAGCATATTTGGCAGCAGATGCTCTTTCAATGTAATGGGCGCTCCCAGAAAAACTGGGAAAAGTTGTTTCTTCTTGATAAAATATTTTTGCATTTTTGATATCTTCTTGAGCCTGTGTCTGATAATGTCTTGCGAAAGTCCTTGCTTGGGTGAGCATTCTAATATGTCAGACTCTGGCCAGCTATCATTCAGCTAAGTGGTGTTTAATATCCTTCCCGGTCTTGCATGCCATTCTCGCCACTTGCGCACAATTCAAAGTTGGTATTAAGGTTGACTAGCATCGGAGTTTCTTGATCAGCATCCAAGTCAGGCAAGGCCCAGATGCAAAATAAAGCTCCTGCCACTCTGCATCAGCAAATGTACTTCAAAAACTAACATTAGACAGGCACTCTAAGGGCACCTGTGTGACAGTACAATTTCTTACATCAATACTACTCTTGTGATCTCCAAGTTAATCTGGTAATTTAGTGCCAATTCTTACCGAAAATGGCAGTTTTGTGCTGTAGACACGTGGCATTAGAACCATGGTTTGGTCTATCCGTATTCACTTCATTCATAGGACCCATATATTCAAGAAGGAGTTAGATATATTTCTTAAGGCTAAAGGGATCAAGGGATATGGGGAGAAAGCAGGGACAGGGTACTGAATTTGGATGATCAGCCATAATCGCATTGAATGGCGGAACAGGCTCGAGGGGCCAAATGGCCTACACCTGCTCCTATCTTCTATGTTTCTATAAAGCCATTGACTTTGAGTTCCAAGATTTTCATCCCATCTAGTGTCCGGACACAAACAGCGAGCGTCAAGGTATCAAAACATGACAAAGAATGAAAAAGGCGGAAACAATGGAGTAGATTTTTGTCATTCACCTGGCTGGTAATCTGGCAGGATGGATCATCTGCCCCTTATAGAACACGCTTGATTTACATTCCATTGAATCAATGGAATGAGATACGGACAGGTTCTATAAAGGGCCGGTCATCTGCCCTGCCAGATTACCACCCAGGTGATGAAGGCAAAAGTCTGCCCAATGAATTTGCATTAATATAACACCTTATCACATCCTCAGGATGTCACAACGCGCTTCTCATCCAATGAATTATGTTTGAAGTGGAGTGACCGTTGTTAGGTAGGCAGATGTGGCAGCCAGTTTGCACAGAGTCAGAGCCCCAGAATAGCAATGGGATGAATGGCCAGTTAATCTGTTTTTGCTGGTGATGGTTAATAGAGGAATGTTGGCTGAAAGACCTCCGTGCTCTTCTTCGAATCGTGCCTTGGAATATTTTATGTCCAACTAAACAGACAGAACAGAGCCTCGGTTAAATATCTCATCCAAAACACGGCATTTAAAACACTGCGTGATAGTGCAAAGTGTCACTTCAGATTATGTGCTCAAGTCTTGGAGTGCAGGCAGCTTGAATCCACAACCTCTGACTATTATATCATTGTTCATAGAATAATATCTAACTGCTCATAAATTGAAATATTGCTCAGAAACTATTACTTTGCATGTGGCACAGAAAATCATTACAGTAACTTCCTTTCTAGAATCAAGCAACAACTGTCAGTATGAATTAAATGTAGTTTATTTAGGCTGCTGCTATGCTACTGCTTTCATTTCAATGCAAAATAATTTCAAGTGTGCAATGGCACTATAGCTTGCGTGTCTAGTTGGCAAGCTGATTGTCAAACGCACTAAAGGAGGTTTTGGGAGACCACATTTAATGATTTGTCTCTCTTGACTTGTAATGCAACTAACTGCGCTGCAGTGCAAAGGTACTGTCACAAAAATAAAGCATTTTCGTCTAGTTTTAGCTTACTGGCAGTTTCTTTAATACAGTCACAATACATGAGGTCTCCAACAATGCATCAGCTGTGACCCCAGTGATTACACCAGAATCTCACCCACTTAGTCCTCCAAGAGTTGGCGGGGGTCAGAGGAACAGTATCTCACTAGTAAGGAACCAGAAGGGACCCATGCCACTATGGGCACTACTCTGCTTGTCCCATGTGGCCAGATAATCTGCCACCTGCCATCCATCGGAGGGGGGTGCCTAGACCCATCCCCATTAATGTCCCACCTATCTCCCCTTTGACCCCGTGTTAGGAGGCAGACAAAATGTGTCATGAATCTTAACATTCATGAAGAAATGACTCATGAAGTAACACTGGGCGGCCAGCTGGTGGCGCCATCCAAGGAGTATAAATACTCGGGCGTGGGCCCAGCTTGCTCAGGACGTTTTTGTAACCAGGAGCTAGTGATGTAACTAGGATCTCATGGTTGCGAAACAGTTGATTAAAGCCTTGTTATATACTAGAGGTCAGTAGTCTTTTTACATCAAAATGTTTTATCTTTCTTCATCTCTGTCGACGTTGACCACGTTGGCCACCAGTCCCCCATCATCTCACATTCAAAGCTCTTATATTTGTGTCTAAGTCCCTCCCTATTTCTGTAACTTCCTGCAACATTACAACCTTACCCAAACTCTCCATTGCTCTAACTCTGGCCTCTAGTGCATTCCATCACCCGTCCTCCTACCATTGGCAGCCGTACATCAGCTGCCTAAACCCCACACTCCAGAATTCCCCTCATAAATCTTCTGATTCTCTGCCGCCCTTTCTTAAGGCCTTCCTTAAAACCCACCTCTTTGACCAAGCTTTTGGTCACCACTCCTAATCTTTCCTTTTTTGGCTCATTGTCCATTTTTGCTTACGGCTCTGTAAAGGACTTTCTCTCTGTTAAAAGTACTACATAAATGCAAGTTGTTAGAAAATCATTTGAAGATTTGGTTAGTACTATATCTACTGGGAATGCATGTATATTATATGACTTATGTATTATCTTGTTTAATCTGTTCAATAAATTCACTATTATTTAAAAACTGATGTTGCGAAGGTGTAATTTTGAAGGTGTAATAAATGTTCTGCGGAGGCGCCATTTACAGAAAAAAGATGGGTTTGCTATCCTGGCCTAATTACCAAAATTTTACCTAGATAAAGTGGCTAGTGACGATACTCTAGAGATTGTAGGAAGGTGAGATTAATCTGTGCGAGTAACCTCAAATACAGAAGCTGAAGTATCCAGTGTAAGAGGGACAGAAAAGACTTAAAAACATCACAGGTGCATTATACAATATACAGCTGATCCAGGTGTGATGGAATACTCTCCACTTGCCCAGATAAACCTTTATAAAACACTGGTTCGGCCTCAACTGGAATGTTGTGTCCAATTCTGGGCATCGCACTTTAGGAAGGATGTGAAGGCCTTAGAGAGGGTTCAGAAAAGATTTACGAGAATGGTTCCAGGAATGAGGGACTTCAGTTACACGGATAGACTGGAGAAGCTGGGGTTGTTCTCCTTTGAGCAGAGAAGGTTGAGAGGAGATTTGATAGAGGTGTTCAAAATCATGAGGGGTCTGGACAGAGTAGATAGAGAGAAACTGTTCCCATTGACGGAAGGGTTGAGAACCAGAGAACACAGTTTTAAGGTGATTGGCAGAACCAAAGGCGACATGAGGAAAACCTTTTTTACGCAGTGAGTGGTTAGGATCTGGAATGCACTGCCTGAAAGGGTGGTGGAGGCAGATTCAATCATGGCTTTCAAAAGGGAATTGGAAGTACCTGAAGGAAAAACATTTGCAGGGCAACGGAGTAGCAGGACTAGCTGAAGTGCTCTTGCAGAGAGCCAGCATGGGCTCGCCGGGCCTCCTTCTGTGCTGTAATCATTCCATGATTCCATGATTCTAGTGCAGCTGCAACAACAGTCAAGAAACTCAACATCATCCAGGACAAAGCAGTCCACTTGATCGGCATCCCATCCACCACCTTAAACGTCCACTCTCTCCACCACCGGTACTATCTACAGGATACACTGCAGCAACTTGCCAAGGCTTCTTTGAAGCACCTCCCTAAACCAATGACCTCCAGTACCTAGAAGGACAAAGCCAGCAGGTGCATGGGAACGCTATCACCTCCAAGTTACACACCATCCCAACTTAGACACTTGCATTTCTACAGCGCCTTTCACGACCATCGGATGTCTCAAAGCACTTTACAGCCAATGAAGTACTTTTGGAATGTCGTCACTGTTGTAATGTGGGAAACACAGCAGCCAATTTACGCACAGCAAGCTCCCACAAAGAGCAATGTGATAATGACCAGATAATCTGTTTTTGTTATGTTGATTGAAGGATAAATATTGGCCAGGACACCGGGGATAACTCCCCTGCTCTTCTTCGAAATAGTGCCATGGGATCTTTTACATCCACCTGAGAGCGCAGGCAGGGCCACTGGAGCATCAGCCTAGATTTATGTGCTCTAGTCTCTGGAGTGGGACTTGAACTCACAAACCTCTGACTCAGCAGGTGGGTGTGCTACCCACTGAGCCACAACTGACTTAGTGATATATCGTCATTCCTTCATCGTCGCGAGGTCAAAATCTTGTAACTCCCTACCTAACAGCAATGTGGGAGTAATTGGACGGGAGCAGTTCAAGAAGAAGGATCACCACCACCACCTCAAGGGCACCTAGTCCCTAGCAATAAATGTTGGCCTTGTCCTGAGAATTAATTTTAAAAAACAGGAAGCCTCTAAGCCTAAGACTGGTATCTGTAGTATAACTGCAAGTTAATTAGTACAGCTTCCAAACTAGGGAGTGAAATTGGTCTTTGCTCTCATAGCGGGTCGGTATCCCGTTACACACCACGCTTGACGTAAGTGTTGTATAAACTGAGCGACCGATTTGCTACGAGCGCAATACTAGCGAAGAACAATTTCACCCCCCACCCCACCAAGGATCAAATCTGCACCACATTATTTTAAAATACTACTTAACTAGATTATAAAACAACACTAAAAGTAAAGAATTTATTTCCAAAAACAGCATGGGCTCGATTTTCAGTGTGCCGTGGAGTCGGGATTGGAGGCGTGCGGGGGGTTAAATTCCCGAAATCGGGGGTCCTGACCTCATCCCGCCCCTAACCCGCCTCCATGTCAGTTTCAAAGGAGGCGGGTACCCGCCCCGCACTGGGACCCGTCTACCCGAGGCGGGAAGGGATTAGTGCCAATTAACTGCCTGTTAACAGGTAGTTAACAGGCAGTTTTTAGCCTAATCCCTATTTTGAAGCTTTAACTGTGGGATTCCCCACGGCTCCAAACCACGCCAAGTTGGAGGAGTCGGGTCGTCGGGTTGAAGGGCTTGGAGGGGTCGAGATTTTGGTGTTCAGGTGATTGATGTGTGCATGACTGCAAAGGTAAGTGTGTTTGGTGTGTCTAAAATGATTAAATAAGTTTTACATACATTTTCTTACCTTTTCAGCCTTCCTTCCTTTAGGTTCGGGGAATCCCTCATCTCACCGGCACAGAAAGCAGAATGGCTGCGATCAGTCAAAAGTGACAGCCTGCAGCTTTCTGTGCAGGAGAGATTTCTAACTGAGTCTGTGGAGAAGGACTCAGGTTAGAAGTAAGACTGTCAGTGTTTGACAGCTTCAAACAGTTGTGAAACGCTGATATTTCATCTGTCAAAACCTCTTGACAGATGAAATTTCAGTCTGTAATGTCACCTGTTGCCGGGTGGACCTTCATTGGCCTGCTGAGCCTGCTGGGCAGGCTCAACAAGGTCAATCAAGTTAAAATCGCGTGGATTGGCTGCATCTCGATGGAGGCGGGACTACAACCCCGAAAGTTGTAGTCCCGCCTCCAACTCGACTTCTGAATGAAAATCCAGCCCCATGTTTTACTACATTATACAATATGTGTAAACATTTAAAGCAAAAGAAAACTAAAAATAAATTTAATCTAAATCTGCTCAGAAATAATAACCAGATATTGTCATACAAGCCTGTGTGGAGTTTGCACATTCTCCCCGTGTTTGCGTGGGTTTTCTCCGGGTGCTCCGGTTTCCTCCCACAGTCCAAAGATGTGCGGGTTAGGTTGATTGGCTATGATAAATTGACCCTTAGTGTTAGGGGGATTAAATACGTGGGGTTACGGGGATAGGGTGGGATATGTGTCGGTGCAGGCTCGATGGGCCGAAATGGCCTCTATCTGCACTGTGTGATTCTGTGATGTTCTGTGATGTCTGTGAAGCCACGAAAGATACCAACAGCGTATTGTAAATAAGCTGTTTGATTTTCTATGCAGTGGGTGGTATCACTTGCATTATGTTTCAGAGGTGTTATACTCTTGGGAATTGCACACAAGCTGCTACATCCAACCAGATAAATGAGAATTGCCTTATTGAGCAGATTATGAGATTGCATGAGCACCAGACTCTGTTTATTACAGGCAACTAGTTTATTGAATTTTAGCCATTCAAATTATGGAATGTTGTTAAAATGATATGTCTTCACCCTTTAACTGCTGTTGTTGTTACTGACTGACAAGACAGGATTAAAATTTGGAACTATTCCAATATATACATATATGTATAAAATAAATATGAAATATCCATGCTAGGACTGCTGTTGTTCAGCATAAACATAAATGATTTGGACTCAGAAATTGGAGGTATGGAGTTGAAATTTGCTGATGATATTAAATTGGGGATAAAGCTAATAATGTGGAGGGCTACACCAAACTACAGGAAGACATAAATGAGCTAGCAGTGTGGGCGGCTCAATGGGAAATTAGATATAGTTAAATGTGAGGTGGTTCATCTTGGTAGGAGGAATAAGGAGGCCACTTATTCCTTGGAAGGTAAGAAACCTAAATGGGATAGAGGCGCAAAGAGATTTGTGAATACAAGTAGATAAATCGCTAAAAGTAGCAACACAAGTTGATAAGGTCACAAAGAGTGCAAACGTGGTACTATGGCTTATAGCTGGGGAACAGAACACAAAAGCAGGGAGGTAATATTAAATTTATATAGAACCTGGGTTAAACCACACTAAGAATACTGTGCACAGTTCTGGTCTCCATACTACAAAAAAGATTTTGAAGCACTGGAGAAAGTGTTGAAAAGATTTACAAGGACGATACCAGAATTGAGAGGTTGCAAGTGACAGGAAAGATTAAGCAGGCGGGGGCTGTTCTTGGGGAAAAAAGACTAAGAGAAGACCTGATCGAGGCCTTTAAAATTATGAAGTGGTGTGCCGATAACAACCTGGCCCTTAACATCAAGAAAACCAAAGAAATCATTGTGGACTTCAGGAAGTCTAAAGGCGGAAGTCACACCCCCATCCACATCAATGGGGCTGTGGTGGAAAGGGTGGACAGCTTTAAGTTCCTCGGAGTCCACATCATGGAAGACCTCTCCTGGTCCCTCAATACCTCCTCTCTGGTGAAGAAGGCCCAGCAGCGCCTATATTTCCTAAGGAGGCTGAAGGGATGTAACCTGTAACCCCTGATCCTCTCTAACTTTTACCGCTGCACAATAGAGAGCATCCTGACAAACTGTATCACAGTATGGTTTGGCAGCTGTAGCTACTATGACCGGAAAGCCCTGCAGCGGGTAGTCAAAACTGCCCAACGCATTACCGGCACCCGGCTACCGACCATAGAGCACATATACCAGAAACGCTGTCTACGGAGGTCACGGTCCATCATCAAAGACCCTACCCACCCCAGCCACAGTCTGTTCGCCCTCCTGCCATCTGGGAGACGCTACAGATGCATTCGCACCCGTATGACCAGATTTAGGAACAGCTTCTTTCCCAGGGCTGTCATCCTACTGAACTCCACAAATAAACTCTAAAGCCTGCACATCTGCCAATGCACTTTATTATGGTTATGTTTATGTTAATATACTACAAGCCAAATGTATGTTGAATGTTTAAATGTCTTAATCTAAATGTACACTCTCGGGAGCCGCAAGCCTACATTTCGTTGTACTGCACTTGTGCACTAACAATGACAATAAAAGTTGATTTGATTTGATTTGATTTGATTTAATGCTGTGCTTGAATGTTGTATACTGATTTGTACTCAATATAAATAAAACACACATAGGATGGATGTGGAGAAATTGTTTCCACTTGTTGGGGAATCCAGAACAAGGGGGCATAAATATAAGCTATCCATTAACAGATCAAATAAAGAATTTAGGAGAATTCCTTTACACAGAGCGTGGTGAGAATGTGGAACTCGCTGCTGCACGGTGTGGCTGAGCCAGATAGCAGTGATGCATTTAAGGGGAGGCTTGATGCACATATGAAGGAGAAGGGAATAGAGGTTTATGGGGGCAAGGTGGGAAGAGGTAATTAGAGTGGGAGGAGGTTCGTGTGGAGTATAAACACTGGCATAGACCAGTTATCACCGAATGGCCTGTTTCTGTGCTGTAGATTCTATGTAATTCTATGCAATGTCAAGTATCCCCTCTAACTCCTCATCCACGGTAGCATCCTAGTGAATTTATACTGCACCTATTCTCTTGTTTTTATATCCTTCCTATAACGAAATACACAATACAGTAAACTCTTGTTTAAACGGCACTTAATCATCCGGAATACTTTAACAACCAGCAAAATAGATAACCGGCAATCTTGCCAAATCCATCCAGCACTCGTTTTGCCCAGCCCGAGTCTCCCGCGGTGGCCGAGTTAGTCAGTGGTTTTTATTTTTGTTTGTGTTAAAAATTGCCTACCTCTCTGTTACCCAGAATTTTTCATCGACCGGCACCATCCTGGTCCCATAGGTGTCGGATAAGAAAGAGTTTACTGCACTCAGACTGCAGCCGATTTAAGGTCTTGTACAAGTTCAAGATTGCCTCCTTGCTTTTATATTTTATCCCTCCAGATACAAAACCAAGGATTCCTTTCGCCTTTGTTTCCATGGACTTTCCCACTTTCACTGCTACCTTTAATTACTGTGTATCTGCACGCCAATATCTCTCTGCTCCTCTATTCCACTAAAATGTTACCACTTAAGACGCATTTTCCTTTCCCTATTTTCACTTCCAAACTGTCTCACCTCACAATTTTCCACGTGCCACCGACCTGCCCATTCTGCTAGCCTGTCTATGGTATCCTGTAATCTTTCATGGTCCTTGTCACAAATTGCCATACCCCCACTTTGGTGCCATTACCAAATCTCAATACTGTTCCCACGGTTCCTAAGTACAGATCATTTATGTTTATTTAAAATAAAATTAGAGAATTCTGTAAATGCCCAGATTAGTCAGCATCTAAAAAAGTAAAATAGGTCAACACTTCCATGGGAAGACTATCAGAACAAAATGGTGATGGAATGTCCCACCATAAACTTTGGATTGTTCTTTCTAATAGTCCTGTAGACAGTCCTATTTCATGTCTGGACTATTAAATGAAATCTATTGTGCACACCTCTAATAGCAAACTGCTTCATACCAATTTTAAGGAAGTTTAAAAGATTGATTTCAGAATTTTCCTTCAGCCTAAATGAAATCAGTTGTGCTGAAGTTTGTTTGCCCACTGCATAATCACTACTCTCTCATGATTACTGGAAGAATCAATTTCATTTAGGTCAGTCTGCATGAGCAAAGTGATTTCAAATCAAATGAACTGGAAGCACCAAATTTGACGGGTACATAAGCAAGACTGAATTAATGCCAGTTTCAGACTATTTCAAATGAGGAATTGCTACGCATTCTCTGCAGGGCCGTGAACCTTTATGAATACAAAACAAAAATGCCACTTGACAAAAGTCAATTCCACTCGTGATGAAATTACATTCAGCGTGGCTTGCTGGCTGGTTCTTTGTTAGCACACAAATGTTGCGACTTTATCAGTACACATATTTTGGATGTCTTGTTACTTCCAGAAGGATGTTTGTACCATAACAACTCCTATAGGATTCCCTCCCTAACTTTATAAACATTGGAGTACAGCTCTGTCTGGGTGACGGATTTGTTCAATTAGTAATGAAACATATTTTTTTTTATTACATCCTCCAAACTAAAGAACAGAGCAAATATAGGATGTTCCATCATATTTGGCTCTTTCAACAATGGTATACAGGTCGCAGGAACTACTTCATAAATTATACTTGAAAGCTACATGCTTTAATAGAGTTAATAGAGATTTATTTGCCTCTCTCCATCCTTCTCTCCTTGTCTGCTGCTTCTCCCTGCCTCTCTACCATTGTATACACATTCTTCCTCAGAATATTCCATCTCCTAGCTTACTTGTCTCATTCTTGCATCTTGAAAAGTGAGTCCCTCTCTAAACTGAAGGGTTCACCAATACGATATAGACGGAGGTCCCAGTGCTGATCACACTGCAGGTGGACTGCAGCAGAGTGAACCACCTGGCAAAATTTACATCTAACACACATCTACGTTTAAAGAAACATTTTCTATAAAGCTGGCCTTCTGATCACTGCCACCATCTTCACACTTTTTCAAAGTCTGGGTGGCTAAATATAAGTTTCTTCGCTCAACGGTGTCAGTTCTCAGTGTTTCTCTTCCCACCCCAACAGCTTGAGCTATTTCCTCTTCTTTTTTGGTTTCATTCCTGCCATGTGCAGGGGTGCAGGGGTGCAATTAAAAAGGATATTAGGAAAGCATGCAAAATTCTTGGCAAGTAAAATCAAGGAAAACCCAAGGATGTTTTATATAAATATATTAAGGATAAGAGGATAACTAAAGAAAGGGTCGGGCCTATTAGAGATCATGAGGGTAATCTGTGTGTGGAGGCGGGAGACGTCGGTAGGATTCTTAATGAATACTTTGCGTCTGTTTTCACAAAGGAGAGGGGCGAAGCAGACATTGCTATCAGAGGGGAGGAGTGTGAAATATTAGATGAAATAAACATAGTGAGAGAGGAAGTATTAAGGGGTTTAGCAGCTTTAAAAGTGGATAAATCCCCAGGGCTGGATGAAATGTATCCCAAGCTGTTAAGCAAGCAAAAGAGGAAATAGCAGAGACGCTGGCCATCATTTTCCAATCCTCTCTGGCTTCAGGTGTGGTGCCGGAGGACTGGAGGACTGCTAATGTGGTACCCTTGTTTAAAAAGGGAGAAAAGGATAGACCGAGTAATTACAGGCCAGTCCGCCTAACCTCGGTGGTGGGAAAATTATTGGAAAAAATTCTGAAGGACAGGATAAATCTTCATTTAGAAAGACACGGATTAATCAAGGATAGTCAGCACGGATTTGTTAAGGGAAGGTCGTGTCTGACAAACTTGATTGAATTTTTTGAGGAGGTAACAAGGAGGGTAGATGAGGGTACTGCGTTTGATGTAGTGTATATGGACTTTAGCAAGGCTTTTGATAAGGTTCCACATGGCAGACTGGTCACAAAGTTAAAAGCCCATGGGATCCAGGGCAAAGTGTCAAGTTGGATTCAAAATTGGCTCGGAGACGGGAAGCAGAGGGTAATGGTTGATAGGTGTTTTTGTGACTGGAAGGCTGTTTCCAGTGGGGTTCCGCAGGGCTCAATACTAGGTCCCTTGCCTTTTGTGGTATATATCAATGATCTAGACTTGAATATAGGGGGTATGATTAAGAAGTTTGCAGATGATACTAAAATCAGCTGTGTGGTTGATACTGAAGAAGGAAGCTGCAGGCTGCAGGAAGATATCAATAAATTGGTCAGGTGGGCAGAACAGTGGCAAATGGAATTCAATCTGGAGAAGTGTGAGGTAATGCATTTGGGGAGGGCTAACAAGGAAAGGGAATACACATTAACTGGTAGGACACTGAGTAGTGTAGAGGAACAAAGGGACCTTGGAGTGCATGTCCACAGATCCCTGAAGGTAGCAGGACAGGTAGATAAGGTGGTTAAGAAGGCATACGGAATGCTTGTCTTTATCAGCCGTGGCATAGAATACAAGAGCAGGGGGGTTATGCTTCAACCGTATAAAACACTAGTTAGGCCTCAGCTAGAGTACTGTGTGCAGTTCTGATCACCATATTATAGGAAAGATGTGATTGCACTAGAGAGGGTAGCGAGGAGATTTACAAGGATGTTGCCGGGAGTAGAGAATCTTAGCTATTAGCTGGGTTTGTTTTCCTTGGAACAGAGGAGGCTGAGGGAAGACCTTATTGAGGTGTATAAAATTATGAGGGACCTCGATAAGTGGATAGAAAGGACCTATTTCCCTTAGCAGAGGGGTCAAAAACCAGGGGGCACAGATTTAAAGTAATTGGTGGAAGGTTTAGAGAGGATTTGAGGGGAAATTTCTTCACCAAAAGGTTGTGGGGGTCTGGAACTCACTGCCTGAAAGGGTGGTAGAGGCAGGAACCCTAACCACATTTAAAAAGTACTTGGATGTGCACTTGGGATGCTGTAACCTGCAGGGCTACGGACCAAGAGCTGGGAAGTGGGATTAGGCTGGATAGCTCTCTGTTGGCCAGCGCGGACACGATGGGCCGAAATGGCCTCCTTCCGTACTGTAACTTTCTATGATTCTATGTTCTAACGTCGAAGGACAGGTTGGTGATTTCCTCTCAGACCCCTACTAAATCACTCTGTAACCAGCCACAAGCAGGCATAAAAGACAAAGATGGGGCAAGTCACTCATCCACTTGTATCTCCTTCTCAAACTGTTGTCTTCCAATGTATGAAATTGTGCAATGCAGGACTTTGGATTCCCTGGGGGGTGATTTTTACTTTGGGCGATATCGATTCAGCTGCCAGTTATACACTTCCATGGAAATGAAAATGCTAATTAAATATTAATTTATGATCAGTTAGCATTGTATAGCCCGGTTGCAACTTTAGTGCATGTTATTAGGCCATGTCCCTTTTTAAACCCTCTACTGTGATTTTTAATGGTTTATGCACCAGTACCCAACATTAAATAAATTAGACTCCTTACGTAAGATGGTCCCACTGCAAGTCTGGAAAAGGGGAAATGTGTCGCCTTAAGTTGTTAACAAGGGGCTAATACAGGTAGACTATCCTTTATCCGAAAAACTCGGGACCAGCCGTGTTTCAGTTTTCGGAAAATTTCGGATTTCAGAAGGTATTTTATAAGACTGGGAAATTTGTCGGGGGTGGGGGTCGGCGGGGGTCGGCGGGGGTCGGGGTCGGCGGTGGTGGGGGTCGGCGGGGGTCGGGGTTGGCGGGGGGTTGGCGGAGGGTCGGCGGGGGGTCGGGGGTGGGGGTCGGCGGGGGTCGGGGTCGTGCGCACGACTTACGCTGAATGAAAAAACCTTCGGTTTTTAGAGGGTTTCGGTTTTCGGAAGTTCGGATAAAGGGTAGTCTACCTGTATTGTCAAAAGCAGAATGGAAAAAGTATTGGGGAAAGATATTCATGCTGTTACGAGAGTGCAGCTAATTCAATACAAAACCATAAACAGAACCTAATGATTTAGAATTTCCAGACAATGTTAGAGATGAGGGAAGGAGCAAGGCATTTTTCTGCATACCATATCATGACAAGATCCCCCCCCCCCATGAAACATATTTCATATCCCTACGATATTCATCTTACCTCATCCGATGCTGAAAGGCTGGAGATGAAGAGGGTTTCTCTGCTGAACCAGGGCTGCATCAGACTGGGTACAGTAGCATAGTGGTTATGTTACTGGACTTGTAATCTAGAGGTGAATTGGACTAATGATCTTGTATGGAACATAAGTTCACATCCCACCATGGTAGTTGGGAAATTTAAATTCAGTTAATTAAATGTTAAAAAAATCTGGAATAGAAGGCTAGTATCAGTAATGGTGACCATGAAACAACCAGATTGTCATAAAAACCCATCTGGTTCACTAATGTCCTTTAGGGAAGGAAATCTGCTGCCTTTACCTGGTCTGGCCTATATGTGACTCTAGACCCACAGCAATGTGGTTGACTCTTAACTGTCCTCTGAAATGGCCTAGCAAGCCACTCAATTGTATCAAACTGCTAGGAAAACCTACACCTCATGGACTGCAGCAGTTCAAGAAGGTGGCTCACCATGACCTTCTCAAGGGCAATTAGGGATGGGCAATAAATGCTGGCCTTGCCAACGACGCCCACATCCCATGAACAAATACATTTTTTAAAAAGCATAAAAGTAAGGCCATACTTGGGCTGGCTGAGGCATTACTTTCATGGTTTATGATATCTTCTAAATGTCAAAATAGCTGGTGTTTCATAAATCATTCTACTTTTTCAAAACTAACAATTGACCATCGCGCAATAAATTTCAATTATTATCTCATAACCCTCAATCCTTTAGTATGGAAACCACTGCGAATCAACAGAGGGAACGAACATTGTCGGCCACCATCCAATAGGAGAGCTGCTGCCAGCGAAAAGCCATACAAAAGGAAGAATTCACGCTGACGAATATCCCCACTTAGTACTGGAGACCAGCACTGGTAATTTCCCACTTTTTCCACTTAAGGAATTGTCTGATTTTACCTCCCAGCGAGGAGCCTGAACCACTGGTACCACATTTTGGAAACTTGGGCGCGTTCTGCACATATTTTTTCAGCCATTAGTTAAATGGCTTAGAAATTGCACAAGACAAGTGCCCACAATTCCTGATCAATACTGTTGGTGAGTGAGGCTCCGCGCTGGGAAATTTATCCCTTTTACCGTATTGGCTGTTTCCACATTAAATGCAGAGTCAAGCCTCCACAACACAACAACAACAACTTGCATTTATATAGAGCCTTTAACGCAGTAAAATATCCCAAGGCGCTTCACAGGATCGTTATCAAATAAAGTTTAACACTGAGCAGTATAAGGAGATATTAGGACAGGTGACCAAGAGCTTGGTCAAAGAGGTAGGTTTTAAGAAGCAACTTAAAGGAGAGAGAGGTAGAGAGGTGGCGAGGTTTAGGGAGGAATTTCCAGAGCTTAGGGCCTAGGCAACTGAAGACACAGCCACCAAGGGTGGAGTGAAGCAAATCGGGTACATGTAAGACACAACTTCAACAATGTCTTTTAACCCCAGCCTCAGACTAAACGTGAGCCTTCTGTTTCCTGTGCGAGACATCGTTGGAAGCTGACTGAGCTTTATGTCAATTTGTGTTGAATTATGGGCAGTTTTACAAGATGGATTCATGACCATTAGGACTGAAACTACCCAAACTCATTCATTCATCGGAGAGGGGAGACCACTTTTAGGCTGGATTCAAGCTTAGGTTCCTGTGCTGTAAGGACAGTGTTTCAGAGATACTGGGGGGAATTTTAACATAGGTGAGCATGTGGGAGTGGGTTCGGTGGGGGGTTAAATGGAGAATAATTAGAAGAGTGTCAGGAAGCCGGCTCCAACCCGCTGACTTCCAGCTTTTATTCAGGTGGGACAAAGGGCGGGCAGCCAACCTGCTCCCAGGAGGCAGGTTGGCACTTTAAATATGATAATGAGGCGGAAGTCTCGGATTGAATCTGTTTTGCAGGTTTTACTGTGGCCGGTCGGGTTTTCCTGGGCCTCGGGAATCCCGGCAGCTGCAGCAAGGCGAGGACAGCCTCGGGGAGCATGTCCTGTGGGCCGGGAGGAACAGGAATCCTTCAACCCAGCTAAGCTCCCCCACCACCACCACCGCCCCCCACCCCACCCCAGCATCGGATCCACCCCCGGGGTCGGGAATTGGACCCTCCCCGGGGTTGGGGATTGGATCCCCCCCCCACCGCGGTCAGAGATAGGAACCCCTCCGGGGTCGCGGATCAGACTTACCTGATCCTGCGGCCTCTTCTAGCGCATTCCCCGGCCAACTGGAAGCCAAGCCTGTCAATCAGTCTTACATCCAGGCGGGAAACCTGTCAATGACGTCAGACGCATGCTGTGGAGTTAAATCTCCACAGCGTGTGGGGAAACCCAGACTTCTGGGTTTCCTGCGCACCTCCGGACCGCCCATCTCCCCCTACACTCCTAATGGATCTGCAGGTAAAAAATCTTGCCACAATTCATTTCTGTGCGTCAAATATAAAATTGAAACACCAAATTGCTACCACTGTTATTTGGTTTGAAACGGTATTTTGAGAATGTGACAAAAATAGATTTTTGAATATCATACTCATTAAAAGTACCATCGTGTGTATGCATTATGGTATGAGAGTATATGAAGTTAACAAATATTACTTAAGTGTTTTCAGGATTACTCAAATTGCAGGTTTTTATTGCAGCATATATTGATTTCTACCCACCACTGTATACAGAGCTAGAGGGGCATGTTGTAGATCATGTGATATCTACAGGGATCTTGTTCAACCAAACACTTTTACACATGTAATAGCTGAATGAAAACAATATATTCTCTAGAGCCAGTGGTACTTCAAGCCAATTTAATGCACCCTGTATCAACAAACATAATGCTGACAGTTTATGATCAATTATATATAACCCCTTCAATTATAGCTTGGCCTTGATTCACTTTTCTCTGTCTTTTCCACCTTTGCGCTTGGTCATTTTCATAATGTTCCCAATATTGATGCAACACTGTTACCTCTTAAATTTTAATCTTTGTACATCAATAATGCAGCTTTTGATTGCCAATAATTATTGGCCCAAATGCAAGTAACTATAAGTCTTCTGCAATGAGCATTTATGTGGGTTCTCTTTGTTTAAAAAGATCACATCCATGCACAGACATTGTGGCCGGCACATGAATCAGAAACACTACAGACAACAGCAAGTTCTCTGTTTACATTATAGAACTTGGACACGCCATTTTCTTCCGGTTTGCCATAATTGCACACCGTCATCGTCTGTAAAAATCAATTTTTTATGTACTTGATCATTATCTATAAGTTTTTTATGTGCCACCAAGAATAAATTGAAAACATGCATAGAAACATTGAAGATAGGAGCAGGAGTAGGCCATTCGGCCCCTCGAGCCTGCTCCGCCATTCAATGCGATCATGGCTGATCATCCAAATTCAGTACCCTGTCCCTGCTTTCTCCCCTTACCCCTTGATCCCTTTAGCCTTAAGAAATATATCCAACTCCTTCTTGAATATATTTAATGTATTGGCCTCTACTGCCTTCTGTGGTAGAGAATTCTACAGGTTCACCACTCTCTGGGTGAAGAAATTCCTCCTCATTTCTGTCCTAAATGGCTTACCCCTTATCCTTAAACTGTGACCCCTGGTTCTGGACTCCCTGACCATCCTTCCTGCATCTAGTCTGTCCAGTCCTGTCAGAATTTTATAAGTTTCAATGAGGTCCCCTCTCATTCTTCTAAACTCCAGCGAGTGCAAGCCCAATCGACCCAATCTCTCCTCATACATCATTCCTGCCATCCCAGGTATCAGCCTGATGAATCTTCGCTGAACTCCTTCCATGGCAAGAACATCCTTCCTCAGATAAGGCAACCAAAACTGCACACAATACTCAAGATGTGGTCTCACCATGGCCCTGTACGACTGCAGTAAGACACCCTTGTTCCTGTACTCAAACCCTCTCGCTACGAAGGCCAACATACCATTTGCCTTCTTAACTGCCTGCTGCAATTTTCCTCATGAAGTTAATTATTCCCCTCAAGGATTGCAATGTTTCACCATTGCAAATTCTAAGCACATTGCTTGCCTAATCTATAAGGAATAATTAATGGTGCTTGTTAATGCACTGATAACACCAACTGCTTTGGAACAAAAATAAATTGTACTGTAAATCCACATAAAAGGTCAGCAGTTGGTTACAGTATCATTTCAATTTAGCAGGACGCTCACGTTTGTGGTAGTAAAGATATAAATAGTTTACATTTCAGAGGATTGTGTCATGTTTTTTCAAAAAGTACCTCACCCCAATTGTCCTTAGCATAGGCCACTGTCACATTTTGAAATCTTTTGACCATTTTTCCACAGAAAGGATTTGGAAAAGAGTTACATTTAAACAGTGTTTTCTCTTGCAAAGTGTATTCATACAAGTTTTTTTTTAAAAAGCACTGAGACCAAAGATGGTTAAAATGCTAATGGCCTAGAAATTCGGGTCGGAGGCTTCCCACGGGTGAAAGCCCCCGACCTGCACTTACCTGGTGTGCCGGCCGTTGTGCTGTGGGCCCGCATGGGATTCCGATCCTGGGCCTGCTCCAACTGCTGGCGCGCAGTGCTTGTGTATCCCAGGGGCGCAATTAGTTTGCAGCGTCCCCTGGGATCACGTGGGCCATGGAGAGCCAATGGTAGCAAGGAATCTGTATTCATAGATTTGACAGGAAGACCTGTCAAATCTATGAATACAATTCAGCCCCAAAACATAACTAAAACTTCAAATAATTTTTTTTTTAAATCACATTTTTAAAATAACTATAAATTACATGAAATAACTATTTTAAACAATAATTTTAATTTTTGAAAAAATTAATTACAGTTTCTAACAGGGCTAAAAATAAACTTACCTTTCTTTAAAGTATTTAAAAATAATAAACCTGTGGAAAAAATGTTTTAATTTAACTTAATTCACCACTTACCTTGTTAAAAGCAGGCCTTGCGATTGCTTTTTATAAGCGTAGCTGCTGGAGACTTACCCTCCCGGAGAAACCTGCAAAAAAAATGGAAGTTCCAGGCGTATGCGCTGCCTCTCCGGCGCACGCGTTCGACCTGAGAACCCCTTCCTTCAAGGGAACGGATGTTCCGGTTTCCCGCGCATGCGCAGTGCATGCACGAAACCGGCACTTTCATTGGGCCTACGCGTGAGTACCCAGTGCGTACTCACCCGTGGGGGCCCGAAGTTCTGGCCCTATGAGTTAGGCTTTGAAGTTGTTTCCCCAAAGGACGAGAAATAGTCAATTTGTTAGCCTATTTTGGTCATTGAGAAACACCTCGTACCGACTGTGTTGGGAGGTTCCTGGTCCTAGACACTCGGCAGGGATAGTTTGCCATAAGCACTCCCCTCTGGCTGTGAACACAGGAAAAGAAAAATAGGGACTGAAACACCTAACAAAGTTAGGTTGTCAAACAGAAAGCCACCAGTGCAAGCTTTTGCCCAGACTCAGAAAGTTAGGATGCATGAAGGAGAGTTCATTTATCAAGCAAGATGAACCACCGATTGGGGCGGGGGGAGCATAGGGTGTTCATTATTTTGTATTACTGCGTGAAGACAAGTTGAACGGATTGAATTAAGTGAGTCTAATCATACTGTTGTTCTATATGTTCGTTGGCTGTCTGAGAAATAAAAGAGCTTCATTTTACATTCTGGTCTCATCTCACTGAAATATGAACAGCCTGCCTATGAAAGCTGGAAAATTGTATGTGAGAACAACAACAACAACTTGTATTTATATAGCGCCTTTAATGTAGTAAAACGTCCCAAGGTGCTTTATAGGAGCGTTATCAAACAAAATTTGACACCGAGCCACATAAGGAGAAATTAAGGCAGATGACCAAAAGCTTGGTCAAAGAGGTAGGTTTTAAGGAGCGTCTTAAAGGAGGAAAGAGAGGTAGCGAGGCGGAGAGGTTTAAGCAGGGAATTCCAGAGCTTAGGGTCTTGGCAGAAGGAGGCACGGCCACCAATGGTTGAGTGATTATAATCAGAGATGCTCAAGAGGCCAGAATTAGAGGAGCGCAGATATCTCAGGGTGTTGTGTGGCTGGAGGAGATTACAGAGACAAGGAGGGGCAAGGCCATGGAGGGATTTGAAAACAAGGATGAGAATTTTAAAATCGAGGCATTGCTTAACCAGGAGCCAATGTAGGTGTGATGGGTGAATGGGACTTGGTGCGAGTTAGGACACAGACAGCAAAGTTTTGGATAGCCTCAAGTTTACGTAGGGTAGAATGTGGGAGGCCGGCTAGGAGTGCGTTGGAATAGTCAAGTCTAGAGGTAACAAAGGCATGGATGAGGGTTTCAGCAACGGATGAGCTGAGGCAAGGGTGGAGTTGGGCGATGTTATGGAGGTGGAAATAGGCGATCTTAGTTATGGCATGGATATTTGATCGGAAGCTCATTTCAGGGTCAAATATGACACCAAGATTACGAACAGTGTGGTTCAGTCTCAGACAGATGATGGAAAAGGGATAAAGTCAATGGCTAGGGAATGGAGATTGTGGTGGGGACCGAAGACAATGGCTTCGGTCTTCCCAATATTTCGTTAGAGGAAATTTCTGCTCATCCAGAACTGGATTTCGGACAAGCAGTTTGACAATTTCGAGACCGTGGAGGGGCCGAGAGAGGTGGTGGTGAGGTAGAGCAGGGTGTCATCAGCGTGCATGTGGAAACTGACACTTTAGGATGATGTCTCCAAGGGGCAACATGTAGATAAGAAATAGGAGGGGGCCAAGGATAGATCCTTCGGGGACACCAGAGGCAACAATGTGGGAGCTGGAAGAGAAGCCATTGCAGGTGATTCTCTGGCTATGATTAGATGGACAAGAACTGTAAAGTCTGTGTGTTCTAGTTGTAATTAATAACACACAGGCTACAAGATTAAAGTTCAACAGGTCTTTACTGGTTGGAGGTCAGGACTATACTAAATACAATCTTACTACACAGTGCTTATATACCGGTGGTCACCACCAGTATTACGTATACAGCAGCCAGAGAAAGTAGTACATCTCTTAAGGTGGAACAGGCTTAAGTTCCCTTAAGGTGGAACAGGTTACATACACCACAATCCTCCCTTTTTAGCTTAATAGTCATATCCCCATTTAACATAACATCATAACATATATACATATATAACTTCAGGTATAAACAGTTCAAAGGTTCAGTCTCTCAGGAGGCCTTCTGATTCGGTCTGGATAACGCCTTTCAGTGGTCTCTGATTCTTGTTGCTGAGGTGACTCTTCTTGTTGGTTTCCTATGTATTGGACGTCATCATCAGGTACAGTCCCTGCCGAGGTAGATGCTTCAGGTTCATTAACGTCTTCCACAGTTGTCTCTGTCACAACCATGGGTTCGACCCTTGCTCTTGATTCTACCAGTTGATCCGCATGACGCCTTATCACATTGTTACCAATATCTACTGTGTACATCAGAGGTCCTTGTCTGGCCCGAATTGTTCCGGACTGCCATTTTTCGTTTCCATAGCCCCTTGCCAACACTGGTTGTCCTACTTCAAAACTTCGAGTGGACTTGTTATTAATATGCCGGAACTGTTTGTTTTCCACTTCCCTCCGCACATTTGGTTTTAACAAGTCCAACCTGGACCGCAACATCCTGTTATAAAACATCATGGCAGGACTTTGGTTAGTCACTGCATGAGCGGCGTTTCGATACGCCATTAGGAAATTGTCCACCTTGTGCTGTAGCGGAATCTGATCATCGTTCATGGCCTTTATTGCCTTTTTGAATGTTTGGACAAATCTCTCGGCCAACCCGTTTGTCGCCGGATGATATGGGGCAGAGGTATAATGTTTCACCCCATTCTTCTTTAAGAATTTTTGGAATTCTTCCGACACAAACTGTGGTCCGTTGTCCGAACATATCTGTTCTGGCAATCCGTTCCTTGTGAATATTGTTCTTAACACCGCAATTGTCTTTTCTGAAGTAGTGGTATTCATCTTGATCACTTCTGGCCATTTGGAATGTGCGTCCACCGCAATTAGGAACATGGAGTCCATGAATGGACCAGCAAAGTCAATATGTACGCGTTGCCATGGGGCTGAAGGCCATTCCCATGGGTGTAGTGGTGCGATCAGAGGTGCATTTTGCACTTTTTGGCACCCAGCGCAGCTTTTTGTCAACTCCTCTATCTGTTGGTCAATACCCGGCCACCATACATAAGCCCTAGCAAGACTTTTCATCTTAACTCCCCCCAGATGACCTTCATGCAGTTCTTTTAGAACTCTTTCCCTTAACTTGGGAGGAATAATCACTCTTGTCCCGTACATCAAAGTACCATGGCAGACGGACAGCTGGTCTCGCCTTGCCGAGAATGCCGGTAACAGAGGATCACCACGTGTTGGCCATCCTTTCACTGTCACCTCGTAGACTCTGGACAGTGTCGGGTCGTTCCTGGTTTCTCTTTCAATACTTGCATTGGTGACTGGTAAACACTCGATGATGGTCGAATGAAATAACTCAACAGGGTCAACTTTCGTCGTTTCTTCTTCTTCAGGTAGTGGCAGGCGCGACAGCCCATCAGCATTGCCATGCTGCTTCGTACCTTTGAATTCTATTTGATATTGATGTGCCCCTAGGAAAAGGGACCATCTCTGGAGACGCTGTGCTGTCATCACTGAAACACCCTTCTTAGGGTTAAAAATGGATACCAACGGCTGATGGTCTGTCAGAAGTGTGAATTTTTGGCCCTGCAGGTAATGATTAAACTTCTTCACTCCCCATACAAGGCTGAGAGCCTCCCTATCGATCTGCGCATAGTTGCGCTCAGCGGAGGTCAATGATCTGGATGCAAACGCGACTGGCCTTTCCGTGCCATTTGGCAACTTGTGTGAGAGTACTGCCCCAATACCATATGGAGAAGCATCACAAGCCAACCGAATAGGCAGTGTCGGGTTGAAGTGAGCCAACACTTCCTCTGAGGTGATCAATACTTTGCTTTTGCGAAATGCCTTCTTACAGTTTTCGCTCCATTCCCATGGTACCCCCTTCTGTAAAAGAGCGTTTAGCGGGTGCAGTACCGTGGATAGATTTGGTAGAAATTTATGGTAATAGTTAATCAATCCTAGAAACGACCTCAACTGAGAGACATTATCCGGAGCGGGAGCCTAGTCCATACTCTTTCAGTCTGTTGAGCACCAGTTCCAAGTTTGCGAGGTGTTCTTCATCACCATCACCTGTAATCAGAATATCATCCAGGTAACATTGTGTGCCTGGAATTCCCTGTAATACCTGCTCCATGGCCCTCTGCCAAATTGCTGGAGCCGATGCCACTCCAAAAACCAGCCTATTGTACCGGTACAAACCTCGATGCGTGTTGATCGTGAGGTATTGGCGTGACTCTTCTTCAACCTCCATCTGCAAATACGCCTGCGCCAGGTCTATCTTGGTGAAGTGTTTCCCGCCAGACAATGAAGCAAAAATATCCTCAATCCGCGGAAGCGGATACTGCACCGTGTGAAGCACCGGATTAACGGTGATTTTGAAATCTCCACAGATGCGAACCTTCCCTGGTTCTCCTGGCTTGTTGCTCAAAGGACGTTTCATAACGGGAACAATGGGCGTAGCCCACTCACTCCAATCTACCTTAGACAGTACACCTGAACGTTCTAGCGCTTCCAGTTCCGCTTCTACAGTAGGTCGTATTGCATCGGGTACCGGTCTGGCTTTAAAAAATTTTGGGTGTGCATGTTCATCAATCTTGATGTTTGCCGTAATTCCTCTCAGTGTTCCCAGTCCCTGCTGGAACACCTCTTTAGCATCATCCAATATTCTGGACAATCGTTTAGGTTTGACATCTGTTTCCCCGGAATCTACCGTTAGTGCCTTCAAGGAGTGCCAGTCCATATTCATTTTCCTAATCCACTCCCGTCCCAGTAGTGGTGGACCTCCTTCAGGTAGCACATATAAGTCCATTACTTGGCTTTCTTCGTCCTTGTGGACCACTTTTACCTCTATCTTTCTGATGGGGTGCACTCTTTGCCCCGTGTATGTTTTCAATATAATCTCCGTATCCCGTAGGGGAATATGTTGGAATAACCTTTTGTAATCTTTCTTATTCATGACCGTCAATGCCGATCCAGTGTCCAATTCCATCTTTACTTGGACTCCTGCTATCTGAAGGGTGACCCAAATTGTCTGGAGATCTGCATCCTTACCAACGTTGTGTACTCTTAAGCTACCCAGTTCATTACTGCTAGCGTCTGAATCTGACTTCTGTTCGGTCGAACTGTTCTTTGTCAGCTTGTGTACCTTTATGTATTTTCCTTGCGGTGACTTTTTGTTGCTGGTCTTCTTTCCTGACCGGCATACTTTAGCTATGTGGCCAAGCCTGCCACACATTCTGCATTCTTGGTTTTTAAACCAACACTGGTTCTGATCGTGCGTTGTCTTTCCGCAACGATAACATTTTACAGTACTCAAACCCAATTTATTTGTACTGAGTTCCGATGACCGTAGCTGCATTACTGCCATGCCTCTCGCTGCGGCTTCGTGTGCTGCTGCCATAGTGACCGCTTTCTCAAGCATCAGCTCATTCTCCTCGAGCAATCGCTTTTGTGTATCTTCTTTTAATAAACCACACACAAATTTATCTCGTAGCGCCTCTGTCAGTCTTGTTCCAAATTGACAGTACTTTGCTAGCTTACGCAATTCCATTAAATATTCAGCATTGCTTTCATCCTTCAGCTGCCTTCTGCTGTAAAATTTAAATCGTTCTGCTAGCATCAGCGGCGTGGGGTTTAGGTGATTTTTCAGGACAGTAACAATCTCCTCGAACGTCTTATCCGCCGGTTCATCTGGTGATAAAAGGTGTTTCAATTGCCCGTATGTCTTCGCACCCATTAAGTTTAATAATGTTAGTGCTTTCTCTTCATCTGGGATTTTATTTGCTTTACAATAATTTTGTATGCGTTCTACATACATAGCCCAATCTTTGATGTCGCTATCAAAGGTATTAATGTTCCCATGTTTAGGCATCGTTGCAATTTAATTTATTTTTATTTTTATCCAAGATGGCGGCTTCCGCGCTCTTGTCTTCGTCCTCCGCCTACAAAATGGCGGTTTTCCCGCGCTTGGCGGTCTTCACCCGTCCCCCGACGCTGTCTCCGCTTCACCGCGGCTCTCGCGCCTTCAGTTGCCCCCAGACGCTGCGCCTTTTTAGCCCGAATGCGGCCCGGCCCTTATCACCAGCCGCAATCGATGTCCCCGCGCTGCGCCTTTCGGCCGGAATGCGGCCCGGCCCTTATCTCCGGTCGCGATCGATCTCACCGCCCTTATTCCTCCGTCTTCCCTCCCCGTCTGTACAGCCAACGCAGCCGACTTTCTAGTCGCGTCGCTGCCCGGCTTACCCACTACCGAGGTAGAAAGAAGATAGCTGACAGCCGCTGATGGAGGCTTCGAGTTCAGGATGTCTTCTGCACTCTGGTTTCTCGATGTCTGCCTCGCGACGTGTCTTCCAGCAGGGTGATGAGGGTGGAAGCCTCTCTTCGACGTCCGTTCTGTGGACGAAGCCGCCGTGGATATAACTGCCGCAGGGTAAGAATCTGACTCGTCGCCACTGTAAAGTCTGTGTGTTCTAGTTGTAATTAATAACACACAGACTACAAGATTAAAGTTCAACAGGTCTTTACTGGTTGGAGGTCAGGACTATGCTAAATACAATCTTACTACACAGTGCTTATATACCGGTGGTCACCACCGGTATTACGTATACAGCAGCCAGAGAAAGTAGTACATCTCTTAAGGTGGAACAGGCTTAAGTTCTCTTAAGGTGGAACAGGTTACATACACCACAAGAACGGATCCAGGCAAGTGCTGTCCCACCCAGCTGGGCGACGGTGGAGAGGGGTTGGAGGAGGATGGAGTGGTCAACCGTGTCAAAGGCTGCAGACAGGTCGAAAATGACAAGGAGGGATAGTTCACCTTTGTCACAGTCACATAGGATGTCATTTGTGACTTTGATAAGAGCCGTTTCGGTACTGTGACAGGGCAGAAACCTGATTGGAGGGATTCAAACATGGAGTTCCAGAAAAGATAGGCACAGATTTGGGAGGTGACAACACGTTCAAGGACTTTGAAGAGGAAGGAGGTTGGAGATGGGGCGGTAGTTTGCAAGGATGGAGGGGGTCAAGGGTTGGGGAGGCACGTATGAAAGACATAATATCCAATTTGTATGCCAAGAGGGGGGTACATATTGTTCCATCCTCTGGGTAGAAGGAAACATTAGGCAATGTGAGTCAGCTCTGGAACATAATGGACATGGGACCTGCTTACGGAGTGACTGACGTCACTGAACCTAAGAAGATAACTAAGGCAAGCCAAATTTGAATCACTCATTGATCCAAAATAAATGTTTCTTGTTTGGATAACTTCATGGAAGAATTTTGTTACATTACATAAAAGAGATAACAACATTGTGTAGGAACACTGATGCTGAGACTTGCTTGCTTCCATGCTTAGCAATCTAATCATAACCAGTGCTTCTATAGCAATTGCTTCTCTTCCCACCCCATAGTGTAATTTCTCGAGTCCCCAGGGATCTATCATTAGCCCCCTCCTCTTCCCAATCTACATAATACCTTTTGGCAATGTCATCCACAGACATGAGGTCAGCTGCCACATGAACATCGATTAAAGCCAACTGTACCTCTCCACCACCCCACTCAACCCCTCAGCTTTCTCTGTACTGTCTGACAGTGTGTCTTGGATGAGCCATTACTTCCTCCAGCTAAACATTGGGAAGACCGAAGCCATCGTCTTTGATCCCCAGCACAAACATACCCTTGCTACTGACTCCATCCCTCAACCATAGTCTCAGGTCGAATCAGATTATTTATAAACTAGCTGTCCTGTGTAGCCCTGAGCTGAGCTTCTGACCCCATGGGGGAAAAACTGGGTTGCTTTGTGCTTCCTGTTAGCACCCCTGGTGGGCGCTAACAGGGCAAGAGTCCCTAGCACCCGGGCGTGGCGCCGCTAACGTCTCCCGCGAAATTCTGCGGGAGGTTAGCGATGGCGGTAGCTGGTAGCGCCCCATGATGCTGCGCCTTCAGTCACGACCCCTGACCTACCACCAGACAATATGTCCAACAGGGTCAGGGTGCGTTTTTGCGGCCGCGGCAGCGCAAATTAAAGGGCCGAGCGGCTATTTTTCTCGGCCGCCTGCCAGCACCTGCCCCCTTCCGCTTTTCTATGCAGGGTGCCGGCCGCAATCGGTCAGCCCGGCACTCAAGAGGGGGCACCCCGCTCCCTGGTGGTCCAGCAGGGCCCCGGTGCACGCAGCGCTAGGCACCTCCCCTTTAATTAGGGGAGGGAGGCCTGCAATACTGCGGCGCTACGTGCCGACACCTGAATATGGTGCCAAGCCATGTTTTAGAAGTGCTCAATTGTCCATTAGACTTCTTGGGCCTTTTATAAGATTCAATTTTATTTAATGTTTTCAGAGTGTGAAAAGGGCCACGCACACTTTCAAATCAGTGAAAATTTACCATCGGGAACCATGTGAGTAAGCAGTGACAGTATGATTTGCCCCCAGAATAGAAGCAATATTGGGGGTTGCAACCAGCTCTCTGTGGCTCTCGGTTTCAGACTGGACGTGCAGTATAAGAACAGCTTAAAATACTGCGAGTAACGGATAATGTAGATACAAGCATGTTTTTAACATGAACTGTGAGCAGAGAACTGGAGGGCACAAATTTCAAATTAGCAAGTCTACAAATTAAAAGATTTTTTTTCCTCCATGCATTGGTGGAAATGTAGAACAGACTCCCAGCAAATGCAATTAATGCCAAGTTAATTGTCTCCTTCAAAACAAAAACATAAATATAGGGCTAGGAATAAGAAATAAGGCTTTAGGGATAAACATAGACATAGAGGATCAAATACTGCATTGAAAATTTGGAAGAGTTCCTGGATTGCAAATGTCATCTGTGCAATGTAATTGCCCACAGTTGCCTACGTGCATTCTAACCTTTTTTTTTATATATTCTTATGCTCTGCACTAGGCATTGTTGTTCCAAAGCTTTCCAAAGCTAAAAAAACTGGCTCGGCTGAATCCTTACTCAACGTGCTTGCCAACATTTTTGAAAGTTCGGATTGTCCCAGTGCATTTTCAGTTTACAGACAGCTTTATTTGTTTGGCTATGTGTAACTTGCTATTAAAGGTCACAGAGCTGGATCCCAGAGGTGCCGCGTGAGACAAATAGGATGAACATCTTATGCTTTACACACTACTCCATTACTTAAAATATACATTGCAAGTGCATTATTACTAAAAAACTTATTGAAGTCAAATAGAATTGGATAGAAATTACAGCACAGAAACAGGCCATTCGGCCCAACTGGCCTATGCTGGTGTTTATGCTCCAAACATGCCTCCTCTCACTTTACTTCATCTCAGGCTATCAGCATAGCCTTCTAATTGGACAAGCCCGTAGCACAAAATGGTCACCAACCCATTTCACACACTGCCCGATTTTTTTCTCCATTGCCTTCAATCACTGTCGACTTGTGATTCGCCAGTGCCCGTTTCGCACTGCAGCCAAGACTAATTTCACCCCTAGCGCCGCTCAGCTTCCAGAAAGCATGTGACATAATTTTTGCACCTAAAGCTACTATTCAAGATTAAAGTGATGGGAGATCCTCATGGAATGGATAAGAAATTGGTCAAAGGATAGAAAGCAACACGTACTTGTTACAGGAGCTTTGTCAGGGTGTGGGCAGGTACTGAGTGCGATGTTCCAGGGATCAGTATTGATCATACTATTTCCAGTTTACACTAATAACCTGGATTCAGCAGCTCGGTGAAAATTGGTCAAACTTGCTGATGGTAAAATAACTCGGAGTGGCAATTAATTATCAGGAGGCAGCTTGGGATCTAAATGTAATTAATCAAAATATGCAAGTGGGAATATCAATGACATTGAAATATTCATCATATAAAATTCATCAGATTCATCAGAAAGATTCATCAGACAACTACAAGGGATGGGAAACTATAGTAATGAGAAGAGATTTATACAGGGACTATTTTCACTGCAACAGAGAAGGCTAAGAGGTGATTTAATCAAGGTTTTTACCATTATGAAGGGGTTTGATTGGGTGAATAGGGAAAGACTATTTTCTCTGGTTTGGGAATCACTGATGAGGAGTCATCAATTTAAAATGATCACTAAGAGTGAGGAGAGAGGTTAGAAGAAAGATCTTTACAGAGGGTTGTTGGAGAATGGAATACTTTGACACAGGGAAGAGTTGAGGCAGAGACCATTACAGATTATAAGAGGAAATTGGATGAATATTTGAAGCAGAAGAAAATGCATGGCTATGAGGAGAGGGAAAGGTAGTGATTTTGAAATTGTACTTCCGATTCCCGAGTCCAAATTATTGACGTAAACGGTGAACAACTTTAGTCCCTGTGGAACGCCACTTCCCATCTTCTGTCACTCTGAGTAACTAGCTTTAACCCCTACTATCTGTTTTCTATTTTGTAGCCAGCTTGCTACTTGTTCCCATGACTCCACATGACTAGTCATGAGTCTACTCTGTGCTACTTTATCGAAGGCCTTTTGAAAATCTAAGGAGGAAAAATTGGGTTGATTTGCGCCTCTCGTTAGCGCCCCGGGGGTGTGCTAATGGGGTGCGAATCCCCTCGCGCCTGGGAGCAGCGCCGCTAACACACCTCTCACGAAATTCAGCAGGAGGTTAGCAGCGGCAGTAGCCGGTAGTGCCCTGCAGTGCTGCGCCGCCGGCGTTGACGTCATCGCTTGCGCACCGGCCGCAAACTTCCCCTGCGCCCCCTGACCTATTGCCGGACGATATGTCTGACAGGGTATGGGGGCGTTTTTGCAGAGGCGCTAGTAAAAGAGGCAGGTGTCGGGCGGCCATTTTTTTTTGGCTGACTGCCAGCACCTGCCCCCTTCCCCTTTTTTTCCTCGGGGTGCCGGCCGCGATCGCTCAGCCCAGCACTCCTCTTGAGTGCCGGGCTGTTTTCCTGGCACCCCGCTCCCAGTGGTCTAGCAGGGCCCCGGTGCGCGCAGCGCTAGGCTCCTCCCCTTTAATCGGGGAGGAGGTCTGCAGTGACGTGGTGCTACGTGCCAACGCACGTGATGCAGTTGCAGGTAGCGCCACGATCTTCAGTTGTAGCGCCGCAAGAAGGAGCAGCACTCCACCTCCTGCTTGGGGCACTGTTACTGAATTTACGGCGGAGGGGCGCTATCTTTTTCGGGGCGCTAAAATGAGTACCCCGGCGATGTTAGTGCCCCAAAAGGGGTGCCACCCAATTTTCCCCCCCAAGTATTTTGCATCTACTACATTACCCTTGTCAGTTTGAACTGATCAGAGAAAGCCGGATTTGTAAAGCGTACAATCAGGAATTGTAAAGGGTAAGTCATGTCTAACAAACCTAGTTAAATTTTTTGAGATAAAATACATGGTAAATAAGGGAGTATCTTTGGATGCTATTTACATGGACTTCCAGAAGGCATTTGACAAGGTTCCACATAAGAAACTGTTAACAAAAATGAGAGCACATGGAATTGGAGGCAACCTATTGGCTTTGATAAGACGTTGGTTAGGAGGTAGGAGACAGAGAGTAGGGATATTGGGTATGTACACAGCTATTCACAGTATATATTAATGATCTAGACGAGGGAACTAGATGTAATATCTCCAAGTTTGCAGACGACACAAAGCTGGGTGGGCGTGTGTGCTATGAGGAGGATGCCGAGAAACTCCAGTATGATTTGGACAGGTTGGGTGATTGGGCAGAAGCATGGCAGATGCAGTATAATGTGAATAAATGCGAGGTTATCCACTTTGGTGTCAAAAACAGGAAGGCAGATTATTATCTGAATGGTAATAGATTGGGAGAAGGGAAAGTGCAACGAGACCTGGGTGTGCTTGTGCACCAGTCGCTGAAGGTAAGCATGCAGGTGCAGCAGGCGGTTAAGAAGGCAAATGGTATGTTGGCCTTCGTAGCGAGAAGGTTTGAGTACAGGAACAAGGATGTCTTGCTGCAGTTGTACAGGGCCTTGGTGAGATCACATCTTGAGTATTGTGTGCAGTTTTGGTCGCCTTATCTGAAGAAGGATGTTCTTGCCAATGAGGGAGTGCAACGAAGATTCACCAGGCTGATACCTGGGATGGCAGGAATGATGTATGAGGAGAGATTGGGTCGATTGGGCTTGTACTCACTGGAGTTTAGAAGAATGAGAGGGGATCTCATTGAAACTTATAAAATTCTAACAGGACTGGACAGACTAGATGCAGGAAGGATGTTCCCGATGGTCAGGGAGTCCAGAACCAGGGGTCACAGTCTAAGGATAAGGTGTAAGCCATTTTGGACAGAGATGAGGAGGAATTTCTTCACCCAGAGAGTGGTGAACCTGTGGAATTCTCTACCACAGAAGGCAGTAGAGGCCAATTCATTAAATATATTCAAGAAGGAGTTGGATATATTTCTTAAGGCTAAAGGGATCAAGGGATATGGAGAGAAGGCAGGAACAGGGTACTGAATTTGGATGATCAGCCATGATCTCATTGAATGGCGGAGCAGGCTCGAGGGGCCGAATGGCCTACTCCTGCTCCTATCTTCTATGTTTCTATGTTTCTATGTACTCAAACTGGCAGGATGTCACCAGTGGTGTCCCCCAGAGATCTGTATGGGGCCTCAGCTTTTTATTTATAAATGACTTGGATGAAGGAATAGAGAGCTGTATCTCAAAGTTTACTAATGACACTTAGTTAGGCGGCACAGTAAATAGTGTAGATGGAAGCAGAAAGTTGCAAAAAGACATTGATCGATTAAGTGAGTTTAATGTGGGAAAGTGTGAGGTTATCCACTTTGGACCTAAGAAAAATTGATCAGAGTATTTTCTAATTGGTGAGAAGCTAGATAATCAGCAGAGTAAGTAAGCAGAGAGATTTAGGCGTCCAAGTACAGAAATCACAAAAAGCTAGTGGACAGGTACAAAAATGAATTAAAAAGGCTAATGGGATGTTGGATTTATCACAAGTGGGCTGGAATACAAAGGGGTGGAAGTTAAAGTTATAAAAAGTTCTGGTTAGACCCCATCTGGAGTACTGCTTTCAGTTCCGGGCACCACACCTCAGGAAGGGTATACTGGCCTTAGAGGGGATGCAGTGCAGATTCACCAGAATGATACCAGGGCTTAAAGAGTTAAATGATGAGGATAGGTTGCATAGACAAGGCTTGTAATCCCTTGAATATGGAGGATTAAGGGGTGATCTGTTTAAGATGATCAAAGGAGCATATATAGGGTAGATAGAGACAAACTATTTGCTCTGGTGGGGAGTCCCGAACAAGGAGTTATAACCTTAAAGGTTAGAGCTAGGCCATTCAGGAGTGATGTCAGGAAGCACTTCTTCACACAAAGGGTGGTGGAAATTTGGAAGACTCTCCCCCAAAAAGCTGCTGAGGCTAGGTCAATTGAAAATTTCAAAGCTGAGATAAATAGATTTTTGTTAGGCAAGGGTGGAACCAAGGCAGGTCGATGGAGTTAAGATACAGATCAGCGATGATCTAATTGAATGGTGGAACAGGCTGAATGGACTACTCCTATTCCTATGTACTCTTTCTGTTACTTCTTCAAAGAAATAGGATGATAAAAACGAACTTTCATTAAATTACTCTTACATATCAACAAGAAAGGCAGGTTTGCTGTGCACAGCTTCCTAAGCCTGTCCAAGTTAAAGGGGTTTTATTATACAGACAAGTGCCTAGATATCATACTGTGCTATATTAATGGGCAAATGTTTAACACATTGGCCCAACATTTGCGATCGGAGGCTTCCCGTGGGCAGATGCCTCCGACCTGGTGGCCCGGGAGGTATGGAGACTCGCGATCCTGGGCCTCCCCGGGTACGTGCAGGCAGAGGCCCACATATCCCAGGGGCGCATGCGGTTTGCAAGCGCCCCTGGGATCACGTGGGTCATCCCAACCAATAAAAGAAAGGAATCCCCATTCATACTTATGGGAGTTCCGTACGTATGGGGATCACTGAAAAAATACACAAACACATGAAATAAATTAAAAAAACATTACCTATTTAAAATTAATTAAAATGCCATTGAATTAAATATTTTAAACAAAAATTTAATTTTTTGAAAAATAAATTTATATGTTTTAACAGGGCTAAAAATAAACTTACATTATTGGACAGGGTTTTTAATGTATAAATGAGTGATAACATTTTATTTTTCTATTTTTTAAAACTCTTATGCGGGTAAAAGCAGGCCTTATACCTGCTTTAATCAGGCATAAGAATTTCACAGGCATTCAGCGGGCGGAAGTTGAGCAAATAGCGCAACTCTCCACCCGTAGAGGCCCACCTCCCGGGGATGCGGAGGATCTGTCAAGAAGATTCTTGACAGATCGCAAGTTCCGGATTTTAGTGCATGCGCTTCGCACGCCTAAACCCGGAACTTGCGCGGCCCCTACGGGCGTGTGTGCACCTCGTACGCACCCGCAGGGGTCGCAAAATACGGCCCATTATTTTTTGCCAACACATTAAGCATTGGTATTCTAACAGCACACAGTATCATTTCTTAGCTTATATTTGACATATAAACAAAAAGTTTCCCAAAAAACCTACAGCAGGTGCACCTCTTTGAGGCTGCTCGAGGAATGGAGAAAGTTTGCTGAGGCCTCTGTCAAAGCTGCTGAACCTCATATCCTGAATCCATGCAGTCTTCATCAAGTCATCTCCATGCTTCAGACAGCCTTTGACAGCTTGTATCTACATGCCAAGCATCCTTCAGGATTTTGTATCTACTGCTCCAATGCATCCGGTTAAAGACAAATTTGTTGGTCTTTGCAAGTTTGTAACTTCTTGCTGCCAAAGCCCCTTCTTCTATTAAAAAGTGAGAATACTGTCACATTTAAATCTGACCACTATCTAGTGTGCATTTCACTGAAATTATCTTCATTTCCCATTGATGATGATGATATCATTTTTTGTTCCTTTTTCTGTGCTTACGGACTTGACTTTTCCAGAAGCAATTGCACACCGGGCTTTTGCATGTTCTGTGCCATTTATATTTTTAAATGGCAAAAAAAAAAAATTAAAGGAGATTGCCAGACTGGGAGCTGTAATAAACCAGCTACTTTGTGCTTCTGACATCACCGGACATCCATCCATTTTAATTGGGTTTTACCCAGCTTGTTATAGCTTAGGTCCTAGAGCTTAGCACAGTTGTTGAAAAATTATTCTATTTTAGCTTGTACAAAAGAGCAGCAGCAGCAAAAAAAAAACACATCCATTATGAAGATAGTCGAGTTATTCCCAGTAAAGGTCAAATTTCAGAATGAGCAGTCACTGGACTCATACAGCTAATCATTGCTTTGTCTGCCTGTCTGGGCTCCAGCTCTGTGATTAGTACAAACTCAGAAACCAACAGTGCGGGTCCACAGCTTAAACAATAAACAAACCTAAAAACTGACCAAGGCGAGGGTTTTCTTATTTGTAGCACCTGTACTTAAAAGGAAAATATAAGAAATAAACATTTCTTATTTAAAATGTCCATTCGCTGCATTCATTTTGCCTTTTTTTTTAAATGCACAATTAATATTTGGAAGTTTTTTTTTTACATTGTGAGCAGCGGCTAACTTTAGCAGAGATTAAAAAAAGAAGACCGGCAAATGCTACAAATCTAAAATAAAAATCGGAATTTGAAATAAGGAAGTGCTGGATGTACGGAGCCAACTTCTAAAGGGAACGAAGATGGTTTAATTTTTCAGGTTGAGCCCTTCACCAGAAGTGATTCTGTCGAAAGCTCCTCTCTGAAACGTTGGGGTACCTTTCTCTTTCAGATGCTGATTGGCCTAAACTGAATTCACAGAACTTTACTTCTTTTACTCCCAATTTTAGGAACTGTTTTTTTGATTATCTTCAAATCATATCCATCCACATTTTCAATGCTTTGTTTTTTTAACAAAAAAATGCCATGAAACAATCTAAACTGCAGAAGCTTTGAGCTAAGGAAAGAAAGACTTGCATTTATATAGCGTCTTTCACGACCACCGGACGTCTCAAAGTACTTTTCAGTCAATGAAGTACTTTTTGAAGTGTAGTCACTGTTTGTAATGTAAGAAACGTGGCAGCCAATTTGCGCACAGCAAGCTCCCACGAACAGCAATGTGATAATGACCAGTTAATCTGTTTTTTTAGTGATGTTTATTGAGGGATAAATATTGACCAGGACACCAGGGATAACTCACCTGCTCTTCTTCAAAATGGTGCCATGGGATCTTTTACGTCCACCCGAGAGAGCAGACAGAGCTTCAGTTAAAGTCTTATCTGAAAGATGGCACCTCCGACAGTGCAGCACTCCCTCAGTACTGCACTGGAGTGTCAGCCTAGATTTATGTGCCCAGGTCTCTGGAGTGGGACTATGAACCCACAACCTTCTAGACTCAGAGGCAAGAGTGCTACCCACTGAGCCACTGGCTGACACACCTGTAAAATGTTCCTGTAACATGCAATGAGGAAACATTTTACTGACAGTTTTGTTATGAGTTTCTTCTATGGATACATCATGAAGTAGGAATTTTGGGAGCCAGATTAGCAGCGAGCTTAAAACAAGGAAAGATGAATCGTGATGGAAGTTAAACATTCTCCTGTCCTCTCTCTGAAGGTTTGCCTTTTACTTATTTTATACTTGACATGACCAAGTAACCAGAAATTAATGTGCTGCTGCGCCTGACAACTCAATATTTTGTTCAAAGAAAGTGTATCACAGCCTAGACGTAAAATGTGACCAACAAAGGTAGATTTTGTTAATCTCAATACCGCGATTAAAACCTTCTCATTTGTGCAACAGATGAAGAGAATAGAGAGTTGAAGAATAAGAGTTTTATTTCTTCTTTCAGAAAACAGTATCTTTGTTAATGTCTCCAAGTCATTCATTGTTCTATGCTTCACGTCACTTAAGTTGAAGTCAACTTAAAGTGGATGATTAATTAAAGATCTGGAGAAGGAACAAACTGTGGCCCTAAAATTACACTGTGGGTCATTTGCAGGTGAATTTTAATGTCTAAATTGCCTCTCTGCACTATTTTATCCGTGTTTTTAACCCATTAGGTTGAATGGGGTTAACATCTCCACTAAAATAGCAGCATGAGGAACTTCAGGCCACACGCTATCTGCTCAAACACAAGTACCTCGCACATAATTTCAAGGCCTGTGAGCAGAAGGAAAAGCAAATGATTTTGAAGTGATAGAAGACTAACATTTGAAGGTGAACTGAAGTGTGGTAGAAAGGTGCAATTCTTAACAGAAAAGAATCAAGAGATGTCAACAATGAGTCATCATAGGAGATTCAATGAAAGAAAATAGCATTTTATAGAAATAATGAAGGCCAGAAGTAGAGACTGAATGGAAGAGTATGTCAGACAGGCACTATAGAGAGAGGGAGAGATGCATTTCCTTCCCTCCTCCCCACACAGTGTCATCATTCCTACCTCTCAGTAAGATAAACCTCTCCGCTGCTGGCCATTTGCTTTTCCTCCTGTTTCAATTCCATGTTTGGTGATTACTGAGACTGAACATGCAACTGAAACCAGTCAAGACAAATTATATAATGAATACTTAAGGAGAAACACACTAATAATGCAGAAGAGGCACCAGTCGGACTATATTTTCTACAAGGGAAAGGAAAGATATTAATGGGCCAGAACTTCGGGCCCCCACGGGTGAGTACGCGTTGGGTACTCACGCGTAGGCCCAACGAAAGTGCCGGTTTCGTGCGTGCACTGCACATGTGCGGGAAACCGGAACTTCCGTTTCCTTAAAGGAAGGGGTTCACAGGTCGAACCGGAGAGGCAGCGCGTACGCCTGGAACTGATGTTTTTTTTGCAGCTTTCTCCAGGAGGGTAAGTCTCCAGGAGCTACGCTTGTAAAAAGCAGTCGCAAGGCCTGCTTTTAACAAGGTAAGTGGTGAATTAAGTTAAATTAAAACACTTTTTCCACAGGTTTATTATTTTTAAATACTTTAAAGAAAGGTAAGTTTATTTTTAGCCCATTAGAAACAGTAATTATTTTTTTCAAAAATGTAAATTATTGTTTAATATAGTTATTTTATGTGATTTAGTTATTTTAAAAATGTGATTTAAAAAAAAATTATTTGAAGTTTTAGTGATGTTTTGGGGCTGAATTGTATTCATAGATTTGACAGCTCTTCCTGTCAAATCTATGAATAGAGATTCCCTGCTACCATTGGCTCTCCATGGCCCACGTGATCCCAGGGGACGGTTCGAACCATCTGCGCCCCTGGGATACGCAAGGACTGCACACCGACAGTTGGAGGAGGCCCAGGATCGGAACCCCACGTGGGCCCACAGCTCAATGGCCAGCGCGCTAGGTAAGTGCAGGTCGGAGGCTTGCACCCGCGGGAAGCCTCCGACCCGAATTTCTGGGCCGACATTTTTAAACTGAACAGAAATAAACTCTGTGCTAGCACAAAACTCTGAGGAAGGTATCAGGCTTGTTCAGTAGATAGAATTAAACAGTTTTTCAGAAGAAGTTTTAGGAATGGCTGAGTGCGTTTATCCACTGTGTAGTTAAGGATTTCAGACTAGGAAGGTCCCAGGCGTGAATCCTGGTCTGTGCTGAGGCAGCTGAGCTCAGCTGGAGTGCCCATGAGGATGCTGCCATTGACCTCTACTCCTCTGGATTAGGTAGGGGGAAATCAGGCAGGGTTCCCACTACTGATTGTTGGGAGAGCACTGTGATGCCCCTCCCCCCATGCTAGAATAGCTGGTAAAATTCACTGTCAAGGTTCACATACGAATAATGGACCCTTGTGAGAGGTACCTGAGGGCCACCAATCCCTTACCCAGCATAAAGTCAAGAGAAGAGCTGACATCAGAATGATGCTGAGGGAAAACATTTATTTCAGACATTCTTTCATTTACCTACGCATGATTAAGAACATAAGAAAAGGTCACCTCTCTAGTACATTAACACTCCTGCCATGGCATCTAATTGTACTTTAAATAACCTCAAGAGTTTTGCCTCTAGTAAATCCAAACATTTATTACTTTTTAAATAATGACGTTTTTTCTAAAATCTGTTGCAAAAATTGTTTTCACTCATTTCCATTCATGTCCTCTGGTCCTACATTCCTGTATTACTTTCATGTAATAAGCCGAGTTTACCTTATCTATACCATTTAATAATTATATTTTATATGCTTCAATAAAGCTCCCTTTTTCTGGACTAAAAAGCCTAATCTTCTTTCACAGCTCATTTCCTCTGCACTTAGACTGAGCTTTGCCGTACTTCTCCATGCTCCTTCGAACACAAATCTGCCCTTTTGCAGGGCTAGCTGGCCAAAATGGAACACCGCACTCTAAAGCTGCCTTTATATTGGTGGCAGGTGGGTCCTCACAGCACTTGTTCCCCAAGACACGTGTCTCATTCAACCAGCGGCAATCTCAATGTAAACCTGCCAGGTTCACCAAGGTCAGCGTCCAGGAAGACATTACAAAATGGGTTGTCCTAGATGGAGACCTCTGCAGTTCCAGCAGGGTTTAAATTGTGGTTACCACTGGCTTCAGGAGCTGGGCCGCAGCAGCATGTGTGTGGTCTCAACGTTGCATCAGAAATCTTTAGCACAACCTTGTGGACATTTTTTTTTTGTTGTGACTATACACCCTAACATTTTTTTTTAATTGCTTCACCACATTGTCTGAAAATGAAAAGTGACCTGTTTGGAATTACTCCCAGGTCCCGATCAAAGTTGGTTATGCCTCAACTGAAGTATTGTGACCAATTCTGCAGGTCATACTTTAGGAAGGATGTCAAGGCCTTGGAGAGAGTGCCGAGGAGATTTACTAGATATGGTACCAAGGATGAGGGACTTCAGTTATGTGGAGAGACTAGGGAAGCTGGTATTGTTATTCTTGGAGTAGAGAAGGTTAAGGGGAGAGGTGTTCAAAATTATGAGGGGTTTTGATAGTGTAGATAGGAAAAACTGTTTCCACTGGCAGGAGTTGTTGATTACCAGAGGACACAGATTTAAAATAATTGGCAAAAGAACCAAGGTAGGTGGGGAGATAAGGACATTTTTTTTAATGCAGCAAGTTGTCATGACCTGGATCGCACTGCCTGAAAGGGTGGTGGAAACAGATTCAATAGTAACTTTCAAAAGGGAATTGGATATATACTTGAAAAGGAAAAACTTGCAGGATTAAGGGGAAAGAGTAGGGGAGTGGAACTAATTGGATAGCTCTTTCAGTGAGCCGGTACAATGACCTCCTACTGTGCTATATGATTCTCTGATCCTAAGCTTGTCTTTGCTAGTTCACTTCCATTCATCATATATATTTACGTCCTACATTTTCTCAACCTATATCTAATACATTAAATATCCCATAGTTTACCATTATATTCCTCACCAATACTTGCTGTTTTTAGTCAGTTTCTTAACTAGCCCATGTTCTATCTTGGATTCCTATGGCTTTGGTTTGTTTTTAGTTTAGCTATTCATTTAATTAGAAGTCTTTCATGTGGAACTTTCTGCAAACAAGCACCATTATCTGGAAACTATCTTTTGAGTTGGAAATAAGGATTCTGCTGCATATTAGGAACACTCTAGTCTCCAGTAGTTGAGACTTGTGATATTGGTCATGACTATCATTCAACAGCTCTGGGTTACTGTTGGAACTTCAAGTGCATAGAGGGTCACACCAAGACAACAGCCTGCCATAAACTGGGACAATTGAGATCACGTTGCCTGCAAGTTAAGCAAATCTTTGGGATGCAGCAATACAGCTCAGATTGCAATTTGGTTCAACTGCTTCTTCGTGCACGTGCACGGATCTTCATATTACTTAGGTAGTGAAGCTTTTCCATATTAACACAAACTCATCACAAATTGGATAGCAGGTTTCAGGACTGTTCTGTGCAACAGAAATGCTCCATCTTGCAGCACCAACAATGGCTGGAATAAAAATGAGGTGGAATGTTACCCCAAACTGCTCGTTGCTCAGATCCACCTGTGGTGTTGAATGACATTTTTAAAATCTACTTTCAAATGGCCCACAAGTAGCAGATAAGTGGACAATTACTCATTTATTTCCATAGAAATTATAATTTTATGTTCTTTTAATGCCATGGTCCTGCTTGTACTGATAAACCACCTAAATGTATTTAGGTTGTTGCAATGTTATTGTCCATTATTTAATCAGCACACATTTGGGTGTAAGATCAGTTTACGTACACTACAGCTTTGGTGAGAATTACCAGTTAGAATTACCCTCGATTCACTTGAGAGGCCACAGGGCCTGAGTGAGTTGGTGCACAAGTGCCGAAGGCATCTAAAATAAAGCTTCTTTTTGATACATTCCTACAATATATATTACACTCAAAAATCCGTTGCCGTGCCATCTAGTGACTTGCAATTAAGAAGTGTTATTTTCTAGTTGCTGAAAAGCACAATGAAGCAACTCAGAGAGTAATGCAACTCTTACCACTTTGGGGATTCTCAAACTTTCTCACTTGTCCCGGTTGATGAGGTGCCCTTGTTCAAGCAACTAAAACAACCTTGTCTTCATTGGAGGTTTTGACCACTATTCTAGCACAGTGATCTAAGCATTATTTTAATTGCCCGTTTAATTGTTCCGACAAGATGACTCTCTTATGCATCTGCCTGTTTCTAAGAATATTAATGATCTCACATATCACACAGACAAGAACTTCCTGACACCTGCTGATTAGAGTGAGAGTATTCAGCCTCACTTGGATGGCGTCCTTGTTAACCCACTCATGACTGATATAACGCTCATGTAATTCAGTGTTAATATTAACATTAATAGCAGTACAGTCGATTTCTCTCATGGAAATGTAGTTGAGCAGTAAGAAATTAGAAAATTTTAAGCAGTAAAGAACAAATTAAATAACAGCGTAGTGAAAAAGTATGTTCTTATAGATTAGTAATGTAAAAAGCTTCACATCGATGTCATTTTCAACTAGAGCGTAAGGTAGTAACATTTTAAACTGAAATGATAAAATACACCTCTAGAATAACAAAGAGACTAAATCTCACAATTTAAAAAAATGTGATTGAGTTCCCCCTGAAGAATAAACTGATTTAAAGCATTGTACTAAAATGCATAGCACTTCATTGAAAGCACACGCTTTGAATTAATCCACTTTAATCCCTGGGTACCATTGTTCATTCTGGAGATGTTACTCCACTTCTGCTCCACCAATCTAAGTGACAAATCAAACAATGTGGCAACGATGAAGTCAAAATACTTTTTAAAAAATTGGAAATGACAAACCGGTCGGTCTGGGGAGAAGGATGAAGAGCACTGTGTCTTTAGCAGTTTGTGCAATTCATAAATTGTTGTAATTATCCACTCTTTCAGGCCGCTTCTGTAATTGGAAAATACTTTGCGCTTACACTAATCCACGGACTAATACAATGTCTTGATAAGGAACCAGAAGTGCTGCTTCTGTCATCAGGTCAAAAAGCACAAGCATTTTAATGCGCCACTAGAAAGGGTCAGGGTTTAATTACAGATGTTGATTCAGGGACTAGAATAGTACCTGCATTATCGTGTTGTGTATAGATGCAGGGTTGTGCAATGAGCAGACGCAGTTCTGCTCCACATATGGCTGATGTTAATTTTAGCTCATGTGTGTGTAAAACAATTAACCCCTATACTTTTGCGAGCTAGAGTTATTAATATTATGGAAATGTATGCAGACACCTTCTGTGTGAGACTGTGTAATGAATATCACACAAACATTAACGCTGCACCTCATAATTACAAACTTAGTCGGTCTCTTTATATTGTGCTTGAATCAAAAGAGGCCAATAAAAAATACTGATAACCCAGATATATTTATCTTAGCACAGTGGCATAGTGGTTAGCACTGTTGCCTCACAACGCCAGGGACCCGGGTTCGAATCCGGCCTCGGGTGACTGTGTGGAGTTTGCACATTCTCCCCGTGTTTGCGTGGGTTTCCTCCGGGTGCTCCGGTTTCCTCCCACAGTCCAAAGATGTGCGGGTTAGGATGATTGGCTATGATAAATTGACCCTTAGTGTTAGGGGGATTAAATACGCAGGGATAGGGTGGGATATGTGTTGGTGTTGGTGTAGGGGTTACGGGGATCGGGTGGGATATGTGTCGGTGCAGGCTCGATGGGCCGAAATGGCCTCTATCTGCACTGTGGGGTTTCTGTGATTCTGTGAACCCTGTTTGTACACAAATTGTACTGAGGGGGTTGTTGCTCCACTGTGACTTGAATCCAGCTCAGACAGGTAAGGTGACAGGATTTTTCACAACTGGTAGAAAGAAGGACTCAAACTTCAAAAGTACTTCTTTGGCTGTAAAGAGCTTTGGGACATCCTGAGGTTGTGAAAGGCACTGCATAAATGCAAGTCTTTCTTCTGCTATCTCATTGAAACTTATAAAACTTATAAAATTCTAACAGGACTAGACAGACTAGATGCAGGAAGGATGTTCCCAATGGCGGGGGAGTCCAGAACCAGGGGTCACAGTCTAAGGATAAGGGGTAAGCCATTTAGGACAGAGATGAGGAGGAATTTCTTCACCCAGAGAGTGGTGAACCTGTGGAATTCTCTACCACAGAAGGCAGTAGAGGCCAATACATTAAATATATTCAAGAAGGAGTTGGATATATTTCTTAAGGCTAAAGGGATCAAGGGGTATGGGGAGAAAACAGGGACAGAGTACTGAATTTGGATGATCAGCCATGATCTCATTGAATGGCAGAGCAGGCTCGAGGGGCCGAATGGCCTACTCCTGCTCCTATCTTCTATGTTTCTATGTTTCTATGTAATAGTGAAATAAACTCGAGCAGCCTCAGGCCATTTCTCAGTGAATATCAATCTGTAGCACAAGAAGTTCGAGAATGTGCCAATAGAGTGCACTAATTTGAAAGCTGCAAAAAGAGACAATGTAATCATCTCTGGTTTGAGGACAACAAGTATCTTCTAAGTTTGAGATAAGGGTACAATGAAACAGTCAACTGCCTCTAACATATGGTGCACATAGACCGGCTACGGGTGTTTGCACCTGGAATTCTGGCATCTAACAGCTTGAAGACCACCAAATAAGATTCTTCCAACAAACTGTGTGTTATAAGAAGTTGTTTGAGGGCCATCCATAATTGGCTGAATTATGACAACAGTCGAAGGGGTAATGCTCCGTATACATAGACCTATGCTGGATACTTCTGGGAGGCAGTGATAGAAAAGAAAGGTAACTGGTATGAACGGCAGTTTACTGAAATTGGGGTATGATAGCTGATTTGATTCTAAATTGTTATTTTCAAGAATTAGTGATTGAGTAACATTAAGAGACTGGGGCTGAAATTGGCCTTAGGTGGTAGCGCGACCTGGGCGACAGCGAATCAGCAGCCCATGTTACACTCCGCCTGATTTTCTTTTTTATTGAAGTCACGTCAATGGAAAAAGGAAAGTGGGCAGAGTGTAAAACAGGCTGCCGATTCACTGTCGCCCTCTTTCCACTACACACCAAGACACATTTAACCTCCTTGGTTCTTCCCCTGTTGATCCCCCTGCAGAAGCTGCAATGTTACGCTGCAGCAGAGATCATTGCAGGCTGTTTTAATCAATTGACTTGAGGGGGAAGGCTGAGATTCATAATGCAGAACACTCATAAGGGTGAAACGAGTCGAAGAGATCATTTAAATCAAGGAGCAATTAGATGACAGCATGCATGGATTTTAAAAGCCTGTAGCTTGAAGGAGGAAGGTGAGTTCAACTGATACTGTTAGGAATATGAGTGTACATCATGGGAATAGATTTCATCCAAAAATGTCCCCTTGTATATTCCATAGGATATAGTGGGATTCTTCCTAAATACACAGGGGAGAAAGGGTTTGTGATTACCGGCACGTGGAGGGGTGGTAACCTTCTATTTCATTAATACTGGCATGTGCTAACCTGTAGACCAGATAATGCTTAACCCCAGCATATTCAGCCCATCTGTCCACCTGATTTACTCTTCCCATGTAACCTCTATCAGATCAAATTAACTTAAACCCCCAGCATTTACTCTTGTGAGTTTAGTCTACCTGTGAAAAAACAGCGACAGCATATTTTAACTTAAGAATGTTCACAGCAAATCAGATACAATCCGAAAGAAAGGAGCCTGTATATCTTCACGAGAACACCTCAAAAAGTCACAAATGCAAGAAATCTGGAATGAAAACAGAAAGGGGCCTGACCCAAAATGCTCACTTATCTTTTCTCGTTCAGATGCTGACTGACCAGCTATGCATCTCCAACATTTGCTGCCATTGTTGTCGAGTCCATTTTAATAAAATACTTTATATTAATTTACATCCAAATATAAAAATAAAAAGCAGTCAGTCACGCTGCTTTCACCAAAAAGCACCAGCAACAATATTTTGCAGTAATTAATTAGGCTGGAACCTGAGTATATGTGACACATTTCGCAAGTAAATATGTTTGATGGACACCTTGCACATCCATCTTTTCTTCTTCTTCTTAGGCAGTCCCTCGGAACTAAGGATGACTTGCTTCCACATTAAAAATGAGTTTGCAGGTGACTGATGAGTCCAATGCAGGACCTACAGTCTCTGTCACAGGTGGGGCAGACGGTGATTGAAGGGGCGGGTGGGTGGGGTGCTTGGGTTAACGTGCACTCCTTGCTCTGCCTGCGCTTGGCTTCCGCTTGCTCCCAGCGAAGAGACTCGAGGTGTTCGGCGCCTTCCCGGATGCTTCTCCTCTACTTTGGGCCAGGGATTCCCAGGTGTCGATGGGGATGTTACACTTTTTCAAGGAGGCTTTGAGGGTGTCCTTGAAGCGTTTCCTCTGCCCACCTGGGGCTCTCTTGCCGTGCCGGAGCTCCGAGTAGAGCACTTGTTTTGGGAGCCTCGTATCGGGCATGCGGACAATGTGACCCGTCCATCGGAGCTGATTGAGCGCGGTCAAAGCTTCGATGCTAAGGATGTTGGCCTGAGCAAGAACACTGATGTTGGTGCACCTATCCTGCCAATGGATTTGCAGGATCTTGCGGAGGCAGCGTTGGTGGTAGCTTTCCAGTGCTTTGAGGTGCCTGCTGTACATGGTCCATGTCTCTGAGGCATACAGCAGGGCAGGTGACGTAATAAAACTCACAACGCGCTTGGTTTGAGTATAAAGCAAGGCTTTAATCAACTTGTTTCAGGACATGGAAGTCTAGTTGTACTTCACTAGCTCCTTGTCTTTACAAAATGTCCCTGGCAAGCTGGGGCCCACGCCCGAGTATTTATACTCCTTGGACGGCGCCACCAGCTGGCCGTCCAGTGTTATTTCATAGGTAGTTTCTCGATGATGAGATTTATGACAGCGGGTATCACTGCTGCTCTGTAGACCATGAGCTTGGTGCCGGGTCTGAGGTCCTGGTCTTCAAACACTCTCTTCCTCAGGCGACCAAAGGCTGCACTGGCACACTGAAGGCGGTGTTGGGCTTCGTCATCGATGTCTGCCCTTGTTGACAGTAGGCTCCCAAGGTATGGAAAGTGGTCCACGCTGTCCAAGGTCTTGTCGTGGATTTTGATAATCGGGGGGCAGTCCTGTGTGGCGGGGGCAGGTTGGTAGAGGACCTTTGTCTTACGGATGTTTAGTGTAAGGCCCATGCTCTCATATCTCTGATCCATCTTTTATCCCACAGATTGCTCCACATAATGTGGAAATATATTTAATATCACCACCTTCACGATATTGCATATTTGCACCTGAGCCAGACTCTATTTCACTTGAGGCTCCACCACCCCCCATTTATCCAGTTTGCCTTAAGTAAGAAGGTATTTTTATAATCTCACACTACTAGACGGGGGCCTAAGAAACTGATAGCCAATTTGGAAGAATCAAACTTTCGGAGGACATGCACCATGGAGAAATCCAAATTTTAAACCTAAATTGCATTTTCTTTTCCATAATGATCCCCTGTATCTTTCCTCCCTGAGGTGAGAGTACCACATGGGGAGGAGAAATTATGCAGCTCATGGAACGTCACTGCGAAGCCACTCCAAAGAGAAGGAAAAGAGATTAAGTGGAAACACTGCCACTTATAAAAAATCATAACATTTGCAATAAAAATAGATCAGAAAGTTTTCTGTTCTTTCTAAAGACTGACTTTGAACACCACTTTTTTAAAGTTTTAATATTCATTTCTGAAGCACTTATGCTGAGATAATTGGTGGGGCTCAAGCCCATTTTGCAAGTATGAAGTCCTTAAATGGATGCTATGTTAATGAAAAGATTTTTCATAAACTTTCTTTTTGGGGAAGGAGACGAGTCCGAAGCTATTTTTGTCACACTGACATTGCATACAAATGACACAATGGTACATTTTAATGTCAGTGTGCTGCATGTTTGGAATGAAATGAAATAAAGTTTAGTTTAACAATCTTCAGTGCCCCTTTAAACCAACCCTAAATCAAAAAAACTAGCTCAACTATTTGGCACTACCTTGAGATACAGTAACCTGTAATTTCATACGACTTTGAAATATAAGAAAGAAAGAAATTGCATTTATATAGTGCCTTTCATATCCTCAGGTTGTTCCAAAGAGTTTCATAGCCTATGAATTATATTTGCAAGTATAGTCGCTGTTGTTTTTAAGGAAAGCATGGCAGCCAATTTACACAAAGCTTAAAAAAGCAATGGGATCAATGCCCACTTAATCTATCTTGGTGGTATTGGTTGGGGGATGAATGCTGGCCAGGTCACCATGAGAACTACCCTGCTCTTCTTCCAATAGTGTCATGGAGGACTTTGCTGCCCACCTGAACAGTTTAACTTCTCGTCTGAAAGACAGCAGCACTGACAAGATGGCACTCCCTCAGTACTGTATTGGAGTGCTAGCATAGATTATTTGCTCAAATCCTGTTGTGGTACTTGAACCCACAACCTTCTGACTCAGAGGCAAGACTGCCACCTCTGAGCCAAGCTAATATATAAACGAAACAACTGGACACCCCAAGGAGGTATAATATTGCAATTTAATTTGACTCACAGTTAGAGATTAAGCCATGGCATTATGTAAAATCCATTATGAAAGACCTCTGGTAGAGGCAAATGAATATTGACAAAGAAAGACCACACAAGAAAAATAATTTGAAACAAATGTAAAGGCAGCTTCCAATATTAGAGGCAAACATAAATTTAAACAAGTTCTCATTGCTATCCTTAGTTATATAGGGGTAGACACTGCCCCAGGTAATCTGGTGGAGTGGGTTGCTCGTCCATTGTAGAACCCAACTGATTTTCATTCCACTGGAATCAATCGATGGAGAATCGGGAGGTTCTACAAAGAGTGGACGATCCACTCCACCAGATTACTGTCCAGGCAGTGAAGATGAAAACTTACCCCATGGTGTTGGATCTAGGTCCTGGCAACCTCTCCTACCCACAAGAAAACATGGCACATTTTCATCTGTGAAAGTGCAAATGATTAAAAGAAAAAATAGCTGACTGATGAGTAATGAGATAACTGAGGTTTAAAGTGCTATCTGCTTATAGCAACAGTGTTGACAATTTTATCTGCAGAAATGTATTCAATTGTTGCTACTCTGCAAAGCAACAGAGGATTCAGCCACACATCATCCAAATGAAGAATTATCCATTTGTGGTTGATATCAAAACCTTTAAGTGAGCCATTTTATTTGTTCTCTCTGAAGTAATAAATGTAACCATTTCAGTACATGGAGGCTTTTTTAAAAATTCATTCTCGAGATGTGGGCAAGGCCGACATTTATTGCCCATCCCGAGTAGTCAGTTTTGACACAACTGAGTGGCTCGCTCGGTCACTTCAGAGGGCAGTTAAGTCAACCACGTCGCTGTGGAACTGGAGTCACATATAGGCCAGATCAGGTAATGACAACTGGTTTCCATCCCTAAAGATAAATAAAGGCTGAGGGAAATTCCAGTCTCCCTGGGCCTGCCATTTTAAATCTTCAGCTCATATACTGTGACACTGAAACATACCCTAAAAATACAGAAGTGGATCTACTCAGATACCAAATGTTGTTTTATTCTTGTAATAGTAATCCTAATTGACAAAAATGAACACAAATATAATTTTAATAAAAATTTAAACTTGAACACTTTATCACCTTTTCTTTCATTGCTTTAAGCTTTACTTTTTTTCTAATATAGCTTATTCTATGCCTTTAAAAATGTAATAATACTGTAGTCTCTTTACTTGTTCTCTTCTGCCACCTGAATCCTATTGTCCATTTTGAAGATGAGGCTCGCAAATGAAAAAAATGGCTTTTGAATATCTAGAAATCAGCTCTAAAGTTTAGTTTTTTGGATAATTGAATACCAGGCTCCAGAGATTGACATTATCACATCATGAATGCAATCAAGTCAGCCTCTTACATTTGAGAAGGACTGCTGCAAGATTGTATCTTATCCAAGGTGCTGACAGCTCAATCGTACTCAGAATAAATAGTTTGTCCACAGCACAGAAAGGGTTAAAGCACAATGGGGTGTATTTTCCTCTGTTCTCTACCTTTAGCAAAAAAGATGAATGCGAGTATAAATTGAGGAAGCCCACTTTATACGCACACTGCCTTTTTTCCAACATTAGTCGACAGAAGAAATTATAACCCTTATATTCTGTGATGTGTTCATCCACTGCCATTGACACCTGTCATATTAAAATAAACGTGAAACAATAATTATGAAAGAATTATTAGTCTGCGTGAATCTAGACAACAAATGACAAAGGCACATGAACAATAACAGTTTAAATATTTGATTTAAGGAGCTGTTCTTTTATGATTACAGCCAAATCTCCAGAGGCTGCAGTAGCCTTGGCACATAACACTGCAGCAAGAGTGCATTGAATGGCGTTCCGTGTACATTCACAGATATTCACAGAAGCTGCTGAGTGAAATTGCAATCTGTCATTATAACACTGAACCTTACACTCTCTGCTAGCCTTGTTCATACATGCCACCCTGACACTGTAAATACACTGAAGTAATCCACACAAAAAGCTTAGCCTAAAGAGACTGAACAAACACTCCGCTTTAGTTCTCTGACTTATTAGGAGTTGGCTATAAACTCTGCAATACAATAACCAGGGTAACCTCGATAAAATTTAAAAACCCATCAAGTGATTTATCTTGCTGGTAAATTCTTAAATGACTATCCGTGTAACCCTTCTTGTAATTAGGGACTCCTAGGTCTAATTACTGCTGAGAAATCCATGTAAAGAATAATTAGAATACGTTAATGGGACTTTCGCTGATCAGCTTGATTCCACCACTAAGGAGCAATGCCTTTTATCATTCCTGGCACTAGATCTCCCCTCCGCTCACTCTGCAGCTTTCCTTCACAATTAGCTCCTATTTCACAAGGTGCAAAGCCGTGCTGCCATAATTATAATCATCTGCATGCACACAGACCCCTGAAAGGCAAAATTGAAAACCTTGCATAGTGTCTTTACCATGGGCAATGTATATCTTAGAAGTGCAGCCCTCTGCAGCAACATCACGGCTTATCTTATCAATGTGGGCTTCATACAATTATACACAGCATTTACTTGCATTGAACCTTGCCGTGATGAGCGTATTTTTATTACATTACACATCTTTATGGATATTCTTGTTTTAGTGACAATAATTGACACATTACATGCTTCATCTTTGTCTAACGTTGTAAGAGAAGGCTGGAAGAAAACGTATTACTGAAATATTTTATACCAAGCAGGTACCATTGATTGATCATCTCTATTTTGCAAGACAATGGTGTAATTTATCCAGGTAAGTGTCTGATTTCAATTTAATGGGGGAGAAATTCAGTATCGACCATTTTGGGGCGCTCACACCGGCCAGCCGCAAACTTTAGCGACCACGAAATTCACCTCCAGCGCCCCTGGAGGTGATTGGAGCACTAAATCAAGCGCTACACACCTCTCTTAGGGCGCTAACGTCTGGGAACAGGGCGCTACCTCAGAGCGCTACTCAAGCTCAGGCGCTGTCAATCACCTAGTCCTCAGACAGACTGGCGCCTTCCAGTTCTTAAAGGGGAGGGTCCATCATGCTGCACAGCCTCACCCCGAGCATTGCTGTGTTTGACCTGGGCCGGCAAGGAGGTGCAATTCTTCAACCAGGAATCTCATGATGCTCAGAGGCTCAGGGAGAGAGCTCGCTGGTTCACCGACCAGGCATTGGAGGCTCTGGTTGTGGCTGTGGAACGCCGATGGGCAGTGCTGTTCCCAGACAGGAGGCCATTGCCCCGGGAGTTCACAAGGATGTGGAGGGAGGTTGCCCATTACGTCTCGTCCAGAAGCCTGGTCCAAAAGACTCACACCCAGAGCCGCAAGAAGTTCAACCACCTCACTCGGGTGGTCAGGGTGAGTAGATGCTTGAAATGCCTCTACATACCACCATCTCAACCTCACCCTGTGCACAGACGGTAATAAACTGCCAACTCCCCAACAACTATGCCCACCTACTAAAAGTCACATCCACATCTCACACCTTGCAGACGTTAACGGCTATTCAACTATGGGAGGCACATCTGCCAAACACATGGCTGCGCACGCACTCACACGCTGTCCTTTTTCTTGCAGGCCAAGCTTACTCATAACAGGAGGGAGCAACAACACATGGGAGAAGGTCAGGCAGAGCTGCACCCCCTCACATAGCTGGAGGAGTGAGTGCACAGACTCATCACGAGCCATGTTGTGGGCGCTGTGGCAGTGGGAGAGGTCGACCCCCTTGGGGACAGCAACGGAATGTTCATCACCTCTCCCTCCTCTCTCATACCACTTCCGCCTCACAACACCAGCCCTTCCCACTTTCCATCTAAGTATACTGTCTCCATTCATTTCTCCCTCCCTGCCCCCCTCCCCTCATGTTAAACCCACTTTTGTGCCTTCCTGCTTTCAGATAGTGAGCCACCATCTGACCAGCCTGTCCCTCAGCCTCCCATGGCAGTGACGCGGGAGAGGAGGAGGAACATGAAGCCAGAGCCTCACTGCCTGCGTCTCCCGAGGGCGACACATCGGATACTGGGGCCACGCATTCACTGGAGAGGAGCAGAGGAATTGGCTCTGATGTGTGTGAAGCTCCGGGACCCAGCGGGCTGCAGCAACGCCATGGGGAAAGGGAAGCTCGGGGGCCATCTCCCCGGAGGGTGGGTGTGCGCACGAGTTCTGCAGCACAAGATTCGGATGAGGACCTCGATATCGCGGCGATGAACACTCAGGTGATGAGCATGCATACTGAGCTCATGGGTGCAATGGCAAGGGTGCCCGAGAGCATGGATGCACTGGCTAGGAGTGTGGAGGAGTCCGCTGCCAGCACAGCTGTCATCTGTGTGCAAACCCTCGAGCCCATCCTTGGCAGTTTGCAGAGGGTGGTTGACTTGCAGGGAGACCGTGGGAACCCAGACCCCATGCCGCATGTAATGGGTGAGGTGGCAGCATCTATTGCAGCACAGGCCGAGGCAACGCAACAGCTTAGTGCTGGAATCGAGTCATTGGTTGGTGCCATCCAGTCTCAGACTGCTCTGATGCAGTCTCAGATTGATGCCACGCAAGCACTGACTGCTGCCATCGTCGCTGGGTCGCCCACTGTCCATCGGGGATCTGATGGTGCCGCAGCAGGCCAGCAATCTGTGCTCGAGCAGATTGCTCCAGATGCTGTGGTTCTGCCCCAGGGGGAGTGGCAGTGTGTTGGTCGAGCAGGAAGGTGCTGTCCTCTCTCAGGATGACAACATTCCAGCTCCCACCACTGCCACTCCGCCATTGCACTCGCCACAGCCTGTAACCCAGTCAGCCCAGACTGCTGCCGCCCATGCAGAGTTGGTGCAGTCTGCAGCCGGGCCCTCCAGGCCCAGAGCTGGTCGAGGGCATCCTGCAAGGCCATCTGCAGTGTCTGGCTCCCAGATTCAGCAGACTTCCACAAGCCTCGCTGCAGCCACTGGGGCTACATTACGGAGGAGCAGTAGGGCTGGGAGGGGGGAAGTGCGAAGGGGAGGGAGATCTTTGAGGAAGGCATACTAACTAAAATTTTAGACCAAATGGGGGGAGTGTTTGTACCAAAGTTAGATGTGTTTGTAAATATATTGTTCACTTTGTTAAGAATTATTTCAATGGGCTAAGAACCAGTTGTGTTTGTTAATAAATTGCTGTGTTTGTTTGTTATTGGTTGTGCTTAATAAGGCAGTTGTTCAGAAAATAATATTTTTTATTTCAACGTTACAAATTTCCTCATGTTTCTCTTTGGAACTTTGGCTGGTCACAGGGACTGCAGGCTGGCTGTAATGATGTGTTTGTTCAGCCCAAATGCCATCTTCTTTCTCATTCATCAGACGCGTTGTGCAATGAGGCATTCACGAAAGGCCCTTGCAGAAGCAACATTGAGCGCCTCCCACCCACGTTGTTGCTCCTCCTCCTCCTCTGCCTCCTCCTCCTCCTCTCCCTCTTCCTCCTCCTGAAGTGGTGCACCAATCCCTGGTGGCAATGGCTGGGTCCTCAGAATGGCCAGGTTGTGCAGCATGCAGCACACAACTATGAAAACGGAGACTCAATCAGGGGAGTACTGCAGGGCTCCTCCAGAGTGGTTAAGACACCGGAAGCATTGCTTCAGCACACTGATAGTCTGTTCAATCAGGTTCCTAGTGGCACTATAGCTCTCACTGTAGGCGAGCTCAGCAGGAGTGTTGGGGTTATGGAGCGGTGTCATCAGCCAGGTGCAGATTGGATAACCCTTGTCCCTGAGGAGCCAGCCACGAGCTTGATGCGGTGGTTGGAACAGTGCTGGGACACCAGTGTGGCACAGGATGAATGAATCGTGGCTGCTGCCAGGAGAGCGGGCATTGATGGCGAGGAGGCGCTGTCTGTGATCGCACACCAACTACATGTTCAGACAGTGGTAGCCTTTGCGGTTGCAGAACACCTCTGCATTTTGATGAGGTGCCTGCAATACCACGTGCGTGCAGTCAATGGCGTTCACGCTGTTTGTCTCGGGTCATGGGGAATGAGATGCACTCCCTTCTCCTTCTGTAGAGAGCATTTGTGACCTCCCGGATGCAACAATGGACAGCAAACTGGGAGATGTTCGCAATATCCCCCGTTGAAGCCTGGAAGGAGCCGCTGGCATAGAAATTGAGAGCCACTGTCACCTTCACTGCCACCGACAGAGACGTCCTGGTCCTGATCTGAGGCTGGAGATCTGACTGCAGGAGGTGGCAGAGCTCTGTGACCACCTCCTTGCTGAAGCAGAGCTTTCTAATACACTGCTCCTCTGACAGATGGATATATGAGAATTGCTCCCGGAATATCCTGGGAGGGTAAAGTCTCCTGTTGAGAGCCCTGTTGGCCCTCCTCCCTCTGGCCACGTTTTCCACTCTCTCTCTCCACCTCTGCTGCCTCTGACAGTGAAGCTGGAGGGCGAGGCCCCGTGCCAGTACAGCCCCCATTAACTCTTGTAAATGTGGTAGTACCAAAGGTAAGAGAAATGGGAACCTGATAAGTCTTGCTGACGACCAAAACTCCTTCAAGTAGGAAACCGTTAAATCTCTCCAAACGCCTCTCTTGCTCTCGCAACCTGCGTAGGCAGAATTGATTGCTGACAGGAAAAAACAGGAAGCGCACGCCTTTAAAAATAGCGCTCCCCCAGCTCCCAGCCGACTGCAAACCGTCCCCCTCTACCTGTCGTTCCTAGCGGCAGGCGCTGAGGCAGGGGCCGAGAATCAGTTTCCGGTCCGGGGCGTTGCCGGGGCAATGCGCACTTGGATGATGTCACGATCTCTGGATGCAGGAGATCATGGCTGTAGTGTTTAGCGCCCCCGCCCGCAAACCGCCAGTTGAATTTCGTGAGCGGCGCTAAAATCGCCGCGCACGGGCGGTAAGTCGTTAGCGCCCCGTTAGCTCTCCCGGAAGCGCTAACAGGAGGCGCTAACCAACCAAATTTTTCCCCCAATGTGTGTTATACCTTGCAGGTAGACCCACTTAACTGAAGGGGAGCACAGAGACATGCCAGGAAGGACACAGTAATTTTTGCAAATTAGAAAGGGAAAGGATAGAGGGGATAAAATACCCATATAGAATCACCAACTGCAGTTAACTGCTCGATTCATCCACCAACTATTTTAAATGTATTGCACTTGTCACATAACAACAAAAAGAAAAAAAAAGAAAAGACTTGCATTTATATAGCGCCTTTCACGACCACCGGATGTCCCAAGGCGCTTTACAGCCAATGAAGTAGTTTTTGAAGTGGAGTCACTGTTGTAATGTGGGAAACGCGGCAGCCAATTTGCGCACAGCAAGCTCCCACAAACAGCAATGTGATAATGACCAATTAATCTGTCTTAGTGATGTTGGTTCAGGGATAAACATTGGCCAGGACATCGGGGATAACTCCCCTGCTCAACTTCAAAATAGTGCCATGGGATCTTTTACGTCCACCTGAGAGGGCAGGTGGGGCCTCGGTTTAACGTCTCATCTGAAAGACAGCACCTCCGACAGTGCAGCACTCCCTCAGTACTGCACTGGAGTGTCAGCCTAGATTTTTGTGCTCAAGTGTCTGGAGAGAGACTTGAACCCAGAACCTTCTGACTCAGAGGCGAGCGTGTTACCAACTGAGCCGCAAAAATGCAATATATTTCCAATGTACATAAATTCCAGCTTACGCAATGGCTGGGTGGGAAAAAGCACTGTCCTTTATAGCACTAGGTTTACAGACCAGAGAGTTCCAGATTCAATTCCTGGTCGATGTCATTAGCTGATCTCTGTGCGGGCAGCATCCCTGGGCTAGGATTCAGCCACGGTGTCTGCTCATCATCACCATCCAGTGGCCAATGCTGCAAAGTGTTTGTGTGGAGCTGTTTTTAAGTGCCTGAAAATGGAGTCAGGTCACATGCTACCCCATTTATGCTGGCGCTGCGGCCCCCGCCATCTTGGGTAGGGTCCCGAGATGAGCAGCCGGAGCACCCGCCTGTTTTCAAGCGGGAAGCCACATGCAATATTCAAATCACATAGGATTACATAGGATATACAGCACAGAAACAGGCCATTCGGCCCAACCAGTCCATGCCGGCGTTTATGCTCCACTCGAACCTCCTCCCATCTTTCCTCATCTAAATCTATCAGTATAACCCTCTATTCCCTTCTCCCTCATATTCTTGTCTAGCCTCCCCTTAAATGTATCTGTACTATTCACTTCAACCACTCCCTGCGGTAGCGATTTCCACATTCTCACCACTCTCTGGGTAAAGATGTTCCTTCTGAATTCCGTATTGGATTTCTTGGTGACTATCTTGATGGCCTCTAGTTTTGCTCTTCCCCACAAGTGGAAACATTCTCTCTGTATCCACTCTATCAAAACCTTTCATAATTTTAATGACCTCTATTAGGTCACCCCTCAGCCTTCTTTTTTCAAGAGAAAAGAGACCCAGCCTGTTCATCCTTTCCTGATAGGTATAACCTTGCAGTTCTGGTACCATCCTTGCAAATCTTCTCTGCACCCTCTCCAGTGCCTCTATATCCTTTTCATAATATGGCGACCAGAATTGTACGCAGTACTCCAAGTGTGGTCTGACCAAGGTTGGATACAAGTTTAGCATAATTTCCGTACTTTTTAATTCTATCCCTCTGGAAATAAACCCTAGTGCTGGGTTTGCTTTTTTTTATGGCCTTGCTAACCCGTGTCACTACTTCCAATGATTTGTGTATTTGTACTCCGAGATCCCTTTGTTCTTCTACCCAACCTAGATTCATATTTTCCAAGTAATATGTGACCTCCCTATTTTTACCAAAATGTAATACCTCACATTTATCTGCGTTGAATTTCATTTGCCAACTATATGCCTATTCTTCAAGTTTATTAATGTCTTCTTGTAATCTGTTGCAGTCCTCCTCAGTATTGACTATCCCCCCCAATTTGGTGTCATCCGCAAATTTAAAATTGTGTTTTTGATTCGTTAATATAAATTGTGAACAACAGTGGTCCCAGCACTGATCCTTGTGGAACACCACTACCCACCTTCTGCCACTGTGACTAGCTACCCTTTACCCTACTCTCTGCTCTCTGTCTTGAAGCCAGCCAGCAATCCATTCTGCTACTTGTCCCCTGACTCCGCATGCTCCAACCTTATTCATTAGTCTATTATGTGGTACCTTATCGAAGGCCTTTTGGAAATCAAGATAAATTACATCTACTGCATTAACCTTGTCTACTCTCTGCTACCTCTTCAAAAAATACAACGAGGCTGGTCAAGTAAGACTTTCCCCTTTGAAATCCATGCTGACTATTCATTATTAGATTTTTGGTTTCTAGAAGTTCTTCTATTTTCTCCTTTAGTAGGGATTTCATTATTTTTCCTACCACCTATGTTAAGCTGACTAATCTATAGTTCCCTGAACATGTTCTATCTCCCTTCTTAAATATCGGTATTACGTTAGTTATCCACCAGTCCTCTGGCACTAAAACTTTTCCTAACGAGTTATTAAATATGTGTAGTAATGCCTTTGCTATCTCTTCCCTAGATTCTTTTAAAATGCACGGATGTAATCCGTTCAGACCAGAGGTTTTATCCTCTTTGAGTTTGATTCATTTATTTAATATTTCTCCTCTTTTTTTTTAAATGCAGTTATCTTATTTCTAATCTCATCATCCAATGCCAGCTCCACCTGTTCTGTCTCCCTGGTAAATACTGAAGCAAAGTAATTATTTAATATTTCTGCCATCTCTCTATCGCTGTTTGTGATATTACCCTGTCTATCACTTAGCGGTCCTAGTCCCATCCTGACTTTCCTATTTTTTTTTATGTGCCTGTAAAATATTTGACTATTTTGTTTTATGCTCCTTGATAATTTTGTCTTTGCCTTTCTAATTTTGTTTTTGACTTCTCTCCTAATCTCATATTCTCTCTTGTCAGGATCTCCCCTGCTGTCCGTCTACTTAGTGTACGCTTCTTTCCTTACGCTCAATTTTTCCTTTGTGTCTTTATTCACCCGTGGGGTCTCATTAGTGTTTATCTTGTTCTTGTTTTTTAGCAGAATATATTTTTCCCCGACTCTGTTGAATACTGCTTTAAATATTTCCCACTGCTGTTCTACATCATTGTTTGCCAATATTGTTGTCCATTATATTTTCCCAAGTTCTATTCTCAGCCCCTCAAAATCGGCTTTTCTCCAATCTATTACCCTGGTCTTCGTCATACTTATGTCCTTCTCAATTATTATCTTAAAGCGTATTATATGATAGAAACACAGAAATATAGAAAAATAGGAGCAGGAGTCGGCCATTTGGCCCTTCGAGCCTGCTCCGCCATTCAATATGATCATGGCTGATCCTCTATCTCAATACCATATTCCCGCTCTCTCCCCATACCCCTTGATGCCTTTTGTGTCTAGAAATCTATCTATCTCCTTCTTAAATATATTCAGTGATTTGGCCTCCACAGCCTCCTGTGGTAGAGAATTCCACAGGTTCACCACCCTCTGAGTGAAGAAATTTCTCCTCATCTCAGTCCTAAATGTCCTACCCCGTATCCTACCCCTCGTTCTAGACCCCCCAGCCAGGGGAAACATCCTGCCTACATCCAGTCTGTCTAGCCCTGTCAGAATTTTATACGTTTCAATGAGATCCCCTCTCATTCTTCTAAACTCTAGTGAATACAGGCCTAGTCGACCCAATCTCTCCTCATACGACAGTCCTGCCATCCCAGGAATCAGTCTGGTGAACCTTCGCTGCACTCCCTCTATGGCAAGTATATCCTTTCTTAAGTAAGGAGACCAAAACTGCACACAGTACTCCAGGTGTGGTCTCACCAAGGCCCTGTACAACTGTAGTAAGACATCCTTGCTCCTGTACTCAAATCCTCTTGCAATGAAGGCCAACATACCATTTGCCTTCCTAACTGCTTGCTGCATCTGCATGTTTGCTTTCAGTGACTGGTGTACAAGGACACCCAGGTCCCTTTGTACATCAGCACTTCCCAATCTACCACCATTTAAATAATACTCTACCTTTCTGTTTTTCTTACTGAAGTGGATAACTTCACATTTATCCACATTATACTGCATCTGTCATGTATTTGCCCACTCACTCAACTTGTCTAAATCGCCTTGAAGCCTCTTTGCATCCTCCTCACAACTCACAATCCCACCTAGTTTCGTGTCGTCAGCAAACTTGGAAATATTGGCCCAGAATTCGGGTCTCCACGGGTGAGTACGCACGGGGCACTCACCCGTAGGCCGAATGGAAGTGCCGGTTTTCTGCATCCACTGCACATGCGCGGGAAACTGACACTTCCGATCCTCTGAACGAAAGGGTTCAGAGGTCGAGCGCGCGCGCGCGCGCGCAGGAGAGGCTGCGCGTGCGCTTTGAACTTAGGTTTTTTTTGCAGGTTTTCCCGGGCTCGTAAGCCTGCAGGATTTAGAAATGTAAAAAGCAGGCATAAGGCCTGCTTTTTACAAGGTAAATGGTGAATTAATTAAAATTAAAACATTTTTTCCACAGGTTTATTATTTTCAAATACTTTAAAGCAAGGTAAGTTTATTTTTAGCCCTGTTAGAATATAAAATTATTTTTTTCAAAAATTTAAATTATTGTTTAAAATAGTTATTTAATGTAATTTATAGTTTATTTAAAAAGTGTGATTTAAAAAAATGTATTTGAAGGTTTACTGCTATTTTGGGGCCGTAGTATTTATAAGTCTTGACAGGTCTTCCTGTCAGACTTATGAATGGGCTTTTCCCTCCTCCGATTGGCTGCCCATGGCTCACGTGATCCCAGGGGACGCATCGAACTAACTGCGCCCCTGGGACACGCAAGCACTGCGCGCCGGCAGCTGGGCCAGGCCCCGGATCGGAATTCCACGGGGCCCTACAGCTCAACCGCCGGCGCGCAAGGTAAGTGCAGGTCGGGGGCTTACACCCGCGGGAAGCCCCCGACCCGAATTTCTGGGCCATTACATTTGGTTCCCTCATCCAAATCATTGATATATATTGTGAATAGCTGGAGCCCAAGCACTGATCCCTGCAGTACCCCACTAGTCACTGCCTGCCACCCCGTAAAAGACCCGTTTATTCCTACTCTCTGTTTCCTGTCTGTTAACCAATTTTCAATCCATGCCAGTATATTACCTCCAATCCCATGTGCTTTAATTTTGCACACTAACCTCTTATGTGGGACTTTATCAAAGGCCTTCTGAAAATCCAAATACACCACATCCACTGGTTCTCCCTTATCTATTCTACCAGTTACATCCTCAAAAAACTCCAGTAGGTTTGTCAAACACGATTTCCCTTTCATAAATCCATGCTGACTGTCTAATCCCGTTAATATTTTCTAAGTGTCCGGTTATCACATCCTTTATAATAGACTAGCATTTTCCCTACTACTGATGTTAGACTAACCGGTCTGTAGTTCCCTGTTTTCTCTCTCCCTCCTTTTTTAAATAGTGGGATTACATTTGCCACCCTCCAATCTGCCGGAACTGTTCCATAATCTATAGAATTTTGGAAGATGACAACCAATGCATCCACTATTTCCATGGCTACCTCTTTTAGTACTCTGGGATGCAGATTATCAGATGGTCACTATTGCCTAGATGTTCCTCTACTTTTACTTCTTTTATCTGCTCTGGTTCATTCCCTATTAATAGATCCAATAGCAAATCCTCCCTTGTTGGGCTTCTTACATACTGGGTTAGAAAGGAGTCCTGTACACATTGTAGGAACTCCATTCCCGTATCCCTTTTACCTACTTCTTCTGGCCAATTAATATCGGGGTAGTTGAAATCCCCCATGATTATTATTCTATGGGCTAGAAATTTGGTCTCGCCCCATTTGGGGGCGGTAACTTTTGAAAGCTGGGAAACTTAGCGCCAGGCGCTAATGATTCCCAGCTTTTCCTAAGTTCGGTGTTTGCGCTCCAGGAAGGAAGTGGAGTGCAAAATCAAGTGCTCCACTTCTTTCCTAGAGCGCTAAAGGACGCAGGCGGGGCGGTAATGGTGCAGCGCGGCACAATATCCCGTGCCACGCTGCCGCGACCTGAGGCTCCTTCCATTCCTTAAAGGGAAGGGCCATCACTGCAGGCTCTACATTGGGACCAGTTAGCTGGTACCCAATGGCAGCAGCGATCCGGCCCGATCAATCCCAGACACTCCAGCAGAGTGCTGGGCTGATCGATCGCGGCCCAGGAGAATTGAAAAAAATTGAAAAAATCTATTTTATAAATTTTGCTACTTACCTCGGCAACCTCCCCTTTAACCTCCGCCCTCCAAAGCACACGGCCTCTCGAACATTGCCTCCTGCAGCTGTCGGTGTTGTCGCCCGGCGATGCTGCAGGGGGGCAGAACCGAACTTCGGGTCCGGGGCACTACCGGGGCGATGCGCACGGCAATGACACCACAATCTCCGGGCGCAGGAGAGCATGGCGCAGAGTGTTACCGCCGCCGCAAACCTCCCAGCCAAGTTCGCGGGAGTCGTTTATCTCGCCGCGCCCAGTCGGTAAGTCGTTATCGCCCCACTATCGCCCCCCCGGAGGCAATAACAGGTGGGCATTAAGGAGGCCAATTTCTAGCCCCATGTTTTTGACTCATTTCCTGACCTCTCCAACTGGTGGCAGTTTGGCACGTGCAGCTCGCCAGCGACATGTAAATGAGGCCCGGGCCTCAAAATGGCTTGTGTTTCATGGCGGTAGCAAAAGGCAGGCAGCAGTTGCACATGTCAAGTTAAAATGGTCCCCTGTGGCTCTAGGGTAAGAAGAGTTAGCTTGGATTGGTTATGATGGTTCTATAGTAGAATAGCCTCACTATCTGGAGATACGAGAAGATTGGCCGTGCCTATGAAACCATGGCCCAGCAGGATAGGGGATGAAAATATTTTTAAAGTAATATATCAATTATTAAAACTTACAACTGCGATTACAATTTCCAGTATCAACAGTTTTGTTATTCTTTATCTAAATGCAGTGTTACATCACAAAGAGGATTATGAGACATCTCCAAAGAAATTGTCTGTACATATAGTTGGGAGTGAATGTATTTTGGTTAATTGTATGGTGACAAGTTGGTCCCTTCCTCAGATGACATGCTGATTCTATGGCATGTCAGTTATTTGCTGTAGGATGGTGTTATGAATCTTATGATCCATGAAGAAAGACTCATGAAATAACACTGGACGTCCAAGAAGCATAAATACTCGAGCGTGAGCCCAGCTTTCCCAGGACATTTTGTAAACAGGAACTAGTGAAGGATAACTAGACCTCCATGTTTTGAAACAAGTTGATTAAAGCCTTGCTTTATACTTGAACCAAGTGCGTAGTGAGTTTTATTATGTCAGATGGTTTATTCAGAAGAAAAACTGAGGGCCTCACACCTAGAAGCAGACATGTCTCTGTTTACCCGAGCATGGAGCCGCTGTGACACGAAGGTTGCTGACTTATCATTCTGTGGTTCCAACTTGACATAAGTGTGCAACAATGAGACGCTTTGGGCGGAAGGGGAGAAATTAGAGTGGGATACGCAAAGTTAATTGAAATAATTGTTGTAACATTTCTTTTACTATGTGTCCTCAGCAGCCCAGCATTGACTGTAAACTTCAGGTGGCACTGTAACAACTGTATGTAAGGTGATTCCATCCCCCATGAAAAGGCAATGCTCCCGCAAAATTATTCAAGGGTGGCTCACTTTTGTAACTGAAACTGGGAGATCGAACAAGTTATTTTAAAAATCAGTTCAGCAATCTTCAAGGTTGACATCATTTATGCAAATCAACCATAATGAAAGGTTAGCTGATATATTTCATAATCCAAATCTAATTCTATCTTCTCTGTCCCTGACTGAGGCTGCTATGTTACCCCCTTAAAAAATCGTACCTTATGGCTTTAATCAGCAATGCCTGGAGGCCAGGTTATTGCTGATGTTGGCAGAGGGCGGAATTGATTCTTGCAGATGCAAGTCAGAGTTATACTGCCGCCTACAGACTGGAAGAGAGGTGGGAAATCCCTGACGAAAGGAGTTGCACTCCTTCTGCTTTAATGTACTGCAGTGTAAGATCCCAGAGTTATACTGTCACCTAGCAAACCACTTTGCCGCAATAGAGGAGTGGGCCAGTATAACTGCATCCTAAGAGAACATCACTGTGGTAGAATTACAGGGTAATCTCATCCCAGGCTTTAGAAACTTTTCACATCCTGTAAAAAGAAACCCAGTTGAAATTACTACACAGCATCGCCCGGGAGAACCCAACACTTAAACTCAGAAAAGTGCTTCAGAAATGCTCAACTGGCTGCTCCACCCTTACAGACATAGAGGCCAGTGGCTTGGGGTTAGCGGAACTGTGAGGGGAGAGAAAAGAGGGGAAATAGGTTATCTACACTCACAGAAGGAAAAAAGAAACGAGAAAGTTTATCAGAAATTTTTTTTGCAGACTTTATTTTATGAAAATCATGTTTGTATTTGGAAAGCTGGTAAAAATACTTCAATATCATTTAATATATTAATACATTAGGTGAAAACCATATGGCAATAACATTTCCGTGCGAGTACTTTACCAAGCAAAATTCCACAAAATAGTGGCTCAGCTCCCAGATCAGTTAAATCCAAATTTGCTTGTTCTTTTACAGTATTGGTGAGGAAAGAATATAAAAGCACAAAATTATGTATTTCTGTAACTGTAAGTGCTCACTAATTCTATGAATGAATTTACGAGTTCTTGTCTCATTGTGCAGCTGTGCACATATTTTCATAATTCTCCATTTGTGAACAATAATATTTGAATGCACTCTGAATGCAGGGGTTTAGAACTGTTAACGAATTGATATTAATATTTTGTAAAGCAGACTGGAGATGTGTAAGAACCTGTCTCCTCAAGGTATTTTGACAGAGGCTCACCGTTAGTGTACTGGGCAACTGCAAAGAGTTTGATCTAAAGAATGTAACTACCCCTTTGCTTCTCCATTCAGCCTGTGATCTTAAAAAAAATGCCCATGCCAAGAAATTTGTTGACGCTGCTCTCGTTTTTCAGGCGCAAAGCTAAGTGTCCAATATAGCGGGCCCACACATTCCACACTGATAGTGTGCTGCCTGCCATATTGGTAAATGCAGAAAAACCGGCGTCCTGGCCGGGCCCAAGCTTGAAACAGGCGTTAGGCCCTTAGCATATGCAACTAAGGGAGCTAATGCCTGTTTAAGCCCCCTTCGTAAAATGGGCTGCCCTGAACACAGCCAGCTGCATTCAGCAAAACATGGCCTACATGCGGCCTAACCAGTGATGTTAGAACAACAACTTTCCTGAATGTGGAGCCGGGAGTAGCAGGAGTGCTGAAGACTGTCGCTGGCTCCTGCTCGGCCCTCTCCCTGTCGCTCCCCCCCTCCTTCCGATTTCCCCCTTTTCTCTTGATCGCTTCTTCCCCTCCCAATCACCCCCCCTCCCTCTCGATTGCCACCCCCTCCCAGGAACTACCTGAGGACCACTGCCGGCGATGCAGCGGTCCAAAATCAAATGCCGATTCACCGGCGAGCTGCCTGGTGTTGGCCGGCTTGTGTGCACAGCTCGCCGGCCTGATGTAAATGAAGCCTGAGGCCCAATGTGGCCTGCCCGTTCCGGTGCAGGGATCGTGCCCTGTGCCCAGTTCGCACCAGCAGGCTAGCGCAAACCAATTTCTAGGCCCCAGTGTAGCCCAGACTATTATCACTAGTTAACCATAGTTCAAGCTAATACTTGATCCATTAACTGCTTTCTGGACGCTTGCAGCTTTCATAAATCGAAGACATCGTGAAAATCCCATTCTACTGAGGCGTTTAAGAGAAGGATTACTTGATGCCCACCCAGCTTTATTTACTTGTAAATATTTAACCAGGCCAGTCAAATGAGATTGCGGCTTAATTTGCTTTGGAATCGTAGATGGAAGCAAAGGATTGAGTGGAATTTTCTTAGAATATTAGCCAGAGCATCGTGAGGTGATAATTAATTCAATGTGATAATTGCCATTTACCAGAACAGGATGATAGAATTTCAGTTTATGGTGTTGTTGAAGCCTTAGTGCCTCTCGCTGTGTAACTGTCCCTCACACCGCACTGGGGTAGTCATGTTTTGATTTTGGCCAGGAACTAACTTGGAAGTGAAAACATTTCCATAACATTTCTCTGGAGATATATCTTTATATATATTATTATCCTTATTCTCACTGTCCTGGGCCAAATTGGTAAACGTGATTGGCTGATGATTCATTGCCTGTCCCCCAATTGTTGTCAAGAAATGTCTTCACCCCACAGGCAAACATTCTTCTATCAGTAATCTCAGTGGGACACAGACTGCTACCACATCTGAAGTCAGACATCCTTGCAAGTAAGTATATGCTTGCCTCTTTCACTGGTAATAATTGTAACCAGCACTGATATTTGACAAAAAAAGGTGATTGTGTAGAAAAAGTTATAACAGTAAAACTGATTATTCACACAGGACCGGCGAGGAAGGATGCTGTCATTTGTAGTTATGATAATGGCAATGAACTTAATAAACATTGAACCTTTATTATAATGATAATACCCCCCCCCCACACACACACATATATATATATATAATCAAAATCAAATCAAATCAACTTTTATTGTCATTGTTAGTGCACAAGTGCAGTACAACGAAATGTAGGCTTGTGGCTCCCGAGAGTGTACATTTAGATTAAGACATTTAAACATTCAGCATACATTTGGCTTGTAATACATTAACATAAACATAACCATAATAAAGTGCATTGGCAGATGTGCAGGCTTTAGAGTTTATTTGTGGAGTTCAGTAGGATGACAGCCCTGGGAAAGAAGCTGTTCCTAATTCTGGTCGTTCGGGTGCGAATGCATCTGTAGCATCTCCCAGATGTCAGGAGGGCGAACAGACTGTGGCTGGGGTGGGTAGGGTCTTTGATGATGGACCGTGACCTCCGTAAACAGCATTTCTGGTATATGTGCTCTATGGTCGGTAGCCAGGTGCCGGTAATGCGTTGGGCAGTTTTGACTACCCGCTGCAGGGCTTTCTGGTCATAGTAGCTACAGCTGCCATACCATACTGTGATACAGTTTGTCAGGATGCTCTCTATTGTGCAGCGGTAAAAGTTAGAGGATCAGGCGTGACAGGTTAAATCCCTTCAGCCTCCTTAGGAAATATAGGCGCTGCTGGGCCTTCTTCACCAGAGAGGAGGTATTGAGGGACCAGGAGAGGTCTTCCGTGATGTGGACTCCGAGGAACTTAAAGCTGTCCACCCTTTCCACCACAGCCCCATTGATGTGGATGGGGGTGTGACTTCCGCCTTTAGACTTCCTGAAGTCCACAATGATTTCTTTGGTTTTCTTGATGTTAAGGGCCAGGTTGTAGTCGGCGCACCACTTCACGAGATGCTGGACCTCCTCCATTATAATAATAATGTGGAAAGCTTGTCTCCAAATAGAAATGTTCCCAGTTGGTTGCACTTAAATATTTAATGTAAGAAAAAAGCAGAGTGGAATCAAGAGCTCACGAAACAGTGGAGGCCATTTAGCTTATTTTACCTCATCCGACCAGAAGCACAACTGCTTTCATTTATTTAGCGCCTTTGACGTAGTGAAACGTCCCCGGGCGCCTTAAATCCGCCTCCCCGGCCTCAGCAGCCAAGGACTGGCAGCTTTTTGCTTCCACCCAACCGACCGGTCGCCCACTCCAAACACTGCTCACTCCTTGGGTGAAGAACTTGCTGAGATTAAAGCCACTCGGTTCTATATTTAAAAAAAACCTGTCTCACAAAGCGTGCCTGATCGAACAAAACAAAAAGCAGGAAAGAGTCGTCAAAGCAGGTCGGTCCCCAGTTGCCCGAGGATTGGGGGAGGCCGGGTTCCTGACATCGATGCTGTCCCACCTTGGGGTGTGGCCCAGGAGTGCAGTCCCAGCTCGGCTAACGCGCCGTTATATAACGTTTGCTGCATTCCCCGGGAACCGAACGCACTGAATTGCAGGCTGTTACAAGGCTGCCTCTTACTCGGCACCTCTGCTCTCAGACCTCGCCTGTTCTGCCGGCGAGCTTACCCGCTGCCCATTTTGTAATGAACGGAAGGAGGGGAGCAAAGTTCTGGGTGTCTGGTTTAAAGAAAGAGGTGGGCAGAGGGAGGGGTGGGCTATCCGCTCCTCATTAGCTCTGAGCTTGTGCATAATGGGAAATAGAGAGACAAAAATAACTTCGGCAGACATCGACGTCTGTGCTGTAATTCACCTTGCCCAACGTCATGAGCACAGATCATTCATTCTTACACCTTTCATCCACCCTGTCTGATCAAAATGCACCACGACCCACTATTGTCCCATATTTATTTTGCCCAGTCACTATATATATATAAATAATTCACTTTGATTAGTCATAACTATATCATCCCTTAGGAAATTCGCCCCGATCAGCCATTTTTCCCATAGATAATTCGCCCCGACTAGATGTAATTCTGTATAATTGTAGATTTGATTCACTATATATATACATTCGCCCCGACCAGTCATTCTCCAGACTACTGATCTCCAGCGACCCGAGCCAGGGATTAATAAACCGAAAGACGGACGAAGCACATTCCCAGGCTGTGCCCCAAGGAAGGGGAGCTTCCCTCGCCGGCCAACTCCAGGCAGCAGATGTGAAGATGTTTTATATCTGAATCCTGCAGATAGCTTCCAGGAGACGGGAATTTCAGACCCTTCCCCCTCCCCCATAATTAGCAGAGCCATACGGGTTGGGAGGGTGGGGGTTTCACCATGAGAGGGAGGTTGAGCTGTGTGTATCTGACCATTGACCATCCGGAGATAAGCTGCCCCGGGAAAAAACAATGACCTGCTTCTACTCTGAGTCTGTGCTTCCTGTATAAAGCAGTGGGTTTTAGGGATCTGTGGGGTGGGGGGCTGAGTGTGTGAGAATGGGTTTGGGGGATCTGTGGGGTGGGGTCTGAGTGTGTGAGAATGGGTTTTGGGGATCTGTGGGGGGGCTGAGTGTGTGAGAATGGGTTTTGGGGATCTGTGGGGGGGCTGAGTGTGTGAGAATGGGTTTTGGGGGATCTGTGGGGGGGCTGAGTGTGTGAGAATGGGTTTTGGGGATCTGTGGGGGGGCTGAGTGTGTGAGAATGGGTTTTGGGGGATCTGTGGGGGGGCTGAGTGTGTGAGAATGGGTTTTGGGGATTTGTGGGGGGGCTGAGTGTGTGAGAATGGGTTTTGGGGATCTGTGGGGGGGCTGAGTGTGTGAGAATGGGTTTTGGGGGATCTGTGGGGGGGCTGAGTGTGTGAGAATGGGTTTTGGGGGTCTGTGGGGGGGCTGAGTGTGTGAGAATGGGTTTTGGGGATTTGTGGGGGGGGGCTGAGTGTGTGAGAATGGGTTTTGGGGATCTGTGGGGGGCTGAGTGTGTGAGAATGGGTTTTGGGGATCTGTGGGGGGGCTGAGTGTGTGAGAATGGGTTTGGGGGATTTGTGGGGGGGCTGAGTGTGTGAGAATGGGTTTTGGGGATCTGTGGGGGGCTGAGTGTGTGAGAATGGGTTTTGGGGGTCTGTGGGGGCTGAGTGTGCGAGAATGGGTTTTGGGGGTCTGTGGGGGGCTGAGTGTGTGAGAATGGGTTTTGGGGGTCTGTGGGGGGCTGAGTGTGTGAGAATGGGTTTTGGGGATCTGTGGGGGGCTGAGTGTGTGAGAATGGGTTTTGGGGGTCTGTGGGGGGCTGAGTGTGTGAGAATGGGTTTTGGGGATCTGTGGGGGGCTGAGTGTGCGAGAATGGGTTTTGGGGGTCTGTGGGGGGGCTGAGAGTGTGAGAATGGGTTTTGGGGATCTGTGGGGGGCTGAGTGTGCGAGAATGGGTTTTGGGGGTCTGTGGGGGGCTGAGTGTGTGAGAATGGGTTTTGGGGATCTGTGGGGGGCTGAGTGTGTGAGAATGGGTTTTGGGGGTCTGTGGGGGGCTGAGTGTGTGAGAATGGGTTTTGGGGATCTGTGGGGGGCTGAGTGTGCGAGAATGGGTTTTGGGGGTCTGTGGGGGGGCTGAGAGTGTGAGAATGGGTTTTGGGGATCTGTGGGGGGCTGAGTGTGCGAGAATGGGTTTTGGGGGTCTGTGGGGGGCTGAGTGTGTGAGAATGGGTTTTGGGGATCTGTGGGGGGCTGAGTGTGTGAGAATGGGTTTTGGGGGTCTGTGGGGGGCTGAGTGTGTGAGAATGGGTTTTGGGGATCTGTGGGGGGCTGAGTGTGTGAGAATGGGTTTTGGGGATCTGTGGGGGGTTGAGTGTGCGAGAATGGGTTTTGGGGGTCTGTGGGGGGCTGAGTGTGCGAGAATGGGTTTTGAGGGTCTGTGGGGGGCTGAGTGTGTGAGAATGGGTTTTGGGGGTCTGTGGGGGGCTGAGTGTGCGAGAATGGGTTTTGGGGGTCTGTGGGGGGCTGAGTGTGCGAGAATGGGTTTTGGGGGTCTGTGGGGGGCTGAGTGTGTGAGAATGGGTTTTGGGGATCTGTGGGGGGCTGAGTGTGCGAGAATGGGTTTTGGGGGTCTGTGGGGGTCTGAGTGTGCGAGAATGGGTTTTGGGGGTCTGTGGGGGGCTGAGTGTGTGAGAATGGGATTTGGGGGTCTGTGGGGGGCTGAGTGTGTGAGAATGGGATTTGGGGGTCTGTGGGGGGCTGAGTGTGCGAGAATGGGTTTTGGGGGTCTGTGGGGGTCTGAGTGTGTGAGAATGGGTTTTGGGGGTCTGTGGGGGGCTGAGTGTGTGAGAATGGGATTTGGGGGTCTGTGGGGGGCTGAGTGTGTGAGAATGGGTTTTGGGGAATCTGTGGGGGGCTGAGTGTGTGAGAATGGGATTTGGGGGTCTGTGGGGGGCTGAGTGTGCGAGAATGGGTTTTGGGGGTCTGTGGGGGGCTGAGTGTGCGAGAATGGGTTTTGGGGGTCTGTGGGGGGCTGAGTGTGTGAGAATGGGTTTTGGGGGTCTGTGGGGGGCTGAGTGTGCGAGAATGGGTTTTGGGGGTCTGTGGGGGGCTGAGTGTGCGAGAATGGGTTTTGGGGGTCTGTGGGGGGCTGAGTGTGTGAGAGTGGATTTTGGGGGTCTGTGGGGGGTTGAGTGTGTGAGAATGGGTTTTGGGGAATCTGTGGGGGGGGGGGCTGCGTGTGTGAGAATGGGTTTCAGGGATCTGTGTGTGGTGAGGGAGGGGGGCGGTGATTTTGTGAGAATGATCTTCTATCTATAAGGGAGTAAGCGCGACCCTTCAAGAACATGTTCAGTGGACACTTCGCGCTTGGTCGCCGAGGTGATTGTGCAGCTTTCCGTCCTTTTACAAGCCGCATGCCATCGCCCCAAACCAGACCATTCCCCACATTCAGTGCTCACTGTGATCCGGCCACGCTCGGTCTCAAGATTTCCCACCGGATGACATTGCCGAGGATCCGACACAGATCCGCGCTTCACAGGGCAGCACCCGACACTGCCCGGACCCTCTCGGCTAATAGCTGGCTGCTGACCCTTCATTATAGTGGTGGAGCCACCTCTTGGGCATCTGATTCCCCCGCCCGTGGCATCCTTTGCTCCGTCTGGTATTCCCCGTCCCTTGGGGTTGTTTGACCGTGGAACAGCGTGTTCCCGCAAACCTGAAAGCGTTTTAATATTGACTAATATTCATGTGAGTGCGAGAGTGAGTGTGAGTGTGTGTGAGTGCGAGAGTGAGTGAATGTGCAACAGTGTCCGTATGAGACTATTTGTGTGTGTGTGTGTGAGTGTGAGACTGAATATGTGTGTATGAGAGGCAGTGAGTGTGTGTATCTCTGAGTATGTATAGTGTGCGTGTGTGATAAGTGTGTATGTATAAGTGTGGAGTGTGTGTATGTATAAGTGTGGAGTGTGTGTATGTATAAGTGTGTGTGTAAAAGTGTGAGTGTGCATGTATAAGTGTGTGGGTATATAAAAATGTGAGTGTGAGTGTGTGCCTATGCTCAAGTAAATATTTACTTTGCAGGATAGCGGAACCAACAAACCCGCTGCCCGGGCAGCCAGAGCTCCTGTCCATGCCCGGTGCAAATCTACAGCCCTGTGCCCAGTGGAAAGAGACCCGGCGCTCTGTGAATGGGTAAAGTAGACCCAGGGTCTGTCACTGAGTGTAGAGACCCGGCGCTCTGTGACTGGATAAAGTAGACCCAGGGTCTGTCACTGAGTGTAGAGACCCGGCGCTCTGTGACTGGGTAAAGTAGACCCAGGGTCTGTCACTGAGTGTAGAGACCCGGCGCTCTGTGACTGGGTAAAGTAGACCCAGGCTCTGTCACTGAGTGCAGAGACCCGGCGCTCTGTGACTGGGTAAAGTAGACCCAGGGTCTGTCACTGAGTGCAGAGACCCGGCGCTCTGTGACTGGGTAAAGTAAACCCAGTGTCTGTCACTGAGTGCAGAGACCCAGCGCTCTGTGACTGGGTAAAGTAGACCCAGGGTCTGTCACTGAGTGTAGAGACCCGGCGCTCTGTGACTGGGTAAAGTAGACCCAGGGTCTGTCACTGAGTGCAGAGACCCGGCGCTCTGTGACTGGGTAAAGTAGACCCAGGGTCTGTCACTGAGTGTAGAGACCTGGCGCTCTGTGACTGGGTAAAGTAGACCCAGGGTCTGTCACTGAGTGCAGAGACCCGGTGCTCTGTGACTGGGTAAAGTAGACCCAGGGTCTGTCACTGAGTGCAGAGACCTGGCGCTCTGTGACTGGGTAAAGTAGACCCAGGGTCTGTCACTGAGTGCAGAGACGGCGCTCTGTGACTGGGTAAAGTAGACCCAGGGTCTGTCACTGAGTGCAGAGACCCGGCGCTCTGTGACTGGGTAAAGTAGACCCAGGGTCTGTCACTGAGTGCAGAGACCCGGTGCTCTGTGACTGGGTAAAGTAGACCCAGGGTCTGTCACTGAGTGCAGAGACCCGGCGCTCTGTGACTGGGTAAAGTAGACCCAGGGTCTGTCACTGAGTGCAGAGACCCAGCGCTCTGTGACTGGGTAAAGTAGACGGCGACGTGTGGGACAGAGCTCCTGCTGCCCACGGACTCACACTTCTTCAGCCACCAAAGGCCTGGCCTTTAGTCGGCAGCAGTTTACACAATGGTTTACACAATGTTCCGGCACCATCAGGAATGACCAGAAAATCAAATTGTCCCTCGAACCCCAGAAAAACACACACACACACAATGGTGCACACACTCCACACTAACACTCCTGCACACACTCACACTCACAATGGTGCACACACTCACACACACAATGGTGCACACACACACACACAATGCTGCACACACTCACACACACAATGGTGCACACACACTCACACACACAATGGTGCACACACACACACACAATGGTGCACACACACACACACACACACACAATGGTGCACACACACACACAATGGTGCACACACACACACAATGGTGCACACACTCACACACACAATGGTGCACACACTCCACACTAACACTCCTTCACACACACACACAATGGTGCACACACTCACACACACAATGGTGCACTCACTCACACACACAATGGTGCACACACTCACACACACAATGGTGCACACACTCCACACTAACACTCCTTCACACACACACACACAATGGTGCACACACTCACACACACAATGGTGCACACACACACACACACACAATGGTGCACACACTCACACACACAATGGTGCACACACACACACACACAATGGTGCACACACACACAGACACAATGGTGCACACACTCACACACACAATGGTGCACACACTCCACACTAACACTCCTTCACACACACACACACAATGGTGCAAACACTCCACACTAACACTCTTGCACACACTCACACTTAATGGTGCACACACTCCACACTAACACACACACACACTCACACACAATGGTGCACACATTCCACACTAACACACACACACACTCACACACAATGGTGCACACACTAACACACACACACACTCAGACTCAATGGTGCACACACTCCACACTAACACTCTTGCACACACTCACACTCAATGGTGCGCACACTCCACACTAACACACACACACAATGGTGCACACATTCCACACTAACACACACACACTCACACACAATGGTGCACACACTAACACACACACACACTCACACTCAATGGTGCACACACTCCACACTAACACACACACACACAATGGTGCACACATTCCACACTAACACACACACACACTCACACACAATGGTGCACACACTAACACACACACACACTCACACTCAATGGTGCACACACTCCACACTAACACATACACACACACACAATGGTGCACACATTCCACACTAACACACACACACTCACACACAATGGTGCACACATTCCACACTAACACACACACACACTCTCACACAATGGTGCACACACTAACACACACACACACTCACACTCAATGGTGCACACACTCCACACTAACACACACACACACACAATGGTGCACACATTCCACACTAACACACACACACACTCTCACACAATGGTGCACACACTAACACACACACACACTCACACTCAATGGTGCACACACTCCACACTAACACACACACACACTCACACACAATGGTGCACACACTAACACACACGCTGACACACAATGGTGCACACACTCCACACACACACACACACAATGGTGCACACATTCCACACTAACACACACACTCACACACAATGGTGCACACACTAACACACACACTGACACACAATGGTGCACACACTCCACACACATACACACACAATGGTGCACACATTCCACAGTAACACACACACACACTCACACACAATAGTACATGTGATGAAATATGCCATTCATCAGGCACTCTGTATTCTCTGTGTTTGATTGTGCCTGTGACTGTGACAAGCAGGGGAGTTTAGTTTCAGTTTCATTTCCTTACCTGTATTGTATTGTGTGTAGGGCTCTGCCCATACCTGGCCCCTACTTAAGCAGGCCCCAGCGTGTCTCACAGGCAGTACAGCAGATCTCTGGATGAGAGACACTTCTCCACTGTGTATTACTTTCTGAGTTAATAAAAGCCTTGCTTTGCTCCGTTAACGTTGAGTCTCAGATTCATTGAGGCACATCAATTTTATTAACTCAATTTTCAACGCAATGGATCAACTCTTGAAACCCGAACGTTTGGATTTGGACCCGCATGCTTTGGACGCATCGGCACGATTCGGACACTGGTTTAAGTGTATGGAATTCTTCCTGGACAATTCCGCAGCCATCACAGACGCTACGGACGCTGAAAGTATGAAACTCGGAATCCTGCGGAATTGGGTAAGCCACCGGGTTTACCCCCTCATCCAAGACGCCGACACGTACCCGGCCGCCTGCGACATCCTAAAGGTGCATTACCAGCAGCCTACGAATGAGGTGTACGCTAGGCATCTGCTCGCTACTCGCACACAGCGACCTGGGGAATCGCTGGATGAGTCCCTAGTCACCCTGAAAACGCTTGGCAAAGACTGCAAGTACCAAGATGTAAAAGCCGCAGTGTACACTGACGAGCTTGTTCGTGATGCCTTTATCACAGGCCTCAGCTTCACTTACATCCGGCAGAGACTACTGGAAAAAACGGGATTGGACCTGAAACAGGCTGTGGACACAGCGCGATCCCTAGATGTGGCCCAGAGAAACTCGGACGCCTACTCTTCAGCCCGCGCCACCCACGCTGCCACGTGTGCACCAAGGGCGCCGCCATCTTGGAAGGCATCTTCCCCGCCCGGCAGCCCGACACCGTCGGGGCCCCGCTCTCCCCCCAGAAGCCCTACGACAGCCGTGACGCGTCGGGGCCCCAACTGCTACTTCTGCGGGCAGCCGAAGCACACCAGAAACCTGTGCCCGGCAAAAGGCACCACTTGCTTTAAGTGCGGTAAGAAGGGGCACTTCGGGAAGGTGTGCAGAGGGAACCCCGCTGGAAAACCCGCCACAGCCGCATGTGCGCCGTGGGAGCGGCCATCTTGGATGCCATCTTGCCCGACCTCGTGGGGTCCGCCATCTTGTGAGCAGACAGCGTGGACGCCATCTTGTCTCGATCAGGGCCCTACAGTGGCATCGGTCACAGTGGACCAGACCAGACCGCACCCGCTATCCAAATCAATGGTGGACATCGAGGTAAACGGGTGCGGGGTTAAATGTTTAATTGACAGTGGAAGCACGGAGAGTTTTATCCACCCTGGACTAGCACAACAACTCTCTCTAACGGTGGTCCCTGCTCGGGGCACCATCTCTATGGCTGATAAAACCCAGACATCGACCATTATGGGTTACTGCGCAGTACAATTGTCCGTTAACGGAACTGTATACGATAATTTAAAATTACTAATCATGAAGAGTCTATGTGCGAGCGTGATCTTGGGCCTGGATTTCCAGTGCCACCACCAAAGCATCACGCTCAATTACGGTGGATCCCAGCCGCCCTTCACAGTGTGTGGTCTGGCTACCCTGAAGGTAAAGCCGCCTTCGCTATTCGCGAACCTTACTCCCAACTGCCGGCCAATAGCGACCAAAAGCAGGAGGTACAGCTGGGAGGACAGGCGGTTTATCACGACCGAGGTGGACAGGCTGCTGAGGGAGCGCGTTATTGAACGCAGCAACAGCCCGTGGCGCGCCCAAGTGGTGGTGGTGAGGGGTAGCGAGAAGAAACAGATGGTGATCGACTATAGCCAAACGATCAACATGTACACCCAACTAGACGCCTACCCGCTACCCCGCATATCAGAAATGGTGAACCAAATTGCCCAATACCGGGTGTTCTCCACCATCGACCTCAAGTCAGCGTACCACCAGCTCCCTATCAGACCAGAGGACCGCCCGTACACCGCCTTCGAGGCGAACGGACACCTCTACCAATTCCTCAGAGTCCCCTTTGGGGTGACGAATGGGGTCTCGGTCTTCCAGAGGGAGATGGACCGCATGGTCGATGACCACCACTTGCAGGCAACCTTCCCCTACCTCGACAACGTCACCATCTGCGGTCACAACCAGCAGGATCACGACTCGAACCTTGAGAGGTTCCTGAAAACCGCACAAAAACTCAACCTCACTTACAACGAGGACAAGTGCGTTTTCAACACCACGCGCCTCTGCATACTAGGCAGCGTGGTGGAGAATGGGGAAATTGGACCAGACCCCGACCGATTGCGCCCCCTACGGGAGCTGCCCCTGCCCAACACTCCCAAAGCCCTGAAAAGGTGCCTGGGGTTATTTTCCTATTATGCCCAATGGGTCCCCAACTACTCCGACAAAGCCCGCCCCCTCTTGAAAGCATCCTCTTTTCCGCTCTCTGCTGAGGCCCACGCCGCCTTCAAAAGCATTAAGCGGGATATTGAGCGGGCCACGCTACAGGCAGTGGACGAGAACACTCCCTTTCAAGTGGAAAGTGATGCGTCTGACTTTGCCTTGGCGGCCACCCTCAACCAGGCGGGGCGGCCCATAGCTTTCTTCTCGAGGACCCTCCAAGGGCCCGAGATCAGACACTCCTCCGTGGAAAAGGAGGCCCAAGCCATCGTGGAGGCAGTGCGCCACTGGCGGCACTACCTAGCCGGCAAACGCTTCACCCTACTTACCGACCAGCGGTCGGTAGCATTTATGTTCAATAATAAACAGAGGGGGAAGATTAAAAATGATAAGATTCTTAGGTGGCGGATCGAGCTCTCCACCTTCGAGTATGACATCATTTACCGGCCAGGGGCCCTTAACGAAGCCCCCGACGCCCTCTCACGAGGGATGTGTGCCAGCGCCACCGGGGATTGGCTACAGACCCTCCACAGCGACCTCTGCCACCCAGGGGTCACACGGCTGTTCCACTTCATAAAGTCCCGCAACTTACCCTACTCGATTGAGGAAGTTCGGTCTCTGACCAGGAACTGCCGCACTTGCGCTGAGTGCAAGCCTCGGTTCTACCGCCCAGATAGAGCCCACTTAATCAAAGCTACACGGCCCTTTGAGCAGCTCAGCTTAGATTTCAAGGGCCCCTTCCCGTCAGTCGACCGCAATGTTTACTTCCTGAACATTGTGGACGAATACTCCCGTTTCCCATTCGCCTTCCCCTGCCCAGACATGACCAGCGCCACGGTCATTAAATGCCTCAACAGCCTGTTCTGCCTGTTCGGTATGCCGAGCTACATCCATACGGATAGGGGGGCGTCCTTCATGAGTGAAGAGTTACGCCAGTACATGCTGTCCAGGGGGATCGCCACGAGCCGTACCACCAGCTACAACCCCCAGGGTAACGGCCAAGTGGAGCGAGAGAACGGGACAGTATGGAAAGCAGTCACTCTAGCTCTAAGGACCAAGGGCCTCCCTATCTCCCGCTGGCAGGAAGTCCTCCCAGATGTGCTCCATTCGATACGGTCGCTATTGTGTACTGCCACTAATGCCACGCCTCATGAACGAATGTTTGTTTTTCCCCGGAAATCCACCTCAGGCGTATCCATGCCGTCATGGCTCTCCGCCCCAGGTCCGGTATTTGTACGAAGGCATGTGAGGGGCCACAAGACGGACCCTCTCGTGGAGTCAGTGCACCTACTCCATGCCAACCCCCAATACGCGCATGTCCGGCACGCCGACGGAAGGGAGGACACCGTGTCCATAAAAGACGTCGCCCCAGCCGGTAACGACAACAACCACGACAACAACAGCAACAACGATCACAGCAATTGTTACCCACCCACTATCCTTTCATCACCCCCGGAAGAACATCGACCAACGGTGCCCCCACCAACTACCCCTTCAACAACCCTGGCGGCGCCCCCGGCAGAGACCCAGGAGGCCACCGGGTACACCCAGCCGACACCCGCGGCACCACAACAGCTACGTCGGTCACAGAGGACTATCAAACCCCCGAACAGACTAAATCTGTAGAAGGGGTGAATGTGATGAAATATGCCATTCATCAGGCACTCTGTATTCTCTGTGTTTGATTGTGCTTGTGACTGTGACAAGCAGGGGAGTTTAGTTTCAGTTTCATTTCCTTACCTGTATTGTATTGTGTGTAGGGCTCCGCCCATACCTGGCCCCTACTTAAGCAGGCCCCAGCGTGTCTCACAGGCAGTACAGCAGATCTCTGGATGAGAGACACTTCTCCACTGTGTATTACTTTCTGAGTTAATAAAAGCCTTGCTTTGCTCCGTTAACGTTGAGTCTCGGATTCATTGAGGCACATCAGTACACACACTAACACACACACACACTCACACACAATGGTGCACACACTAACACACACACACACACACAATGGTGCACACACTCCACACTCACACACACTCCACACTCACACACACACTGACATACATTCAACCGCATGTTGACTGACACAAGCTCACTTCACAGCCTCTCTCACACACACACACACACACTCAGGTATGTGAAAGCAGGCACGGAACTCTGAGCAGGAACACCACCTGGGAGAAATACAATGTTGTGAAGCAAGAAAAAAAGACGAGACACTGTCAGCAGATCCTCATGTTTTGCCTCCTGCTTATCCCGGCCGCTGGTTCAAGCCGGACTCGGGCCGGACTGTCCCTTGTTTAAATACTCCTGTCCCCGGTGAGTTAAGGAAGGCCACGTCTCCCTGTGCCGGCAGGTCTGTCCTGTGCCGGTTCATAATAAAACTGAAACCGATCCTTTTCTCGAACCATTGCTGGGATTGTGTTGCGCGGTCCATCTAATTCTGCCAGTGCAGCCCGGGGATCCGATCAGCAGCTCGCCCTCTCTGCTGTGTGCTGGAAGTCACTGTCAAGCAGTCTCCAGCCTCTCTGTGTGTGCTGGAAGTCACTGTCAAGCAGTCTCCAGCCTCTCTCTGTGTGCTGGAAGTCACTGTCAAGCAGTCTCCAGCCTCTCTGTGTGCTGGAAGTCACTGTCAAGCAGCTCTCCCTCTCTGTGTGTGCTGGAAGTCACTGTCAGGCAGTCTCCAGCCTCTCTGTGTGCTGGAAGTCACTGTCAAGCAGTCTCCAGCCTCTCTGTGTGCTGGAAGTCACTGTCAAGCAGTCTCCCTCTCTCTGTGTGCTGGAAGTCACTGTCAAGCAGTCGCCCTCTCTCTGTGTGCTGGAAGTCACTGTCAAGCAGTCTCCCTCTCTGTGTGTGCTGGAAGTCACTGTCAAGCAGTCTCCCTCTCTCTGTGCGCTGGAAGTCACTGTCAAGCAGTCTCCAGCCTCTCTGTGTGCTGGAAGTCACTGTCAAGCAGTCTCCAGCCTCTCTGTGTGCTGGAAGTCACTGTCAAGCAGTCTCCAGCCTCTCTGTGTGCACATGTCAGGAGCAGAGCAGCAATATGTCTTCATTCCGCTCAAAGCGCCATTTCATTGCAAGAGTGACTCAATATTTTGAAAAGCAGAATAAGTACAAGGTCAACTCTAGCCCTGGTATTCGGGAGGTGGGGTGGGGCCTTATCAGATGTAACTAAACTTAACTCAACGCAATGGAGCGCACGCCCAACCCAAATCCCCTCCCCTCTCTCCAAAAAAGGAGATGGACTAAAACGCACCAAGTATCACAGCTACCTGACAACCAGGAAAGACAGATTTCAAGAGAAGCTCGGCGCCAGACTCGCCAAGACCCCCCAACCTCACTGGAACAGACATCCATGCGGACATTAACACACCTGCATGACTTTCTGAGCACAGGCTCTTAAAAAAACCAACATTCAATCCCCTTCACTGTAATCGGCCATTTAAGCATTAAAGCGAAATGGTGAATGGCGAGCTCTGGGCTCGGTGGCAATGAGGAGCGGATGATAAGATTCACTTCGCGTTTGAAATTCAGCCGATATCTATAAACCGCGGGCTTTCTCCATATCTTCTCTCACCGGCTCCCCATAGAGAGACAGAGTGAGAGAGGCGGAAATACAAAACAAATCAGATGTCATCATCATATATAGATATATTAATATTACAGCAATAAAGTAGAAAGTTGCGGTATCCATTCATTTATAAATAGAGCAGCGCGGTATAATGTCCAACACAGATCAAAGTACTCGTCCCGCCTGACTCCAGTTAATGAACGGACTGTTATTTCATTTCGGGGGCTTGCTATTCACAATGTTTACCTCTGCCCCGCTCCTACCCCCAGCCCCAGCTCTACCCCAGCTCCACCTCCAGCCCCAGCTCCAACCCCAGCTCTAACCCCAACCCCAGCTCCTACCCCAACCCCAGCTCCTACCCCAACCCCAGCTCTAACCCCAACCCCAGCTCCAGCCGCAGCTCTACCCCAGCTCTAACCCCAACCCCAGCCCCAGCTCCAGCCCCCAACCCCAACCCCAGCTCTAACCCCAGCTCTAACCCCAACCCCAGCTCCTACCCCAGCCCCCAACCCCAGCCCTCACCCCCAGCCCCAGCTCTAACCCCAGCTCCACCTCCAGCCCCTAGTCCCAGCCCCAGCTCTACCCCAGCCTCAGCCCCCAACCCCAACCCCAACCCCAGCTCCTACCCCAGCCCCAGCCCCAGCTCTACCCCAGCTCCTACCCCAACCCCAGCTCCTACCCCAGCTCCTACCCCAGCCCCAACCCCAACCCCAGCTCCTACCCCAACCCCAACCCCAGCTCCTACCCCAGCCTCTACCCCAGCCCCAGCCCCAGCACCTACCCCAGCTCTAACCCCAGCTCCTACCCCAACCCCAGCACCTACCCTAGCTCTAACCCCAGCACCTACCCCAGCCCCAACCCCAGCCCCAGCTCTAACCCCAACCCCAGCCCCAGCTCTAACCCCAGCACCTACCCCAGCCCCAACCCCAGCCCCAGCTCCTACCCCAACCCCAGCTCCAGCCCCAACCCCAACCCCAGCTCCAGCCCCAGCTCCAACCCCCAACCCCAGCCCCCAACCCCAACCCCAGCTCTAGCCCCCAACCCCACCCCCAACCCCAGCTCCAGCCCCCAACCCCAGTTCCAACCCCAACCCCAACCCCAGCTCCCAACCCCAACCCCAGCTCTAGCCCCCAACCCCAGCTCTAGCCCCCAACCCCAGCTCCAGCCCCCAACCCCAGCTCCAACCCCAACCCCAGCTCCAGCTCCCAACCCTAGCTCCTACCCCAACCCCAGCTCCAGCTCTAACCCCAGCTCCTACCCCAGCCCCAGCTCCTACCCTAACCCCAGCTCCTACCCTAACCCCAGCTCCTACCCCAACCCCAACCCCAGCTCCAGCTCTAACCCCAGCTCCTACCCCAGCCCCAGCTCTAACCCCAGCTCCTACCCCAGCCCCAGCTCCTACCCTAACCCCAGCTCCTACCCCAACCCCAACCCCAGCTCCAGCTCTAACCCCAACCCCAACCCCAGCTCCAGCTCTAACCCCAGCTCCTACCCCAGCCCCAGCTCCTACCCCAGCCCCAGCTCCTACCCTAACCCCAGCTCCTACCCCAACCCCAACCCCAGCTCCAGCTCTAACCCCAGCTCCTACCCCAGCCCCAGCTCCTACCCTAACCCCAGCTCCTACCCCAACCCCAGCTCCAGCTCCAGCTCCCAATCCAAGCCACCGCTCCTACCCTAACCCCAGCTCCTATCCCCAGCTCCAGCTGCTATCCCCAGCCCGCTCCAAACCTGCAGCTGGGGATGAGCTCAGAAATAAACTGCGTGGGACTGACTTGAGGAGTTCAGAGGCAGCAACGAAATGTCAAGTGCAGTGGAAGGAATTGTACAGTTATCAGGGTGTGAGACAGAGTGGGGTGGTGCTGAGACTGACCGGCTGGCTTTCACAGTGGACCCGACAGATACACACACACACATATATATATATAAATAACACACACACACACACAAACACAAACTACCTCCTTTCCTGTTAAATCTGAGACGAGCATGTGTGAACATCACCGGCAACTTACCGCCAGCTGCAACCATCAGCCCGAGACAGCAGAGCAGCAGATATCTCAGTGTTGTCCCTGCCGTCATCTCCAAGAGCCCGCACACCGAAGGTTTGAGGGCTGTAATCTCAACACATACGGATCCAGGTTCACACGGCGGCACCGCTCGGACCATACTGGGGATGCCAGGGCTTCTCGCGATTCGCTGGCATATAATGGGGGGGGGGGGGGGTTGGGTTGGGGGAGAGAGGATATATATATATATATATAATAATATCGAGAGAGAGAGAGAGAGAGACCAGAGCAGAAGAGAGAAGGTTTCAAATACGTCTCGGAGAGATCCTGGAGCCCAGTCCTGAGCAAACCCCCCGACCGGTAGATAGACAAGTGTGTGTCTGTGTGTGTGTGTGTGAGAGAGAGAGAGAGAGAGAGAGACAGGCAGAGCAGAGCGGAGCGGAGCCCGGCTCACCAGCACCAACGAGTTGGACTCGACCAATCTCTCACGACACAGGGGAAACGGCTTTCCACAGCGAAACTCACACCATCCCAGCCCCACCGCCGCCGTTTCACACAAACCAACACTTTTTTTCCTTCCCCCCCCCACCCCCCCAGTCACACGCCACGCTTCCTGCCACCGATGCCAAGGCTTTCTCGGGGGAAGCCCCTCCCGCGGTAGGACAGACCGCTTCCCACGCCAACCTCTATTTTTAATACAATTCTCCACATTTCAAAAGTTTAAAACAAACCCCACTGCGAGACAATCATCACAGAGATTGGGGAGGGGGGAAATCAAACTTTCTGAACCTTGGGTATGGGGAATTGATAATGCACATTGGTGTCTTGTACATCAGATTTGTGATTTATTCAGTCGTTTTATGAATAAATTCTGAATTGCTGAGAATTGGGTCCCCGGAATATCACTTTGTGCATCAAGGTGCAGTTCTGAAAGGACAGTTGTTGACATTTTAATTGCGTTTACAGTCCACATCCACAGGAACATTGGAATATTTCTGACACCATTGTTCTGAAAGACTCAGATATGATTGCTGCAACTCCATAATAATGATTATACAGGGGAGTGAGTTCAAAGAGTGAAAAAAGGGGAAACAGGAAACTTTCGCTACGTGTTTGACAAAATGCGCAAAAAAATTGTTTTTTTTAAAAAAAGCAAATGTGTAACGTTGCTGCCATCCAGAGGCGGCACCGTGCAATTTACAGAGTGGTAGCAGTTTGGGAGAGCGTGACACAATAAAGTGAGAAATCAGATCGCGTGTTTGGCATAACGATTACATCGATGCAAACGTAAAGGTTGCACGTCGATGCGAGCCGTGCGTCGTTTGCTGTCACTGTTTGGGGAAACTATTTCGGCTACAGTTCAAGAAACTCGCCGAGTTCGATCCGTCGTCAATGTGGTGATTTACTCAAGGTCGCCAGAAAAGCGTTCCAAGTCTCATCTCCCTGAATAGATAGCCAGAACCTCCTCCCAAGTACTCCCCTCAGAACCGCCATATGCTCTCAACGTGGTTCGGCGAGATTATTGAGGTTACCTAAGGGCTGCATGTCAAACTCTCACACCATGAAACAATGTAGGGACCTTTATGGATAAAACAACACCCAGGGGGAATCATTCGGTATCTTAGTGCCAACCGCTAGCCCCAGCAGATGGCGCTAACGGGGCCTAAAGTATTATCGCCAGGGCGAGGCGAATCCAATGGCGCACACCAAATTCTGCTCCCCTACTCCCCCATCCTGTCCACAGCGCCACTGCTAATAGTTAGCGCCGGGAGCCTCAATGCCAGGTGGATCGTGACATCAGTGAGTGTGCAATGCTCACTGGCCACCTGATCTGTGAAATTGATTGTTGCCACCTACTTTAGCACCTGGAGTAAACAGTGATAGGGAGAGCTGGCGTGAAGCACCAGGAAGCTGGCTCCAGGGATATTATTTAAAGGGATCATCAGTAATGAGTCACAGCTGTAGATTAGTGGAGTTTCAGTGCTTTTTGTCAGTTTCACATAGTCCAACAGTCTCATTCCATAATTTCAACATTATTTAGTATCAGGAGTGTTGTGGCAACTGAAAAGTAGTTACATTTATTCTTTAAAAAATTAAACTGCTGCACTTCCTTACATTAATGGGGCTGTACTAGCAGTCGACCTCACACTCCAGGATCTATGGCAGAGGGAGTGGAAGTAGTGAGAAAGACTGGAACATGTGGCCAGAGGAAGGAGGAGGGCCATCAGTGCTCTCAACAGGAGGCCTTACCCTCCGAGGGTATTCCGAGAGCACTTTTCCCACCTCCAATTAAGTGAGGAGCAGTCTATTAGAAGGCTCCACTTCACCAAGGATGTGGTCACAGAACTCTGCCACCTCCTGCAACCAGATCTACAGTCTCAGATCAGGGTGACCACGGCTCTCAGTGGCAGTCAAGGTCATCATCGACCTCAATTTCTTTGCCAGTGGATCCTTCCAGTCTGCAACAGGAGACATAGCTAACATCTCGCAGTTTGCCATCCATCGCTGCATCTGGGAGGTCACAGAGGCTCTCTACAGTAGGAGAAGGGACTACATTTCCTTCCCCATCACCAGAGAGAAGCAGGACAAGCATGCATGTGGCTTTGCCAGGATAGCAGGATTCCCCATGGTGCAGGGCACCAATGACTGCACCCACTTGGCATTGCGGGCATCGCATAACAATCCTGACATCTTCTGTAACCGCAAAGGCTACCACTCTCTCAATGTGCAGTTGGTGTGCGACCACAGACAGTGAATCTTCAATGTCAATGCCTGCTATCCTGGCAGCAGCCATGGTGCCTTCATTCTGTGCCAGACCGGTGTGCCAGAACTCTTCTAGCCACCACGTCAAGTTCACAGCTGGCTGGTTGGAGACAAGGGCTATCCACTCTCCACCTGGCTCATGCCTCCCCTCCACAACCCCAACACTCCGGCCCAGCACTCACATAATGAGAGCCATGCTGCCACCAGGAACATCATCGAGTAGACCATCGGCCTGCTGAAGCAACAGTTCTGCTGCCTTGACCGCTCGGGAGGAGCTCTCCAGTACTGGGCTGAGTGGGTGTCCCATTTTGTGGGGGTCTGCTGCATGCTCCACAACTTGGCCATCATGAGGGCCCAGCCCTTGTCACCAGAGATTGTGGGACCACCTCAGGAGGAGGAAGAGGGAGTGGAAGAGGATGAGGAGGATGATGAGGAAGACGATGAGGAGGAAGAGGAACAGGAGCGAGGGAGGAGGTAGCCACTCAATTGGACCTCCGGAAGGTCGGTCCATGATCGCCTCATCAGACTGCTGTTCGAATGAATTAAACCCCAGATCCCCGTTGCTCACCACATCCCCATCATTCCATCCCTGTTGCAGGCCATATTACAGCACAAAGCTGAAATGAGACACACCACAAAAGAATCCAAACTGAATTAATAAATTTATCAAAAATCAGTGAACACATATTTACAACAAAATATTAACAATTCACCCTTGTGCAATCCCTTAGTGCCTCTCGTTACTGTGCCTTTTCCTACTCTCGTGCTCCTATGAAGTGTTGGCCCAGTGGCTGCAGCAGGGCTGGTGGAAAGCTGCTGAGTGTCCATGCGGGAGACTTTAGATGGCCTTGCAGGATGCCATTCTCCAGCTCTGGGCCTAGAAGGCCCGGCTGTAGACTGCACCACCTCAGCATGGAGGGCAGCAGTCTGGGCTGGCTGGATGACAGGCAGCGACAAAGGCAATGGCAGAATGGCAGTGATGGGAGCAGGAATGTTGTCATCCTGAGAGAGGGCAGCAGGTTCCTGCTCCACTGACCCACTGCCACACCCCTGGGGCAACACCTCAGTATCCCTAGTGATCTGCTGGAGCACAGATTGCTGGTCTGTTGCAACACCGTGAAAGCCCTGGTCAACGGTGGTAGACCCAGCCTCGATTGCAACAGTCAGAGTTTGCGTGGCATCAAGCTGAGACTGCATGAGAGCAGTCTGAGTTTGGATGCCATCAAGCATAAACTCCATCACAGCACTAAAATGTTCCATCGCTTCCGCCTGTGCTGCAGTGGAAACTGCCAGATCACCCATCACACACAGCATCAGGTCTGGGTTGCCACAGTCTCTCTAGGAGTCTACCATCCTTTGCAGACTGGAAATGATGGGCTCCATGGTGTGCTCAGAGCCTTGTGCAATATTGGAGGCGGACTCCTCCATGCTCCTTACCATTGCCGAGAGATTCTCATGCACCCTTGCCATTGCACCAATCAGCTCCGTGTGCATGCCCAACACCCTTCTTCTAAAGGCCTCCCCATCTGAGTCCTGTGCAGCAGAACTCGCACACGAACTCGCCCTCTGGGGAGCTGGCCCCCAAGCTAACCTTTCCCCCTGGCCTTGCTGCAGCCTGCTCGTCCCCGGTGCCTCACCCTGTGCAAATCCCGCTACTATAATAGCCTCCAAATAACACATAGTGCCAGTATCTGAGCTGGTGCCTACGGGTGAGACATGCAGTGATGCGGTGTCTTCTTCCTCCTCCTCTTCTCCTGCCTCGCTCTCTATGGTGCTCTCAGGCACAGGCTACTCCGGTGCTTGCTGATTATCTGAAAGCATAAAGGCACAAGAGTCAGATTAAGGTGAAGGGAGGGGGGCAGGAAGGGAGAAATGCATGGAGACAGCATGATTAGCTGGAAAGTGCGAAATGCTTATGGGGTGAGGGGGAAGTGGGATGTGAGAAGAAGGAGTAGGGATGGACATACTGTTGTTGTCCCCAAGGGGGTCAACATCGCCCGTGGCCACGGCGCCCACCACCTGGCGGCCAATAATCTGCAGCACTCTATTCTCCAGCTCAGACAGTGGTTGGGTGTTGGCTTGTCCCCCGCCTGTGCGGTCCTGTTCCCTCCTGTTGTGAGCCACCTAGGCCTGCAAGAGAAAGGAAAGTGTGTGAGTGAGTGTGGAACAATGTGTTTGGGTAATGTTCCTGCCATAGTTAAATAGCTCTCATTGTGTGCAAGGTGTGAGATGTGGATGTAAGTGTTGGTATGTAGAGATTGTTGGTGGGTGAATGCTGGAGATGTGGTGCTTTGGACAGTGTGTGAAGATTGTGGTACAGATGCTGGTATGTAGCATTTGTTGAAGCTTTCACTCACCCTGACCCCCCGAGTGAGGTCGTTAAATTTCTTCCTGCACTGTCTGTAGGTCCTGGGGACCACAGTGCTGCCCGAGATGTGCTGTGCTACCTCCCTTCACATGGTGCAGAATACTTGCAGCAAGAGCCTCCTGCCACTTGCCAGGTAGAGCACAGTCCTCCGTTTCTCCACAACGAACACCAACACCTCCAATGCTTGTTCGCTGAATCTGCGGGCTCTCTCCTTGGGGCATGGATCTGCCATGAGCACAGCTGCTTCAGTCCACTGGCTCCTTCCCCTTGACCTGCTGCTGCTTGCTGAGGCTGCTGCACAGAGAGCAATGCTGAGAATGAGGTTCTGCAGCATCAATGAACCTCCCCTTTAAGAACTGAAAAAAGCCTGTGGCAATCATGAATTGCGATTAAACTGCACCTGATATTGGTCCACCCTTTGAGTGTAACACCAATGAGCTTGGGCTTAAAGACTTGAATTAGTGCTCCAATTATTTCTTTGAGCAGTGAGCATGAATTTTGCATGCAGTCTAAAGCATTAGCGCCTGCCGCTAATTCTCCAACTTCTCTAATTTTACCGCCCATTCCTGGTCTATAATGAATTTCTAGCCCCCAGTGCTTTGTGCCAATAAATTGCTGTATTTATTACACTTAGATGTAGCAGAGAAAGTTGTAGACTAAGATTGCACGTTCAATTATAAGATAGTAACAAGTTAGGGCTTTATAAAAAAAATCAATGAGCAGTGAAATATTTTAAGTGAGAACAGCGCAGCGACAGAGATACCAATGCACCTCTCATACTTGTCATTTCTTCACTCATCTTACCTTATTGCCGCTTTGTGCCCACCCCCATCCCCCAAGAAGCATGGGCCCAGAAATTCCCTACCTTATTGCTGCATGTTAGCGCCGCTATCCTGGCGGAAAATGGCAACCGCCGCTCTAACACCCTTCCCTGGTGCAGGAATCAATGGGCACCATTTTTGGTGAGGGCCTTAGTGCTGTCAATAGCAGCGCTAGCCCTGGAGATGTAAATATCGAGAGCGTGACATCACGTTCTGCGAACTTCAACCTTAGCGCTAACGCTAGGTCCTAAGCTTGCTCTGAAAAGTGTGCGTGCAGCTGACTGAATTAGACACTGTCAGCACTTCTAAATGGGATACACATATCTTTCAGGTAAGTTTGAATTTAAGCTTTTGGACTGGATTTTAATTTTTTTTTATTGAAGTAGTGGCTTGGTGCAATACATGTTAAAAGTTTTTTCAAGTGTGCAAGGGTTGCTGCTGGATGCTTGTAAGGCCTCAGATGGTAAATGAAGGCCTTTGAGAAGACAGAATATGCTGGAAATACTCAGCAGGTCACGCTACATCCGTGGAGAGAGAAACAGAGTTCATGTCTTAAGTCAAGATGCTGCCTGACCAGCTGAGTATTTTTAGCATTTTATCGTTTTATTTCAGACCTACAGCATCCGTTCACAGAGGGAAGAGGAAGACGCAGAAGAGGAAGACGCAGAAGAGGAAGATGCAGAAGAGGAAGATGCAGAAGAGGAAGATGCAGAAGAGGAGGAAGCAGAAGAGGAAGATGCAGAAGAGGAGGAAGCAGAAGGAAGGATGCATCCCAGACAGCCCCTTTCTGGCCAGGATATCCGGGATGGAATAATGCACCTGCGGTACTAGTGAACACAACCCCAATTCCCCTTTGAACATTAGTCCAACACCTTATCGTTCCTCTGTTACAAACCATCACAGCGTCCTCTTGGCCACAATGCTGAAATAAAAGCCACCACAAAGCAAACTTTCCAATCCAACTTTATACATCTATCCATCCAATATGACATCAAGAAATCAACTCATCACCCTTATACATTCCCTTAGTGGCTGTCTTGCGTGTGTCTTTGCCTATCCTACTGATGTCATGCAGTGCCACCCCAGTGGCTGCAGCATGGCTGGTGGAAGGCTGCTGACTTTCAGTGGGGACACTGCAGATGGCCTTGCTGGTTGACTTTGAAGAGCTGATGGCTGGGAGTGTCAAATCGAGTGACGGTGTTTGTGCTTCTTCTTTTTCTTCTTCTTCTTCTTCTTCACTCGCCTCTCACTCTTCTTGGTCAACCATTGGCTGGGCAGGCTGCATTTCTTGTGTGTGTGAAATGAGGAAGGCACAAGGGTAGAGTTGTGGTGAGGGGAGGGTGGCGACATTGGGGCCTCCTGCCGGGACTAACACCACCAACATGGCGTTGCATGGTAAGTTTAGAAATGGGCTAATATTAATTAACCACCAGCACCAATTTACCGGTCCTGCCAACGCCATCATTTTCGGTGGTCGTCAGTTTTTAGCGAAGTCGAATTTTTAGCCCATGAATTATATTTCATTGCTGCTCGCCACATAAAAGTAGCTTCGAATAAAAAGAGCAAAAAATGTTGGAAATATAGATCAGCATTTGAAAGAGTTAGGAGTATAGAAACCGGAGTAGACCATTCAGCCTCTCGAGACTGCTCTGCCCTTCAATTAGATCATGACTGATCTGTACCTCAACTCCATTTACCACCGCCGCCCCCCCCGCCCCCCACTCCCACTCCCACACACACACACACAAACACACCTCTTTGCTCCATAATTACTTGATAACCTTACTTAACAAAAAGCTACCTACCTCAGTCTTGAGAGCTGCAGTTGATCCAGCATCCATACCCTTTTGAGAGAGAGAGAGAGTACCAGATTTCTGCTACCCATTGTGTGAAAAAGTGCTTCCTGATTTCCCTCCTAAATGGCCGAGCTCTAATTGTAAGATTATGTCTTCTTGTTCTTGATTCCCACCAGAGGAAATAGTTTCTCTGCATCTACCCGATCAAATCCTTTAAACATTTTAAACACCTCGATCAGGTCACCCCTCAACCTTCTATACTCAAAAAGAATGAATACAAGACAAGTTTATACAAGAAGTTAGGATAGGTTAACCTTTCTGGCCCAGCCTCTCATCACAAGCCTTTTCCTCCAGATGATCATTGAACGACTGTGTGATTCCGGTTTTAATTCTGATTCACAACATTTTTGTATTTTTCTCTCTCGTTTTAACTGCAATAAAAGTGTTTTGGAAGCTTTCAACCCACAATGGGGAGGGAGGAAGGCCCCTCAAGGGGAGATTTAGATGCACTATAACCTAATAACCAGCAGTAAATTAAACCTCATCAACAGTATTCCAGGAGAATACTCAACAGTTGTCATAATGCTTAGCAGACTATTCATGGCATGGTTTTGGATCTCATCAACATGCCAAAGTCCACAATGTCGGTGGTGATGTAAAGGAATTCAGTGGGGTCCCTCACAATTGCAGTTCCAGCAGAACCAGCGGGAAAGGTTGAGTCTGTCAAAACCGGATACAACAAACTCCATCAGAAGAACTCAAACATTTTCTTCCATTGAATTTCAAATCAAAAAGTCAAAATCCAGAGTAAAGCTCAGGCTATCTAGGGGGAGAGAAAGAAGGAAAAATATAATGTGCGTCCATTTTTGATTGAAAAAAAACGCGTGAATATTACCCATCAGAATCAGATATTTCATGTCACTGTGAAAATCTGGGGGGAAAAATTCGTCCCCCTTAGTGCCTCCCATTAGCACCAGTAGATGGTGCTAATGGGGCGCTAGCGCCCAGTATCGCAGGGGCAAGGCGATTCCAGCGGCACACGCCAAATCCGGACCTCACCCCCCCCCCCCGCCACCCCCCGTAGTGCCGTCAGTAAGAGGTATCGCCGGGAATGTCAACACCGGGTAGATCGTGACGTCAGTGAGTGTGCAATGCTCTTTGACGGCCCGATTTGCTAAATAGATTCTCGCCGCTTACCTCACCGCCTGGAGTAAACACCGACAGGGAGAGCTGGTGTGCAGCACCAAGAAGCTGGCTCCAGGGACGTTATTTAAAGGGATCACTCACAGCTGCAGATTAGTGCAGTTTCAGTGTACTTTTTGTTAGTTTCACCCACTGCAGCAGTTTCATTCAATAATTTCAAGCTTATTTTTGTATCAGGGGTCTTCAGGCAACTTCAAAGATTCAAACTGCAACACTTGGTAACATTAATGGGGGCTGTAATGGCATGCCATCTCGCCCTCCAGGATCTATGGTGGAGGGAGCGTAGGCAGCGAGAAATACGGGAACACATGTGCAGAGAGATGAAGAGGGCCATCAGGACTCTCACCAGGAGGCCATACCCCCCGAGGGTATTCCAAGAGCACTTCTCCTACCTTCAATTAAGTGAGGAGCAGTGTATTAGACAGCTCCGCTTCACCAAGGAGGTGGTCACAGAACTCTGCCACCTCCTCCAAACAGACCTCCAGCCTCACACCAGGATGACTTAAACCCCACATCCCCTTTGCTCACCACATCCCCATAATTCCATCCCTGTCACAGGCCATATCACAGCGCAAAGCTGAAATGAGACACACCACAAAAGAATGGTAAGTGAAGTAATAAATTTATCAAAACGTAGTGGACATTTACACCAAAAATGTTTACTTTTCACCCTTGTGCAATCCCTTAGTGCCTGTTGTTACTCTGCCTTTTCCTGCTCCAGTTCTCCTACGAAGTGTTGGCCCAGTGGCTGCAGCAGGGCTGGTGGAAGGCTGCTGAGTGTCCATGCAGGAGGCTTCAGATGGCCTTGCAGGACGTCCTCGACCAGTTCTGGACCTGGAAGGCCCGGCTGTAGACTGCAGCACCTCAGCATGGGCGGCAGCAGTCGGTCAGGGCTGGCTGGATGACAGGCAGCGACAAGGGCAATGGCGGAGTGGCAGTGGTGGAAGCAGGAATGCTGTCATCCTGAGAGAGGACAGCAGGTTGTATCAGGAGTCTTCTGGCAATTAAAAAGTAGCCACTGTTGGAGCACAGATTGTGGGCCTGTTGCGACGCTGTGAAAGCCCCGGTCGATGGTGTAGACCCAGCCATGATGGCAGCAGCCAGAGCTTGCGTGGCATCAAGTTGAGACTGCGTGAGAGCAGTCTGAGATTGGATGCCACCAAGCATAGACTGCATTACAGCACTAAGACGTTGTGTCGCTTCCGCCTGTGCTGCAATGGAAGCATTAGGTCTGGGTCGCCACAGTCTCTCTGGGAGTCTACCATCCTTTGCAGACTGGAAATGATGGGCTCCATGATGTACGCAGAGCCTTGTGCAATGTTGGAGGCGGACTCCTCTACATTCCTTAACATTGCCGAGAGGCCCTCAGGCACCCTTGCTATTGCACCTATGATCTCCGTGTGCATGCCCATCACCCATCTTCTAAAGGCCTCCCCATCGATGTCCTCATTTGAATCCTGTACAGCAGAACTCACGCACGAACTCGCCCTCCGGGGAGTTGGCCCCCGAGCTAACCTTTCCCCCTGGCCATGCTGCAGCCCACTCGTCCCCGGTCCTCGGTGCCTCATCCTGTGCAGATCCCACTACTATGCTAGCCTCTAAAGAATGCGTAGTGCCAGTATCTGAGCTGATGTCTGTGGGTGAGACATGCAGTGACGCGGTGTGTTCTTCCTCCTCCTCTTCTCCCGCCTCGCTCTCTATGGTGCGCTCAGGGACAGGCTGCTCCGGTGCCTCCTGATTACCTGAAAGCATAAAGGCACAAGAGTTGGTTTAACGTGAGGGGAGGTGGGCAGGAAGGGAGAAATACATGCAATGTGTTTGTGTGATGTGCCTGCCATAGTTGAATAGCTGCCATTGTGTGCAAGGTGTGGAATGTGGGTGTGAGTGTTGGTCGGTAGAGATTGTTGGTGGGTGAGTGCTGGGGTTGTGGTGCTTTGGGCAGTGTGTGAAGATTGTGACACAGATGTTGGTATGTAGCCTTTGCTGAAGCATTCACTCAACCTAACTACCTGAGTGAGGTCGTCAAATTTCTTCCTGCACTGTGTGGGGGTCCTGGGGACCACAGTGCTGCCCGAGACGTGCTGCACTACCTCCCTCCACATGGTGCGGAAGACCTGTGACGAGGGCCTCCTGCCACTTGCTGGGTAGAGCACCGCCCTCCGTCTCTCCACAGCGAACACCAACGCCTCCAATGCTTCATCGAAGAACCTGCGGGCTCTCTCCCTGGGGTGTGGACCTGCCATGAGTACACCTGGTCCAGTCCTTCGGCTCCTTCTCCTTGTTCTGCTTCTGCTTGCTGAGGCAGCTGCACAGCCAGCAACACTGAGAATGAGGTGCTGCAGCATCAATGAACCTCTCCTTTAAGTAGTGAAAAAAGCCTGTGGCAATAATGAGTTGCGATTAGACTGCACCTGATATTTGGTCCACCCTTTAAGGGTAACGCCAATGAGCTTGGGTTTAAAGACTTGATTTAGGACTCCAAGGGGGCGAAATTCCCCTAGAGTGCCATTTGAGGCGCTAATTGGAAAAAGTTTGAAAAGTTAGCGCCTGGCGCTATTGATACTTAGACTCACCTAAATTACCTGACATCGCCCCAGGAAGGGAGCGGGGCACTAAATTGAGCGCTAATGTCCTCGGTGGGGCGCTGCAGGGGCGCTAACAGCCGAGAGTTGCCGAATTTCAGGTGAGTTCCAAACAGATTTGATCAATCGCGCTGCTTCTTTCCAGCTCTTAAAGGGAAGGTTCGATCATTCACCAGATGCTCATTTGCAGCTTTACTTGCTTCGAGGAGAACAGACACAGACTGCGGACCCTTTGCATTGCTTTGAGAAGAACTGCCTAATAACCAACAAATCACACCCTAATGCAAATGAAGATTCCTTATTCAGCAGCAAACTCTGCAATCTCAAAAACGCTTCCAATAATCAAATAATCGGAGGCGCAAACGAGGGGAATTTCGCCCCCCAATCATTTCATTGAGCAGTGAGCATGAATTTTTCGTGCAGCCTAAAGCATTTGCGCCTGGCGCGAATTCTGCAACTTTTCTACTGACACCGTCCATTCCTTGACTATAATGAATTTCTAGCCCCTGCTCCCTTAGAGACGCCCTTAAGTAAAACAGAAGCTTCATCAAAGCAAATCTTATAAAAGTCAAATCTTAATGTAATGGCGTTGGTTATAGTGAATCTCTACTGAATAACATAAATGGCCTATTTAAGTCGATGGATATAAAGTATTTTACAGAGAGTTTCCAGTTGGGTAAACAGATTAGCAGGACTCAGAACCATTCGGAATTAATTTTGGATCTGCTCTCTTGTATTTTGATCCTTGCCTTTGCCTTCCAGTCCCCTCAGAGCATGCACAAGGTCCCAGTTGACGCTGCCAACATCCTCCAGGCCACCACTTGCAACTAGCTACTAGGAGATATTCAAGAGTGGCCTGAGGTGACTTGGATGGTGATTTTCCCGCAGATGGCGAATCACCCAGCTTCTCGCTGCTATGCCTCTGGCAGCGTGGTCAAAATCAGGAACGTACCCGGCAGGGAATCTTTAGCTCCATTTTAATGATCTGCACTTGCTTGTGTGTACTCACAAGATGTGCCCGTACTATAAAATGCATCATACACCTGCCTTAATACCAGAAGAGTTTCAACATCACGCACAAGGCGTGGGAGTTGTCCTATCTGCGCTCCGGTCAGCAAGGTTCCACATCGGGAGCGGAGACTCCCAGTTTCGGGGCTTAACTGTGGCCAAGGTGGTGAGTGACTGACCTGCTCTGATTCTCTATCAATGCTACTCTCAGCTGGCCACTGCTTCGCAACACACGTCAGTACTTTAATATACAGTGCACCCATTTTAATGAAAATGAGCTTTGTTTAAATCAATTTTAGGGGCAATGATGCCACTGGATCACTGGGTTCCTGCCCTAGTGATAAGATGAAGCATCACAGATTCATCCTTAGAGAGATGGATGTCCTTCTAAAACATACACAGCCAACTATGCTCACTTTTTAAACAGTCTGCAGTAGGTCAGAGGAGGATCAAACCTCCATCCAATAAGGTGACATCTCTGCCTGTATCTACTAATTTGGGATAATCAAGTTTGTACTGAAAATAAGTACATCTGATTTTTTTTTTACGTTACTAGCTTGAAAATTTGCTAAACTCCTGGAATGAATTATTTGAGCTTTAGTGCCATCATGCCTCTTTTGATTCCTTACCCTACCACTACTCCCATCCTCGGGGTGTGAGTGTCTCTTGGACAAGCTCTCTATTCTCTCTGCTGCAACCCGAACAACTTTTGATATGGCCACCATGGAACTTGCTGCCTGCTCTATACAAGTAACCATACAAACTGCTTCATTGTCCTCTTCTGATGCAGATCTGCTTGCCAGAGGCCAACTTCACCAACATCCTCCCGGTCACCAATTCCACTCACGTGCTCCCTCCAACCCATTGGTGTGTTTCCACTTGGTAGCACCTTACAAAATGTCTGTTCTCTCATGCTACCCATGACCTGATTCTAGATAAACACGCCAACATAATGGGCCTGACCAAAACTGAGCTTCCCAACGGTGATTCCTGCCTTCTCACTGAAATGGCCCTACCCAATTACATTTTCCACTAAGTCTCTGCCGCAACTGCCATTGTGATAGTGCGGCCCATGTCCCACTTCATCCTCTCTAATACACCTCCTGCTTCTCTTTCAAAGTCATCTTCCAAGCCCTCTGGGTGACTTCTTCATCAAAACCTCATCGTTGCTGTCCACACGCAGAAGGGGAAGGAATCACCATTGACTCCTCATTCTCAGTGACTTCAACCTGCACCAAAACTCATTCTGCTCCATTGCTTCCAATTTCTCTGTCATCTCATCCAGATTCAAGCCCACTCTGCACATAAACTCTCCCACCCACACCAATAGCCACCACCTCAACTTTGCCATCACACAAAGCTTTTCTCTATGACATCATGGTCACTGACAAAGGCAGTTCTGACTAATTCCTCCTCATCAGCATTACCTACATCTCTTTATTTTGACGATCTCCACCCTCTATTCAGGGGGGGAAACTTCTCCCGAGCTCCCTTACCCTCACACACTTGCTGACCTCCACTTGCTTCTCTCTCTCCCAACACATTGGCCGGGATCTTACCTGAGGAGGCGTGTTGGGGACGGGACTGCTGGTTTCCAGATTCTAGTCCTGCCCCCAGCGACGTCTGATGACCTGATGCTATTTTCCCCTGATTGGCCTTGTTAAGCCCACCCTGCGGGCTTGCCAGCCAATTAAGGGAAAGCCGGTGTCAGATAACATCAGTGCATGACGCTTCATCTACCGGTTTTGTTAAAGTGACAGGCACCATAATTTTTTGACAGTGTTTGACAGCATTGAGGTGCTGTCGAACACTGACAATCACTGTCCAAAGGTGAGCCCTTTCACCCAGGCTCACCAATGACTCTCTCCTTAGGAGAAAACAAATGGCAGCTGCATGTGAGATTGCAGAAGCCATCGGTCAATTCTACCGATCAAATGAGGCTTCAAAGAAACATCAAATCTTGTCACCTGCAGATACATATAAACAGAATAAAAATATTTCTCACTACATTCTCTCACCTGTCATACTTACCTGTGCACCGTTGCACCCATCACACTACCTCTGCAGCTGTCATTTGCACACTTACACTGCAGCAGACCCAAAGCTCACCTCACTGACACTGGCGGGGTTTCCTGACGTCGGGAAGGCCGCATCAGCCGGCTGAAAATGGGGAAAAGCCTCTTAACTGCCTGTTAATAGGCAGTTAATTGGCTCTAATCCCCTTCCCGCTGCTAGGAGACGGGTCCCTGCGCGAGTCGGGGACCTGCCTCCTGGGAAGATGGTTCGGAGGTGGGTTGGGAGCGGGGTTGGGGCCCGCTCCCAATTTTTCCCATTTTCCCAGCAGTCCCGCCTCCAAACCCGCCTCCTCAGGGCTGGTAAAAGCCAGCCCATTGACTTCAAAATATTCATCCTCATTTTCAAATCCATTTCATGGCCTCACCCTGCCCTATCTCTGCAATCTTCTCCAGCTCGATGTCCCAGCCTCCGCTGTCCACGTTTATGGCTCTGGGCTACTGTGCATCTTTCCCTCCACTCCATAGTCAGTTGAAAAGTCTTCAGACACCATGTCAAAATGCTATGGATTTCTCTTCCTAAACTTCTTTACTTTTCTGCCTCTTCACCTTCAACACCCTCCTCAAAACAATGAGGGGAAAATTCGGTTGCTTTGCGCCTCCCGTTAGCACCCTAAGAGGGCGCTAATAAGGCACAAAGCAACTAGCACCCGAGCGTGGCGATGTTTGCGCTGCTCGCAAAATTGACCAGACATTTTGCGGCGGCGCTAAACACTACCACCATGATCTCCTGTACCCGCAGATCGTGACATCAGTCGAGCGTGCAACGCCCCAGTAGCGCCCCGGACCGGATATTGAGTGGCGCTCCCTGCCTTACCACCTACCGCTAGCAACGACAGGTTGAGGGGAGCGTTTTGCAGTCGGGAAGGGACTGAGGAAGCACTATTTAAAGGTGCCCGCTTCCTGCCTTTTTTTGTCAGCGACATTTTTGCACCACGCATTCTGAGAGAGAGAGAGAGAGACTTCTGGAGAGATTCAACGCTGTGTGAAGGAGTTTTGGGTACTGAGCAGCACTTTGCAGTTTCATTTTGATTTGACCTTCCTTGCATCGATTTAGAAGAGCCTATGGGGGCTGCACTCTGAGCTCTTTCCCTGAGTTCTCTCCATTGTTCTTTCCAGCAGATTTGATGTACAGGTCTCTCCAGGCCGAGATTCAAGGCTGCAATGAGCAGGATGTGGATGGAGAGCAAGATCAACCCTCCCCTTTAAGGACTGGCCGGCGCCAGTGTGCCTGTGTTCCATTGCTGACTGACATCACATGAGTTCGCCAGCGCTCTGAGGTAGCGCCTCACTCCTCGGCATTAACGCCTTATGAGAGGTGTGTAGTGCCTGATTTAGCGCTCCAATCACCTCCAGGGGCGATAGAAGCCAAGTTTGCAGTCGGAGGCGATAATTAGCGCCAGGCGCTAAACTATGCGCCCGGCCGATAATTGCGCCCCAAACGGGACGATACCGAATTTCTCCCCCATTGACTTTTCCTTCAGTCACCTCCTCTAACATTCATCATACTTCCTGCTCAGTGTCCACTGCTCCAATGTGCATTGCCTGAGGATATTTTGTTGCATGTAAGGTGCTCAGTAAAGGTAAGTTTGTGTTTCCTGTTGAAGATGAGCTATTGTGGTGTCAGCTGTGGCTCAGTGGTAGCACTCTCACCTCTGAGTCAGAAGGTCGCGGGTTCAAGACCCACTCCATGAAACATGAGCACAAAATCTAGCCTGAAACTCCAGTGCAGTACTGAGGGAGGGCTGTACCATTGGAGGTGCCATTAAACCGAGGTCCTATCTGCACTCTTGTAAAAGATCCCATGGTGCTATTTCGAGGAAGAGCAGGGGAGTTCTCCCAGGTGTCCTGGCCAACATTTATCTCTTAACCAACATCACTAACACTGGTTATTAGCACATTGCTGCTTGTTGAACCTTGCTGGGCGCAAATTGGCTGCCATGTTTCTCGCATTACAACAGTGGCTACACTTCAAAAAGTGCGTCATTGGCTGTAAAGTGCTTTGGGATGTCCTGAGGTTGTGAAAGGTGCTATACAAATGCAAGTCTTTCTTTTATTACTCTTTCATGTTATTTCTGTCTCTGAGACAGCTTCAGTGGCACAGTACTTAATAAGCTTAATGCATCTCACCACATGAGGAAAGCCATGGTCTAAAAGACACAGCTGTCCACACAAACAGTTCCCCAATTTCAGCTGAGCCATCAGGGTAGAGAGTGATACATGGCACGGGAATGACAAAGGAATGAAAAATAACTAAGGAACCGAGAAAAACATATATTTCCTTTGAGAATTTAGCAATCTTTGCGAGCAAACATGCCCTGTGTTATGAAATCAGTTAATAAAATATATGATTCCTCAGAGAGCTGGCATCTCCATAATCTTTCGTATCTCCTGGCCTGGCCATTTTTAAAGATGTTATTACTATGACAGACCACTTGTTACAGTAAGTATGGTAATTAATCAGGCATTCCACGCACATTATTGGAGCAATAAGCATGCACAGCTGCTGTAATTGACTTCCCTTATTTCCTTATAACTGTACTATCAAGTATATTACAGACTTATGAAAATGACAGCTAGGAACCGACGGAGCCAAGCTTCAATACTGTCTCTCCCTAACGCTCTGTCCCTTTCTTTTTCTGTCTCTTTCACTCTGTCAACCTCTGTCTCTGTCTCAGTCTCACTATCCCTCTCTCATGATCTCTATCACTGTCTGTCTCTGTCACTTTTTACATCTCTCTCTGTCTCTCTCTCTTACATTCGCTGCCACAATCTGTCTGCTTGTCTCCCTGTCACTTTGTAGGTCTCTATCTGTCTATCTCTGTCTCTCTCGCTGTTATTCTGGTGACGATTTTAACCCTACTCGCTCAGCAGAAACCTGGCGGGTGGGCAGTTAAAATCGCCCTGGCTCTTACCTGTCCAAAAACCGCCATGATCGCAACGTCTGCAATTTTAACCTGAGCGGGCAGCAAGGACACACGCCCGGAGCCAACAGGGTCCTTCTTTACATATAAAAGCAAAATATTGCAGATACTGGAAATCTGAAATAAAAACAGAAAATGCTGGAAATACTCAGCAGGTCAGGCAGCATCTGTGGAGAGAAAAACAGAGTTAACGTTTCAAGTCGATGATCCTTCGTCTGAACTGGAAAAAGTTAAAGATATAGCAGCTTTTAAGTTTGAGAGCGTGCATGTGACGACACATGGCGTTGAGCGGGATCTCAGGATGCGGCGAGAGCAATGGTTTGAAGAACGCTGAATATCTTGGAGATATCCATAATTTTGGGCGGCTCCAAAACATGAAGGGTGGAATTTCAGTTGGAATCCATGTAGAATAATTCAGAGCTGGAGACAATTGCTGAGGAAAGAGATGTGGCTGTGAAAGCGAGTTTTGATAGATACCTGACCAAACACGAGAAGGGAAACAGAAAACAATGTAGATGAACAAGGTACAAGAGACAAACGGAAATCTCGGCAGAGAGAAGAGCAGAACTTCTTCAAGGTGGGCATTCCTGAAAGATAAATGACACGAATATAATAGCAAAATTCTTCTCTGACCTGAATTGCTGAGTGTTTCCAGCACTTTTTGTTTTTATTCATCCTTTATATAAGCATGTTGCGGCCCAATGGCATAATTGAGACCCGACTGTAATTTGAACTCAGGCCTGGAGTTAAAATCGGGGCCAGTCTGCTCCTTTCACCATGGGCTTGATTTTAACTCAGCCGTCAGGCGGGCTTTGAGGCGTGTGGGGGGTTAAAATCACAAAACCTGGGCCCCGCCTGTTTCCCGACACCTAGCCATTTTAACCCAGGCGTGTCTGATGGTCCCGAATTAGTCCCGCCTGCAACAGGCGGGACTGGTCTTTAGGGCCCTTAAACAGCACTCATTGGCCTTTAAAATCCCATTTTAACAGGCCCTTGCCTGTTTAACCCTTTTCCCACGTAAAACACGCCTGGTGGGGATCATGCCTGTGAAACCTGGCGTGAACACTATTGGATTGCTGACTATCAGCTGCAGGTCAACCATTAAAGAGGAGATTTGATCAGCCATCATTTGCAGGTGGCAGGACTTTGTTGTTTCAGGCCTGGGGCAACTTTTACCAGGCTTAACCACAACTGTGGAAGGTTGGAGCCTCACACACTTCTCCAGTGTGACCTCCTGCGAAACCCCTCTCGCCAGCCTCACTCAGCGCTTCCTCAACTGAGGCATCTACCAGAAGCATGGGAGACCTTTCTTTTCTTCCCTTCTTGGCATTAGAGGACCTCCAGCCCCATTCGCGAAATGACACACGCCACAACTGCAGAAGTTGGCATCAGAATTTTTATGCAAAACAAACAACTGATGGCATTTTTACAGAATATACAACATTTCACCCAAGTGACAACCCTTGTGACTATTTGTGCTTTATTTTCCTCTTACGCGTGCTCCTACGTAGTGGTTCCCCTGTGGCTTCAGCAGATATGGAGGCCCCTTGCTCACTTTCCTGCTGCTCCTGTCTCGACACCTTTGGCGGGCGTCCTCTGGGGTGGTGAGCCTATGAGGGCTCGTCAGCAGTCTGCTGCTCCTGCGGCTGTGCAGGAGTTGAGACGTCTATCTCCGTTGGGTATGGACTCCGGCGGGGCTCTGACCGAGGGCTCTGCAGTGGCATGGAAGTGTGAGCGCTTGGAGAGGAGCCCCCACTTCCTTGAGGTCTGCCACCAACCTCCCTCTCATGGGTCAGGTCCCCCTCAGTGCCTGCAAGTGGCTTGAGAGCACCTTGCTGCACATCAGGGGGGCCATGGGGACCTGTATCTGCAATGGCAGTCCTACTCAGAAGGACTTCCATGAAGGTCTGGTTTCTCTGTTCAATAGATGCCCATCACTCCTCAAGAGATGTCATTCTATTCTGAACACTCACCATGTTTTCCATACCCTGGCGACTAACCTCCTCCATGGCCGTAGTCCTCCTCTCCTTTACCGTAGCCAGCCTTACCACGGAGGCAGCAATCATTTCCACGTAGGTGGCCATCCTTTCCGTGTTGATGCGTTCATGCGCCAATAACTCCACAAAGGCTCTGCTCGTGCTCGCTATGGACTCCTCCATTCGCTCCACACTTGCAGCGACCCTAGAGACAAAACCTGCCAGAGACTCCTGCATCTGTGCCTGGAGTTCCACCACCTCTGATCTCATGGATGGACCCAGAGGCAGAGGGTCGACATGCAGCTGAGCCGAGCTGGCAGAGTCCTGCGCCCTCCGACGAGGACTCTCCACTGCTGTCCCTGTCTCTACAATCTGCTGATGCTCACTTGTGAGCTGTGATACACCAGGTGACAACTCTACTCTATGTCCCGAAGGTCCCACCGAGGTGTGAGTGTCTGCGCTGGTGCTGGGTGTGCTTATTTCTGCTGACGCTGCGCCCTCAGAGGTTGCAGATTCCTCTGAGGAGTCTGGAATCTCAGGCTCTTCCTCCTCGACAGTGGGGATGGGGGCTCTTGATGGTCCTGTGGGGGAGTCAAGGAAAAAGTTAGAGATGTGATGCCAAGGTTACATGCACATTGATTTTTGCAGATGGTCATAAGTCCATATGATATAGCTTCAGAATCATTATCAGCGACTCATGCAATGACAATGAGAGAGATGGAAAACTATTCTGTCACCAGCTTGCGGGAATGCACCTGTCTCTCCTTCCCCAACTCCCGCATCTAGGTCAGCCCCGACAATCTCCAGGACGCCTTCCTCCCAGGGGGTGAGCTGGGCTAATGAGGCTGTCCCTCCTCCTGTCCTGGCTCGCTCGCTCTTGTTGTGAGCTCTCTTTTCCTGCAATGAGGGAGACAAGTGGAGGTTGAGTGAGAATGAAGGAGTGAGTGCAGAGATTGCATAGCATAGATACTTAGAAGGAGACAAAGATGGAGTGAGGTTGCAAGACCAAGGGCCCTCCCTGTGTGTTGTCAGTTGTGTACAAAGCATCAGAGTGAGAGGGAGTGTGAGGGCTGCATGGTGGAATAGTTATGTGAATGTGAGCATAGAGAGAGAGGGAATGGCTAAGGGTGCATGGATGTGAGTGTCAAGTGGGATGTGGAGGAAGAGATTGCTAAAGCTGAGTGCTGGTGAGGAAAGGCAATGGGGATCAGATTGAGGGTGATGGAAACTTCATACAGTACTTAGTGCGCCGTGTGTGCCCCAAGGAGTTGACTTCCCCTGCCACCTGCAGCCACACAGCCTTGGTCTGACTGGGAGGCCTCTTCCTCCCTGAAGAAGGGAACAGGACCTCCATGTGGGCCCTAGCACCATCCAGCAATGTCTGGAGTGAAGCCTCATCAAATTTGGGGGCAGCTCTTGCCCTCCCGCTGGCCGTTGCTCCTGTGCCATCTCAATGGTGAAGTTTGGGAGCCTGCAGAATATGCAAGGTTTGCTGTGGGCCTTAAAAGCAGCAGCAATGATGACATCATATTCTGTGACTTTCTGACTGGAAATATTCAATTGCCAAGGGTTCCCACACATTGGAAATCAATTGGCCAATTGAGTGAAAATTGCATCAATCTCACAGACCCATTTAGATTCGTGTGGGAACCCAACAATTCCCTGCACCTGAGTTAAAATCGAGCCCCATATGTTTATGTGTGTTACTCTGACTGTCACTCTCTATCTGTCTCTGCCACTCTTTTGTCTGTGTCTCTCTATGTTACTGTATGTGTTCTGTTTCACTCTCTGCCTCTCACTCTCACTGTATGCATCTCTCTCTTTGTCACTCTAAGTCTGTCACTGTCACTCCCATTGTGTGTGCCACTCTCTCCATCACTGTGTCTGTTTGTATGTGTCTTTCTGTTATTCTAACAGCCTGTCTCACTCTTTGTACTCCCAGCTGTTGCTACAATGTCAGGTACGGATACCTGGACTGCACTTTTTAACCATAATGTTGTCTCCAATATTAACCCCTCCCTGAATTATTTCTTCAATCTGCAACCCAAGACAAACGGTCATTGCATAAACTTGATTCTCATGCTTGCAATCTGTTTTCAGTAGGAAATATACACTTTCAATTAATATTTGTAATATTTTGCAGCTTTAAACTGTTTGTTGATGTTACTTTCTCACTGTGAAGTTATTCAATGTAGAAATTGTATACTTTCCACTCAAAGTGCCTTACTTTCTACAAAATGCCTTCTACCCTTTCCCCATGCCTCTTTGAAGAGAGTGGCTACCTTCGGCGTCACTTTACCTTCCTGCATTCATACTGAAATGTTGTTTCATTATAATAGTGGTGGATTCTCACTTCAACGATTTATCTCCTTCCTCCTCTCTCCCTCCACCCCCTTCCATTATATTCCCAAACATGCTTTTAAAATGCATCGGGTTGCATTAGAAAAATAGAAATGTTTCTCATACTTAACTGTCACATAAACAAAAGTAAAAAGCTTTTCAGCAGTCTGGAACTGTTCCTACTAACTGTCAGATACAGCAAGAGAGAAAACACAGGCGTGAATGTAAAATACCCGGAGGGATAGTCAATGAAAGCATCCCTCAAAGGCAAGCAGGCTGCGTTGCAAATAAATACTGGCAAATACAGCAAGATTATACAGTGTATTTCCAGAGTTGCTCTGTTAAATCACCGTTATCAGAGAAGCTGGGGAAGTGTAATGTAGATGCAGTTTATTCCGCGTTTCAATTTAATGCACTAGGGATGTATTTTCATTTCTAGCCTCAGTAATTTAAATGAAGCAGAATCCAGAATAAAAGGAGGACTGGGCTGTATGAAAGGAAACCACTTCATGGAAGTATGACATCCTATTAAAGTTGTCTACAGGAGAGCTCACTGTCTGGTTTATCTTCTAATGTACCGCATACAAAAAAAAAACGCCTGGTAACACTGGAGGAGCTGTCGTGTTATTTAATATACTTCCAGTTCCTACACCATAAACCCAGTCATCCCCTCTGTCCTTTGTAACCCAATGCTACCTTCACATTCTATACCAAAGAAACAGATCGGCAAAAGAGCCAGGTGTGAGATGAGGAGAAAATGTTTTACGCAGCGAGTTGTTATGATCTGGAATGCACTGCCTGAAAGGAAGCAGATTCAATTGTAACTTTTAAAAGGGATTTGGATATATACTGTACTTGAAAAGGAAAAAAATTTGCAGGGCTATGGGGAAAGAGCAGGGAAGTGAGACTCATTGGATAGTTCGTTCAAAGAGCCGGCACAGGCACGATGGGCCGAATGGCCTCCTTCGGTGCTGTCTCATTCTATGATTCCATGTGCGAGAGTAAAGATAATGGGGGTGAATTTCCTTGGAGTGTCTCCTGCTCCACCAATGTAACCTCACCGGAAGTGCAGCGTAAATGGGATTTCCACTGCACTTCTGCCAAGGTTCGGGTGGCAAAGTGGGAGAAGCTCTGAGAAAATTTGCCCCCAATATCTATAAATATTCCCAGCTATTCTCAAGTAACAGCACGTTGCAGGCACCTAGTAGTGAATGTAAGGCATTAATCCAATCTCGAGCTTCAAACGGCCAACATAAATCCCCCGAACAATGGCCCGTATTTTCCGATCGCAGGCCTCCCGCGGGCGGAGGCCTGCAAGCTGGAAAAATCTACGCCCTTACCTGAGGGCTCCCGGGACGCACACGCTTCCGCTACTGGGCCTCCCCAAACTTGAACTGTGCAGGGCCCACGTATCCCAGGGGCACAGGTAGTTCGCAGCGTCCCTGGGATCTCATGGGCCATGGGGAGCCAATCACAGAAGGGAATCTCCCTTCATACATTTGACAGGAAGACCTGTCAAATATATGAATGGAGATTACCCCAAAAACATAGTAAAACTTTAAATACATCTTTCTTTACTGCGGGCGGGGAGTCTCCAAAAAGCAGAACTATCCGCCCACAGAGGCCCTTCTCCAGGGCAGCCGGAGGATCTGTCAAGACCATTCTTGACAGATTGGAAATGCCTGTTTTCAGCGCATGCGCTGTGCATGCCTGAAACCAGCATTTCTGATGTCCCTACGGGTGGGTACACAGCTCGTACCCACCCATAGGGATCGGAATATCTGGGCCATTATTCTTACTGTTTCTGACTCCATCCTTTCATACGGACTGAATTGCAGCACAAATAATTGAATCAATGCACATTATACAGAGAATGGGGAGTTCCCTTTTTGAAGAAAAAAGCAACAGTGTGATGTCCAGTCCCATTTCACGTCACATTTGGTGGTGCTGAGCTTCCGCACAGTGGGACCTAGTCAGCACCCCACAGGAAGAGGAAGAAAATCAGAGCATCAGTCATCACTGGGTTACTTTCATGCATCTCCTGTCAGCTGAGGGATTGACAGAGGCAGAGGAACAGGTCACCCGCTCATCCCTTTAACGTCAGAGGGTGAGTGGCTCAGCAAGACTAGAACCAGAGGAAGGGATCAATTCTTATATACCCTTTCCCCCCAAAACTAAAATGACACGTTGTAGTCAATTGTAATTAGTATTTTCATCTTGCTGATTTTGACATATACGTCTAGATTTCCGGGTCATGGTGATCAAGTCCAAACTCAATGCCATACTGAGTGGGTTGTCGCTGAGCCACAGAGAACAGGGACATCCCAGGCTTTCATCCTTTTCGTGTATTGATTTAGCTGATATTATTCACGCTGGATAACGGAAAACCGGCCAGGGTTTCCCCACCACTGGTCATCATCCAGTGAGTCCTCTAGGAAAGGCCTCAAATTTGATCGCCATTGAATTCAAAACCTATGCAGGGCCGCACATGAGAAATAGCCACTGGAGAGGGCCATTGCTTTTTTCAATGCAACTGCAGCCTGTCATGGAGGAAGGGGTCGGAGGAAAAATGAGAACTTTTGAAAAAAAAAACACCGGGCAAAATTTTGCCACTTCACGTCAAAAAAAAGGTTTCGAAAATCCAAAGTTTTGTGTAATTTGCACTGATTTACAAGCCTGTCCCTTTAAGAAAAGCCCTGTGGTGCCATTTTGTTGGCTCCTGTACATTCTATATAGGGTTGCCAACTCTGGTTGGATGTATTCCAGGAGGTTTCATCACATGACATTCCGCCTCCAACCAACCCGCCCCCTACGGCCCCCCGCCATTGGTCGCCTGACACGTCCATCCTCACAGCGCACGGCCTTCCCACGGCAATTGGAAAGCGGACAAAGCTCTTTGTTATCCAATTAGATGAATCTTGACTGTCAGTTAAACAGCCCTTTTTTCCCATCTCCAACATTTTTATAACTAATGAACAAACTTGTTCAAAGAAAATGAAAAAATAAACCCCACACAATCTTTTGAATGCCCCTGCGATTTTATTCCCAGGTTGCTCGCAGCAGTGTCCTGGAGATTAATATTTAATTCCTTCCTGGAGGGTTGGCAACCCCAATTTTACACAATTCCTTCAGGACATAAGTGGAACCATGAAGGCAGATAAATACTGCCCTAGATTTTGAGCTGTTTATCATGTTTCGACAGCTTTTCAAACCTATTTATTTCCTTCTTTTATTTTTGAATGTGGAATTTTTGTGCATACTTTTAGTTTCCCTGATGCATCACACAAGTGCATCACCAAATCTTCCCCAGTGTAAGGCTAAACGCCCATGCAATCCGACTCTCCCCGGCAGAGACATGAAGCCCCCACCCCACAACTACCCTGACACTATTCATGGCTTCTCTGTTGGTATAGTGGAGCTGAGTAGCCCCCTTTTGTGGCTGGTTTGCACCTGGCAAAATGGGGTATATTGTAAACCAACTCGCCTGTCGTAATCGGGGCGGGAATGTTGTTAACATGTTAGGGGGAGGGGAGATTCGTGCCCCACCATCTTAACTCACTTCAAAACAGGCACGGGATGGCCGCTCACCCCAGGCAGACAGGGGCCTGCATACACAGATCACTGAAAGTTAACCTGCAGGTACAGCAAGCAATTAGGAAAGCAAATGGTATGCTGGCTTTTGTTACAAGAGGATTATGAGTATAAGAGTAAAGCTGTCTTACTGCAATTATATAGGGCCTTGGTGAGACCACACCTGGAGTATTGTATACAGTTTTGGTCTCCTTACCTAAGGAAGCATATATTTACCATAGAGGGAGTGCAACAAAGGTTCACCAGGCTGCTTCCTGGGATGGGCGGATTTTTAAATGTGTTTTATGGGATGTGGGTGTCGCTGGCAAGGCCAGCATTTATTGCCCATCCCTAAACTATTCCTAATATTGTCCTATGAGGAGAGTGTAACGATCAATAACATGTCATTCTATAGTGGACACTAGGTGGAGCCGTAGAGCTGTATATAGCTGTATGTATAAGACTACACTACCCAGCTGTATATATATTAAGACTACATTACCCATGAGGCACTAGGCTACCCACAAGGCAACAGTCAAGATGGCAGCCTGCACACAGGAGCACACATGCTGCATCTCTACAGATACTGTACCTCGAGAATGTGTACTGAATAAATGACTAGCTAGAAGCTAGCTGTGTTCATAATAAGAATGTCTAGTTATTAATGAACATAACAGAGAGGTTCAGCAGACTAGGCCTATATTCTCAAGAGTTTAGAAGAATGAGAGGTGATCTCATTGAAACACACAAAATTCTTACAGGGCTTGACAGGGTAGATGCTGGGAGGATGTTTCCCCTGGCTGGGGAGTCTAGAACCAGGAGTCACAGTCTCAGAATAAGGGGTCGGCCATTTAGGACTGAGATGAGGAGAAATTTTTTCACTCAGAGGGTGGTGAATCTTTGGAATTCTCTACCCCAGAGGACTGTGGAGGCTCAGTCGTTGAGTATATTCAAGACAGAGATCGATAGATTTTTGAATATTAACTGTATCAATGGATATGGGGATAGTGCAGGAAAGTGAAGATGAGGTAGAAGATCAGCCATAATCTTATTGAATGGTGGAGCAAGCTCGAAGGGCCAAATGGCCTCCTCTTGCTCCTATTTCTTATGTTCTTATATTCCAATGTTGTGACCCGATGATATCATCGATGCCACACTCTATTTTAACTCAAATATTTGGGAGGCTCACAGTGGGAGACCGGGCAGCGGTCTTCTGAATGACTAGAAGGTGCCAAGGTAAGTCTCTTTATTTAGCTTTTCTGAGGACTGCTTGTGTGCCAGGAGGACCGGGAGTGCTCCCCCAGGCCCCGCAAGACGTGACTTGCCTCTTCCTTTAAGTGCCAGCATCTCCTGTCAACGCCCTGCCCTTCCTCCACTCAGCACTAACTTCATTCTGGGGATCGTTTCCTTGGGTCCTCAGTGTCTTTCCGCTCCCGTCCGAATTTCCTCTCCAGCCTGTCGGCCCGGTCGTCACTCCCGACAGATTCTGGCATAATTGCAGCTGTGCCACATGCTAACGAAGCCCGGGAGTTAAACTAGCCCGGGCCTCATCTTCAACTCTCCACCGGGCTTTCCCTCCTGCCCTACACCCTGCCTGCTCCGAACTCGTCTTGAGTTAAAATCCACCCCAATGTTTCAACATCTATTGCGTCTGATTTATCACAAACAACTTAATCTATATTGCTTGGGAGAAACTCTACTTGTAGAGAAAACACTTATGGAGTGAATTTAATTCCCTGTCCCAATATCATGCTCTCTACTCCCCTTTTGAAGGCAGCCACTCATGCTGGGGTACTCTTCCATCGCCACACAGGACCATGCCCAAGTGGCCATTCTTTTTTTTTAACTGTCAGCAGACTATACGAGCGTGGGGCATCACAGTCAAACCCACTCCTGTCCTTGCGGCACTCACACACACTTTCAAGCAGGGGTTTATTGGATAGCAATCAGGAACAGGAGTCCTGGCTGATTTCCCCCCTCCCTAGACCAGGGATACGAAGGCCTCATTACCACCTCAGCTGAAAGCAACCAGTGAGCACAGGTCAGGGATTGAACCTAGGCCTTTTGTGGCTTGTATTGTTCAGAACAGCACCGCATGGTACAGTACGTTCACCCAGTAAGTCATTAAAATTTTAACTTACTAGAAATGTTGTGGGGGCCATCAGTTTTGCTTCGCCTGTGTAGCAAGATAATGCCTCGGTGCAGGTGGGGAAAGAGATACTTTCAGTATTGGTGCGAAGGCACTGTTGTACATTTTCATTAACGATGGCAGAAACTTGACCTCTCACTGGCTGCACCTTGGAAGGAACGCTACGTCTGTCTGAAGGTAGCAAAATCTGCAAATTCTATCCTTTTGCATCTGTAAATGACATTAATTAGGATGCCCACTTTTCTCCCAGAAAATTCTTTTTGTACTATGACATTCTTCATTTTGAAATTCTGTAATCGATGTACTGGTTTCTGATAGATTTTAAATATACATGTGTTGAACTACATATTCAAAGCCTGTTAGTGATCTTTCTGGAGAAGCTTGGTATTCTGCCAACAAACTCTTACTGCCGGCCTTGGATTCCTGGTCCTTCTGCTGGTCAACACATGGATTTAAATTCAGTTCTGATACTCCTGTGATAAGTATATTTATGAAGAACTTTGATAGATAGTATACATGACTTTGCTTTCTTTGATGCTAACTGAGGTTTAATATTTGAAAACGCTTAATTCTGTTCATGTTTCTGTTGCATCCGATAAGATCAAATAACAATTAAAGAATATGAGTTGAATGGCATTTTGTTGACACACATTTGACAACTGACGGGTTGGATTAATAATGTTTTGTAATGATCTCCCTGTGCCCACGGTTATGAGTAGTATGTGTGCAATCTGGGAGCATTAAATCAAATCAAATCAACTTTTATTGTCATTGTTAGTGCACAAGTGCAGTACAACGAAATGTAGGCTTGCGGCTCCCGAGAGTGTACAATTTGGATTAGGACACTTAAACATTTCAACATACATTTGTACATATATATTAGCATAAATATGACCATAATAAAGTGCATCGGCAGATGTGCAGGCTTTAGTGTTTATTTGTGGAGTTCAGTAGGATGACAGCCCTGGGAAAGAAGCTGTTCCTAAATCTGGTCGTACGGGTGCGAATGCATCTGTAGCGTCTTCCAGATGGTAGGGGGGCGAACAGACTGTGGCTGGGGTGGGTAGGGTCTTTGATGATGGACCGTGCCCTCCGTAGGCAGCGTTTCTGATATATATGTTCTATGGTCGGTAGCCGGGTGCCGGTAATGCGTTGGGCAGTTTTGACTACCCGCTGCAGGGCTTTCCGGTCATGGGAGCTACAGCTGCCGTACCATACCGTGATACAGTTTGTCAGGATGCTCTCTATAGTGCAGCGGTAGAAGTTAGAGAGGATCGGGGGTGACAGATTACCTTTGGACTTCCTGAAGTCCACGATTATTTCCTTTGTTTTCTTGGTGTTAAGGGCCAGGCTGTTGTCGGCGCACCACTTCACGAGATGCTGGACCTCCTCCCTGTAGGCTGACTCATCGTTGTTGGTGATCTGGCCTACTACCGTGGTGTCATCTGCAAACTTGATGATGGTGTTGGAACCATTAACAGCCACACAGTCGTGGGTGAAGAGGGAGTAGAGGAGGGGGCTCAGCACACATCCTTGTGGGGCCCCCGTGTTCAGGGTCAGGGGGGGGGAGGTGTGGTTACCTAATTTGACAGACTGGGGTCTGTTTGTTAGGAAGTCCAGGGTCCAGTTGCAGAGGGAAGTGTTCAGGCCAAGAGTTTGGAGTTTGGTGGCCAGCTTGTTGGGGACGATAGTGTTGAATGCTGAGCTGTAGTCTATAAACAACATTCTGATGTAGGTCTCCTTACCATCTAGGTGATTCAGTGCCGAGTGTAGAGCAGTTGTGATTGCATCCTCCGTTGATCTGTTTGCCCGATAGGCAAACTGGTGTTGGTCAAGGGAGGCAGGAACACTGGCTTTGATGTGGGCTAAGACCAGTCTCTCGAAACACTTCATTATGATGGGTGTGAGTGCGACAGGTCGATAGTCGTTCAGACACGTCACAGCCGCTTGTTTAGGCACAGGAATGATGGTGGCGGTCTTGAAGCATGTAGGGACTACTGCCTGGGCCAATGACAGGTTGAAGATGGCGGTGAAGACATCAGCCAGCTGATCAGCACATTCCTTGAGTACCCGTCCAGGGATGCTATCCGGTCCAGTAGCCTTTCGTGTGTTCACTCTGCGTAGAGCACCCCTTACGTCGGAGGTCGACAGAGTGAGCACCTGGTCTTCCGGGGGTGGCAAGGCTTTGGTAGCCGGCTCCTTGTTGTCCCTGTCGAAGCGAGCGTAGAAGTTGTTAAGCTCCTCCGGAAGGGAGGCGTCGCTGACCGGGGGACTGGTGTTTTTGCCCTTGTAGTCAGTGATGGACTGGATGCCTTGCCACATGCGCCGGGGGTCCAAGTTGTTGCGGAAGTGATCCTCTATCCGCAGTGTCTGTTTCCATTTGGCAGTCCTGATACCCTTTTTTAGGTTGGTCCTAGCTGCTCTGTAAGCCGCCGCGTCGCCAGATTTAAATGCTGCGTCGCGTGCTTTCAACAGTGAGCGGACCTCTCCGTTCATCCAGGGTTTCTGGTTGGGGTATGACCTGATATTTTTGTGGGTCGTGACGACCTCGACGCAGCTGTTGATGTAGAATAGCACTGTGGATGCGTATTCCTCGATGTCATTGTGGGCAAACATGCCCCAATCAGTGCGTTCGAAGCAATCCTGAAGCTCCGATACTGCCCCCTCTGGCCACACTTTCACTGCTCTCACTGATGTTCTCACTCTTTTGATGAGCGGTTTGTATGCCGGGGCTAGAAACAGGGAGAGGTGGTCAGACTTCCCAAGGTGGGGGCAGGGAATGGCCTTGTAAGCATCTACAATGCTCGTGTAGACTTGATCCAGTGTGTTCTCCCCTCTCGTGGGGCAGGAGACATTCTGGTGGAATTTCGGTAGTACAGTTTTTAGGTTTGTGTGATTGAAGTCCCCCGCGACGATAAAAGCTCCGTCTGGGTGCGCAGTTTGTTGTTCGCTGATGGCCCTGTAGAGGTCCTTCAATGCTAGTTTGGCATTAGCGTGTGGTGGGATGTAGACCACAGTGATGATAACATTCGTGAATTCCCGAGGCAGGTAGAAGGGTCTGCACCTTACCATGAGGAATTCCAAATCAGCCGAGCAGGATCTATCAATTATATCACTGTTGGTGCACCAGGCATTGTTGGTGTAAATGCACAAACCGCCTCCCTTGCTCTTACCGGAGTCTGCAGTTCTGTCGGCGCGGAAGACCGTGCGTCCTTCTAGTTGTATGGTGGTGTCAGGGATGCCATTGTTCAGCCAGGTTTCTGTGAAGATCATGGCGCAGCATTCCTTTGTCCTTTTCTGTGTGGTGACATTAGAGACAAGAAGAGGGAGAATGCAAAGGTTCTGTTTTAAATATTGACACAGATGTTTCCCGGTGTCATGCAGGTGGCATGGCTACATGTCTTTAAAATAATTAGCAACTGTATATAGAAATAAAGTTATGATATCAGTCCTTGTTTCAGTTTGGGTGAAAAACAGACGTCAGTCAGAGAATGTATAAAGAAAGAAGCAAGAATTTGCATTTATATAGCGCCTTTCACGATCTCGGGACGTCCCAAAGCGCTTTACAGACAATGAAGTACGTACTTTGTGAAATGTAGTCATTCTTGTAATGTAGGCTAGAAGATGGGACATAAAAGGTTAGTGAGGAGGATGAAGTGCTTGATGGGGCAGAAGCCATAAGTCAATGGAAGAATGAATTGGTTCTATGATCAAAGTAGCTATTTTATGGTAATATTTCAATATATTACACACACTTATTCATGAAGGGATTTCAGCAAACAAACTGGCCTTGCTTGCATGAGGGCATTGGGAAATTAATCTTTCTAGGCATATACCTGACACAGCCCTTCAATAGGAAATGTCTTATTTCAAACCATTACTGAGGATCTTTATCACAGGTGAAATGGTTCTAATATGACACACTAGCCCTAATATAGTAGATTTTGTTCCTTCATGTATGTCGAGGTATTCGTGCATGGCCCATATGCAGCCCTGAGCACTGGCGCTCCAGTCTAAGAAGCCCAGGCAATCCAGTTCTAATTGTTCTTACTTTGATTTGTCCTGTTTATGTTTCTTGGGTCTGGACGAGGGCTGCTATTGGCAGAACACCGAGATCTGTTAGTAGCCATGGCAAGAGGTATATGCAAATTAAAGGGAGTGTTGATTTAAACTTTATAGGTGAGGCTCCAAGTATGAAAGTAATCAGCCCACAAGGACAAAATGCTTGGACAAACCTGATGTATATGGTTTGTAATATACGGGCTGCTAACGTGATGAACTGTGCCCTTAGCAGTGCCGAGCATCGGGTGCTGATACCCTGTATTAAGGGGCACTGAGGGCTGTTGTGCATGGGGGAAGAATGTGTGGCACTGGGAGCCTGTACACATATTGTGTGTTAGGCATATTAATGCTGTAAGGCTATTAGTCAGGCCATAGCCCCATAATACAATCAGAGCACCTGCACAGTGCTCCAGACACTCAGCATCCTTTTCAAACATTGGAACACAGTCACCGTGTAAGTTCCCCTCTCTGTAAGTGGGATCATATTTTTTGTACTTGGTGCCAGTGGCTGTGTAATTGCAACTACGTAGGATGTGTTACATTACCAATACAACACAAAATGCTATTGATTTTGATGGCATGCTGTGCACAACTTTCAAACATAATACAGGTATAATCATGAGTTGACAGAACCATGCATGCCACTGAGTAATGCCTTGTATGGTACAGTCAATTTTGGGAGAATGCTAATAGAGAAAGAAATCCAAGAATATTATTCACTGTTTTTCAAAAGCAGAGAATGGAATTCCTTTTCTGATTTATTAAAAACAAAACAGCATTTTTGGAGAATGAGTAACAAAAACCTTTTGAAGGATCTGAATATATCAATCTGAGCTCAGAAACCTCACAAAGCTATTCTCATCCACTTAGCAGCTTGAAGCTGTGATACGAGAATACGTTTTCCAACTGGCAGGCATCTGGTGGCTGGGAATTGGAGATATAACCCATTTCACCAGCTCAACATCGTGCTATTTTCCAGCTGGCCTCTTACACCAGCGTAAAGTGCTCTTGCACAAAATGTGTGCACTTCATAAACAACCCACTCTCCCTGCACCGAGGCATCCAGCTGATTCAGGGGTTTGCATCCCCATTACGCTGCCTGGAAGTCCATTCCATGTGTTGGTCACCCTTTGAGTGAAGAAAAGCTTCCCGCTATCAGTCCTAAATTTGCCTTTTACCAGTTTGCAATCCCTTGTCCTACTGTCACGATTCAGTTCAAAGTAGTGTTCCAAACCAATCTTTTCTATACTTTTACTATCTTATATACCTCTATAAGATCACCTCTCAGTCACCTGCCAAGGCTGAAAAGCTCTAACCTCTCCAGTCTTGCTTCAGTACTGGGCTCTGTGATGCTAGAATTCAGTTTGGTGCTTTTCTCTAAACTAACTCTGGGGCGTGAATGTTTTCCTTATGCCTTGGTCTGAACCAAGCTGGCTCAACGTCCTATTTGATCCTGAGCTGAGCTTCTTGATCATTGCAATATTCTCTCCATCACAGAGACTGTAACCCCCTTCACCCTACTTCAGCCTATCTACCGCTGAAACACTCACCCATGCCTTTGTCACGTCCAGACACGACTATTCCTATGCTCTCATGGTCGGCCACGCATACTCCATCCTCTGTAACCTTCAACTCATCCGAAACTCTGCTGCCTGGATCTGATCCCGCATCAAATCCCATTCACCTATCACCTCTGTTTTCGCTGACCTACTTTGGCTCGCAGTCCCTCGAGGCCTCATATTTTAAATTCTCAGCCCTGTCTTCAAATCCCTCCATGGCCTCCCCTCCCTATCACTGTAATCTCCTCCAGCCCTACAACCCTCTGAGATATCTGCGCTCCTCCAATTCTGGCCTGTTGAGCATCCCCTATCTTAATCGCTCCGCCATTGGCGGCCGTGCCTTCAGCTACTAAGGTCCTAAACTCTGGAATTTCCTCCCTAAACCTCCCCGCCTCTCTACCTCGCTTTCCTCCTTTAAGACGCTCCTTAAACCAACCTCTTTGACCAAGTATCTGCCCTAATATCTCCTTATGTGGCTCGGTGTCAAATTGTGTTTGATAACGCTCCTGTGAAGCGCCTTGGAATGTTTTACTACGTTAAAGGTGCTATATAAATATAAGTTGTTGTTATTGTTGTTGCAGTTCTAACTGCATGTAAATTTCTGGCTCCAAGTCAGAAGAACCCAGCATGAAATGATCGCCTTTCCTTCACTTTTTAAAAAATAAGTTCTTAAGTATCTGTAATTAAGTCTGGATTGTGACTGGCATGCACTTAACGGAGGGCTTTTATATATAAAACAACATTTTAGAAGTAATTAGGGAATTTAGGCAGAACTGCAAGACACAAATGGGTTTAATTTCCTCTTGCACTATTTTTCGGAAACTGCATTCATGTTAACAGATTGACAAATTCATAAAAATAGTGTAGATTAGTACCTATTGCAAACAAAGTGTGCTAAACCTCAAAGTGTAACTGACATTTGGGGTAACTTATCAGCGAATCCCACTGAAATAAATCAAATAAACTAGCTCAAGAGACAACTGGAGAAACAAGAAGGATAGGTGGATTTGGTGAGATGGTGCAGTCAAAATCAACCAAAGGGAGGGGGTGTGATGGAGCGAAGTCTTTATCCTATTGCAAGAAAATGTCTTACGGTCCCAGCAGAATAAAATTCAACAGAATAAGAGTTGTACACTTGTAGGGGGTTTTGGTTTGGGGTTTGTGTCTGGCCTGTCAGGCGTATCTGAGCTGCTCCAGCCCCGTGCGGTTCGAATCGCTTCCCCTCTGGTTCTGACCACCGGACTTATTACGTATTACGAGCAGCGATATAAACAAAACGAGACCAGTGGTTTGGTGCAAAGAAAACCAATGTTTATTAAAATAGAGAAATAATCACTATACAGAGAAAAGTACTATGGATGCAACACGATTACACCTAGCGGGGGAGGAGAAACGGACACATAAAGGGAAAATGACTAAAATGACAATTTTAGCAATCCCCTTAACCCCCACCCTTTACACCTATCTAAGTTGTCTTGTGATGGGCCAGAAAACTTATGCTCACCAGTCTCGGATGTTAGAACGCCTGCTCCGTGCCCCGTTGCCTGCCGATGTCTTTAGAGTTTTCACCGCCCAGAGCAGAGATACCCCAGTGATTTAAATGTAACTGCCGGTATCCTGCTTCCCTGGACGGGCTCTTCGTCGATGATCTTCTTGATCGTAAGGCAGGGCACCGGAGTCCAGGCGAGAGAGAGAGAGATGGCTTCCCGAGGGACTACTTATACCCCTTTCTGGGAGCCCTTATCACTCGCCAGATCAGCTTGTTTCTTGGTCTGACCTGGACGTGTTGAAGTCTATACAAAGGAAACCGTTCTGGGCCCATCGACCTGGGTGGCCGGTTAATCGGTTTTTAAACGTCCCATAAGTGTTTTCCTTTGTGTAACTGGCCTTGTGATGGGGCCATTCCAGTTTTAATGCCCCGTTGATCGTTTCCAAACAGTGATGAAGTCAGCTAACGAAGGTTTGAAAGCAGCTATTACCCGTTGATTATCTGTGTACGTGGCCTTGATGGGTTTTAATCAGAGGCCCGAATGCCACTGTTTGCTTCTCATACATAAATGCAGAAGGCCTGTCTGCCTTCTAATTTCTGGAACATTCCTTCTTTGTCAGTCCAAACCTGAACTTTGCAGGCCTTGGCCATGAGGTTGACCGTAGCCATCTTGTTGGGCCCTGGAGCCCTGGATTTTAAACTCAGTCCAGCCAGGGTTTCCCCAATAAGCCAGAAGTAAATCTTCAGGGGAGACATGAAATTTGCGAATCCTTTCACACTCAATTCAGAAACAGAATGAAAGCTCCCACCTCTGAATCACTACTTCATGACTTTCCCTCACTCTCTGGTTCATAGCCCTCAATGGAGATATTGGATCAGATTTTGCTGGATAGATTTGTTCGTGCATGTTTAGCTTTTAAAAATGTTTTGCCCACAAACTTGCTGGAAGTGCGAGCTGATAACTGCACAGCAAGGGCAGCAGGGCATCAGAGACCTTTGTGAATATCTAACGTCTTTCGGATGTGACGTTAAACCGAGGCCCCGTCTGAACATAAGAACATAAGAACTAGGAGCAGGAGTAGGCCATACGGCCCCTCAGGCCTGCTCTGCCATTCAATAAGATCATGGCTGATCCGAACCTAGACTCATGTTCACTTCCCTGCCCTCTCCCCGTAACCCCTAATTCCCTTATCTGCTAGGAAACTGTCTATCTCCGTTTTAAATCTATTCAATGTTGCAGCTTCCACAGCTCTCTGGGGTAGCAAATTCCATAGATTTACTACCCTCTGAGTAAAGAAGTTTCTCCTCATCTCAGTTTTGAAAGGGCAGCCCCTTATTCTAAGATTGTGCCCCTAGTTCTAGTCTCACCCATCAGTGGAAACATCCTCACCGCATCCACCCGATCAATCCCCCTCACAATCTTATATGTTTCGATAAGATCGCCTCTCATTCTTCTGAACTCCAATGAGTAGAGGCCCAACCTACTCAACCTTTCCTCATACGTCAACTACCTCATCTCTGGAATCAACTGAGTGAACCTTCTCTGAACCGCCTCGAGAGCAAGTATATCTTTTCTTAAATATGGAAACCAAAACTGCACGCAGTATTCCAGGTGTGGCCTCACCAATACCCTGTATAACTGCAGCAAGACTTCCCTGTTTTTATACTCCATCCCCCTTGCAATAAAAGCCAAGATTCCATTGGCCTTCCTGATCACCTGCTGCACCTGCATACTAACTTTTTGTGTTTCATGCACCAGGACCCCCAGATCCCTTTGTACTGTAGCACTTTGCAGTTTCTCTCCATTTAGATAATAACTTGCTCTTTGATTTTTTCTGCCAAAGTGCATAACCTCACACTTTCCAATATTATATTCCAGCTGCCAAATCTCTGCCCACTCACTTAGCCTGTCTATGTCCTTTTGCAGGTTTTTTATGTCCTCCTCACTCACTGCTTTCCCTCCCATCTTTGTATCGTCGGCAAACTTGGATATGTTGCACTCGGTCCCTTCCTTCAAATCATTAATATAGATTGTAAAGAGTTGGGGTCCCAGCACTGACCCCTGCGGAACACCACTAGTTACTGATTGCCAGCCCGAGAACGAACCATTTATCCCAACTCTTTGTTTTCTGTTAGATAGCCAATCTTCCACCCATGCCAGTATATTACCCCCAATCCCGTGATTTTTTTATCTTGATCAGTAATCTTTTGTGTGGCACCTTGTCAAATGCCTTTTGGAAGTCCAAATACACTACATCCACTGGTTCCCCCCTGTATGTTACGTTCTCAAAGAATTCGAGCAAATTTGTTAAACATGACTTCCCCTTCATAAAACCATGCTGACTCTGTCCTATTAAATTACGTTTATCCAAATGCTCTGTTACTGTTTCCGTAATAATGGACTCCAACATTTTACCAACCACAGATGTTAGGCTAACTGGTCTATAGTTTCCAGCTTTTTGTCTACTTCCCTTCTTAAATAAGGGTGTTACATTAGCAGTTTTCCAGTCTGCTGGGACCTTTCCTGAGTCCAGGGAGTTTTGGAAAATAATCACCAATGCATCCACAATCCCTACCGCTACTTCTCTCAAGACCCTAGGATGTAGGCCATCAGATCCGGGGGATTTATCCGCCTTCAGTCCCATTATTTTACCGAGTACCACCTCCTTAGTGATTTTAATTGTGTTTAGCTACTCCCCCCCATTGCCCCCTGTTTGTCCAGTGTTGGGATATTTTTAGTGTCCTCTACTGTAAAGACTGATACAAAATATTTGTTCAGCGTCTTTGCCATCTCCATGTTCCCCACCACTAGTTTCCCGGTCTCATCCTCTAAGGGACCAACGTTCACTTTAGCCACCCTTTTTCTTTTTATATAGCTGTAGAAACTCTTGCTATCTGTTTTTATATTTTTTGCAAGTTTACTTTCATAATCTATCTTCCCTTTCTTAATTAATCTTTTAGTTATTCTTTGCTGGCTTTTAAATGTTTCCCAATCTTGTATCCTCCCACTCGATTTGGCTACTTTATATGCCCTTGTTTTCAGTCGGATACTATCCTTTATTACTTTACTAAGCCACGGATGGCTGTCTTTTCTTTTACTCCCCTTTTTCCTCAGTGGAATATATTTTTCTTGAAAGATGTGAAATATCTCCTTGAATGTAGACCACTGCTCTTGTACCGTCTTACACTTTAATCTGTTTTCCCAGTCCACTTTAGTCAATTCTACTCTCATACCTTCATAGTCTCCTTTATTTAAGCTCAGTGCGCTGGTTTGAGATCCAACTCTCTCACCCTCAAACTGAATTTGGAATTCAACCATATTATGGTCACTCATTCCAAGGGGATCCTTTACTAGGACATTTTTTATTAATCCTGTCTCATTACACAGGACCAAATCTAAGATTGCCTGCCCCCTGGTTGGTTCAGTTACATACTGCTCAAGGAACCCATCCCTAATACACTCTATGAACTCTTCCTCAAGGCTGCCATGCCCAATTTGATTAGTCCAGTCAATATGAAAGTTAAAATCCCCCATGATTATAGCTGTTCCCTTATTACAAGCCCCAACTATTTCTTGATTTATACTCCGACCAACAGAGTTGCAACTGTTAGGAGGCCTATAGGCTACGCCCACTAGTGACTTTTTCCCCTTATTATTCCTTATCTCCACCCAAACTGTTTCACTATCCTGATCCTTTGACCCAATATCATTTCTGACTATTGCAGTGATTCCATCCTTGATTAACATAGCAACCCCACCTCCCTTTCCTTCCTGTCTGCCCTTCCTAATTGTCAAATACCCTTGTATGTTCAGTTCCCAGTCATGATCATCTTGTAGCCATGTTTCCGTAATGGCCACCAGATCATAACCATGTGTAGTTATTTGTACCGTCAACTCGTCTATTTTGTTACGAATGCGGCGTGCATTCAGATAAAGAACTTTCAAATATGTTTTCTGACAATTTATTCCTGTTTTTACCCCTTTTACTACTTTACCTTTATCATCATACATTCTGTCCCTTCCTGACATGCTCTGGTTTTTAATTCCCCCACTGCTACCTTGCTCTATTGCCTTCTCCGCTGTCATTTTTATTTTTCGCTTTCTTAAAACCTCCCCCCCCCACTAATTAGTTTAAAGCCCTCTCTACAGACCTAGTTATCCGATTCGCCAGGATTCTAGTCCCAGCACTGGCCAAGTGAAGTCCGTCCCAACGGAACAGCTCTCTCCTGTCCCAGTACTGATGCCAGTGTCCCAAGAAGCAAAACCCATTTCTCCCACACCAGTCTTTGAGCCACGCATTTAACTCTCTAATTTTATTTACCCTAGCCAAATTTGCACGTGGCTCAGGTAGTAATCCAGAGATTATTACCCTTGTGGTTCTACTTTTTAATTTGGCCCCTAGCTGCTCAAACTCCCTCAGCAGAACCTCTTTCCTTGTCCTATCTATGTCATTGGTACCAACATGGACCACGACAACTGGTTCCTCCCCCTCCCACTCCAAGTTTCTCTCCAGCCCAGAGGAGTCTGCTCTCTCAGGTGGATGTAAAAGATCCCATGGCACTATTTTGAAGAAGAGCAGGGGAGTTATCCTGGACAATATTTATCCATCAATCAACATAACAAATACTGATTATCTGGTCATTATCACATTGCTGTTTGTGGGAGCTTGCTGTGCACACATTGGCTGCCACGTTTCCCACATTACAACAGTGACTACACTCCAAAAGTACTTCATTGGCTGTAAAGCGCTTTGAGATGTCTGGTGGTCATAAAAGGCGCTATATAATTGTAAGTCTTTCTTTGTAACATAGAGACAAACAGTGTATCTCCTAAACCAAAGAGATGAAAGGAATGAGAAATAAACAGAGGAAGGACTGAGAAGGAGGGTGAATTAGAGTGGGTGAATTCAAAGTCAAATCAGGTATAGAAAGTGAAATAAAAGAGAGGGAAAGAAAGATTGGATTAAGAGAGACAGCAAAAGGAGACAGAAAGGAAAAGTAAGTTTTTTTTTAATTTGGCATTTTAAAAATCTCCAACAACCATTCAAAACCTGAAGGAATGAGACTCCACACTTTTAATTGTTCACTTTCTGGGCAAGAGAGGTTGATTGGCAGTCATTAACAATTATCATGTCATTAAAAGGGTACTTACACTATTAATCACTCAACTTAACTTTCTGTGCCGAGTTTAATGGGCAATTAATGTGCAAATGCAGCAACCTTGTGAAACTCACAGGGAGGTTAAACGTGAGATGCTGTTTTCGTGAGGTTAATGGCGCAAATCTTCCAGCAACTTGCTGCGATTTGCAGTTTTTTAAAATTCGTTCATGGGATGTGGGTGTCGCTGGCAAGGGCAGCATCCCTAGTTGCCCTTGAGAAGGTGGTGGTGAGCCACCTTCTTGAACCGCTGCAGTCTATGTGGTGCAGGTACCCCCACAATTCACGGGGTAGCTCCTCCTCGCCACAAGTTGCTGGCCGATTTACACATTAATAACAGCGAGCGTCGTTCACACTATTGTTTCAGCAAATTCTGGGCCATTTATAAAATATCCTGGTGCAATCACAGTTCTGTTGAAAATCCGCCCCATTTTTTAATTCATTTAAAGAACTGTCTTAGTGTTTTATTTTTTAATGAAAAGTTATTGTGACTATAATTCTTAAAATAATGGCTTTGAAATTATGCTGTGGAATATTAATGTATGATAGCTTAACTTGTTCATTGGAAATTTCTCTCCCATTATTTATGTGTAGATGTTAAAACCCATTTAAAATAAATAGCAGAGAGAAGAAGTTTAGACTTAAGTGTTCATACACTAGTATCCCACTGCATAATTTCAAGGCTCATATATTATTAACCTCTGTTTTGCAGTTGATCTTTCCATTTCAATTCATGTTTTATTTGTAAGTATTACCCTCATAGTTGCTCACACCTCTGCTGCCAGGGGGAGGGTAGCTAGCCTATCTGCTCCCAACCTCCCGCTGAGGGCCTTTGATCAGCCGTTATATGAGGCAAAGTCCTGCACAGTATTTCCCTCCCCACGGTAGGGGATGGACAGAGGTCAGAGGTCAGAGGTCTTCTCAGCACCCCGCAGCTGAGCGTGGCTCAGACTGGGAATGGAAAAGAATGGGAGACTGAGCTTCTATCCTCCCACCCCACTGCACTAAGTGCCAGTACTCCAGGGCCTGATGCCCCCCACACCATCTCAGATACCTTCAGTCAATTGGTCACTGGGTTGGGTTGTGGGGTAAGGGGGGGAACTTAGTTGGGGGTTCTGTCTTCTCCCCGCTGCTGGAAAGAACACTTGCTTGTGGTTGCTGGGCGTGGCAGGATTTTTGTTTGGCCCAAATAAACAGTCAATATTCATAAAATTACATAGAATTTACAGCACAGAAACACGGCTCAACTTGTCTATGTCAGTGTTTATGCTCCACATGAGCCTCCTCCCACCCTATTTCATCTAGCCCTAAGTATTTATCTAGCGTCCCTTAAATGCATCTATGATTCACTATTTGGACTCACACGGGGACAAAGGACCTACTGGGCTGTCATTGAGCAGGCGTCAATCATCCTCAGCAAAGGAAGGAAGAAAAGGAGGCAAATTAAGAAAAAAAAAGCTAGTGCTGGAAATATCTGAAAATCATTAATGTTCAGTATTACAGGTTGAATCTAGAATTAGAAAAAAAATGTTACGATATTATTTTATGAGTCATTCAATTAAACTCTAACTCATATCTTATTTAACATTTTATACGTTTGATGGACAAAAAGAGGCAAAGTGTGAGCATTAAGAAATGAAAGGAAAAGTTGACTCAAATGTAAAGTCAAATCATGTCATTGCTGCGGGAATTATTCTGGATTAGCATCGCAAGAGAAGTGTGGATGGCTGAGGTAAGATGGTGTAAAGCTGTGATTGGCCAATAGAGGGCACTCAGATGCTCAGCAGGTCCGCAGTTACAAAGAAGTGCAAAGCAACAAATAGCAGAGGCAAACTTGAACTCAATGTTGGTGACCCCACAAATAAAATCTTCATTCTGTCTGTTTTCCTTATTAAAAATCAACCTCTTTTTCTTACTGTTATTTAATTGCAGCGTAATAATCCTTTCTAATTATGATCTTGTAATGGAGGCTCCTTCATTAGCGTTCAACCCTGGTATTTTTTTAATCGTTTATGGGATGTGGACGTCGCTGGCAAGGCCAGCATTTATTGTCCATCCCTAATTTTTTATAAATTCGTTTTTTATGGGATGTGGGCGTCGCTGGCAAAGCCAGCATTTATTGCCCATTTTAGAGTACTAAAAGCAGTAGCCATGGTGTTGTGTCCGTGTGTTAATAGAGACACTGAAGGCAGGAGTTGGTTTCACAGGTGTTTACTGAACAAAGTCTGGAGGTGCACTAACTGATACAACACAATATACAGGCTTATATAGCCCGAGTGGCCATTACCGGCATTACAGTACACAGGTGGCTCTTAAAGGCACATACACTACAATTCCTCCCCTTTTAGCCAACCAGTACATCATATTTTAAGTAATCATTAATTATATGTTACAAGAACAATAATCTACACATTGCTGCAGTTAATCAATTATAAGTCAGTCTCTCTGGAGGCTTCCTGACTCGGTCCGGATAACGCCTCGGTGGTGTAGTAGTTTCTGGTGGTGTAGTAGGTTCTTTTGGCAAGGCTGATTCAGCTTGAATGCCAGTGTCGGGTTCATCGGGTTCCAGTATCACCGGATCGGAGGTAGATACTATGGGTATCTTTACTTCATCATTAGGCGTATAGAGTTGTGGTGTAGGTTGTCCCTTTTCGGATGACTCTATGATTTGGTCAGCATGGCGCCTTATTATGCTTTCTCCAATGTCCACGGTATACACCAGCGGTCCTAGTCATGTGCAGATAGTTCCAGGCTGCCATTTCTCAGTACGGTAGTCCCGGGCCAAAACTTGTTGACCTATCTGGAAGGTTCTAGTTGGCCTTTCATTCATGCCTTGAAATTGCCGGTTCTCCACGTCCCTTCTGATGTTTGGCTTGATCAAATCCAGCCGGCATCTTAGGCTTCTATTGAAGAACATCATGGCGGGAGTTTGGTTTGTAACCATATGTGTTGCATTCCTGTATGCAAACAAGAAGTTATCCACCTTATGCTGAAGTTTTATGTCTTCATTACTCATGGCCTTTATGGCCTTCTTGAAGGTCTGGACAAACCTTTCAGCCAATCCATTGGTGGCGGGATGGTATGGGGCGGACGTGTAGTGCTTAACCCCGTTGTTTTTTAAGAACTTCCTGAATTCTTCGGACACAAATTGCGGTCCATTATCAGAACAGATCTGTTCAGGCAGCCCATTCCTGGCAAATATGGTCCTTAATACTGTGATGGTTTTTTCCGTGGTGGTGGAGGACATCTTTATTACCTCCAGCCACTTGGAGTGTGCATCAACCGCGATTAAGAACATTGAGTCCATAAATGGACCAGCAAAGTCGATGTGTACCCTTTGCCATGGAGATGAGGGCCACTCCCATGGATGTAGAGGGGCTTGTGGTGGAGCGTTTTGGACCTTCTGGCATCCTAGGCAGCTCTTGGTCACTTCTTCGATGTCTCCATCGATACCTGGCCACCATACAAACGCCCTGGCTAGGTTCTTCATTTTCACTCCACCCAGATGCCCCTCCTGAAGCTCCTTTAGAACTTTATCCTGGAGTTTGGGTGGAATCACCACTCTGGATCCACACATCAAGGTTCCTCGGCACACTGACAGCTGTTCTCTTCTTTGCGAGAATGCTGGCAACAACGGTTCGCCATGTGCTGGCCATCCCTTCACTGTCAAATCGTAGACTCGTGAGAGAGTCGGGTCATTTCTAATTTCCCTTTCAATGGCAGAATTTGTTACTGGTAGACATTCGACTATGGTAGAGTGGAAAATCTCCACTGGGTCTACGGTAGGTGCCTCTTCTACCGTTGGCAACGGTAGGCGCGATAAACCGTCAGCATTCCCATGCTGTTTTGATCCTTTGTATTCTATGTTATATTGGTGTGCCCCTAGAAAAAGGGACCACCTCTGTAGCCTTTGCGCTGTCATAATGGGAACACCCTTTTTAGGGTTAAATATGGAGATGAGGGGTTGATGGTCAGTCAACAAGGTAAATTTTTGTCCGTGTAGGTAATGGTTGAATTTCTTCACTCCCCATACCAGGCTGAGTGCTTCCCTGTCGATTTGGGCATAGTTACGCTCAGCTGAGTTCAATGAGCGTGACGCAAAAGCTATCGGCCTTTCTGAGCCATCAGGGAATCTATGCGATAATACCGCTCCTATGCCGTAAGGGGATGCATCGCACGCCAGTCTGATTGGCAGTGATGGGTTGTAATGAGCCAAAACTTCTTTGGACTTAATTAAGTCTTTGCATTTATGGAAGGCACGTTTACAGTCTTCGCTCCATTTCCAAATTACTCCTGTTTGTAGCAGTTCATTAAGAGGGTGCAGAAGAGTTGATAAGTTCGGTAAAAATTTATGATAGTAATTTATTAATCCCAGGAACAACCTTAATTGTGAAACATTTTCAGGTGCTGGGGCTTTTATGACCGCTTCAATTTTTTCAGGTGACTTATGCAACCCTTCCTTATTAATTATGTGTCCACAATATGATATTTGATTCTGGAAAAATTCGCACTTGGGGCGATTTGCTCGTAGGCCCCGTTCTCTCAGCCTAGTGAGCACCTGCTCCAAATTGGCAAGGTGCTCGTTGTCGTTTTCTCCTGTTACAAGGATGTCGTCTAGGTAGCATTGAGTCCCCGGAATCCCTTGGAGGACTTGCTCCATAGCTCTTTGCCAGATAACCGGAGCGGATGCTACTCCGAAAACCAGTCGATTGTACTGGTACAGGCCTTTGTGTGTATTTATCGTGAGATACTTTTTAGAGGCCTCTTCAACCTCCATCTGTAGATATACCTGTGCCAAGTCAATTTTGGTGAAACGTTTCCCTCCGGATAGTGAGGCGAAAATATCCTCTATCCTCGGAAGAGGATACTGTACCGTGTGAAGGACCGGGTTTACAGTCACCTTGAAGTCTCCACAGATGCGAATTTTTCTCTGTTCTTCAGATTTATCATTATTCAATGTTTTCTTCATGACCGGGACGATGGGTGTTGCCCACTCGCTCCAATCTATTTTGGATAAGACGCCTGCCTTCTCCAAATTCTCCAGCTCTGCCTCGACTGCTGGACGAATTGCGTATGGCACCGGTCTTGCCTTAAAAAACTTGGGAATTGCCGCATCTTCCACTTTTATTGAGGCGGTGATGCCTTTCAAGGTTCCTAGTTTCTCTTGAAACAATTCCTTGGCGTTGGCCAAGATGTCTTTTAATCGTTCAGGTATGACGTCATCATCATTTTTTTTCTCACTGGTCACCGTCAGTGCCTGAATGGAGTGCCAGTCTAAACGTATTTTCCTGATCCATTCATGTCCCAACAGCGGTGGACCGCCATCTTGTAGAACGTATAAATACAACTTCTGTATTTCTTTGCCGTTGTATACAACAGGCACCCTTATTTTTCCTTTGGGGTATACTTTCTGCCCCATATATGTTTTTAAGATAATGGATGTGTCTTTTAAAGGTATATGCGGAAATAGCCGCTCGTAATCCCGTCGATTTATGACGGTCAGAGCTGATCCTGTATCTAGCTCCATTTTAACTGGGGACCCTGCTATCGTGAGGGTAACCCAAATGGTCTGGTAATCTTCTTTGGCAATTACATTATGTAATTTGAGACAGCTTAGTCTCTTGTTTTCGGAGTCGCTATCGCTCTTCTGGTCTTCGGAGCTACTGTCCGTCGTCATTTGTACCTTCCTGTACTTTTCTTTATTGATTTTTTTTTTCCTGTCCGTGGATTTTTTTTTTCCAGATCGGCATACCCGTGCAATGTGTCCAATCTTCCCGCATTGCCTGCATGCTTTGTCCTTGAACCAGCAGTCCCTCTGGTCATGGGTGGATCTGCCGCAGCGATAACATCTCTCGAAACCCTGTGTCATTTCATGGATACCGAAGTCCTGTGTCTTTTGTTGTATCTCTGCAGCTCCTCTTGCGGCTGCTTCGTATGATACAGCCATACTGAAAGCCTTGTCCCGTGTCAAATCTTTCTCAGAAAGCAGCCTTTTCTGTGTTCCTTCACTTAGGAGACTGCAGACGAATTTGTCTCGAAGATAATCTGCTAGTCCTGCCCCGAATTGGCAGTGCTTTGATAGCTTTCTTAATTCGGTGAGGTAATCAGCGTTACTTTCATTCTTGTGTTGATTCCTCTTGAAGAATTTGAATCGTTCCGCTATCAGCAGCGGTGTTGGGTTTAAGTGCTCCTGTAGGGTATCAACAATTTCCTTAAAATTCTTGTCTTTTGGTATGGCTGGAGTGATTAAGTTTCGTAACAGCCCGTATGTCTTTGCGCCCATTAGATTTAGAAGTACTGACGCTTTTTTATCATTTTCTATTCCATTTGCGGTGCAATATACCTCCACTCTTTCCACATATGTGGTCCAATCCTCTATATCGTTATCAAAAGCATCAATATTGCCAGCCTTAGGCATCCTGGAAAAAGAATGACGCTTCCCGCGCTTTTCTTTCTTTCCTGCAGAAAAGATATGGCGCTTCCCACGCTTCCCCGCCACTGCTGCCGATGACAACGCTGTTTCCCGCGTTTTTTGTTTTTTTTTACGGGTGGAGACTCGTTCCCGCTGGACTCTCTCTGCTAGGTCTGAACGCCGACCTGCTTGCAGCGCCGACCGTCTCCCGAGTGCTCCCTCTCCGTCTGTTACTGCTTGCCTCCGCCTTCGCTGCTTGGCCTCGCTGCAGAGCCAGCCGATGGAGCCCCAGCCCGACGCTCAGGAAGGATTATTGCAGTACCTGACACCAGCTCGGCTAGCTGGTGAAACCACAGCTTTTTCTTTTTCTTGCTTTTCTTCGACTTTGGACGTCTGAGGAATCGATGCCCTTGAGGTGCTGCCGAATTGCTGGTAAGTCCGTTTCCAATTCGTCACCACTGTTGTGTCCGTGTGTTAATAGAGACACTGAAGGCAGGAGTTGGTTTCACAGGTGTTTACTGAACAAAGTCTGGAGGTGCACTAACTGATACAACACAATATACAGGCTTATATAGCCCGAGTGGCCATTACCGGCATTACAGTACACAGGTGGCTCTTAAAGGCACATACACTACACATGGAAATAGTGGATGCATTGGTTATCATCTTCCAAAGTTCTATAGATTATGGAACAGTTCCTGCAGATTGGAGGGTGGCAAATGTAACCCACTATTTAAAAAAGGAGGGAGAGAGAAAGCAGGGAACTACATCAGTTAGCCTAACATCAGTAGTAGGGAAAATGCTAGAGTCTACTATAAAGGATGTGATAACAGGACACTTAGAAAATATCAATGGGATTAGACAAAGTCAACATGGATTTATGAAAGGGAAGTCGTGTTTGACAAACCTACTGGAGTTTTTTGAGGATGTAACTGGTAGAATAGATAAGGGAGAACCAGTGCATGTGGTGTATTTGGATTTTCAGAAGGCCTTTGATAAAGTCCCACATAAGAGGTTAGTGTGCAAAATTAAAGCACATGGGATTGGGGGTAATATACTGGCATGGATTGAAAATTGGTTAACAGACAGGAAACAGCGATTAGGAATAAATGGGTCTTTTTCGGGGTGGCAGGCGGTGACTATAGGGGTACTGCAGGGATCAGTGCTTGGGCCCCAGCTATTCACAATATATATCAATGATTTGGATGAGGGAACCAAATGTAATATTTCCAAGTTTGCTGACAACACAAAACTAAGTGGGATTGTGAGTTGTGAGGAGGATGCAAAGAGGCTTCAAGGTGATTTAGACAAGTTGAGTGAGTGGGCAAATACATGGCAGATGCAGTATAACGTGGATAAATGTGAAGTTATCCACTTTGGTAGGAAAAACAGAAAGGTAGAGTGTTATTTAAATGGTGATAGATTGGGAAGTGTTGATGTACAAAGGGACCTGGGTGTCCTTGTACACCAGTCACTGAAAACAAACATGCAGGTGCAGCAAGGAGTTAGGAAGGCAAATGGTATGTTGGCCTTCATTGTAAAAGGATTTGAGTAAGGATGTCTCACCACAGTTGTACAGGGCCTTGGTGAGACCACACCTGGAGCAATGTGTGCAGTTTTGGTCTCCTTACCTAAGAAAGGATATACTTGCCATAGAGGGAGTGCAGCGAAGGTTCACCAGACTGATTCCTGGGATGGCAGGACTGTCGTATGAGGAGAGATTGGGTCGACTAGGCCTGTATTCACTCGAGTTTAGAAGAATGAGAGGGGATCTCATTGAAATGTATAAAATTCTGACAGGGCTAGACAGACTGGATGCAGGGAGGATGTTTCCCCTGACTGGGCAGTCTAGAACGAGGGGTCATAGTCTCAGGATACGGGGTAGGACATTTAGGACTGAGATGAGGAAAAATTTCTTCACTCAGAGGGTGGTGAACCTGTGGAATTCTCTACCACAGAAGGCTGTGGAGGCCAAATCACTGAATATATTTAAGAAGGAGATAGATAGATTTCTAGACACAAAAGGCATCAAGGGGTATGGGGAGAGAGCAGGAATATGGTATTGAGATAGAGGATCAGCCATGATCATGTTGAATGGCGGAGCAGGCTCGAAAGGCCGAATGGCCTACTCCTGCTCCTATTTTTCTTTGTTCTATGTTTCTATCCCTAATTGCCCTTGAGAAGGTGGCGGTGAGCCGCTTCTTGAACCGCTGCAGCCCGTGTGGTGAAGGTACTCCCACAGTGCTATTAGATAGGGAGTTCCAGGATTTTCACCCAGTGATGATGAAGGATCGGTGATATATTTCCAAGTCAGGATGGTGTGTGACTTGGAGGTAGTGGTGTTCCCATGCGCCTGCTGCCCTTGTCCTTCTCAGTGGAAGAGGTCGCGGGTTTGGGAGGTGCTGCCGAAGAAGCCTTGGCGAGTTGCTGCAGTGCATCTTGTAGATGGTACACACTGCAGCCACGGTACGCCAGTGGTGGAGGGAGTGCATATTTAAGCGGGCTGCTTTGTCCTGCATGGTGTCGAGCTTCTTGAGTGTTGTTGGAGCTGCACTCATCCAGGCAAGTGGAGAGTATTCCATCACACTCCTTACTTGTGCCTTGTAGATGGTGGAAAGGCTTTGGGGAGTCAGGAGATGAGACACTTGCCGCAGAATACCTAGCCTCTGACCCGCTCTTGTTGCCACAGTATTTATGTGGCTGGTCCAGTTAAGTTTCTGGTCAATGGTGACCCCCAGGATGCTGATGGTGGGGGATTTGGCAATGGTAATGCCATTGAATGTCATGGGGCAGTGGTTAGACTCTTGCTTGTTGGAGATAGTCATTGCCTGGCACTTCTGTGGCGCGAATGTTACCTGCCTATATTACCAGTAATGTTCACCCAACACTATTCAAAAGAAATGTGGAGTGCAAATTTGATACTTTCTGCAGTCTTCTTCCTTTTATTTCATCCCTTGTTTCCTTTTCCATTTAGAATGGCAGCAGCAGAAGAAGAGTAATTCAGCAGGAAGGCCCACCGCTCGGACCCCACTTTTGCAAGCACCACTGAAAATGTTCCTCCTCCCCGCTCTCCCCAAAGCTGGGAAGCCAGCCACTTGACCACCCCGCCACATTTACATAATGACGGGGGCACTGCCAAGGAAATGACCTGATGTCCCTGCCTTGCTGCTGTGCCGCCGGCGAGTGGAGGAGGGGTGTCGATATTGGCTGGGGGAGTGACGGCAATCCTGCTTTCAGCAACACCAGCTTTTCTCCCGAACAGTGGTGAGCTCCTCCTTTCTGGTGGAAATCCCACTGGGAGCCCTCACTGCATGCCAAGTTAGGCCCAACCCAAAATAATAGATTTACATAAAATGTGCAGCACAGAAACAGGCCATTCGGCCCAATTGGTTCATGTTGGTGATTATGCTCCACCCCACCTCCCAACCCTCTTCACCTAACCCTATCAGTATAACCCTCTATTCCTTTCTCCCTCATCTGTTTATCTAGCTTCCCACTAAATGCATCTATGCTATTCGCCTAAACTTGTGCTATTCTGGGAAACTTTCACCCTAAAAGTGCTCCATTGCCCATCAGCGATATCTCACAACTTGATGGATATGAAAAATAATCAAAATAAAATCTAATTAAAAAGTGAAAGGAAGAATGTCTGCTTCAAAGTTCACCAGACTAGTAAAGAGGAAACATAATCCGTGATGATGTGACAGAATCCATACTACAAATAAATCTTTTAATGGCTCAGTTGTTTTTTAAAAGCTGCAAAGCTAGCTTTGATGGCCAAATGGGTAAAAGTCATTGCTGGGAATTGCACTAATCTTTATATTAATTAGACTTCTGTGAAGTGCCTTGGGACATTTTTCATTGTTGTTGTATGCAGCCTTGGCTCAGTGGTAGCACTCTTGCCTCTGGGTCAGAAGGTTGTGGGTTCATAGTCCCACTCCAGAAACTTGAGCACAACATCTGGGTTGACACTCCAGTGCAGTGCTGAGGGAGTGCTACACTGTTTGAGGTGTCTCCTTTGGGCGAAGCAATTGGCCGCCTCTGTGAAATGTTAAGAGGACCTTCAGCCATGTTCTACCTCCTGCAGGGCCTTGTTAATGGCCATGAAGGTGACTACAGCCCTCAAGTTTTGTGCAGGTGGGTTTTTTCAGTCAGGCACCAGTGACATGTGCAACAGCATTCAGTAGATCATGAATGCGATATTCCGCTGGGCGTCTGAGTTCATCAGCTGTGACATCTCCCCAGCGCAGCAAAGAGAGAGGTCTCTTGTATTCCATAGGATCGTTGGCTTCTCCAAAGTGCAGGGGGCAGTCGACATTGACGGCATCGCATCAAACACCTGTCCCATCATCAACAAAAAAGGGGTCAATTCATTATATGTGATGATCCTTTGCGATGCCCAACTGTGGACCATGACTGTCAATGCAGGTCACCAGGCAAGTGCCCATGATGCTTTCGTCCTTCGGCACTCAAACTTACATGAAGTCTTCACTGAGAGGCTCAAGGATGTGGATGGGCCTTAGATGACAAGGGCTACCCGCTAAAGCCGTGGCTGATGACACCTCACCGCGTCACAGGAAAGGTAAAGCCGTGCACACACGTGCGGCGCCAGGTGGTGGAGGGGACAATCGGAATGCTGAAATCATGCTTCCGGTGCCTGGACAGGTCGAGGGGTAGGGTGGGGGGTGGAAGCGTGAGAACTTTGCTGTACTCACATAGAAAAGTGTTGAGGATTGTGGCAGTCTGCTGTGTATTGCACAACTTTGCCCTGTGGGAAGGACTGACCCTTAACCCGGCAGAAGAGATACCAGTGGAAATGGAGGATCCCAACCTGGGACCATGGGTCGTGTGCTATTGCTCACATGCGGCACAAGCTTCCTCCCACTCTAATTTCCTTTCCCACCCTGCAGCCACAAAAGAGGTTTTAAACATGCAGCCCATGGAACACATGCAATGCATAAACTGTCTTTGTCTCCTATCCAAAGCAAGAGAAGTGACACTCACCTTGCCTGAATCCAATGTCTGATTGGGTCTCAGATGCTACACTCTTGTAACCCTGCAACTGCAGGGCCTTATCCTCATGGGAGGTAAATTCCTTCAGGAACGGAATACCCCCATGTATCATTGTCCACTCCCATGCATTATGAGCCAGCTTGCCCTACACAGGCAGAAAGAGATGAAGAATTCGTTTGTGGCTATTGCTGGGGAAGGTAGTGAGTAATGAATAATGAATAATGAAGAATTACTTCACTAAGTGGTTTTTCACACGTCTTATCTCTGCAGTAGAGATAAGAGATCTAGAAAACCATTTAGTGAAGACTGCCCCCGATGGCAACTGACTTTTATGACCAATTGACATTGGATTGATCCCTTACTACTTACGAACAAACTCTGGCTTACATGGAGTGAATCAAAAATTAACGATGTTTTAAAAATCTGAATCTGAAAATGTCTGAACACACCTTACTAGCTCTGGTCAGGCCATTGAATTTTTTCGACACTGCTCCGCTGTCCGTACGACCGTGGAAGTCACAGTGAGGTCACTTGCCACCTCCTTCCATGCCACCATGCTTATTTTGTGAGCCGCCCTGGACCTCTTGTTGGCGAACAGCCGCAGATGCCTCAACTCCACCTCGTCCAAGAGTGCACGTAGGTCACCGTCTCCAAAGTTGTGTGACCTCTTCTTTTCCTTTGTCTTTTCTTGAGACATCTTTGGTTTTTCTGTGGAAAAAGTGCATATGCAAAGCACTGTTAATTACTTTCTGCTGCTTTGTAAAATGGTTTTAAAAAAGTTTTTACACATTTTAGCAACTTCTTAAAGTTAGTTTTAGGTCATCTCAAAAGATACAGGTCATTCAGCTCTCAGTGCCACACTGTAACTGAATTGATTGGGTCTGTTTTCAGCTATTTATAGCGCCATGTGGTTGGACGTTTTCATAGACTATTGGTCCCACTGCCCTCGCTATTATCAGTTTGCACATACAGCAATTTGCACGCAAAAATAATTCCAGCTGAAGGGTGAGGGATAAAAATCCATATCACAGCGTACACTGCGAGATGCCCAAATCCAGCAAATTCTGGGCCAGTAAATCCTTGCCGAATGCATACCAGCAGATTCAGGCACAGCTGCACGATTTGACCAGTTTCTGATCATTTTCACACTGAAACTGCAGATCCCTGGCCACAGTCTTTTCTAAAAGTGTGCACTGGAGCAAGACTGTGCTTGGTACTCTACCAGCAAAGCAAATAAAATAGCTTAATAGTGTCTTGACAAAGGGTTTGACTCGAAACGTTGACTCTATTTTCTCTCCACAGATGTTACCTGGCCTGCTGAGTTTTTTCCAGCATTTTCTGTTGTTATTTAAAATAGCTTAACAATGGCTCATATTTTCCTGGAACAGCATAAATTAGACCATTGTGCTGCCCGATCCCCCGGTGGCGAATTCCGTCAAATTCTTTGGAGAACTCATTTGAATACGCCACAGCGAGCATAGCGGAGAGTCAGAAGCAGCATAGACAATGTCCAATACTGATCTAAGGTGTTGGGTCCGAACACAGGACAGAGCAACATGTTACGTTTCCACAATGTAAAGTCCGCGCCTCAATAATACACGGACTTTGGGAGAACAGTTTAACAGGTACTTTACTGAACAAGAGGCAGCTTGAAACTGAAACTACAGAAGCCTGCTAGGGCCTTTTATACAGGGGTGGTCACTGCCGGTACTGCAGTCTAAGACCAGTTATTCCCTTAAAGGTACATACACAACAATTCCTCCCCTTTTAGATAAACAGTACATAACATTCATTTAACAACTAAATAATAACTAATTACAATTACAATTTTCTCAGTAATATATACATTAACTGAAATAGTCATTTATAAGTTCAGTCTTTGAGGAGGCTTCCTGATCCGGACTGGATAGCGCCTTTCTCGAGTATCCTGTTCCGGCGGTGGAGTCAATTCTGGCTCATTGTCATTGGCTGGTTCGTCAGCTTCCAATACCCCTGCTTCTGAGGTAGATGCAATCTGTACTTCAGGCTCATTATCAGGTGCACATGCTTGTGGTACAGGTTTGGCTTGTTCCTGTGACTCTAGAATCTGGTCAGCATGGCGTCTCACGATGCTCTCTCCAACATCCACTGTGTACATTAGTGGTCCCTGCTGTGTGCATATCGTGCCTGGCTGCCATTTTTCTGTTTGGTAGTCGCGGGCCGAGACTGGTTGCCCTATCTTGAAGCTCCTGGTTGGCTTCTCATTTATGTGCTGGAACTGCTTATCCTCAACATCTCGTCTTATGTTTGGTTTGAGCAAATCCAAGCGACATCTTAGTCTCCGGTTGAAAAACAGTACGGCTGGAGTTTGGTTGGTTACTGCATGTGTCGCATTCCGGTAAGCAAACAGGAAGTTATCCACCTTGTGTTGCAGTGGTATGTCGTCATTATACATTGCCTTTATGGCCTTTTTAAAGGTCTGAACAAACCTCTCAGCCAATCCATTTGTGGCTGGATGATATGGGGCAGATGTGTAATGTTTCACCCCATTATTCTTCAGGAACCTCCGGAAATCCTCAGACACAAACTGTGGGCCATTGTCGGAACAGATCTGTTCTGGCAACCCATTCCTGGCGAAGATGGTCCTTAGGACTGCAATAGTTTTCTCCGTGGTGGTGGAGGACATTTTAATGACCTCTGGCCATTTCGAATGGGCGTCCACAGCGATTAGAAACATTGAGTCCATAAATGGACCAGCGAAATCAATGTGTACCTGTTGCCATGGAGATGAGGGCCACTCCCATGGATGTAGCGGGGCCTGTGGTGGAGCGTTTTGGACCTTCTGGCATCCTGTGCATCTCTTGGTCATATCCTCGATTTCTTTATCGATTCCCGGCCACCACACAAACGCCCTTCTTTGGGTTAAAAATTGAGACCAGGGGTTGATGATCAGTCAGTAGGGTGAATTTCTGCCCGTGCAGATAGTGATTGAACTTCTTCACCCCCCACACCAGGCTGAGGGCCTCCCTGTCAATCTGGGCGTAGTTACGCTCGGCTGAGGTTAGCGAGCGCATTGCAAAGGCTATTGGCCTCTCTGAACCGTCACGGAATTTGTGTGACAGCACCGCTCCAATGCCGTAAGGTGACGCATCACATGCCAACCAAATTGGTAGTGTTGGGTTGTAGTGGGCCAATACTTCTTTTGAAGTGATTTGGCATTTACATTCCTGAAAGGCACGCTTACACTCATCACTCCATTTCCATGTTACACCAGTTTGAAGGAGGGCATTCAGTGGGTGCAGAATTGTAGATAAATTCGGCAAGAACTTATGGTAGTAGTTCACCAACCCGAGGAACGACCTCAGTTGCGACACATTTTCTGGTGCTGGAGCCTTGACTACAGCCTCAATCTTGTCCGGCGACTTATGCAACCCTTCCTCATCAATCATGTGGCCACAATACGAGATTTGTCTCCTGAAGAACTCGCATTTGGGACGGTTGGCTCGTAGCCCATATTCCTGCAATCTCGTGAGCACCTGTTCCAGGTTGGCAAGGTGTTCATTGTTATTTTCGCCCATAACCAGGATGTCGTCCAAATAACACTGGGTCCCCGGGATCCCTTGCAGGACTTGTTCCATTGCCCTCTGCCACATAGCCGGGGCCGATGCTACCCCAAATACCAGTCGATTGTACTGGTAAAGGCCTTTGTGAGTGTTTATCGTGATGTATTTCCTAGATGCTTCTTCCACCTCCATTTGTAGATATGCTTGAGCCAGGTCAATCTTCGTAAAACTTTTCCCTCCAGATAGTGAGGCGAAAATATATTCTATCCGCGGAAGCGGATACTGTACTGTGTGCAGGACTGGGTTCACAGTCACCTTGAAGTCCCCACAGATGCGAACCTTCCTTGGCTCCCCAGGCGTGCTGCTCAATGCTTTCTTCATTACAGGAACGATGGGTGTGGCCCACTCGCTCCAGTCCACCTTAGACAGCACCCTCGAACGCTCCAGACTCTCCAGTTCAGCTTCCACAGCTGGGCGTATCGCGTATGGCACCGGTCTGGCCTTGAAAAATTTTGGGGTTGCGTTATCCTCAATCTTTATGGTTGCCTTTACTCCTTTTAGAGTCCCAAGTCCTTGTTGGAACACCTCTTCCGCGTCAGATAGAATTTGTGACAGACGTCCAGGTGCAACGTCATCATCTTTTTTGTCAGTCACAGTTAGTGCCAGAATGGAATGCCAATCCAATTGTAGTCTTCGGATCCATTCACATCCCAATAATGGTGGTCCTCCATCTCGTAGTATATACATGTATAGTTTCTGTGTTTCCTTTCCATTATATTCAACTGGCACCCTTATTTTTCCTCTGGGGTAGACCTTTTGCCCCGTGTATGTCTTCAATACAATGGACGTGTCCTTTAAGGGTATGTGTGAGAATAGCCGCTCATAGTCTCATCGATTCATGACAGTTAGGGCTGATCCTGTGTCCAATTCCATCTTCACTGGGGACCCTGCTATCATGAGGGTGACCCAAATGGTTCGGTGATCTTCTTTTGCGATCACGTTGTGTAACTTTAAACAACTTAGTCGCCTGCTCCCGGAGCCCTTATCACTCTCCTGATCTTCTGAACTACTATCTGTCAGTTTCTTTACTTTCCTGTACTGTTCCTTAGTAGTTCTTGTCGTGTTGGTCTTCTTTCCCGACCTGCAGACTCTTGCTATATGTCCCATTTTCCCGCATTGCCTGCATATTTTGTCTTTAAACCAGCAGTCCTTCTGCTCATGGGTTGTTCTGTCACAGCGATAGCACTTTTCGGCTCCATACGCCATTTCATTAGCGCTGTATTCTTGTGGTTTCTGTTGTATTTCCGCAGCTCCCCGTGCTGCTGCTTCGTAGGATACTGCCACGCTGAAAGCCTGTTCTAGCGTCAGGTCCTTTTTTTGAAAGTAGTCGTTTCTGGGTTCCTTCACTCTGGAGCCCGCAGACAAACTTATCCCGTAAGGTGTCTGCCAGTCCTGCTCCGAACTGGCAGTGCTTCGATAACTTGCGTAGTTCCGTAAGATAGTCAGCATTGCTCTCATCTTTGTGCTGGTTTCTTTTATGGAACTTGAATCTTTCTGCTATCAGCAGTGGTGTAGGGCTTAGATGTTCCTGTAAGATATGAACAATCTCCTCAAAACTTTTTTCCATTGGTTTAGCTGGGGTAATTAAATTCTGCAATAGGCCATACGTACTCGCACCCATCAGATTTAATAATACCGACGCCCTCTTTCCATCAGCCACCTCATTTGCCTTGCAGTACACTTCAATTCTTTCCACATACGTGGTCCAGTCTTCTACCTCGTTGTCGAAAGCAGTGATATTGCCACTTTTCGGCATCTTGGGCGATTTAAAATGGCGCCTCCCGCGCTTTTGCTTCTTCCCCAATGGAATAAAATGGCGCCTCCCGCGCTTTTGCTTCTTCCCCAACGGGATAAAATGGCACCTCCCACGCTTTTGCTTCTTCCCCTTACTGCCACGCTGCTCCTAGCGTTCTACAGGGTAATGGCGGCGACCCGCAGCTTCGGCGCGTCTCGCTTTCCTTCCCCCCCGTTTAGTTTCTCTCCGCTGTCCTGTTCTCGAGCACCAACCGCGCCCTGTGCGCTCCACCCTCTCTCTCTTGTTTTCTTTTCTCGGCGACGCTGCGTGGCCCGATTTGTAGAGCCGCTCGATCGAGCTTGAGCCCGCCGCAGTCCGGAAGGGTCAGCGCGCTACCTGCTACCAGCACGATTCGCTGGAACCACAGTCTCTCCCGCAATTCTCCAAACACCGATGGATTCTTTGGGCGGTTGCCCTCGGTCGACGCCCGTTGCTCAGACTACGACCTTCCAGGACCTTCCTTTCAGGCGAGATCCCCGTGAGATGATGCCACACCGCAGGTGAGTTCGAACTTACTCATCGCCACTGTAAAGTTCGCGCCTCAATAATACACGGACTTCGGGAGAACAGTTTAACAGGTACTTTACTGAACAAGAGGCAGCTTGAAACTGAAACTACAGAAGCCTGCTAGGGCCTTTTATACGGGGTGGTCACTGCCGGTACTGCAGTCTAAGACCAGTTATTCCCTTAAAGGTACATACACAACACACAAAAGTAGAAGAGCTAAACAATTCGTGCAGGTTTCCCATCTTCATATTTTAAAAAACTAATTTGTTCAGTATCAATAGAGTTTAAATAGATTAGTATAGAGTATCGATTTCACCCAATTTACTGTTGATACCCGTGCACACGTGCTTAAAGTCGATCATATATTTTACAAGGCAAGCTGCAACAGACTATAAAAAATTATAACATGGTACCTCGTTACAGACTGGAATCCGATCACTTTTTTCTCAATCTTGCATACAGTAAGTGATTTGCTCTGAATCGGGCTTGCCTTTATGCAAGTAGGTGCAAAGGAGGTAACCTTGTTTCTAGCTAAGCACTGAATTTGCAACTGATTTATACTGTCTGATGTGGGTCTGTTATGGGAATCAGTTTCAAAAGGATGTGACTGTCATTTTTTAAAAATTCATTCATTTATTGCCCATCCCTAATTTTCCTTGAGAAGGTGGCGGTGAGCCGCCTTCTTGAACCGCTGCAGTCTGTGAAATGAAGGTAATCCCACAGTGCTGTTAGGGAGGGAGTTCCAGGATTTTGACCCAGCGATGATGAAGGAACACCGATATATTTCCAAGTCAGGATGGTGTGTAACTTGGAGAGGAAATCGGAGCTGGTGGTGTTCCCATGCGCCTGCTGCCCTTGTCCTTCTAGTGCAAGAGGTCGCAGGTTTGGGAGGTGCTGCTGAAGAAGCCTTGGCGAGTTGCTGCAGTGCATCTTGTAGATGGTACACACTGCAGCCACGGAACGCCGGTGGTGGAGAGAGTGAATCTTTAAGGTGGTGGTTGGGGTGCCAATCAAGCGGGCTGCTTTGTCCTGGATGAGTTGAGCTTCTTGAGTGTTGCTGGAGCTGCACTCAACCAGAGAGTATTCCATCACACTCCTGACTTGTGCCTTGTAGATGGTGGAAAGGCTTTTGGGGAATCAGGAGGTGAGATACTCGCCGCAGAATACCCAGCCTCTGACCTGCTCTTGGAGCCATAGTATTTATGTAGCTGATCTAGTTAAGTTTCTGGTCAATAGTGACCCCCAGGATGTTGATGGTGGGGGATTCGACGATGGTAATGCCGTTGAATGTCAAAGGCAGATGGTTAGACTCTCAGTTGTTGGAGATGGTCATTGCCTGGCACTTCTGTGGCACGGACATTACTTGCCACTTACCAGTACAAGCCTGAATGTTGTCCAGGTCTTGCTGCATGCAGGCACGGACTGCTTTATTATCTGAAGAGTTCCGAATGGAACTGAACACTGTGCAACCATCAGCAAACATCCCCACTTCTGACCTTATGCTGGAGGGAAGGTCATTGATGAAGCAGCTGAAGATGGTTGGGCCGAGGACACTGCCCTGAGGAACTCCTGCAGTGATGTTCTGGGGCTAAGATGATTGGCCTCCAACAACCACAACCATCTTCCTTTGTGCTAGGTATGACTCCAATGCCTTCAATTGATAGACTATCACCCTGAGCAATAAGAAATAAATTATATGTTTCATAAATTTTCTAATTTTTTGAGGATGTAACTGGTAAAATAGATAAGGGAGAACCAGTGGATGTGGTGTATTTGGATTTTCAAAAGGCTTTCGATAAGGTCCCACATAAGAGATTAGCGTGTAAAATTAAGGCACATGGGATTGGGGGCAAGGTATTGACTTGGATAGAGAACAGGTTGGCAGACAGAAAGCAAAGAGTTGGAATAAACGGCTCTTTTTCCGAGCGGCAGGCAGTGACTAGTGGAGTACCGCAGGGATCGGTCCTTGGACCCCAGCTATTCACAATATATATTAATGATGACCTGGATGAGGGAACTAGATGTAATATCTCCAAGTTTGCAGACGACACAAAGCTGGGTGGGCATGTGTGCTGTGAGAAGGATGCCGAGAAACTCCAGTATGATTTGGACAGGTTGGGTGATTGGGCAGAAGCATGGCAGATGCAATATAACGTGGATAAATGCGAGGTTATCCACTTTGGTGTCAAAAACAGGAAGGTAGATTATTATCTGAATGGCAATAGATTGGGAGAAGGGGAAGTGAAACGAGACCTGGGCGTCCTTGTGCAACAGTCGCTGAAAGTATGCATGCAGGTGCAGCAGGCTGTTAAGTAGGCAAATGGTATGTTGGCCTTCATAGTGAGAGGATTCGAGTACAGGAGCAAGAATGTCTTGCTGCAGTTGTACAGGGCCTTGGTGAGACCACAACTTGAGTATTGTGTGCAGTTTTGGTCGCCTTATCTGAGGAAGGATGTTCTTGCCATGGAAGGAGTGCAGCGAAGATTCACCAGGCTGATACCTGGGATGGCAGGAATGATGTATGAGGAGAGGTTGGGTCGATTGGGCTTGTACTCACTGGAGTTTAGAAGAATGAGAGGGGATCTCATCGAAACTTATAAAATTCTAACAGGACTAGACAGACTAGATGCTGGAAGGATGTTCCCGATGGTCAGGGAGTCCAGAACCAGGGGTCACAGTCTAAGGATAAGGGGTAAGCCACTTAGGACAGAGATGAGGAGGAATTTCTTCACCCAGAGAGTGGTGAACCTGTGGAATTCTCTACCAAAGAAGGCAGTAGAGGCCAATTCATTAAATATATTCAAGAAGGAGTTGGATATATTTCTTAAGGCTAAAGGGATCAAGGGATATGGAGAGAAGGCAGGGACAGGGTACTGAATTTGGATGATCAGCCATGATCGCATTGAATGGCGGAGCGGGCTCGAGGGGCTGAATGGCCTGCTCCTGCCCCTATCTTCTATGTTTCTATGTTTAATAAAGTTTGTTGATGTATTAAACTGAAACCACTACATCCCAAACCGTTTATAAGTTGTTTAAAATTGAGAACAGACAGAGTAGTAATAGTGGGATCAGATTGTTTTGGTCACCTTCCCTAATTTCTTCTTAGGTGGCTCGGTGTCAAATTTTTTGTCTTATAATACTCCTGTGAAGCACCTTGGGACATGTTACTATGTTAAAGGCGCTTTATAAATACAAGTTCTTGTTGTTGTTGTATCAGGAAGACCTTTGTAACTCACTATAATGATTGCTGGAACAAAACAAGTATCTCACTGTCTCCCATTGCCTATACTAGACAGGGCCACTATTGGACACATTGGGTGATTAATTTGAAAAAAAAACTCATTATCGTTAAAGGTTAAAGTTCATTCAGTGTCTCCTTTCTTTTTGAAATTTGTACAATTAATATAAGCATTGCTATTTGGACCAGTTTCAGCGCATTGTCAGTTTATTCTTAATTGTGCTTGGATTCGTCTCATTATTGTAAAGTCTGTGGGTTGTGCAGTTAATTACGACACAGACTTCAGGAGCAACATACAACAGGACTTTACTATTCGAAGGTCAGGGCGAATCTGCCCAATAAGTCATGCCACAGCACTTATATACCGGTGTGGTCACCGTCGGTATTACCGTATACAGAAGCCAAACAAGTAGTGCCACACCTAAAATAGTTCTCTTAAAGGTGAACGGTTACATACATAGTCTCTTAAAGGTAGACGGTTACATACACTACAATCCTCCCTTTTTAGCTTACAACATACGTATTTCCCATTAAACATACATTATAACATATATACAACTTTATGCAAGACAGTTCACAGATTCAGTCTCTCTGGAGGTTTCCGGACTCTGTCCGGATAACGCCTCAGTGGTGTCGTCATTCCTGGTGGGGTAGTAGGTGCTTCTGACAAAGTCGATTCGGCTTGAAAGACAGTGTCAGGTTCCTCTGATTCCAGTATTACCAGATCGGAGGTAGGTGTTCTGGATATCTCGGTTTCAACAGTAACCGGGTAAGGTGGTGAAGTAGGTTGGCCAGTTGTGGCTGACCCTATGATCTGGGTCAACATGGCGCCTTATTATACTGTCCCCAAGATCCACCGTATACATCAACGGCCCTAGCCTTTTTCCAATAGTTCCAGGCTGCCATTTCTCGGTACGGTAGTCCCGGGCCAAAACTTGTTGACCTATCTGAAAAGATCTAGTGGCCCTTTCATTCATGCCCTGGAATTGCCAGTTCTCTACGTCCCTTCTGACGTTTGGCTTGAGCAAATCCAGCCGGCATCTTAGTCGTCTATTAAAAAACATCATGGCGGGAGTTTGATTTGTGACCGCATGTGTTGCATTCCTGTATGCCAACAAGAAGCTATCCACCTTATGTTGTAAATTAATGTCTTCATTACCCATGGCCTTGATGGCCTTCTTGAAGGTCTGGACAAACCTTTCAGCCAATCCATTGGAGGCGGGATGGTATGGGGCTGACGTGTAGTGCTTAACCCCATTGCTCTTTAAGAATTTCTTGAATTCTTCGGACACAAATTGCGGTCCATTATCAGAACAGATCTGTTCCGGCAGGCCATTCCTAGCAAACATAGTCCTTAACACTGTGATGGTTTTTTCCGTGGTGGTGGTGGTCATCTTTATTACCTCCGGCCACCTGGAGTGTGCATCCACCGCTATTAGGAACATTGAGTCCATAAATGGACCAGCAAAGTCGATGTGTACCCTTTGCCAAGGAGATGAGGGCCACTCCCATGGATGCAGCGGAGCCTGTGGTGGCGCGTTCTGAACCTTCTGACATCCTAGGCAGTTCTTAGTGATTTCTTCGATGTCTACATCGATGCCTGGCCACCATACAAATGCTCTTGCTAGGTTCTTCATCTTCACTCCACCCAGATGTCCCTCGTGCAGCTCCTTTAACACCTTCTTTTGAAGTTTGGGTGGAATCACCACTCTAGATCCACACATCAGGGTTCCTCTACACACTGACAGCTGTTCTTTCCTCTGTGAAAATGCTTGCAGTGTTGGTTCGCCCTGTGCTGGCCATCCCTCCACCGTTAAATCATAGACTCGTGAAAGAGTCGGGTCATTTCTTGTTTCGTTTTCGATCATCGAATTTGTTATTGGTAGACACTCCACTATGGATGAGTGGAACATCTCTACCGGGTCCAATGTAGTCGCTTCTTCTACTATCGGCAATGGCAAGCGCGATAACCCATCAGCATTTCCATGCTGTTTGGACCTTTTGTATTCGATGTCATATTGGTGTGCCCCAAGTAACACGGACCACCTTTGTAACCTTTGTGCTGTCATGGTGGAAACGGCCTTGTTTGGGTTGAATATGGACACCAACGGCTGGTGGTCTGTCAGTAATGTGAACTTCTTACCTTGCAGGTAATGATTGAATTTCTTCACGCCCCACACAAGGCTGAGGGCCTCCCTATCTATTTGAGCATAATTTCGCTCCGCGGAGGTCAATGATCGGGACGCGAATGCCACTGGCCTTTCCGAGCCATTTGGTAACTTGTGTGAAAGTACTGCTCCAATTCCATAAGGGGAAGCATCACAAGCTAGACGAAGGGGTAACGTTGGGTTGAAATGAGCCAACACTTCTTCAGAGGTAATCAACTCCTTGCTTCTGCGAAAAGCCTTTTTACATTCCTCACTCCACTTCCATGGTATTTCTTTCCGCAACAGAGCATTCAGCGGATGCAGCACCGTGGATAGATTTGGCAGAAACTTGTGATAATAATTAATCAACCCCAAGAATGATCTTAACTGTGATATGTTTTCTGGAGCGGGGGCCTTCACGACAGCTTCTATCTTGTCAGGTGACTTGTGCAGCCCCTCTCGGTCAATGACATGACCGCAGTACGAGATCCGTGTTTGGAAAAACTCACACTTCTTGCGATTAACTCGAAGGCCATATTCCTTCAACCTGGTGAGCACCAGTTTCAAATTTGTGAGGTGTTCTTCCTCGTCTTCTCCCGTAATTAGGATATCGTCTAAGTAGCACTGCGTGCTTGGAATTCCTTGTAATACCTGCTCCATGGCCCTCTGCCAAATTGCTGGAGCCGAAGCTACCCCAAAAACCAGTCTATTATAATGATACAATCCTGTGTGTGTTGATGGTGAGGTACTGGCGTGACTCTTCCTCGACTTCCATTTGTAAGTATGCCTGAGCCAGGTCTATCTTGGTGAAGTGTTTCCCTCCAGCCAACGAAGCAAAGATATCTTCAATCCGCGGAAGCGGGTATTGTACCGTGTGAAGCACCGGATTCACTGTGATCTTGAAGTCTCCGCAGATGCGGACCTTCCCCGGTCCCCCTGGCTTATTACTTGGTGAAGACTTCATGACGGGAACAATGGGCGTGGCCCACTCACTCCAGTCCACTTTTGACAGTACCCCTGATCGTTCAAGTTCTTCCAGTTCTGCCTCCGCAGCTGGTCGTATCGCATAAGGTACCGATCTGGCTTTGAAAAATTTTGGGCTTGCATGTTCTGCAATCTTAACCTTTGCTTTAATTCCTCGCAGTGTTCCCAGTCCTTGCTGGAATACCTCTTTAGCTTCGTCCAATATTCTGGACAACCGTTCAGGTTTGACATCTTCCTTTCCGGAATCCACCGTCATGGTGTTTAGTGAATGCCAGTCTATCTTTATTTTCCGGATCCACTCCCGTCCCAGAAGTGGTGGACCTCCCTCAGGCAACACATACAGGTCCATCCTTTGGTAATCTTTATCCTTGTATCTCACCTTGACTTCTATCTTTCCGATGGGGAATACTTTGTGCCCCGTGTATGTCTGTAGTACTAGTTCTGTATCCCGTAGTGGAATATGCTTGAATAACTTTTTATAGTCATGCTTATTCATGACCGTCAGCGTCGATCCGGTGTCCACTTCCATTTTCACTTGGACTTTTGCAATCTGTAGTGTGATCCAGATAGTTTGTCGGTCAGCTTCATTACTCACATTGTGAACTCTCAAACTATCCAGTCCTTTGCAGTTGGAGTGTGAGTCCGACTTCTGTTCCTCCGGACTCTTCCTAGTCACCTCATGTACCTTTCTGTACCACTTTTGTGGTGACTCATTATTGTTGGTCTTCTTCCCTGACCGGCATACCTTAGCTATGTGACCAAGCTTGCCACATTTCCTACATTCTTGGTTTTTAAACCAGCATTGGTTCTGGTCGTGTGTTGTCTTTCCACAACGATAGCATTTCATTGTACCCGAAGTAATTTGTTGTACCCTGAGTGCCGCTGCCTTTAGCTGCATTTCCGCAGTTCCTTTCACTGCAGCTTCGCTTGATGCTGCGATAAGGACAGCCTTATCAAGTGGAAGATCGTTCTCTTCAAGCAGTCGTTTTTGTGTTTCTTCCTTCAACATTCCGCACACGAATTTGTCTGTCAGTGCCTCTTCCAGGTTGTCCCTAAACTGACAGTCTTTCGCTAGCCTCCACAGTTCAACCAAGTATTCCGCGTTGCTTTCGTCTTTCCGTTGCGTTCTCGCATAGAATTTGAATCGTTCAGCCAACATCAACGGTGTAGGGTTCAAGTGGTCCTTCAGGACAGCCACAATATCATCGAAAGTCTGATCCGCCGGTTTAGCTGGTGCTAGTAGATGCTTCAAGAGCCCGTATGTCTTTGCGCCCATCGAGTTCAGCAAGGTTATAGCTTTGTTATCTTCTTCTATTTTATTGGCCTCACAATAGATCTCAATGCATTCCACGTACGTGGCCCAGTCTTCTACTTCGGAATTAAAATCGTTGATGTTACCACGCTTAGGCATCTTCCTCTCTTTGCGAACAACACAAGTATTTCTTTAAATTATTATTTCTTTTTTTTTCTAAGATGGCGGTTTTCCCGCGAAAATGGCGGTTTCCCGCTCTTATCTGCTCTCCCCGCCCACTTCAATGGCGGTTTCCCGCTTCTGTCTTCTTCCCCGCCTAATGGCGGCTTCCCGCGTTTCTTCCCTGGCGGGAGGGGTACACTTTCCCCACGGGCGACGGCCGCTGGCTTTCAGGTTCACAGCCTGCGCGTCGGCTTCAAGGCTTTCCCTTTTTTTTTAAATTTTATGGCAGGGCGACCGGCTCTGGGTACCCCGTTGACGGCGAACAGGTTCAGCCGCTGGGCTGGCTCTCGCACAGTTCCCCTTGCTCGGCTCTGTCTCTCTCCCGCTCGCTCGGCTCTACCGGCGCTGGGTACACCCCGTTGACGGAGGACAGTTCAGCCGCTGGACTGGCTCTCGCACAGTTCCCCTTGCTCGGCTCTGCCTCTCTCCCGCTCGCTCGGCTCTACCGGCGCTGGTTACACCCCGTTGACGGAGGACAGTTCAGCCGCTGGACTGGCTCTCGCGCAGTCTCTCTTGGTCGGCTCTGCCTCTCCCGCTCGCTCGGACCCCAATCGCGCCTCCCAGCCCTCTCGCAGTCCGGTGCTTCTCTCCCCGGCTGCGGCTGAGTTTCTCTCTTCCCGCGCCTACGCTCCCGGTCGCAGCGCTTCGTGGCTTCGGTCACCGCCCGGCTTTTCCCGCCGGTCGCGGTCTCTCACGATGCCGTTGGACCCGACTTTTTGTCCGGCTCCTTTTCCCCCTCGACCGTGGTCGAGTGCCCAGCCCTTATCCTCCGGCTATTCTTTTCACTTTCCCTTACTCACAGTCACCGTGGCAGAAGGGACAGTCAGTGCCTGTTGCTGATGGAAGTTTTTGTCATTAAAGTCTTCCTCCTTTCTATTGCTGCAGCCTTGAGTTTTCTCCCAGCCGAATGACGAGGGCGGTTGCCTCTTTTCGACGCTCTTTCGTTGCTTTGAAATTATTGTTGCCGCAGGGTACGATCGGACTCGTCGCCACTGTAAAGTCTGTGGGTTGTGCAGTTAATTACGACACAGACTTCAGGAGTAACATACAACAGGACTTTACTATTCGAAGGTCAGGGCGAATCTGCCCAATAAGTCATGCCACAGCACTTATATACCGGTGTGGTCACCGTCGGTATTACCGTATACAGAAGCCAAACAAGTAGTGCCACACCTAAAATAGTTCTCTTAAAGGTGAACGGTTACATACATAGTCTCATAAAGGTAGACGGTTACATACACTACAATTATAACTGCCGCTTGTGTTTCCTTAAGTAACATTGACATTTGATAGAACTGGTACTGTGATATACCTATCAATTCGTCCAATGAAAAGCGACGAGTTAGGAAAGTAACTATAGGTTTTTATTGACTAAATAACAGAGCCCACCCTCATGGGTGATCGGATCCAGCAAGGAGGAATACCAGCCAGTCGACTACCTTTATACCTGGGCAGGTAGGTGGAGCCATGGGCGGAGTCAGTGATGGTCAGCCCAGGTATAACAGTGTGACAAGAGGCGACCTCGTATAGTGATACAACAGTGAGAACAGTGATAACAATATAACAGTGATAACTATAGTGTAACGATAGTGAACGATAAAAGTGGTTTACCACATTCACCCCTTCTTTAGATTTGAGTCCGGCGGGGTGAAGTGTACTACCAGTTCTGGTATGTCAGTCTGTCCGGAGGCCTCGTAAGCCTCTCCGATCGTCGCAGCGGCGGTGTTGCATTATCCGGTGTTAATGCTGGTGGCTGCGTGGTCGGCGAAGGCTCGTGGGGTTCCGGCATGCCGTCTACCTGGGCTGGAATTGGGGGGGTGGTGGGGGGGGTAAAGGTGGTGTCTCCGGAGTGCCCGAGGGTGCGAGGTCTCGTAAGGAGACAGTATCCTCCCGCCCGTCTGGGTAAGCCACATAGGCGTACTGGGGGTTGGCGTGCAGGAGGTTCACCATCTCGACCAGGGGGTCCGTTTTATGGGCCCTCACGTGCTTTCGCAGCAGGACGGGCTCCGGAGAGGTCAGCCAGGTTGGTAGAGTGGTTCCCGTAGTCGACTTCCTGGGGAAAACAAACATTCATTCATGGGGGGTGGCGTTAACGGCAGTGCAAAGTAGTGACCGGATGGAATGCAGCGCTGTTGGGAGGACTTCCTGCCAGCGGGAGGTTGGGAGGCCCTTAGACTTTAAGGCTAAGATGACGGCCTTCCAGACAGTCGCGTTCTCTCTTTCCACCTGGCCGTTCCCTCGGGGGTTGTAGCTGGTGGTCCTGCTTGCTGCAATACCTCTCGCTAGTAGGAACTGGCGGAGTTCCTCGCTCATGAAGGAGGAGCCCCGGTCACTATGTATATAGTTCGGGAACCCGAACAAGGCGAAGAGTTCGTTCAGGCATTTAATGACCGTGGTACTGGTCATGTCTGGGCAGGGGAAGGCAAAGGGGAAACGGGAGTACTCATCAACGATGTTGAGGAAGTACACATTACGGTCGGATGACGGTAGGGGCCCCTTAAAGTCGATGCTCAGGCGCTCGAAGGGGCGGGTGGCCTTGATCAGGCTTGCTTTGTCCGGCCTATAGAAGTGCGGTTTGCACTCGGCACAGGTCTGGCAGTTCCTGGTCATGGTCCTGACCTCCTCGATGGAGTAGGTCAGGTTGCGGGCCTTAATGAAATGGTAAAGTCTGGTGACCCCGGGGTGGCAGAGGTCGTTGTGGAGGGTCTGAAGTCTATCAATATGCGCGCTGGCGCATGTAATTCGTGAAAGAGCATCGGGGGGTTCGTTCAGCTTACCTGGCCGGTACAAGATCTCATAATCGTAGGTGGATAGCTCGATTCTCCACCTCAAGATCTTGTCATTCTTGATTTTGCCCCTCAGCTTGTTATTAAACATGAAAGCGACCGAACGCTGGTCGGTGAGGAGGGTAAATCGTTTGCCTGCCAGGTAATGCCTCCAGCGTCGTACCGCCTCCACGATCGCCTGGGCTTCCTTCTCGACCGCCGAGTGTCGGATCTCAGGGCCCTGTAGGGTCCTTGAGAAGAAGGCCACCGGCCTCCCCTCCTGGTTAAGGGTAGCGGCTAGGGCGAAGTCGGATGCATCGCTCTCCACTTGGAAGGGGATGGACTCATCCACTGCGTGCATTGTGGCCTTGGCTATGTCTCCCTTAATGAGGGAGAAGGCCGCACACGCCTCCTCCGTGAGGGGGAAGGATGTGGACTTCATGAGGGGTCTGGCTTTGTCCGCATAATTGGGCACCCATTGGGCATAGTAGGCGAAGAGTCCCAGGGTTCTCTTAAGTGACTTAGGACAGTGGGGGAGGGGTAGCTCCATGAGGGGGCGCATTCTTTCGGGGTCGGGGCCGATGACTCCGTTCTCTACTACACAGCCGAGGATAGCAAGGCGTGAGGTGTTAAACACACATTTCTCCTTATTGTAGGTGAGGTTCAGCCGTTGGGCCGTACGGAGGAATTTCTCCAGATTCACATCATGGTCCTGCCGGTCGCGGCCGCAGATGGTGACGTTATCTAGATAAGGGAACGTGGCCTGCAGTCCGTTCTGGTCGACCATCCGGTCCATCTCCCTTTGGAAGACCGACACCCCGTTGGTGACACCGAAGGGGACCCTAAGGAAGTGGTAGAGGCGCCCGTTCGCCTCGAAGGCGGTATACTGGCGGTCCTCCGGGCTGATAGGGAGTTGGTGGTAGGCCGACTTAAGGTCGATGGTCGAGAATACTCGGTATTGTGCAATCTGATTGACCATGTCAGATATGCGGGGAAGGTGGTATGCGTCCAGCTGGGTGTACCTGTTTATGGTCTGGCTGTAGTCGATGACCAAGCGATTTTTATCGCCGGTCTTAATGACCACGACCTGGGCACGCCAGGGGCTGCTGCTCCCCTCGATGATGCCCTCTTTCAGGAGGCGCCGCACCTCATAGCTAATGAAGGCCCTGTCCCCGGCGCTGTACCGCCTGCTCTTGGTAGCGACGGGTTTGCAGTCGGGGGTTAGGTTAGCGAACAGGGAAGGTGGCGGGACCTTGAGGGTGGATAGGCTGCAGGTGTTACGCGGTGGGCGGTTTAACATCCGCTGGTTGTCGACTGTGAGTGGGGGGAGGGGTCCACCGTATGCTAGGGTGACACTTTGGAGGTGGGATTGGAAGTCCAGCCCTAGTAGGACGGCAGCGCAGAGCTGGGGGAGGACGAGGAGTTTAAAGTTTTTATACTCCGTACCCTTAACCGACAGGGTCACAACACAGTAGCCGCTGATGTCCGTGGCGTGGGACCTTGATGCCATCGAGATTCGGTTGCGCGTTGGCAGGACGGGGAGGGAGTAGTGGCTCACCGTGTCTGGGTGGATGAAGCTCTCCGTGCTACCGCTGTCGAACAGGCAGGTCGTGGCGTGGCCGTTTACTTTGATGTCCATCATCGGCTTGGACAGGTGATGCGGGCGGGCTTGATCCAGAGTGACGGAGGCTAGTGTGTAGCTGAGCGAGTCGTTGTCGTCTGTGGGTGAGGCGGTCATCGGGTCTGGGGGCACGGTGGCAGTCGAGCGTGGTGGGTAAAATGGCGTCTCCCACGAGGTTGGACAAAATGGCTGCCCCCATAACTCACATGAGGCACTATTGGGGTCGGTTGCCTTGATCAAAGATGGCCACCCCCATGACTCACGTGTGGGGATGCTGGCCTCTGTTGCCTTGAAGGAAGATGGCCGCCCCCACAGTTCGCATGAGGCACTGCTGGCCTCTGAAGATCCACTTCTGCAGGCCTTAGCAAGGTGGCCTTTCTTCCTGCAGGTTGAGCAGGTGGAGTTCCTAGCTGGGCAGCGCGACCTCGGGTGTTTCTCCTGGCCGCAGAAAAAGCAGCCGCGGGGGTCCGATGTCGGAGCCGGTACCGGGGGTGGTGGTCCCGATCGGGTCCGGGACGCCGACGCTGAGGTAGGTCCCGGGGGCGGCGCGGTGAAGGGTATTGCGGTGGGGGTCGGGACCGAGTCCCAGGGTCGCGAACAGTACCTGGAGAACGCCTCCTGGTCCCGATGGGCCACCTCCAGGGAGAGAGCGAGGGCTGCAGCTTTGTCCAGGTCGAGGTCCTTTGCTTCCAGTAATCGCTGCCGTGAGTAGTCGGACCGTAGGCCTTTCACGAAGGCATCGCGGACGTTGTCTTCCGTATTTTCTGCCGCCGTTACTGCTTTAAAGTTACAGTCTCTGCCGAGTGCTTGTAGCACCCGTAAAAATTCCTCCACCGGCTCCCCTGGCAGTTGCGGGCGGGACCTTAGGAGGTGCCTGGTATACATGGGGTTTACCGGGGTTTGGTACTGTCTTTTCAGCCGGTTGATGGCGTCCTCGTATGTTTTAAGGTCCTGGATGAGCGCGAATACTTTAGGGCTCAGTTGGGCGTTCAGAACTCTTAGCTTGGATCTCTGAGGCACGTTGGACTCTTCCAGGTAGGCTTCAAAGCAGCCCAGCCAGTGATCGAAGTCGAGGGCTGCGTTCGCTGCCCGTGGATTTAGATCCAGGTACGGCGGTCTGAGGGCTCGCAGCCAAGCCGGCTGTTGTGATTGTTGCGGCTCGGCGTCTGAAGGCTGCTGTGGCTGTTGTGGCGGGGCGTCTGGATGAGACATCTTAAAATTTAGTCAATAAAATTGATATACCTATCAATTCGTCCAATGAAAAGCGACGAGTTAGGAAAGTAACTATAGGTTTTTATTGACTAAATAACAGAGCCCACCCTCATGGGTGATCGGATCCAGCAAGGAGGAATACCAGCCAGTCGACTACCTTTATACCTGGGCAGGTAGGTGGAGCCATGGGCGGAGTCAGTGATGGTCAGCCCAGGTATAACAGTGTGACAAGAGGCGACCTCGTATAGTGATACAACAGTGAGAACAGTGATAACAATATAACAGTGATAACTATAGTGTAACGATAGTGAACGATAAAAGTGGTTTACCACATACTGGTTACGCTCTTTTGCAAGATACTCATAGCGTCACTTGCATTTCAAGCCTGTAATCTAAAAAGACATTCTTTATGAGAAAGCATAAAGGATGTAGCACCTGCATTATGTTACCTCTTTAAATCATCCTAAATTGCTTCTCCAGTGGGCTTATAAATAAGCATTGACATAATTACAGCTGTAACGTATTGAAGCATAATGTAATAATATATCGAGTGCCGATTTGAAGAACTGTGGCACCACTCTTAGAATGCATTATAAACAAATAGAAAATAAATTAAGTGAGCAGTTTATCAAGGTTTTCGCAGGTTTTCCATTGTTCCCTCTACGTGACATTCTTTAAAATTGGAAAAACCAAGGTACAGGTTCAAGACTCACAGAACAGGCCATTTCCAATGCCAAAGACTAAGGAAAAGGGCAGGATGAAGCATGAAATAGTGGGGTAGATCTTGACATTGTTTGATAGTGTAAAACGGGTGATAGCGAGTTGGCAGCCTGTTTCACATCTCTCCGAATTTTTATTTCCATTGACTTCAAGAAAACAGGAGGAGGAAGCAAAATGAGTAAGATTTGAGTTATGTGTAAGTAAATTCACAAAGTATTGTATTGCAAATAAAATTGGCGATCTGGAGTCATCCATTGCTGCAGGGACGGTCTACGATATAATAGCATTAACAGAGATATGCTTGGCCAAAGGCAGTACTGGCAGCCTAAGATTTCTGGTTACACATGGATGGTTCAGCGAAAAAGTGGGGTGACAATATTAGTTAAGGCTCTTAGCACAGTGCTAGAACATAAGGATGTCCATCCTAGGGGTTGCATTAAGATAGAATCCAAATGGACATAGCTAAGAAATAGGAAGGGGAATGGTACGATTTGGTATCATCTGCAAATTTTACACCAAACTTCCAATTCCTGAATCCAAATAATTTATGTATATGGTAAACAACTGTAGTTCCAGTGCAGGACATCACTTCCCACTTTCTGCCAGTCCCAGTAACTTCCCTTAACTCCTGCCCTCTGTTTTCTGTATCGTAACCATCTTTCAATCCATTCTACTACAGTATCTAGCCTCTGACTCTACATGCGCTTTGTCATGAGTCTTTTATGTGGCACCTAATGAAAAGCCTTAAGAAAGTCCATATATACCACGTCCACTGTATTGCCCTTGTCTACCCTTTCTGGTTCTTCTTTAAGGAATTTAATAAGGTCAGTTAAACCTGACCTTCCTTTTCAAAATCCATGCTGCCTACTTTTATTATATTCTCCATACCTAGATGTTTTGTTATCGCACCTTTTAGCAAAGATTCTCATATCTTCATTACCACTGATGCTAAGCCAACTGGTCTATATAGTTCCCTGGATTCGTTTCAGCTCCCTTTTTGAAGATAGGAATTAAATTTCCTGTCCGCCAGTTCTCTCGCATTATTCCTTTTCCATTGATTTTTTAAATATGGACGGTAGTGCCACTGTTACCTCCTCCCTAGTTTCTTTGAGTATTCACAGGTGCAATCCATCAGGACCTGGGGCTTTGTCTTCCATAAGTTTGTCTAGTATCTTCTTTCTTTCTGTCTTAACTGTTGTAATATTCCTTTTGACTTCTACTAGTGCCATTCCTCTTTGTCATCCTCTTCAGTGAAAACTGAGGCTAAGGCCGAGATTTTCCTTACCTCGGCGGGTCCGGGGTGGGTGACGATGGCGGCTGGTCCCGACCCCGCTTCTGGCTCCATCCCACTCTGGAAAGTGATTTTCCGTTGATAAGGCTTGTTGAGCCCGCCCAGCATGTTTCCCGGGCCCAATTAGAGGAAGCGAGTCTGGTGACGTCATTCATGACATGTCATCAGCCGGTTTCCTTAAAGGGACCATGGCCAACTTTTAACATTTGTGCTGTCAGTGTTCTACAGCATTGAAGTGCTACGAACACTGACAATGTCTACACAGAGGTGCACGGCTGCACTCAGGCTTATGGAGGGAGCCAGAGCACGCAGGGAGGTCCTCTTCCCTTCTGTTGGGCAGAAGAGACCTCCCGAGGAGACCTTTGAAAGTGGCTTAGTGAGTTGCAGTAAATGGTGAGTCCTAACAGTACCACATGCAATGGTGATGAGTGTGAAAGGAATGGCTTGGTCATTGTAGAGATATTTTATGGTGCTGGTGTGGGATGGTGACAACCTGGCGCATCATGTGGCAGCCAGGGTGTACAGCGTCAAGTGAAGTAAATCTGACCATGGTGAGGCCATCCCTGGTTTCCCGGGCAGCAATGTGGTTGGGTGCTGATGCCCTCTGTCCTGTGCAGCATCAGCTGATTGCGGAGAAGGTTGGTGTTGTTGTTGGTGCTGCTGGTATGCTTGGTGCTGCTGGTGTTGTTGCTAATCATGGTCAGATTCTGAGGACCAAGGTGAGACAGTCTGAAGGGCCCCCATGTTAATGGAATAGATGGCAGGTGAAGTAGAGATGACAGAAGCATTCTGTCAATGGTGAAAGAGATCTTCCAATGAGGTAAGAGTGGATGGAGAGTGGAAAGTGGAAAACCTGCAGAATCTGTGCTGGAAATGGACTGAGAAACAGCTTGTGGCTCAGGAAAGTGATGATCTGTCAGATGGGAGCTTTTACTGTATATTTGAAGCTGTCAAGTAATCAACTGGAGCAATGGCCACTGACAGATCCGACACTGGGAAAGGAGCGATGCGGTGGGATAACAACGGGATCCCAACCCGCTGTCAAAAAAATCAAATTTCCCACCCGATCTGCCACCGATCCCGACCACTGACCCCCACCCCCTGTAAAATTCCGGCCAAAATGTCTATTCAACATACCTGCCTTTTCAGTATCATCACCTGTGAGCTTATCTTGCTCATCCCTTAGTGGCCCTATCTTTTTTAATTCTCCATTTTGTTATTTTTGTGTCTACAGAATAATTTACTATTTATTTTTATGTTCTTTGATCTATTTTCATTTCATATTTCCTGTTTGCTTTCCTGATTGTCTTTTTACCTATTTCATAAACTCATCATTTCCCTTTCATCATCCTCTAATTCATTGTTTATGTATTTGCAAATGGCTTTTTCTTTCGAGTCGATTTTATCCTCACCTCTTTAATTATCCATGGTGTCTCATTCTTGGCTAGTTGGTTCTTAATTTTTAGTGGAATATATTTCCCCTGAACTCTATTGATCTTTTCTTTAAATTATGCCCACTGTTATTCTGCCTCTTTATCTGCCAATATTTTCTCCAGTTTACCTCCCTCAGCTCCATTCTCATTCTCTCATAGTTGGCTTTTTTCCAGTCTATTACTTTGGTTTATGTACTATGTATATCTCCCTCAGTCATTATCTTAACCCTTATTGCCTTGTGATCACTACTACCTGGATGTTTTCCCATACTTACTTCTCATCTGCTCTGGTTCATTTCCCACTACTTGGGCTAGCAGTGCTTCCTACCTTGTTTTTTTTAAAGTAATTCTTGGGATGTGGGCATCATTGGCAAGGCCAGCATTTATAGCCCATTCCTAGTTAACTTTGAGAAGCTGTCGATGGGCCTTCATTTTAAATAGGTGAACATGTTCCCACAATGCTGTTACGGAGGGAGTTCCAGCATCCTGGCCCAGCAACAATGAAGGAACAGTGATATATGTCCAAATTAGGATGGTGTGTGACTTGGAGGCGAATGTGGAGGTGACGGTGTTCCTATGCCCTTACTGCGCTTGTCCTTCTAGGTGGTGCAGGTCACAGGTTTAGGAAGCGCTGCCGAAGAAGCTTCAGTAAGTTGTTGCAGTGCATCCTGTAGATAGCACATGCTGCCGCCATGGCACGTTGATGGTGGAGGGAGTGGGTGTTTCAGCCTGCGAATGGGGTGCCGATCAAGCATGGCACTGAACACTGTGCAATCATCAGCGAACTGCCCCATTTCTGACCTTATGATGGAGGGAAGGTCATTGATGAAGCAGCTGAAGATAGTTGGGCCTAGGATGTTGCCCTGAGGAACTCCTGCAGCGATATCTTGGGGCTGAGATGATTGGCTTCCAACGACCACAACTGTCTTCCTTGGTGCTAAGTATGACTGCAGTCAGTGGAGAGTTTTCCCCCTGGTCCCCATTGACTTCAGTTTGACTTGGGCTGTTTGGTGCCACATTTGGTCAAATGCTGCCTTGATGTCAAGGGCAGTCATTCTCGCCTCACCTCTTAAATATTGAGTTAGAAGAGAGTCTCGTACAGACTACAAAAACCATTCCCCTACTCCCCTTTCAGTTCCTCTCCGTGCCAGTTTATTTGGGGGTAGTTGAAATCCCCCATAATTATGAATCTGTGTTTTTTACTCATTTCATGGATTTGCCTACATACTTCACCCTCCACTTTTTTTCCACTATTTGGTGATCTTCAATATACCCCTAATAGTGTGATTGATCCCTTCCTATCCTTTATCTCAATTGATATAGATGTTGTTTCTATCTATTTGTCAGTTATATCCTTTCATACTACTGTCTTTGTTATTTCTGATAACACAGCCTCCCATCACTGCTTCTTCCTCTGCTATCTTTTATAAATACATTCTAGCCTGCAATATTGAACTGCCAATACTATCCTGTCTGCAGCCATACTTCCATTATCCCTATTACATCTGTTTCCCCAACTAATTACTGTCTCCATTTCCATCATGTTGTTGCTGATGTACATTGTAATACAGGCATTTTAATATGGTCTTATTTTTCATTACTCTTGTTTTTTTTAAAACAGGTATTTTATTTTTACTTCCTATAACCTTTTCTGTTCCTTGAGTATTCCTGTTATCTTTCTTTCTGTATTCCAGCCTTTGCTCTCATGTCTTATTTTCCTTATCTTTAGGTTACTATTATTTCCTTCCAAAACTTCTCCCCCCACCCCCATCCCCATTTCTTGTTTAAAATCCTTTCTACAGTCCTATTTATCCTTTCTGCTCGGACGTTGGTCTCAGCCCACCCCAGCAGTATGGCCCCTTTATCAGTTAAGGTAAGCCATGTTATGAATGTTATTACACCTTAACAAGTAGCAGTGCCAGAAAAGCTGCCCTAAAAAGCCGTAAATCATTCTCTGCCGAACCATGCTAACAATGAATAAAAGACTATCCAGTGCAGTACGGTCGTGAGAGAACTGAACCGGTACTGAATGTTTACCATGAATAGGCATACTGCAGCATTAGGGAAATACAATGGCCCAGTAATTCCTGTCACAACGCGTGAGTACGGACGGGGTACTCACGCGTGTGCCCGGAGGAATTGCCGGTTTTCAGCATGCACAGCGCATGCGCTGAAAACCGGCATTTCCTGTCCTCTGACCCAAGGGGTTAAGAGGCAGAACGCTTGCGACTTGTGATGCAGCGCGTGCGCAGTGAAATTCCTTTTTTTTTTCAGAGTTGCCCGAGTGTAAAGGCCTCCGGTTTTTACGCGTGGAAAAACCAGACGTAAGTACTTAGTTTTACAGGTAAGTGGTCTTTTAGTACAATTTAGAATTTTTTTTTCCACAGGTTTATTATTTTTAAAGAATTTACAGTAAGGTAAGTTTAGTTTTAGACCCTATTTTAAAAAAAATTATTTTTTTCAAAAATTTGATTAATTGTTTAAAATATTTTTTTAAACTTATTTATAGTTAATATAATCAGTGGGATGTTTTTTAAAATGTTATTTAAAGTTTAAGTAGTGTTTTGGCAGTCCATACTTTTCATGGGTTTGACATTTCTTACTGTCAAACTCATGAATGAGGTTTCCCCTCCCCTGATTGGCTGCACAGTGCTCACCTGATCCCAGCCGGCACATCGCACTAACTACGCCGCTGGATCAGGTAAGCACATCGCGCCGACATCTGAACTGGGCCAGTGACAGGAAATGCAAGCAGGCCCGGGCTTCAGATGTCGGCGCGCAGGGTGAGTGCACATCGGGGGCTTGCACGCGCGGCAAGCTCCCGATCCTAATTTCAGGGCCACTGAGTAAGTGCATATGTGAACTGTGTGAGCAACAAGTCTTCAAGGTGCTTCACTTACGGAATCCTTGTAAGGCGAGCTAGCTGCATGCTAATTTAGTATCAGATAGTGAGATCTTGAAGATCGGCAGCTGCATGACACTTATTTCCAGTATCTCAAGACTACTTATTTACTGGAAGGTCAAGATGGCATATAATCGACTTGGGTAGGCATGAACTGGAGATGAACCCAAGCAGCACAAGCCTTATTTTGTAAATGTGGACAGAAGGTTTCATAAAAGGAGCAGTTCCGCACTTTGTTAAATTTATTTTGTCTTAACACCTAGCACACCAGTCTTCCCAGCTGGACTAATGTTTCAGGAGCTACTTTCACAGTGTCACCATTTCCCTCCTGCACCAGCAAGTCTTCTGGATTCTGCTCTTTTTCCTCCATAGTTATATCAATTTTTAATGGAAACGTTATGTAGCGTGTAGCAGACAATAATGATCCTGGAGACCTTGAGGGGCAGAACTGTCATCTGTCCAGAGAGCCTATCAAAGACCCAGGACAAGATTCAGGCCATATCAGTCCAATTAAACCTGCAAAATCCCTCTCACTAACATCTGGGGACTGGTCCCCAAGTCGGGAGAGCTGTCTCACATACTGGTCAAGCAACAGCCTGTCATATACTCATGTACTCACAGAGGCTGTGGAAAGAGCTAAGTGGCCCCACTACCAATGTATTAGAGCAAAGCTCTGTAACCCTACCACATCGAATCGAGAATGAAAGTGGACAATCAGGCAACTTATGGGAGGAGGAGGATGTTCCACCAACAGCCCCATTCTCAACTGTGGAAAATCCTAGCAAGTGGATGCAAAGAGACAAGGCTGAACTGTTTGCAAACATCTTCAGTCAAAAGTACCATCACACCCAGCCCCTTCCCAAGGTCCCCACTATCATAGATGCCAGTGTCCGGCCAATTCAGTTCACTCCCTGTGACATTAAGAGGTGGCTGATTGCACTGGATACAGCAAAGTTATGGGCCCTGACAGCATCCCGACTGTAATGCTGAAGAGCTGTGCACATGATCTAGCTGTTCCTCCAGCAAAGTTATTCCAGTGCAGCTATGCCAACGGCATCAACCTGACAATATGGAAGATTAGATATGTCCTATCCACAAAAAGAACAAATCTAATCGGGTAAAAATCTGGATTATCAGCCTTCTCCCAATCATCAGCAAAGTGATGGAAGTAAATTGCTTACTCACAGTCCACCAGGACCATGTGATAACAAGCCTCATCAGAGAAGAGGTGAGAGGAGCTGCCCTCAACATCAAGACAGCATTTGACCGAGCCTGGCACCAAGAAGCCCAAGCAAAACTGAAGTCAATGGGAGTTGAGAACAAAACACTCCAGTGGTTGGAGTCATACTTGACACACAGGAACATGATTGTGGTTGTTGGAGGTCCGTCATCACAACTCCAGGATATCACTGCAGGAGTTGCTCAGAGTAAGGTCCTTGGGTGAACCATTTTTCAGCTGCTTTACCAATGACCTCTCCTCCATCATTAGGTCAGGAGCGGTGCTGTTTAATGATGATTCTGCAGCATTTAGTTCCATTCACAACTCTTCCATTGAAGTAGCTCATGCTAGCCTATAAGGAGGACCCAAACAACATCCAGGCTTGGTTGATGAGTAGCAAGTAACATTCATGCCACATAAGTGCCAGGCAATGACCATCTCCAAGTAAAAAAATAATCCAGCCACCTCTCCCTGCTCTTCAATAGTACCGCCATCACTGGGTCCACTACCATTAACATCTTGGGGGTAGTGATTGATCACAACCTTAACTGGACCAGCCACATCAACAACATGACTACAAGAGGAGACAGAGGCTATGTACTCTTGTGATGATTGGCTCACCTCCTGACAGCTCAAAGCCTCTCCACCATCTACTAGGCTCAAGCCAGCAGTGTGATGGAATACACACCACTCACGTAGATGGATGCAGCTGCAACAACACTCAAGAAGCTGAACACCATCTAGCACCACTTGATCGGCACCCCTGGCACTGGACTCAGTATCCACCCCCTCCAACTAACACATTTCAGTATGTACGATTTATGGGATGCACTTCAGCAACTCATTAAGGTTACTTTAACAGCAACCTCTACCACCATTAACAGCAAGATCATGGGAACATCACCACCTTCAAGCTTCCATCCAAGTCACATATTATCCTGACTTGGACATATACCATCATTCCTTCATTGTCACTGGGTCAAAATCTTGTAATTCATTAACTAGCACCACTCTCACCATAAGGACTGCAGCAGCTCAGGAATATTGCCCACTGCCACCTTATTAGGGCACATCCCAAGAACAAATATAAAAAATAAGCTATCAGCTGTCTTGGCATCACTCAGCGAAGCTTCCTCTCCACCTTTACGATAGCAAAATACTGCAGATGTTGGAAATCCGAAATAACAACAGAAAATGCTGGAAAAACTCAGCAGGTCAGGCAACATCCGTGGAGAGAAATTTGAGTTGACGTTTCGGGTTGGACCCTTCTTGGCAGAATCAGCGGGGAAAGAAGACCCTGTTGAGCTTGACTCTAGTCTGGCACTGTGAAGAGACATGAGAGGTGTAGAATAAGTGGGAGGCCTCGGCCGCCGGTGAAATACCACTACTCTTATCGTTTTTTCACTTACCCGGTGAGGCGGGGAGGCGAGCCCCGAGGGGCTCTCGCTTAAGGGTCCAACCCGAAATGTCAACTCAAATTTCTCTCCACGGATGTTGCCTGACCTGCTGAGTTTTTCCAGCATTTTCTGTTGTTATTTCCTCTCCACCTTACTACTTCCCTCACCACCTTTAAAAATCTCCTCAAAACAAGCTTTTTGACTGAGCCAACTTTCCTCAATCCTCTATGGCTTGGTCTATTTGTCTTCAACGCTGGAACACCTTGGAATATTGTATCACATTAAAGGGGCAATGCAAATGCAAGTTGTTGTTAAAGGATCATTGCGTGCATTTACGCACAGAAGCCTCTCCTCTTGAACAATTTGTAATTGAGCACAAATTGGCCAGAAACTGTGTAATACTTTACACTCCTGATTTTACTGGGCCATCACACCTAACACTAACATTCATTTCTAGGCAATTGAGATCTTCCAACACAGAACCTCCATATTTCTACAATGGAAAAATTGGGACACAGTTTAGACTTGTTGGTACTACTTTGATATTTGTATTAAGTTCTCAGGCTTTATGATCCCACAGGGAATTAATACTTGACATGAATCAGTTATTCATGAAAGAAAGACTTATGAAATAATACTGAGCGGTCTACAGGTGGCGCTGTCCAGGGAGAGTATAAATAATCGGGCATGGGCCCAGCTTGCGCAGGACATTCTTAACAGGAACTAGTGAAGGACACAACTAGACCTCTGTTATGAACCTTATGATCCATGAAGAAAGACTCATGAAATATCACTGGACGGCCAGCTGGTGGCGCCGTCCAAGGAGTATAAATACTCGGGCGTGGGCCCAGCTTTCCCAGGACATTTTGTAAACAGGAACTAGTGAAAGATAACTAGACCTCCATGTTTTGAAACAAGTTGATTAAAGCCTTGCTTTATACTCGAACCAAGTGCGTAGTGAGTTTTATTACGTCAATCTCCATGTTGTAAAACAGTTGATTAAAGCTTTGTTTAATGCTTAGACCAAGTGCCTAGTAGTTTTCTTGTGTCAATACTCACTGGGGCAGCTCACTGGATTGGATCTACTAATGCTGATTGATGCAATACAGGATCACCCTAAGCATTAAATAAATTGATACTGTTTTTTTCCCAAATGATTTAATAATCTAAAATCCATTTTATTTTTACACAAGTTTGAGTCATTGTTGAATAAAGAAAATTTACTGAGATTTTAACAAATGAAATCAGATGCCTCCACAAGTGCAACATCTGTAACATATATCTGCTATATCACTGCACTCGCAACTTCAAACTCACCAAACTCATCTTTGTGGGTTGTGTTTATTTTTGAGAAAAAAGTTAAGTGATTAAACAACTAGCAGACCAAATGGTTGTCTGAATCAGCCAAAAGTAATGAAAACTAAAGTAAACCACAATTGGAGCTGCGATAGATTAAAAAAAATGTGATGGCACAACACAGCTGGGATGTGTTGTCAAATTTGCACGTTACAAAGAATTAAAGTGAGAAGTGATATTTTGGAGAGTCCAGGCATGCCTTTTAGTCAGTCATTGCCCAAAGTGATAACTATGTTCCGTGCCTGTCATCGACCCATTCACTGAGCTATATTAGGTTCCATACAGGAGAATGAAAGCACATCAAGACCTTTTGTAATACAGGGAAATCTCATCAAACAGGAACTACGTAGATTTGATAAAATAGGCTGCTGAAAGCGAGCAGCTATATCAGCCAGATTAGATTCCTGTTCAGAATTATTATGAAAGAATGGTCTGTGGTCACCATTAAACATGGCTTTGAGAGATTGAAGCCTTTCTGACTTCACACAGGCTTCAAATTAAGGAGGTGAGACCACTTCAAGATCCTGCATGGTGGGTGTTACATCACTGACTTTAATAACCATAAGGTGACACTATGTCACTTTGTGTGTCAATACCTTCTGACATGTGTCTGGCAGCAAATTGATTTGTTTTTCTTGGAACTGTACATCAAGATATCTTTCACCAAATTCAAAGTTGCAGTGTGTCATTTCTGGGACTTTTTTTAAGTTTATAGTTAAATTTACTATACCCTTTGGTCCATGTGTTGGAAAATTGACATTAGTAGACAATTGAATGTAGTCTATCACCCATGGGCATCACAAACCACTATCTAAAATTGTTTGGACAGCCTCAATAATAAGCACAAAGTTTTAAAAAAAACAATATAAGGGTAAAATAAAATGTATGCTGACTGATTTCTGAGCTGTGATTGGCTAACTGATGGCTCTTAAGTGTATTGCTCCCTTCACACTTTGCTTGGGTTATTATAATAATATTACTCCTGGTATCATCTGTAACCCTTGGGGCAATAGCTTATCGCTCTTCTTCTCAGCTGCAATACAATAACAATTCCATAAATGTTTTGCTGTGTGCCATCTGATCATTTGTTATCCCGAATTGCCTCCCCTCTTCTAATGGCATAGACTGCTACTGGATTACAGATCGCTGGGTGAAAGCAAGCCTTCAGCAATTTACTGATGTGGCAATTCCTCTTGTGGGTGTCCAGACTATGAGAATCAGTAGCCCATTTAACCACTGGGACATCCAAGTCTTGCCCTCAGCCAACGCCTATACAAATACATTCTAGCAGGGACTGGTATATAACAACTAGGAAGGAGCCCTGGCTGATTTTCTTTCCCCCTCCTCAGCCAAGGGGCCATTGTAATTAAGTTTCATGCCCCCCAAGGGCTTTCTTGGCTGAGAATAGCTAATTTAGCTCACCCTGTTTACCTGGGCATCACCCTCAACCAGTCACCAGCCTACAAAAAAAAATCATCTATTGAAAACTGCTGAGAAAGTCAAAACCTAAATCGCTAAACTTGTCAGCTCTGTGTGGGGAGCAAATACCTGCTCTCTGCGCTCATCTGACCTCGCACTCTGCTACTCCGCTGTAGAATATTGTGCTCCTGTTTGTACTCGCTCACCACTGGTGGATACTCAAGTGCCTGTTACTATGTGTCTTGTGTCAGGCACATTGCGCCCTACTTCCCTCCAGTCCTCTGCAACATGACTCCTCCGCATCTTTGTTGTTTAGATGCAGCAGCAAAATTGGTGAAAAGATTTTTATGACAAAATCATGCTGCCAATTCACTCTGATTTGTTCTCTTTAAGACACCAATATGGTCAACCTTTCCTGATCCCTTTGACTTTTCCTGACCAACTGTCTGGCGTGAAGAGTGGACAGCAAATGATTCTATAAATCACCGTGACATCTCCGACCTGACAGACGGTCAACCAGGATTTCAACTGGCCACGTCATAGTTGGGTGTTTCTCAACCACTTTCAAACTGGCCAGGGAAAGTACACCTGAAATATTCACCCTTTATGATGGCAACAATGTCCTTGCAGACAAATACAACTGTCCTTGAATTATGCCCACTGTCTGGTGGCCTACACATTTTGCATGCTGTTGATGGCCCTGAGATGGTTGGAATTATACACTGTGTCTGCAAACACTAAATAATGATAAAAGCACAGATAAGACATTGACAGGTGACTTCCTTAGGAGTTATGGAAAAGTGTCACACTGGGTGGTGCATTTACCCACTAAGAGATTAGGAAATGTAATTTTGCTCAGCTTTATTTGTTTCTAAGTACAGTTGTGCCAAACCTGTTTCCCACCTTTCCCCAACACCAGCTGAGGAGTCCTTTAATGGACACTGAAAATGGCCACCTCCCGATTCTACCACCATATTTGGTGGGCAGGAGCAGGAACTGATGGTAATCAGGTGGGCAGAGGCAAAAATGTCATTGGGGGTCATAACTACAGTATTTGACCCCCAATTAGCATAACTTCACGAGTCTCTTGTCTGTTTTCGGTGGGTGCTCTGGCCGCCTAGATCAAGGTGCTCCCAAAAAAACAGCATGGGCAGGAACTCAGCTGTAAGTCACCACTTCCATTCCACATGCAATTTTGGTCCCTATTTTTAAAGCACAAACCAAGTGGAAGGGATACAAACATCACCTATGGCATGTTTCCACCTTCAGGTGTTTTGTACTGCCTGAACCTCAAGTCTAAGGGGTCGATTTTCACTGGGCCATGGAGGCGGGATTGGAGGCGTGCGGGGGGTTAAAGTCCCGAATTCGGGGGTCCTGACACCATCCCGCCCCCAACCCGCCTGCATGTAAGTTTCAAAGGGATTGTGGATGCATTGGTAATAATTTTCCAAAACTCCCTGGACTCGGCAAAGGTCCCCGCAGACTGGAAAACTGCTAATGTAACACCCTTATTTAAAAAGGGCAGTAGACAGAAGGCTGGAAACTATAGACCGGTTAGCCTAACATCTGTGGTAGGTAAAATTTTGGAGTCCATTATTAAGGAGACAGTAACAGGACATTTGGATAATCATAATTTAATAGGACAAAGTCAGCATGGTTTTATGAAGGGGAAGTCATGTTTGACAAATTTGCTGGAGTTCTTTGAGGAAGTAACATATAGGGTGGATAAAGGGGAACCAGTGGACGTAGTGTATTTAGACTTCCAAAAGGCATTTGACAAGGTGCCACACAAAAGATTATTGCTTAAGATAAAAAATCACGGGATTGGGGGTAATATTCTGGCATGGATAGAGGATTGGCTATCTAACAGAAGGCAGAGAGTTGGGATAAATGGTTCATTCTCAGACTGGCAATCAGTAACTAGTGGTGTTCCGCAGGGGTCAGTGCTGGGTCCCCAACTCTTTACAATCTATATTAACGATTTGCAGGAGGGGACCGAGTGTAACATATCAAAGTTTGCAGATGATACTAAGATGGGAGGGAAAGTAGTGAGTGAGGAGGACATAAAAAACCTGCAAGGGGACATAGACAGGCTAAGTAAGTGGGCAAAGATTTGGCAGATGGAATACAATACTGGAAAGTGTGAGGTTATGCACTTTGGCAGGAAAAATCGTAGAGCAAGTTATTATCTTAATGGCAAGAAACTGGAAAGTACTGAAGTACAAAGGGATCTGGGGGTCCTGGTGCACAAAACTCAAAAGGTTAGTATGCAGGTGCAGCAAGTGATTAAGAAGGCCAATGGAATGTTGGCTTTCATTGCTAGGGGGATAGAATATAAAAATAGGGAGGTATTGCTTCAGTTGTACAAGGTATTGGTGAGACCGCACCTGGAATACTGCGTACAGTTTTGGTGTCCATACTTAAGAAAGGACATACTTGCTCTCGAGTCAGTACAAAGAAGGTTCACTCGGTTAATCCCGGGGATGAGGGGATGGACATATGAGGAGAGGTTGAGTAGATTGGGACTCTACTCATTGGAGTTCAGAAGAATGAGAGGCGATCTTATTGAAACATATAAGATTGTGAAGGGGTTGGATCGGGTGGATGCGGGGAGAATGTTCCCGATGATGGGTGAAACTAGAACTAGGGGGCATAGTCTTAGAATAAGGGGCTGCTCTTTCAAAACTGAGATGAGGAGGAACTACTTCACTCAGAGGGTGGTAGGTCCATGGAATATGCTGCCCCAAAAAGCTGTAGAAGCTACATCATTACATAAATTTATAACAGAAATAGACAGTTTCCTAGAAGTAAAGGGAATTAAGGGTTACGGGGAGCGGGCAGGAATTTGGACATGAGTCTAGGTTCGGATCGGTCATGGCCCTGTGGGTAGCGGAGCGGGCCCAGGGGCCGTGTAGCCTGATCCTGCTCCTATTTCGTGTGTCTAATTCTGTTAGATTCAGGAGATGGTTCTGTGATAGTGGATTGGCGGTTAGGATCAGATCAGCCATGATCTTATTGAATGGCGGAGCAGGCTCGAGGGGCCGATTGGCCTACTCCTGCTCCTATTTCTTATGTTCTTATGTTCTTATGTAAAGGAGGCGGGTACCCACCCCGCACTGGGACCCGCCTACCCGAGGCGGGAAGGGATTAGTGCCAATGAACTGCCTGTTAACAGGTAGTTAACCGGCAGTTTTTAGCCTAATCCCTATTTTAAAGCTTGAAGTGTGGGATTCCCGACGGCTCCAAACCACGCCAAGTTAGAGGAGTCGGGCCGTTGGGTTGAAGGACTTGGAGGGGTCGAGATGTTGGTGTTCAGGTGAGTGATGGGTGCATGAGTGCAAAGGTAAGTGTGTTTGGTGTGTCTAAAGTGTGTAAAGAAGTTTAAATTACCTGTACTTACCTTTTCAGCCTTCCTTCCTCTAGGTTTCGGGAGTCCATCATCTCACTGGCACAGAATGGCTGTGAACTGTCAAAAGTGACAGCCTGCAGCTTTCTGTGCCGGTGAGATTTCTAACTGAGTCTGTGTAGAAGGACTCAGGTTAGAAGTAAGACTGTCAGTGTTTGACAGCTTCAAACAGCTGTGAAACACTGATATTTCATCTGTCAAAACGTCTTGACAGATGAAATTTCAGTCTGTGACGTGGTCATTAATTGGCCTGCTGAGCCCGCTGGGCGGGCTCAACAAGGTCAATCAAGTTAAAATCGCGTGGATTGGCTGCATCTCGATGGAGGCGGGACTACAACCCTGAAAGTTGTAGTCCCGCCTCCTTCCCGACTTCTGAATTAAAATCACCCCCTAAATATCCCCACTTTTCTGATCTAACCCCATTTGCCTAATTATTCACAGCTCCATGTGTAAATTCCCACAGCTCTTGGGATGACATCACTGGTACGAAAAGAAAATTGTGTGTAAGTCAGACTTAAAGGAAGGGCGATAATTTAGAAAGCATCTGGAGAACATTAAAAGGCATCTCAACCCATCGGCAGCCTTTGCCAAGGCTGAAGGAGCAGGGGATTAAAAAGTGGCAGGCCAGGATCAAGGAAAAGGGATCCTTGTGGTGCAGGCATGAGTCTGCAGACAAGTGATGTCTCTGCCCCACACCCAGCCTCCACTTTGATGGCTGCGGAAGTGGAACTGATTTTGAAGGAAAGGTTTGTGAGGAGGGTTTTCATCTGTGCCACTCCACAAGGCAGAGTTACTGACAGACTTTTTCTTGTTGGAAATTATGAATTACATATTAATAATTGGGTGACCTCAGAGAAACCCTTGTTTCTAAAAATTGCGTCACTTCACATATTCTTTTTTCTTCTTAATTTAGGAGCTTCACAATAAATGTTCAGCAGTGGACAACATGATTATCACAAGCAAGCAATAAATAAAATTCTAGCAAAGGTAAATATACCTCAGTTTTATGATGTCAAAAGAATTGTTCAATATCTGGTAAAATGAAGTCAAAAAGAAATATGGGTATGATTTTTGTTTTTAGAGAGAAATCTAAGTGAAGCGCCAAAGGTCATGTTACCAAGATCTTGAACTAAGACAAGATAAATCAAGAAGTGATTAGACGATGCCAAGCTCAGATTTTAAATGCTTTGGATTGTAGGGGAAAGGGAATGTTGCACTCAGTTCTGAGGTCCTGAGAAAGAACTGGCAAAGTGCAATGAATCTTGAATTTAAAATACTGAGATGCAAGGAGGAGGAAAAGCATGTAGAAAGGCATTTATTGAGTTTAGGAGGAATGAGGGGAAATTTAAGGTAGAAGTAATGACCATAGTCGTATCAATTAAATAAAGGTTACAACCCAGAGGGAAGATGGCAGCCAGAGGTGAGAGAAGGATCCCTGATAAGAGGACAAGTTTTTTCTTATATCCTGTCCAGGAGTGTGTGAGGAAAGTATTAGAGCAGGTTCTACAGATAAAAGAGCAGGATTCAAGTACTTGGCTTAAGAGAGAGCTGAGAGTGGTTGAGGAGAAAAGAAATGCTATATATAGTGTTCCGAATATATTTGAAGACCTCTCTCATACATTCTCTTGTGAATTGAATTTCTATGACCAGCAGTCAGTTCCATTTCTCTATAGTAACAGACACAAAGGGGTGAATTTTAAAGTGATGGAGCACATGGGTTTGGGTGCGGGTGATGGGACAAAACCAGAGAAATTGTCAGCGCATTGGGAAGTCGGCTCCAACCCGCCGTCTTCCGGGTTTCACCCAGAGCATTAGGCTGCACGCACGCAACCCCCTCAGGAGAGGTGGGATGCCAATTAACATATTTTAATCGCTCAATTACACCCATTTTGAGTTTAACATCGGTTGCACGGGTTTCCCGGGCTTCCTGAAACTCACCAGTGAAAGCAAGGCCAGAACACAGCGGCAATTGCGGGGGCTGAATCAATCTCAGGGAAATTTGGCAATAAATATTCAGTACTCACAGCTGCTTTCTTACCTGCTAGTGGGAAAGGGTTTGTTCACAGTACTTTTGCTGAGAGTTGACTTTCTACACTTTGGAGCTTTCTTCAATACCTTGGAGGTTTTCTCGACACCAGTGTGTCAGGAGGCCCTGGCTTTTGCGTCAGAGGGTGGCAGACATCTGCAGCCTCCCGGAAGAAGACCTGCTCCCTGCTGGACCTGGTGGCCATGCGTTACCAGTGGCTCTCAAAGTCACCACCGCCCTCAACATACCCAGGCTCTCCCAGTCAGTGGCCCACTAGTGCATAAGACAGGAGACTGAGGGCTGGTTTTCCAGGGCTGGCCAGTTATGTGAACTTTGCCTGCGATAAGGCCAGTCAGAATGAGCGGGCGCTCAGGTTTGTGTCTCTGGATGGCTTCCCACAGGTGCAGGGAGTCATCAGCTGCACACACGTGGCAATCAGGGCACCCCCAGAACAACCAGGAGTGTTCGTCAACCGCAAGGGCTTCCACTCCATCAATGTGCAGCTGGTGTGCAACCAGAAAAAGAGCCTTATGTAGGTGTGCACAAGATTCCCATACAGCTGCCATGATGCTTTTGTCCTATGGCAGTCCAAGCTCCCTGATGTCTTTGACCTGCAAGCAGACTTAAGGGGTAGCTGCTAGGTGACGAAGCATGGCTTATGACACCCGTCAGAAATCCGACCACTGAAGCCCAACAGTGCTACAATGAATGCCATATCATCACCAGATGTGTGATTGAACAGGCCATCAGAATGCTGAAGATGTGTTTCAGGTGCCTAGACAGATCTGGAGGCACCCCTCAGTAGGCACCAGCCAGGGTCCCCAGAATGGCCATGGTTTGTTGCGCTCTGCCCAACAAGGCGAATAGCTCAGATCCTCCTCGGATAATTCGGAGGGGGAGGAGGAAGACGAGGAGGAGGAGGGTGATGAGGGCACTGCACTACCAGCTGCTCACGTTGCTGCCTGGAATGCCAGGGATGCCCTTATTAATGCAATGTTGCTCCAGTGGACCAATGTCACAAGGAAATGCAACAACCACATGTTGGCATCCAGAGTCTGCTTGACCATGGTCAAGGCGTGCATGGACTCATTTGATTGGAGCATTTGCTGTTCCATGGCGTTGGTCACTCTATCCACGGAAGAACACATCATCTCAATGGTGTGTGGCATCAACCCATTCATGCTTGAGGTGTGTAAAGTCTGTGGGTTGTTTAGTTAATTAATACACAGACTACCAGAGTAACTTAAAACAGGACTTTACTATTCGAAGGTCAGGGCGAATCTGCCCAATAAATCCTGACACAGCACTTATATACCGGTGTGGTCACCGTCGGTATTACAGTATACAGAAGCCAACAAAGTAGTGCAACACCTAAAGTAGTTCTCTTAAAGGTGGACGGTTACATACAATAGTTCTCTTAAAGGTAGACGGGTACATACACTACAATCCTCCCTTTTTAGCTTACAACATACTGATTCCCCATTAAACATACATTATAACATATATACAACTTTATGCAAGACAGTTCACAGATTCAGTCTCTCTGGAGGTTTCCGGACTCTGTCCGGATAACGCCTCGGTGGTGTCGTAACACCCGGCGGGGTAGTAGGTGCTTCTGGCAAGGTCGATTCGGCTTGAAGGACAGTGTCAGGTTCATCTGATTCCAGTATTACCAGATCGGAGGCAGGTGTTCTGGGTATCTCTGTCCCAACATTAACCGTGTAAGGTGGTGGAGTAGGTTGGCCATTTGTGGCTGACCCTATGATCTGGTCAACATGGCGCCTTATTATACTGTCCCCAATGTCCACCGTATACATCAACGGCCCTAGCCTTTTTCCAATAGTTCCAGGCTGCCATTTCTTGGTACGGTAGTCCCGGGCCAAAACTTGTTGACCTATCTGAAAAGATCTAGTTGGCCTTTCATTCATGCCCTGGAATTGCCGGTTCTCTACGTCCCTTCTGACGTTTGGCTTAAGCAAATCCAGCCGGCATCTTAGTCGTCTATTAAAAAACATCATGGCGGGAGTTTGATTTGTGACCGCATGTGTTGCATTCCTGTACGCCAACAAGAAGCTATCCACCTTATGTTGTAAGTTAATGGCTTCATTACCCATGGCCTTTATGGCCTTCTTGAAGGTCTGGACAAACCTTTCAGCCAATCCATTGGAGGCGGGATGGTATGGGGCTGACGTGTAGTGCTTAACCCCATTGCTCTTTAAGAATTTCTTGAATTCTTCGGACACAAATTGCGGTCCATTATCAGAACAGATCTGTTCCGGCAGCCCATTCCTAGCAAACATGGTCCTTAACACTGTGATGGTTTTTTCCGTGGTGGTGGTGGACATCTTTATTACCTCCGGCCACTTGGAGTGTGCATCCACCGCTATTAGGAACATTGAGTCCATAAATGGACCAGCAAAGTCGATGTGTACCCTTTGCCAAGGAGATGAGGGCCACTCCCATGGATGCAGAGGAGCCTGTGGTGGCGCGTTTTGGACCTTCTGGCATCCTAGACAGCTCTTAGTGATTTCTTCGATGTCCCCATCAATGCCTGGCCACCACACAAACGCTCTTGCTAGGTTCTTCATTTTCACTCCACCCAGATGTCCCTCGTGCAGCTCCTTTAACACCTTCTGTTGAAGTTTGGGTGGAATCACCACTCTAGATCCACACATCAGGGTTCCTCGACACACTGACAGCTGTTCTTTTCTCTGCGAAAATGCTGGCAGCGTTGGTTCGCGCTGTGCTGGCCATCCCTCCACCGTTAAATCATAGACTCGTGAGAGAGTCGGGTCATTTCTCGTTTCGTTTTCGATCATCGAATTTGTTACTGGTAGACATTCCACTATGGATGAGTGGAACATCTCTACCGGGTCCACTGTAGTCGCTTCTTCTACTATCGGCAATGGCAAACGCGATAACCCATCAGCATTTCCATGCTGTTTGGACCTTTTGTATTCAATGTCATATTGGTGTGCCCCAAGTAACACGGACCACCTCTGTAACCTTTGCGCTGTCATGGTGGAAACGGCCTTGTTAGGGTTGAATATGGACACCAACGGCTGGTGGTCTGTCAGTAATGTGAACTTCTTGCCCTGCAGGTAATGATTGAATTTCTTTACGCCCCACACAAGGCTGAGGGCCTCCCTATCTATTTGAGCATAATTTTGCTCCGCGGAGGTCAATGATCGGGACGCGAATGCCACTGGCCTTTCTGAGCCATTTGGTAACTTGTGTGAAAGTACTGCTCCAATTCCATAGGGGAAAGCATCACAAGCTAGACGAAGAGGTAACGTTGGGTTGAAATGAGCCAACACTTCTTCAGAGGTAATCAACGCCTTGCTTCTGCGAAAGGCCTTTTTACATTCCTCACTCCACTTCCATGGTACTTCTTTCCGCAACAGAGCATTCAGCGGATGCAGCACCGTGGATAGATTCGGCAGAAACTTGTGATAATAATTAATCAACCCCAAGAATGATCTTAACTGTGATACGTTTTCCGGAGCGGGGGCCTTCACGACAGCTTCTATCTTGTCAGGTGACTTGTGCAGCCCCTCTCGGTCAATGACATGACCGCAGTACGAGATCCGTTTTTGGAAGAACTCACATTTCTTGCGATTAACTCGAAGGCCATATTCCTTCAACCTAGCGAGCACCAGTTTCAAATTTGTGAGGTGTTCTTCCTCGTCTTCTCCCGTAATCAGGATATCGTCTAAGTAACACTGCGTGCTTGGAATTCCTTGTAATACCTGCTCCATGGCCCTCTGCCAAATTGCTGGAGCCGAAGCTACCCCAAAAACCAGTCTATTATAACGATACAAGTCTCTGTGTGTGTTGATGGTGAGGTACTGACGCGACTCTTCCTCGACTGCCATTTGTAAGTATGCCTGTGCCAGGTCTATCTTGGTGAAGTGTTTCCCTCCAGCCAATGAAGCAAAGATATCTTCAATCCGCGGAAGCGGGTATTGTACCGTGTGAAGCACCGGATTCACTGTGATCTTGAAGTCTCCGCAGATGCGGACCTTCCTCGGTCCCCCTGGCTTGTTACTTGGTGAAGACTTCATGACGGGAACAATGGGCGTGGCCCACTCACTCCAGTCCACTTTTGACAGTACCCCTGATCGTTCAAGTTCTTCCAGTTCTGCCTCCACAGCAGGTCGTATCGCGTAAGGTACCGATCTGGCTTTGAAAAATTTTGGGCTTGCATGTTCTGCAATCTTAACCTTTGCTTTAATTCCTCGCAGTGTTCCCAGTCCTTGCTGGAATACCTCTTTAGCTTCGTCTAATATTCTGGACAACCGTTCAGGTTTGACATCTTCCTTTCCGGAATCTACCGTCATGGTGTTTAGTGAATGCCAGTCTATCTTTATTTTCCTGATCCACTCCCGTCCCAGAAGTGGTGGACCTCCCTCAGGCAACACATACAGGTCCATCCTTTGGTGCTCTTTGTCCTTGTATCTCACCTTGACTTCTATCTTTCCGATGGGGTATACTTTGTGCCCCGTGTATGCCTTCAATACTAGTTCCATATCCCGTAGGGGAATATGCTTGAATAACTTTTTATAATCATGCTTATTCATGACCGTCAACGCCGATCCGGTGTCCACTTCCATTTTCACTTGGACTTTTGCAATCTGTAGTGTGATCCAGATAGCTTGTCGGTCAGCTTCATTACTCACATTGTGAATTCTCAGACTATCCAATTCCTTGCAGTTGGAGTGTGAGTCTGAATTCTGTTCTTCCGGACTCTTCCTAGTCACCTCATGTACCTTTCTGTACCTCTTTTGTGGTGACTCATTATTGTTGGTCTTCTTTCCTGACCGGCATACCTTAGCTATGTGACCGAGCTTGCCACATTTCCTACATTCCTGGTTTTTATACCAGCATTGGTTCTGGTCGTGTGTTGTCTTCCCACAACGATAGCATTTCGTTGTACCCGAAGTAATTTGCTGCACCCTGAGTGCCGCTGCCGTTAGCTGCATTTCCACCGTTCCTTTCGCTGCGGCTTCGTTCGATGCAGCAATAAGGACAGCCTTCTCAAGTGTAAGATCGTTCTCTTCGAGCAATCGTTTTTGTGTTTCTTCCTTCGACATTCCGCACATGAATTTGTCTCGCAATGCCTCTGTCAGATTCCCTCCAAACTGGCAGTGTTTCGCTAGTCTACGCAGTTCGAGCAAGTATTCTGCGTTGCTTTCGTCTTCCCTTTGCGTTCTCGCATAGAATTTGAATCGTTCCGCCAACATCAACGGTGTGGGGTTCAAGTGATCCTTCAGAACAGTCACAATATCATCGAAAGTCTGATCCGTCGGTTTAGCTGGTGCTAGTAGATGCTTCAAGAGCCCGTATGTCTTCGCGCCCATCGAGTTTAGCAAGGTTATAGCTTTGTCATCTTCTTCTATTTTATTGGCCTCACAATAGATCTCAATGCGTTCCACATACGTGGCCCAGTCTTCTACCTCGGAATTAAAATCGTTGATGTTACCACGCTTAGGCATCTTCCTCTCTTCCTGATAACACCACGAATTATTTCTTTAAATTTTCTTTTATTTATTTATTTTTTTCCCAAGATGGCAGTTCCCGCGAAAATGGCAGTTTCCCGCACTTATCTTCTCTCCCCGCCCACTTCAATGGCGGTTTCCCGCTTCTGTCTTCTTCCCCGCCTAATGGCGGCTTCCCGTGTTTCTTCCCTAGCGGGAGGGGTACACTTTCCCCACGGGCGACGGCCGCTGGCTTTCAGGTTCACAGCCTGCGCATCGGCTTCAGTGCTTTCCCATTTCTCGGCAGGGCAACCGGCGCTGGGTACACCCCGTTGACGGCGAACAGTTTCAGCCACTGGGCTGGCTCTCGCTCAGTTCCCCTTGCTCGGGCTCTGTCTCTCTCCCGCTCGCTCGGCTCTACCGGCGCTGGGTACCCCCCGTTGACGGCGAACAGTTTCAGCCGCTGGACTGGCTCTCGCTCAGTCTCCCTTGGTCGGCTCTGCCTCTCCCGCTCGCTCGGCTCCCAATCGCGCCTCCCAGCCCTCTCGCAGTCCGGAGCTTCCCTCCCCGGCTGCGGCTGAGTTTTTATATCTTCCCGCGCCTACGCTCCCAGTCGCAGCGCTTCGTGGCTTCGGTCGCTGCCCGGCCTTTTTCGCCGGTCGCAGTCTAGCTGTCTCACGACGCCGTTGCGTCCCCAGCCTGTCTGTACCGCGGCTTCCTTGCTCCACGCTGCCCCAGTCTCAGCGCCTCTGGGCCCGACTTCTGTCCGGCTCCTTTCCCCCTCGACCGTGGTCGAGTGCACCGCCCTTATCCTCCGGTTATTCTTTTTACTTTTCCCTTACTCACAGTCACCGTGGCCGGCTTGCTTCTCGTGCTGATCGGCTCACTCCTCACCATGGCAGAAGGGACAGTCAGTGCCTGTTGCTGATGGGAGTCTTTGTCTCTGAATTCTTCCTCCTTTCCAGCTCTGCAGACTCGAGTTTTCTCCCAGCAGAATGACGAGGGCGGTTGCCTCTTCTCGACGCTCGTTAACTGCTTCGGAAGTATTGTTGCCGCAGGGTACGATCGGACTCGTCGCCACTGTAAAGTCTGTGGGTTGTTTAGTTAATTAATACACAGACTACCAGAGTAACTTAAAACAGGACTTTACTATTCGAAGGTCAGGGCGAATCTGCCCAATAAATCCTGACACAGCACTTATATACCGGTGTGGTCACCGTCGGTATTACAGTATACAGAAGCCAACAAAGTAGTGCAACACCTAAAGTAGTTCTCTTAAAGGTGGACGGTTACATACAATAGTTCTCTTAAAGGTAGACGGGTACATACACTACAAGGTGGACTCCTCCATTCTCTGTGCAATCATGGTGAGTGGCATCGCAAGTAATCTGCTGCTGCATCCTTTTCATCGACACCCTTGGGGTACAGTATGTGGGTGCAGTTGAGCAGAGCCAGGAGAGGCCTGCGCCCTCTGACACGGACTCTCCACTGCAGTCCCTGTCACTACCATCTCCTCTTTCTCTCTTGGGAAGTGTGAATCACCAGGTGAAAACCCAACTATCTGCCTTACTACTCCCATCGAAGTGCGAGTATCTGAGCTGGTGCATTGTCTGCATGAGTCCCGTGATGGTGCACCCTCCAAAGGACTCAGCTCCTCCGAGAATTCATCGTCAGCCACTTCCACCGACTTATAGAAACATAGAAACATAGAAGATAGGAGCAGGAGTAGGTCATTCGGCCCCTCGAGCCTGCTCCGCCATTCAATGCGATCATGGCTGATCATTCAAATTCAGTACCCGGTCCCTGCTTTCTCCCCATACCCCTTGATCCCTTTAGCCTTAAGAAATATATCCAACTCCTTCTTGAATATATTTAATGAATTGGCCTCCACCGCCTTCTGTGGTAGAAAGTTCCACAGGTTCACCACTCTCTGGGTGAAGAAATTCCTCCTCATTTCTGTCCTAAATGGCCTACCCTTTATCCTTAGACTGTGTCCCCTGGTTCTGGACTCCCCGACCATCGGGAACATCCTTCCTGCATCTAGTCTGTCCAGTCCTGTTAGAATTTTATAAGTTTCAATGAGATCCCCTCTCATTCTTCTAAACTCCAGCGAGTACAAGTCCAATCGACCCAATCTCTCCTCATACGTCATTCCTGCCATCCCAGGTATCAGCCTGGTGAATCTTTGCTGAATTCCTTCCATGGCAAGAACATCCTTTCTCAAATAAGTCGACCAAAACTGCACACAATACTCAAGATGTGCGGCACACATGAAGGCCCTGCGGGAGATAAAAGTCAAGAATTAGTCCAGGTAAGGTAAAAACGTGTTGCAAGTTATCATTATAATGATGATCATATTTCACTCGCTGTTGAAACCAAGTCAACATGACTGAGTGCCGTATGACATGTGGGTGGCTTTTATTTAATTGTCAGCTGAGAGCTCCCCATCTCCGATAGCCAGGGACTTTTAAACTTTTATTTTCAATTCTTCAGTTCCCATTCAGCTACTCCAACCTGAGAAGGTAATCAATCACCCTTTAGACGGCCTCAAAGGGACCAGGTCTCCACTGATGTGAATTCCACTGATGCCTCTTACAGGTGTAAAGGGAGGAATTTCCTAGGAACTCCACCCCCCTCCCCCGTCTCCCGCCACCCTCTCACAACCAGCATGATCCCATGGCATGCGTGAGTGGGTGGAAGGGATGCTGATAGCCACCCCCCTCCACCTATCATTCCCCACAGAAACTTCGAGGTCCAGTTGAAATGAAGTGGGATCCCAAGAAAGGCTGATCTGCCCGTTTTCTGCTCCCCCCCTCCAACCCCCCCCCCCCCCTGCACTGGATGTATCTGCTACTGCCCTCTCCACCCCAGGAATTTTGGGAACTGTATGTTTATCTCATCTTGTTTTACGCAACCAATTACTTGGAATTTTTTTTTGCCTATCAGTGCACTTTTAGTGAAATCTGCTGGAAGATCATTGCTGTTGCAATTAGACTTCTTTCAGCATGAACCTATTCAAGCAAGGCCAGGGACATACAATTAATCAATAACAAACACATTTAAGGTGAAATTAAAAAAAACACTGCAGCACATTGGCACACTGGTTGGCGAGGCAGTACATGATCTCATGGATGGGCAGTGAAATTCTGAACGTGATTTCCTCTGCACAGTACATGACACTGTCAGAGGGAGCGTGCTTGCTCATAGGAAGTGAAGAAGAGAAGTTAGCGTGAGAGCTCCTCCTGGCCACTCCTCTGTACCTCCGAGTCAGTGGTTCAAAAATTGGCCTTTTCCAAGGGCTAAGGAACAGGAACACCTTCCCACCCTTTTGGTGAGGGAATACCAGATGTGAACCAATTTATTTAAAATGGGTCAATGCCTGCACTCAAATAGAAATTTCAGATGAACCCCTCAAGCATTGGTACTCTTGTAGCTCACAGCATTAGTTCAGCGTCATATTGCAGTGAGACCTTGGGGTTGAAATTGGTCTTCTGTGACAGCAAGAAACAGGCAACAGTGAATTGGCAGCCTATTGAACACCATGCCCAATTATCTTTTCCCATAAGGAAAGAAAGGACTTGTATTTATATAGTGCCTTTCACAACCTCAGGACATCCCATAGCTCTTTACAGCCAATAAAGTACTTTTGAAGTGTAGGCACTGTTGTAATGTAAGAAACACAACAGCCAATTTACGCACAGCAAGGCCCCACAAATAGCATTGTGATAACGGCCAGGTAATCTGTTTTTAGGTGTTGGTTGAGGGATAAATATTGGCCAGGACACTGTGGAGAACTCCCCTGCTCTTCTTCGAAATAGTGCCATGGGATCTTTTGCGTCCACCTGAGAGAGCAGACGGGGCCTCGGTTTAATGTCTCATCCAAAAGACAGCACCTCCGACAGTGCAGCACTCCCTCAGTACTGCACTAAAGTGTCGGCCTGGATTATGTGCTCAAGTACCTGGAGTGGGACTTGAACCCACAACCTTTTGACGCAGAGGCGAGAGCGCTGCCCAATGAGCCTCAGCTGACACAATCAATGGATGAGATCATCGGGCTACTGATTCGCTATTGCCCGTTTTGCACTTTCGCAGGGAGCAATTTCACCCACTTTATGTCCAATTTTATTTTAAAATTTACTTGGTGAGCCTGATCTGAGTGCTGTGCCCCTGTTTACAATTCAATCCGTCTGTGTGGCGGGGGCAGCCTGAGAGTGTGTAATGTCAATAAGCTTTCTCCCTTTAAAACAAAAAATCTGGGACATATTTAAACATCAGATCTAATATGAGGAAGAATTAATAGCAGAGAGGAGAAAAAGTCATGGCCCAGAAATTCGGGTCGGGGGCTTCCCGCGGGTGTAAGCCCCCGACCTGCACTTACCTTGCGCGCCGGCCATTGAGCTGTGCGCCCCCGTGGAATTCCGATCCGGGGCCTGGTCCGGCTGTCAGCTAGCAGTGCTTGCGTATCTCAGGGGCGCAGTTAGTTCGATGCGTCCCCTGGGATCACGTGGGCCATGGGGAGCCAATCGGAGCAGGGAATGCTCCATTCATAAGAGTGACAGGAAGGGCTGCCAAAACTTATAAATACTACGGCCCAAAAACAGCACTAAGTCTTCAAATAAATTTTTTAAAAACATCACACTTTTTAAATAAACTATAAATGACATGAAATAACTATTTTAAACAATAATTTAAATTTTTGAAAAAATAATTTTATTTTCTAACAGGGCTAAAAATAAACTTACCTTGCTTTAAAGTATTTAAAAATAATAAACCTGTGGAAAAAATGTTTTAATTTTAATTAATTCACCACTTACCTTGTAAAAAGCAGGCCTTACGCCTGTTTTTTACATGTCTAACTTCTGCAGACTTACCCTCCCAGGAAAACCTGCAAAAAAAAACTAAGTTCGATGCGCACGCGCAGCCTCTCCTGCGCAAGTGTTCCACCTCTTAACCCTTCCTTTCAGGGGATCGGAAATGCCGGTTTCCCGCGCATGCGCAGTGCATGCAGGAAACCGGCACTTCCATTGGGTTTACGGGTGAGTACCCCATGCGTACTCACCCGTGGAGACCCGAATTTCTGGGCACATAACTTTTTTTTAAACTCACTTTTGTTCACACTAAAAATAGTAGTAATTTTATTAAATTATAGAACTATCAAAGTATGAAATATTGATATTCTGTTTCAGGCCATCCATTCTGAACCTGTTTCTTGCTTTTAGACCCAGATGGAAACCTCTGGGTTTCTCAATAAAACAGTGAGATTTTATAGTCAGTACAACAGTCTTCTCACATATATTTCTGATGCATGCAAGAAGGAAGGAAGATCTAAAAGCAAGACACTAAGCCAATTGTGCCGAACCCCAGCTTGAAAAGAATAGGACGGCACAGCACACGAGGTGAATCAAAAGGTAATGATTAGGCCGTACTAAACGTAGCTTTCAGAAGGAGGCAGGAGAAATGGGTAGAATTCAAAAGCCAAGACGATATGGGTAGACAAATGACATTTTAAAGGGACATTCTCCATGGCAAAAATCACTTGATAAACCTTTGGAGAGGGAGAAGACATAAGAGGGGCTACCCATTATTCTAATCATAATGACATGACAGGCAAATTCATGCAAGAAGGCAGTTTGACAGAAAATAGTGTTTATAAACAAAAAAGGCTTTCCTCAAAACATTTTATCATGAAGGCAGCGACCTTTAAATTGCAGCTGAATAAGATGAAAAATGATGCAAGGCTGCTGACAACAGGTTAATTGATTGATCTTACAATTCACTTTAATTGGATTTAAATAATTGAATAGATTGCCTTATACCTGTGCTAAGTTGGACTATTGAATTGGTCTCTCACTGCCTCTTCATCCTTTTCTTCCCCTTCCCCTTCCCTCCAGTTGTCTCCAAGCGTCCTGCAGGCTAATCATTATTTCATCACCTGCAGTTTGGCATTGATTCACTGTGCGATTTAAACCTTTGGTTATCAAAATAAAGAATTTTGTCCAACACATTCAACAGGCCCCTGTTGCTCATTCACATTTTGTTTTTAAGCGCAGACCTTGTGAATAATGGGAGAAAGATTTCTTTGGTCACTGAGTGTGATATTATCGAATCACACAGCACAGAAGGAGGCCATTTGGCCCATTATACCTGTACCAGTTCTTAGAAAGAGTTCATTGTAAATTAATTTCCACGTTGTTCATTGTTGTACCGGAAACATCGACTGAAAGAAATCTTCATCAAAACCATTCACAAAGTTGTAACACACAGCTACCAAAACAATACTTCCTGCATTATGGCTCATTACACAAATACCTTAAGTCACATCATTAACTAGAAACTCGAATCTAAATGGGATAGAGGAGCAAAGGGATCTGGGAGTATAAATATACAAATCAGTAAAAATAAAGGCGCAGGTTAATAAGGTCAGAAAAAAAGCAAACCAAGCACTAGGGTTTATTTCTAGAGGGATAGAATTGAAAAGTAGAGAAGTTATGCTAAACTTGTATCGAGCCTTGGTTAGACCACACTTGGAGTACTGTGTACAGTTCTGGTGGCCATATTACAAAAAGGATATAGAGGCACTGGAGAGGGTGCAAAAAGATTGAAAAGGATGATACCAGAAATGCGAGGGGATACCTAACAGGAAAGGATGAACAGGCTGGGTCTCTTCTCTTGAAAAGAGAAGGCAGAGGGATGGCCTAATAGAGGTCTTTAAAATTATGAAAGGTTTTGATAGAGTAGATACAGAGAGAGTGTTTCCACTTGTGGGGAAGAGCAAAACTAGAGGTCATCAATATAAAATAGTCACCAAGAAATCCAATAGGGAATTCAGAAGAAACTTCTTTACCCAAAGAGTGGTGAGAATGTGAAACTTGCTACCACAGGGAGTGGTTGAAGCGAATAATATAGACACATTTAAGGGGAGGCTAGACAAGCATATGAGGGAGAAGGGAATAGAGGATAATGTTGATAGAGTTAGACGAGGAAGGATGCGAGGAGGCTCGAGTGGAGCATAAACACCAGCATGGACTGGTGGGGCCGAATGGCCTGGTTCTGTGCCGTATATTCTAAAAGGACTCCTCATGTAGCCCCTGAGCAAAGGTTCTGCAAAGTCTCTAGCTACCTAACATTTCTTCCGATACTACTTATCTTTGGTTGCTTTCCTTGGCATGATGTTTCCGTGCTGGCAGCAGCTCATAAGCCATTACGTTCCACAGACTCGATCGTCATCTCGATGTCCACTTATCTTTATAATCTTCAGCCCATTTCTAACCATGGGGTTGATTTTCAACTTGCCATTGCAGCAGAAAGCTGGCATTGTGGATTGGCCTCCGATTTTAAATTTAATATCAATGAAAATGAAAGGTGGGGCAGTTCCTATAACGGGCAGCCAATCCGCAATGCTAGTTTTACACCCGGATGGCAAGTTGAAAATCTACCCCTGCAACTTCACTTGCACACTTAAAAGTATATGGGGTAGATTTTATGCTGAGGCATCATGTTGAAAACCTACCCTCCCTATGTTTATCTATTTTTAATTGAGGTAACACCAACAGCTTTCTGCTGGGAGTCTATTCCATAGAACCAATACTCTGGAGGAAGGAGGGCAAATCTTTCACATCTCTAGTCTTCATTGAGGCTTGTTCATTTTTATCCTCATGTCATCAGGTTCTTCTTACATGGGCCAAATAAATAGCCTACTTGCATCCAAGTGATCCATTCCTCTCAGTGTTTTAAAGATCTACGTTGCATCCCCTTTTCTCCAATAAAAACTGTAGTGTATGTACCTGTGGTGTATGTAACCGTTCCACCTTTAAGAGAACTATTTTAAGAGATGCACTACTTTATCTTGGCTGCTGTATACTGTAATACCGGTGGTGACCACACCGGTATATAAGTGCTGTGTAATGATTTATTGGGCAGTTCAGCCCTGACCTTCGACTAGTAAAGACCTGTTAAAGTTATTCTTGTGGTCTGTGTGCAGTGATTCATATTAACCATAACTGGAACACACAGGCTTAACAGTGGCGACGAGTACGATCTTACCCTGCGGCAGAGACATATCCAAGGCAGTTTAACGGGCGTCGAGAAGAGGCATCCGCCCTCATCATCCTGCTGAGAAAAGACTCGGGTCTGAAGAGCAAGGAAGAATCCTGACACGAAGCCTTCCATCAGCAACAGGCAGTGATCATCCCTTCTATCACGGTGGTGGGTAAGCCGATCAGCGACGAGCAGCAAGTCAGCCACGTTGGCTGTGAAGTAGGGGAGGGAAAAACGGAGGATATAAGGGCGGAGAACTCGACCACGGCCGGGGAAAAGAGCCGGACAGAAGTCGGGGCCAGAGGCGCTGAGACTGGGGCAGCGTAAGGCACGGGAGCCGCGGTGAATGCAAACGCAGCTGGTGTAAAAGACTGGGCTGCAAGCGGGCTGGGAGATGCAACAGCGTCGAGAGAGAGCTCGACCGCGACCGGTGAAAAAGGCCGGGCAGCTACCGAGGCCGCAAGGCGCAGCGACCAGGACAGCGTAAGGCGCGGGAGAAAATTAAAAAAAAAAAAACCACGGAGAACTCAGCCGCAGCCGGAGGAAAGGACCGGACTGCAAGAGGGGCTGGGAAGCACGATTTGAGAACCACTGGGGAGGACGAACGCAGCAATACGGCAATCGCCATTACAGCAGGCGGGGGAAGAAGACAAGCGTGGGAAACCGCCATCTTAAAAAAAAAAAAATTAAAGAAAAATTTCTTTTTGTTTCTCAAGAAGATTGCGAGGATGCCTAAGCGTGGTAACATCAACGATTTCGATCCCGATGTTGAAGATTGGGCCACGTATGTAGAACGCATAGAGATTTATTGTAAGGCAAATAAAATATCCGATGAAGATAAAGCACTAACCTTACTAAACTCAATGGGTGCGAAGACATACGGGCTATTGAAGCATCTTCTATCACCAGCTAAACCGGCGGATCAGGCTTTCGCTAATATTGTTGCTGTACTGAGAAATCATTTGAACCCCACACCGCTGATGTTAGCGGAACGATTTAAATTTTATGCGAGAACGCAACTGAAAGAGGAAAGCAACGCGGAGTATTTAATTGAACTGCGTAAGCTAGCGAAATACTGTCATTTTGGGGAAAGACTGACAGAGGCACTGAGAGACAAATTCATGTGTGGATTGTCGAAAGAAGGAACACAAAAGCAGCTGCTTGAAGAGAATGATCTTACACTTGATAAGGCTGTCACTATTGCAGCATCGCACGAAGCCGCAGCGAGAGGCACTGCGGAAATGCAGCTGAAGGCAGCGGTACTCAGCGTAGATCAAATGGCTTTGGGTACAGCGAAATGTTATCGTTGTGGAAAGACAACACATGATCAGAACCAATGCTGGTTTAAAAACCAGGAATGTAGAAAATGTGGCAAGTTTGGTCACATAGCTAAAGTATGCCGGTCAGGAAAGAAGACCAGCAACAAAAAGTCACCGCAGGAAAAGTGCAGAAAGGTACATAAGGTGGCTGAGAAGAGTTCGGATGAACAGAATTCGGATTCAGACTCCAACAGCAAGGAACTGGGTAGTCTGAGAATTCACAATGTGAGTAAGGAAGCTGACCTACAAACTATCTGGGTCACACTGCAGATAGCAGGAGTCCAAGTGAAGATGGAATTGGACACCGGATCGGCGTTGACGGTCATGAATAAGCAAGATTACAAAAGGTTATTCACACATATTCCCCTACGGGATACGGAGATAGTATTGCAGACATACACGGGGCAAAGAGTATACCCCATCGGAAAGATAAAAGTCAAGGTGATACACAAGGGCAAAGAACACCAAGGAATGGACTTATATGTACTACCTGAGGGAGGTCCACCACTTCTGGGACGGGAGTGGATCAGGAAAATAAATATGGACTGGCACTCCCTAAAAGCAATAACGGTAGATTCCGGAAAAAAAGATGTCAAACCTGAACGATTGTCCAGAATATTGGATGAGGCTAAAGAGGTGTTCCAACAGGGACTGGGAACACTGCGAGGAATTAAGGCAAAAATCAAGATTGCAGAACATGCAACCCAAAATTTTTCAAAGCCAGACCGGTACCTTATGCGATACGACCTGCTGTGGAAGCTGAGCTGGAAGGGCTAGAACGTTCAGGAGTACTGTCTAAGGTGGACTGGAGTGAGTGGGCCACGCCCATTGTTCCCGTCATGAAGCGTTCATCGAGTAACAAGCCAGGGGAACCGGGGAAGGTCCGCATCTGTGGAGACTTCAAGATCACAGTTAATCCGGTGCTTCACACGGTGCAATATCCGCTTCCGCGGATTGAGGATATCTTTGCTTCATTGTCTGGCGGGAAACACTTCACCAAGATAGACCTGGCGCAAGCGTACTTACAGATGGAAGTTGAGGAAGAGTCGCGCCAGTATCTCACAATCAACATGCACAGAGGCTTGTATCGTTATAATAGACTGGTTTTTGGAGTGGCTTCGGCTCCAGCAATTTGGCAGAGGGCCATGGAGCAGGTATTACAGGGAATTCCAAGCACTCAATGTTACTTGGACGATATCCTGATTACAGGAGATGACGATGAGGAACACCTTGCAAATTTGAAACTGGTGCTCACCAGATTGAAGGAATATGGACTTCGAGTTAATCGCCAGAAATGTGAGTTCTTTCAGAAACGGATCTCGTACTGTGGTCATGTCATTGACCAGGAGGGGCTGCACAAGTCACCTGACAAGATCGAAGCTGTTGTGAAGGCTCCCGCTCCGGAAAATGTATCCCAGTTGAGGTCGTTCCTAGGGTTGATTAACTATTACCATAAGTTTCTGCCAAATCTATCCACGGTGCTGCACCCGCTGAATGCTCTTTTGCAGAAAGAAGTACCATGGAAGTGGAGCGAGGACTGTAAGAAGGCCTTTCGCAAAAGCAAGGCATTGATCACCTCAGAGGAAGTGTTGGCTCACTTCAACCCAACGCTACCTATTCGTTTAGCTTGTGATGCTTCTCCTTATGGTATTGGAGCAGTACTCTCACACAAGTTGCCAAATGGCTTGGAAAGGCCAGTCGCATTTGCATCCAGATCATTGACCTCCGCTGAGCACAACTATGCTCAGATAGATAGGGAGGCTCTCAGCCTTGTGTGGGGAGTAAAGAAGTTTAATCATTACCTGCAGGGCCAGAAGTTTACACTGCTGACAGACCACCAGCCGTTGGTATCCATATTCAACCCTAAAAAGGGCGTTCCCATTATGACAGCGCAAAGGCTATAGAGGTGGTCCCTTTTCCTGGGGCACACCAATATGACATAGAATACAAAGGATCAAAACAGCATGGGAATGCTGACGGTTTATCGCGCCTACCGTTGCCAACGGTAGAAGAGGCGCCTACAGTGGACCCAGTGGAGATGTTCCACTCAACCATAGTGGAATGTCTACCAGTAACAAATTCTACCATTGAAAAGGAAACGAGAAATGACCCGACTCTCTCACGAGTCTACGATTTAACGGTGAAGGGATGGCCAGCACATGGCGAACCACTGTTGCCAGCATTCTCGCAAAGAAGAGAACAGCTGTCAGTGTGCCGAGGAACCTTGATGTGTGGATCCTGAGTGGTGATTCCACCCAAACTCCAGTATAAAGTGCTAAAGGAGCTTCACGAGGGGCATCTGGGTGGAGTGAAAATGAAGAACCTAGCCAGAGCGTTTGTGTGGTGGCCAGGTATCGATGGAGACATCGAAGAAATGACCAAGAGCTGTCTAGGATGCCAGAAGGTCCAAAACGCCCCACCACAAGCCCCTCTACATCCATGGGAGTGGCCCTCATCTCCATGGCAAAGGGTACATATCGACTTTGCTGGTCCATTTATGGACTCAATGTTCTTAATCGCGGTGGATGCACACTCCAAGTGGCCGGAGGTAATAAAGATGTCCTCCACCACCACGGAAAAAACCATCACAGTATTAAGGACCATATTTGCCAGGAATGGGCTGCCGGAACAGATCTGTTCTGATAATGGACCGCAATTTGTGTCCAAAGAATTCAGGAAGTTCTTAAAAAACAATGGGGTTAAGCACTACACGTCCGCCCCATACCATCCCGCCACCAATGGATTAGCTGAAAGGTTTGTCCAGACCTTCAAGAAGGCCATAAAGGCCATGGGTAATGAAGACATAAATCTACAACATAAGGTAGATAGCTTCTTGTTTGCGTACAGGAATGCAACACATGTGGTTACAAACCAAACTCCCGCCATGATGTTTTTCAATGGAAGACTAAGATGCCGGCTGGATTTGATCAAGCCAAACATCAGAAGGGACGTAGAGAACCGGCAATTTCAAGGCATGAATGAAAGGCCAACTAGAACCTTCCAGATAGGTCAACAAGTTTTGGCCCGGGACTACCATACCGAGAAATGGCAGCCTGGAACTATTTGCACACGACTAGGACCGCTGATGTATACCGTGGACATTGGTGAAAGCATAATAAGGCGCCATGCTGACCAGATCATAGAGTCATCCGAAAAAGGAGAACCTACACCACAACTCTATACGCCTAGTGATGAAGCAGAGATACCCATAGTATCTACCTCCGATCCGGTGATACTGGAACCAGATGAACCCGACACTGGCATTCAAGCCGAATCGACCTTGCCAAAAGAACCTACTACACCACCGAAAACTACTACACCACCGAGGCGTTATCCGGACCGAGTCAGGAAGCCTCCAGAGAGACTGAATCTGTGAACTGTTTTTACATGAAGTTGTGTATATATGTTATTATGTTATGTTTAATGGGGAATATATACTGTTAAGCTAAAAAGGGAGGATTGTGGTGTATGTAACCATTCCACCTTTAAGAGAACTATTTTAAGAGATGCACTACTTTATCTTGGCTGCTGTATACTGTAATACCGGTGGTGACCACACCGGTATATAAGTGCTGTGTAATGATTTATTGGGCAGTTCAGACCTGACCTTCGACTAGTAAAGACCTGTTAAAGTTATTCTTGTGGTCTGTGTGCAGTGATTCATATTAACCATAACTGGAACACAGACTTAACAGTACCTTTAAGAGGAACGATGTTTTTGAAGCCCCTGTATACTGTAGTACCAGTAGTGACCACTCGGGTATATAAGCCTGTGTAGCGTCTTGTGTAGTTAGTTCACCTCCAGACTTTCTTCAGTAAACACTTGTTAAATCAACTCCTGCATTCCGTGTCTCCATTAACACACGGATCTAACAGTGGCGATGAGTTAGAAACGAACTTACCTGCAATTCGGCAGCACCTCAAGGGGATTGATTCCTCAGACGAAGGTCGAAGCCAGAAGGAAGAGAAAAAAAACAAAAAACTGGTTTCACCAGCTAAACGGGCTGGTGGCAGGTAGTGTACTGATCCTTCCTGGGCTGCGGCAGGCTAGAGCTCGATCGGGTGGCTCTGCAACGGGGCCGGGCAGCGAGTCGGGAAGCAGAAGCAAAGAGATAGAGAGGGTGGAGCACTCAGGGCGCGGCCGGTGCTGCAAAGCAGGTCGGCATTTGGACCGAGCAGAGGGAGGGGAAAGTCCCAGAGGGTCCGTTCCACGACGGGAACGGTTCTCCAAGTAACGGAGAAACTATTGAAGCGATATATAAAAAAAAATAGAAATACCGCGAAAAGCTGCAGGTCGCAACGGGAAGCACGGAGAACAGCGTTGGCAGCGGCGGGAAAGCGCAGGAGGTGCCATCTTAACTCGGTGGGGAAGAAAGAAAAGCGCGGGAGGCGCCATTTTGATCCATCGGGGACGGAGGAAAAGCGCGGGAAGCGCCATTTTAGATTTTCAAGATGCCGAAGACTGGCAATATTACTGCTTTCGATAGTGATATAGAAGATTGGACCACATATGTGGAAAGAGTGGAGGTATATTGCAAGGCGAATGAAGTAGCGGATGATAAAAAGGCATCGGTACTTCTAAATCTGATGGGCGCAAGGACATACGGGCTGTTACGAAACTTGACCACTCCAGCCAAACCGATGGCCAAGAATTTTAAGGAGATTGTTGATACCTTACAGGAGCACTTAAACCCAACACCGCTGCTGATAGCGGAACGATTCAAATTCTTCAGGAGGAATCAGCACAAGAATGAAAGTAACGCTGATTACCTCACCGAATTACGAAAGCTGTCAAAGCACTGCCAATTCGGGGCAGGACTGGTAGATTCTCTATGAGACAAATTCGACTGCGGTCGCCTAAGCGAAGGAACACAGAAAAGACTACTTTCTGAGAAAGATTTGACACTGGACAAGGCTTTCAGTGTGGCTGTATCATACGAAGCAGCAGCAAGAGGAGCTGCAGAGATACAGCAAAAGCCACAGGACTTCGGCACCCATGAAATGACACGGGGTTTCGAGAGATGTTATCGCTGCGGCAGATCCACCCATGACCAGAAGGACTGCTGGTTCAAGGACAAAGCATGCAGGCAATGCGGAAAGATGGGACACATTGCACGTGTATGCAGATCTGGAAAGAAATCCGCTGACAGTAAAAAGGTCAATAAGGAAAAGTACAGAAAGGTACAAATGATGACGGACAGTAGCTCCGAAGACCAGAAGAGCGATAGCGACTCCGGAAACAAGAGACTAAGCTGTCTCAAATTACATAATGTAATTGCCAAAGAAGATTACCAGACCATTTGGGTTACCCTCACGATAGCGGGGTCCCCAGTCAAAATGGAGCTAGATACAGGATCAGCTCTGACCGTCATGAGTCGGCGGGATTACGAGCGGCTATTTCCGCATATACCTTTGAAAGACACATCCATTATCTTGAAGACATATACGGGGCAGAAAGTATACCCCAGAGGGAAAATAAGGGTGCCTGTTGTATACAATGGCAAGGAAATACAGAAGTTGTATTTATACGTTCTGCAAGATGGTGGGCCACCGTTGTTGGGACGTGAATGGATCAGAAAGATACGTTTAGACTGGCACTCCATTCAGGCACTGACGGTGACCAGTAAGAAAAAAAACGATGATGACGTCATACCTGGACGATTAAAAGAAATCTTGGCTAACGCCAAAGAAGTGTTTCAACAGGAACTAGGAACCCTGAAAGGCGCCACCGCCTCAATAAAAGTGGAAGATGCGTCAATTCCCAAGTTTTTTAAGGCAAGGCCGGTGCCATACGCAATTCGTCCAGCCATCGAGGCAGAGCTGGAGAATTTGGAAAAAGCAGGCGTGTTATCCAAGGTAGATTGGAGCGAGTGGGCAACACCCATCGTCCCAGTCATGAAGAAAACGATGAATAATGATAAATCTGAAGAACAGAGAGAAGTTCGCATCTGTGGGGACTTCAAGGTGACTGTAAACCCAGTTCTTCACATGGTACAGTATCCTCTTCCGAGGATAGAAGATATTTTCGCCTCACTATCCGGAGGGAAACGTTTCACCAAAATTGACTTAGCACAGGCATATCTACAGATGGAGGTTGAGGAGGCCTCTAAAAAGTATCTCACGATAAACACACACAAAGGCCTGTACCAGTACAATCGACTGGTTTTCGGAGTGGCATCAGCTCCGGCTAGCTGGCAAAGAGCTATGGAGCAAGTCCTGCAAGGGATTCCGGGGACTCAATGCTACCTAGACGACATCCTTGTAACAGGAGAAAACGACAACGAGCACCTTGCCAACTTGGAGCAGGTGCTCACGAGGCTGAGAGAACGGGGCCTATGAGCAAATCGCCCCAAGTGCGAATTTTTCCAGAAACAAATATCATATTGTGGCCATGTCATTAACGAAGAAGGGTTGCATAAGTCACCTGAAAAAATTGAAGCGGTCGTAAAGGCCCCAGCGCCTGAAAATGTCTCACAATTAAGGTTGTTCCTGGGATTAGTAAATTACTATCATAAATTTTTACCAAACTTGTCGACGGTTCTGCACCCTCTTAACGCACTGCTACAAACGGGAGTAGTTTGGAAATGGAGCGAAGACTGTAAACGTGCCTTCCATAAATGCAAAGGCTTGATCACGTCCAGGGAAGTGTTGGCTCATTACAACCCATCACTGCCAATCAGACTGGCGTGCGCTGCATCCCCTTACGGCGTGGGAGCGGAATTATCGCATAGATTCTCTGATGGCTCGGAGCGGCTGATAGCTTTTGCGTCACGCTCATTGAACTCAGCTGAGCATAACTATGCCCAGATCGACAGGGAGGCACTCAGCCTGGTGTGGGGGGTGAAGAAATTCAACCATTACCTACACGGACAAAAATTTACCTTGTTGACTGACCATCAACCCCTCATCTCCATATTCAACCCTAAAAAGGGCGTTCCCATTATGACAGCGCAAAGGCTACAGAGGTGGTCCCTTTTCCTAGGGGCACACCAATATGACATAGAATACAAAGGAACAAAACAGCATGGGAATGCTGACGGGTTATCGCGCCTACCGTTGCCAACGGTGGAAGAGGTGCCTACAGTGGACCCAGTGGAGATGTTCCACTCGACCATAGTGGAATGTCTACCGGTGACAAATTCTACCATTGAAAAGGAAACGCGAAATGACCCGACTCTCTCACGAGTCTACGATTTAACGGTGAAGGGATGGCCAGCACATGGCGAACCACTGCTGCCAGCATTCTTGCAAAGAAGAGAACAGCTGTCAGTGTGCCGAGGAACCTTGATGTGTGGATCCTGAGTGGTGATTCCACCCAAACTCAAGGATAGAGTGCTAAAGGAGCTTCACGAGGGGCATCTGGGTGGAGTGAAAATGAAGAACTTAGCCAGAGCGTTTGTGTGGTGGCCAGGTATCGATGGAGACATCGAAGAAATCACCAAGAGCTGTCTAGGATGCCAGAAGGTCCAAAACGCCCCACCACAAGCCCCTCTACATCCATGGGAGTGGCCCTCATCTCCATGGCAAAGGGTACATATCGACTTTGCTGGTCCATTTATGGACTCAATGTTCTTAATCGCGGTGGATGCACACTCCAAGTGGCTGGAGGTAATAAAGATGTCCTCCACCACCACGGAAAAAAACATCACAGTATTAAGGACCATATTCGCCAGGAATGGGCTGCCTGAACAGATCTGTTCTGATAATGGACCGCAATTTGTATCCGAAGAATTCAGGAAGTTCTTAAAAAACAATGGGGTTAGGCACTACACGTCCGCCCCGTACCATCCCGCCACCAATGGATTGGCTGAAAGGTTTGTCCAGACCTTCAAGAAGGCCATAAAGGCCATGGGTAATGAAGACATAAATCTACAACATAAGGTAGATAGCTTCTTGTTTGCGTACAGGAATGCAACACATGTGGTTACAAACCAAACCCCCGCCATGATGTTTTTCAATAGAAGCCTAAGATGCCGGCTGGATTTGGTCAAGCCAAACGTCAGAAGGGACGTAGAGAACCGGCAATTTCAAAGCATGAATGAAAGGCCAACTAGAACCTTCCAGATAGGTCAACCAGTTTTGGCCCGGGACTACCGTACCGAGAAATGGCAGCCTGGAACTATTTGCACACGACTAGGACCGCTGATGTATACCATGGACATTGGAGAAAGCATAATAAGGCGCCATGCTGACCAGATCATAGAGTCATCCGAAAAAGGAGAACCTACACCACAACTCTATACGCCTAGTGATGAAGCAGAGATACCCATAGTATCTACCTCCGATCCGGTGATACTGGAACCAGATGAACCCGACACTGGCATTGAAGCCGAATCGACCTTGCCAAAAGAACCTACTACACCACCGAGGCGTTATCCGGACCGAGTCAGGAAGCCTTCAGAGAGACTGAATTTGTAATTGATTAACTTCAGCAAATGTGTATATTATTGTTCTTGTAAAAATGTTATTTAATGATTACTTAAAATGTTATGTACTATTTATCTAAAAGGGGAGGAATTGTAGTGTATGTACCTTTAAGAGGAACTATGTTTTTGAAGCCCCTGTATACTGTAGTACCAGTAGTGACCACTCGGGTATATAAGCCTGTGTAGCGTCTTGTGTAGTTAGTTCACCTCCAGACTTTGTTCAGTAAACACTTGTTAAATCAACTCCTGCATTCCGTGTCTCCATTAACACACGGATCTAACAAAAACAACTTCAGTTCTGTAAATCAGTTTCAAGCCCCAGAACCTTGCTTGTTGTTTTTGTCGTGGAGCACTCTTTCCCCAGCTGCAGGAACTGGGCTTACAGTGTCAATCCATTTCCTTGCATAAATTTAATGTGAGAATGTTAAGAGTTGTTTTACTTAAAGACAGTTCTCTTTTTAAATGAGAACAACTTCTGAAATTCATGTTTTCTTGTTATTCAGAAATATTATAGTAGTTTAAGGATGGTGACAAACTTTTGAGGGCAGCCGAATTTGAGGAGTACACTCCATAATCCCTCATGGTTTACAGTGTCGAAGGCCATTGTGAGGTCAAAGAAGGCCATGTACAGCGGTTGGTGCTGTTCCCTGCATTTCTCTTGTAGTTGACGTGCGGTGAAGATCATGTCCATTGTGCAACTTAGTGGGAGGAATCCGCATTGCGAGTCTGGGAGGAGCTCTTCAGCCACTGGGAGAAGACGATTGAGGAGGATTCTTGCGATGACTTTCCCTGTGGCAGACAGCAGGGAGACTCCTCTGTAATTACCGCAATCGGACTTGTCACCTTTCTTGAAGATGGTCACAATTACGGCGCCGCTGACGAAAAGGGCAGACATCGATGACGAAGTCCAACACTGCCTGCAGTGTGCCAGTGCAGCCTTTGGTCGCCTGAGGAAGAGAGTGTTTGAAGACCAGGATCTCAAACCCAGCACCAAGCTCATGGTCTGCAGAGCAGTAGTGATTCCTGCCCTCCTGTATGCTTCAGAGACATGGACCATGTACAGCAGGCACCTCAAAGCACTGGAGAGGTACCACCAACGCTGCCTCCGCATGATCCTGCAAATCCATTGGCAGGATAGGCGCATCAACATCAGTGTTCTCACTCAGGCCAACATCCCCAGCATCAAAGCTTTGACCATGCTCGATCAGCTCCGATGGACAGGTCACATCATCCACATGCCCGATACGAGACTCCCAAATCAAGCACTCTACTCGGAGCTCTGACACGGCAAGAGTGCCCCAGGTGGGCAGAGGAAACGCTTCAAGGACACCATCAAAGCCTCCTTGAAAAAGTGCAACATCCCCACCGACACCTGGGAATCCCTGGCCCAAGACTGCACAAAGTGGAGGAGAAGCATCCGGGAAGGCGCCGAACACCTCGAGTCTCTTCGCCGGGAGCAAGTGGCAGTCAAGCGCAGGCAGCGCAAGGAGCGCACGTCAACCCAAGCACCCCACCCACCCGCCCCTTCAACCACCGTCTGCCCCACCTGTGACAGAGACTGTAGGTCCCGCATTGGACTCATCAGTCACCTGAGAACACATTTTTAAAGTGGAAGCAAATCATCCTCGGTTCCGAGGGACTGCCTAAGAAGAGAAGAGTAGTTTAAGACTTATTTGAAGAACAAGAAGACATTGAAAGTAGATCAGTTCATTTAAGGTGTCTACTTGGTTTAGAGGTAGCACCCTCGCCACTGAATCAGAAGATTGAGGGTTTAAGTCCCACTCCAGAGACTTGAGCACAATAAATCTAAGCTGACACTCCAGTGCATTACTGAGGGAGTGCTGCACTGTTGGAGGTGCTGTCTTTCAGATTAGATGTTAAAATGAGGCCCTCTCAGGTGGACGTAAAAGATCCCATGGCACTATTTTCGAAGAAAATCAGGAGAGTTATCCCCGGTGACCTGGTCAATATTTATCCTTCAATCAACATAACAAAAACAGATTACAGGAAACTTTGTGTTGTCCGGAGGCTAACTGTCCGGAATGCTCGAGCCACCGGCAAAAATCAGGAGCTGTTTTCGTTAGGTTTTTTTTCTTCTCGTTGCTTTTTTCCTCAACAGTCAAGCTCTGCAAGGTCTGCTGAAGCTGTTGCTAAGCTACAGAGACGCTTGGACTGTTTAGAAGCTGTTGCTAAGCAACAGGGTTTGTTGACAGATACGGAGCTCAAAAGCTTCCGTATCTTTCAACATTAGAGCTGGAGTGTCCGGCAGTTTTGAGGGAACGGCAGCAGCTCGGTCCCGTCGGTGCCGGATAGCACAAAGTTTCCTGTATCTGGTCATTATCACATTGCTGTTTGTGGGAGCTTGCTGAGCGCAAATTGGCTGTCGTGTTTCCTACATTACAACATTGACTCCACTTCAAAAAGTACTTCATTAGCTGTATAGTGCTTTGAGACATCCAGTGGTGGTGAAAGGCGCTATATAAATGCAAGTCTTTCTTTGATACTCCAGTGCAGTACTGATGGAGTGCTGTGCTGTTTTTAGCGCCATCTTTCAGATGAGATGTTAAACCGAAGCTCCATCTACCCTCTCAGGTGGACGTAAAGCACCCCATGGCACTTTTCGAAGAAGAACAGTGGAGTTCGCCGACTGTCCTGGCCAATATTTATCCCTCAACCAACATCGCTAAAATAAATTATCTGTTCATTATGCTGCTGTGCACAAATTAGCTGCTCTATTTCATACATTACAACAATGACTACACTTCAAAAGTACTTAATTGGCTATAAAGTGCTTTGCAAAACCCCCAGGTCATTTAAGGCTCTATTTAAATAAATAAGTCCTTCCTACAATGGATCATGGAACTGGCCAAATCGTTGACCAGATGTATAGGTTTTATGATTAGGCAAGCAGAGGCATTTTTTTCCCTTTATTTTGGAAGATTTGTAAATTACTTTTTTTAATCAGGGAAACTGAGAAGGAAGAAATCACATCCAGGGACAGCTATACTCATCTTCCCTGTAACTTGTGCCCTATGTTCAGTTGGTGAAATTATTTTTTTCCGTAAAAACTTTGGCCTTTGGCAAGGCAGCACTCCAGAAGCAACGAAGCCCTTTGCAAATGCACATTAAAATGAAAAAAAAAAGTCTAGAAGTCAATTGGAAAATGATTTTTTTGATGAATTGCAACGTGAAACTAAAAGAAGTGTATTGATTTGCACATAGTATATATCCATACATTTTCCATTGGAAAAAAAGACTCAAGTCTGCTCATACAGGAATAAATCTGTTATAAATCTCCTAGTTTTCTATGCCTTTTGTGGAGCACAAATTAATAGCAATATAAATTTATAGCTACGGCAATACGAAAAATAAAATCATCTCTAAAAGAATTGATTGAAAAACCCTTGCCCACTCCCGAGACACACGCAACATGAAGATGAAGAGGGGTTGGAGGAGGTTTGTGTGGAGTGTAAATCCCAGCATAGACCAGTTGGGCCGAATGGCCTGTTCCTGCGCTGTAAAATCTATGTAATTCTATGTAAGTGGTATGGTAGAAAGCTTTAGAATAAGAATGCCCATACCACAGTCCATGGGCCACACGCAATCCTTGAACCTTGGCAATCCAGCCCTTAAAGCCCATGACTTGGCCCTATTTAAATTTATACTTCCGATTCTTTATTTGTCCTGTTTAATTTAATGGGCCTGGAGGTTTGGGCAGGGCTATTTTAGTGCTGATGTCTCACTGGTGGATAAATCTTAAATCAAAACATCAGAACCCATTCGTATCAGAAAATTGCGATATATGCAGATTAATGGGAACATTGATGGAAACTTTAATGTGTGGCCCCAAGGGTCCATGAAGGCAAAAACCTCGGACACTATTTTGAAGAATGACCCTTTTATCTCTATAGGCAGGTCATAAATATTGTTCAAAGTAAAGAGAAAAGGCGTAGTCAATGATCATATTTGCACACAAGGTGATTCTGCTAAGTTGTTTCGGGACCATGAGTTGTAAAGAAGGGGTTCAGTGGTCGAACGCGTGCGCCGGAGAGGCAGCGCGTGCGCATTGAACCTACGTTTTTTTTGCAGGTTTCTCCGGGAGGGTAAGTCTCCAGCAGTTACACTTTTAAAAAGCAGGTGCAAGGCCTGCTTTTAACAAGGTAAGTGGTGAATTAATTAAAATTAAAAAAAAATTTCCACAGGTTTATTATTTTTAAATACTTTAAAGAAAGGTAAGTTTATTTTTAGCCCCGTTAGAAAATGTAATTAATTTATTCAAAAATTTAAATTATTGTTTAAAATAGTTAGTTCATGTAATTTATAGTTATTTTAAAAATGTGATTTAAAAAAAAAATTATTTGAAGTTTTAGTGATGTTTTGGGGCTTATAGTATTTATAGGTTTGACAGCTCTTCCTGTCAAACTTATGAATGAAGCATTCCCTGCTACCATTGGCTCTCCATGGCCCACGTGATCCCAGGGGATGCATCAAACTAACTGGGCCCCTGGGATACGCAAACACTGCGCGCCGGCAGTTGAAGAAGGCCCAGGATTGGAATCCCACGCGGGCCCACAGCACAACTGCCGGCGCGCTAGGTAAGTGCAGGTTGGGGGCTTGCACCCGCGGGAAGCCCCCAACCCGAATTTCTGGGCCAATGAATAGAAACCTGAGGAACGTCTACATGGCCCAGCATTTATACATTGGATCCTTTTTATATAGAAGTACTTTCTTTGAAGATTGTATTTTAGCAAATGGGACCTGAGCAGACTTCCATGACAGTAAACAATGAGTTAATATCTTAGGAACATGTCTCCTCTCAGTGATCCCAGCACCACCAGCTTGGGGTGCATCTCAGTGTAAGTGCCGGGATGCACCCAGTGGGTGCTGATCCACCAGAGTTCATGGAGTCAGGATGGTCCTATAATTACTGTATAAATGGCAGGCGCCCATATCAATATGGTTTCACCTCGGGTGCTTTCCCCCGTGGCTGCGTATGATTGGTGGGTTTCTTTTTAATCACAATTTGAAATGCTTGGTATAATGGCTCATCACATAGGGCAGAAAGACACAAAGGTTATGTTGGAAACAATGTTGTTAACAAGTTCTGTGCCCAAATAGCACATTTTACATACTTCCCATTTCCTAATGTTGAAATCTAAATGGCTGAGTGAAGTCAGTTAAACCCAGATCAAAGTTATTTCCTAATCATCTCATTCAAGAGATATGAATTGGTTCAATTTATATCAATTAAGGTTCAGCAATTATATTGATTCTCATCTCTGCTAAGTTGTGCTGATGATATACCAACATCTATAACAGCAACAGAATGAAGTGGTCTCGAACTGCAGACAGTTTCAGTCAGGATGCTAGACTGTTCAGTTATACAAGTGAGGAGTATCACTTTATCTGTCTGGGAAAAGCTAATATTGATGTCACTCAAAAGATTTCCTTTGCTGTCCCCAACACGTGGAGACACATATTAATATCACAAACTCAAATGGTTTCTTTTTAAGAGGCCTTTTTGTTGTTAAATTCAGATAGCATCCTATACACAGTTGGGCACACAAACAGTTCACGGAGACACAGAAAACCATGTTATCACTCAATTAAATTCCAGACCAGGTGCAATTCTTCAGAGGACAAAAGCCACTGTCTCGGTTACTATCTCAACAATACAAACTAGCCAGTTTCAGCAGGCTTTATTTTGTATATAATTAAGCAAGACAGCTTGAGTCAAGTAGCTGTTTCAATCTCATGCAGAGTACTCTGCGTCGTCAGTTTTTGTTGATTTTTCACTTAAACATTCCAGTTTTTCTCCCTGAAGTATTCATTTATTTTATTCAATTTTCACCTTTTTGTTTTCATGTTCTATTATCCTCTGATAATTTTTTGTTTTTGTATTGATTTTACCTGGGTTGGAACTAAAATGCTTCTTCTGACTTCCCAAAAACCCATACTTGCTTTTTCTGACCCGAATCCCGTTTCCAACTCATTCCAGTTCCAACGTACAGTCGCTGTCTATAGCCCCAAAGCACTATGGGAGTTCTGACAACGTGTGTAAAACCAGAGGGTGCTAATGGGCCTGCATCATAATTTCCAGTTTTTTACTGTTTTTATTTAAAATTGACAGTGCAATAACTGTAAAGACAAAGAAGTGCATTGAAGTATCATGTCAAGCACTGTGCCCAGAGAATCTATGAATGCTTTCGATCATTCTGCTCTTGCAGTTCTTGTTTCAGTGAAGAAGCCAGCAGTGGTTTATAAATGCACTTTATTCCTGTCTCTATCAACAGTGAGCAGTTGCAGTGTCAACATTTTGATATGATGTGGTCTGTCATGGGAGCACGTAACAGCATTTGGCACTGATTTAGCCTCAGACATGACAAAATATGCACAAGAAATAAAATTTGATCTCAAGTCAGATGTCCTCTGAGTTTCGTGACATGGTCTCGTCATCCATATCAGTACAAATGCAGTAATTGCCACTGAAGAAATAACTGATGTGAAGTCCTTTCTGGTTGGCCCTGGGGCTATATTTACATGGAATTACACAGAATGTACAGCACAGAAACAGGCCATTCGGCCCAACTGGTTTATGCTCCACACGAGCCTCCTCCCACCCCTCTTCATCTAACCCTATCAGCATAACCTTCTATTCCTTTCTCCCTCGTGTGTTTATCTAACTTCCCCTTAAATGCATCTGTGCCTCAACTACTCCCTGTGGTAGCGAGTACCTCATTGCCACCACTCTCTGGGTAAAGATGTTTCTCCTGAATTCCCTATTGGATTTATTAGTGACTATCTTATATATATGCACGGTGGCATAGTGGTTAGCACTGTTGCCTCACAGCGCCAGGGACCCGGGTTCGAATACGGCCTCGGGTGACTGACTGTGTGGAGTTTGCACATTCTCCCCGTGTTTGCGTGGGTTTCCTCCGGGTGCTCCGGTTTCCTCCCACAGTCTAAAGATGTGCGGGTTAGGTTGATTGGCTATGATAAATTGACCCTTAGTGTTAGGGGGATTAAATGCGTGGGGTTACGGGGATAGGGTGGGATATGTGTTGGTGTAGGGGTTATGGGGGTCGGGTGGGATATGTGTCGGTGCAGGCTCGATGGGCCGAAATGGCCTCTATCTGCACTGTTGTGATTCTGTGTGATTTATGGCCCCTAGTTCTGATCTCCCCCACAAGTGAAAACATCTTCTCTACGTCTACCCTATCAAACCTTTTCACAATCTTAAAGACCTCTATCAGGTCACCACTCTGCCTTCTCTTTTCTTTGTTTAGATAAGCTTGTAATCTCACTGATCTCCTTTGTGATTTCAGGAGCCAAGAACACCTTGAATGCAGAACATCTCCAGCTGTTGTTCCACGCCACTGGGTGTGCCTCCACAATGCTACAGTACATTTTGCCAAAGCATGGAACATGCTCAAAGGCCTTCTGGATAATCTGCAATTCAAAGGATCAAAAGCAGATGCTCTCAAACAGTGCCAGGCAAACTGAGAACATGGATTCTCAGAGCTGATACGGAGCTGCTGGCTGCAAACATTCAACCGCTGGCAATTGCATGAACACGGCTGGAATTCTTGCCCACCAGACAAAGGGTTTCTCCAAGGCTGATGTGTTCCACCCTCTGGCGCTCAAGGATTCTGTTGAACTGACAGCGTATTGAGAGTGTGAGAATAGCACCCGTCACCCCTGTGCTCACTGACTTACACTGGCTGCCGGTCCACTAAAGCCTCGATTTTAAAATTCTCATCCTCATGTTCAGATCCCTCCATGGCCTCTCCCTCTCTCTATCTCTATCTCTTTCTTTGTAACCTGCTGCAGTCATAAAACCCTCTGAGAACTTTGCTTTCCTCCAACGCAGGCATCTTGTGCACTGCCCACTTCCTTCACCCCAGCATTGTCTAGGCCCTAAGTGCTGGGATTCCCTCCCTAAACCTCTTCACCTCTCCACATCTCTCACCTCCTTTCAGATCCTGTTTAAAACCTACCTCTTCGACCAAGCGTTTGGTCACCTATCCTAATGTCTTCTCCTTTGGCTTGGTGTCAATTTTTGTCTGATTATGCTCCTCTGAAGCGCCTTGGGATGTTTTACTACACTGAAGGTGCCATAGAAATGCAAGTTGTTGTTGTTGTTGTTGTGTTAAGCTCAATTGTGGTTGAAAATCTGTGAGTGGCCAGCAATGTCAGATTGCTGGCCACTCATATTATAACGTCCATTATAATGTTTGTGAAATACTCAGTTATTGCCCATTGCAAAATTGCTCACTGAAGGACTTCTAGTTTAAATGCTAAAGCACTCAATTCATACAGCAGGCCAATTAACCCGGTATTTTTGGTACTTAAGAGTGAAGCGCCCCATAATGCAACACTCAGGCATCACTTGTTCAATGCTTCCCATCTCAGTAAACTGAACAGGCACTGTGGGAGCGGTTACAGTCAAAAAGCTGGGGTGCCTTCATTTGCTGCTGCAGATTTTCTTTCCATGTTTTAGGTTTCCAGGCACTTTGGGAACTGCACTCAGTGCTTCGCTAGACTTGACAGAGGAGGACCAGCAAGAGCAATAAAGGGCTGCACACTGTCAAATCCCAGCACTTTGCTACACATTGGGTCTCTCATACCAGTCGCAGTGACCTGGTAGTGACAGTAGAAGTGGGCCTAAAAAGGCCAAGGTTTATTAGGGGATGCAGTGACAGAGTTGCACCATCTCATTCAGCAAGGCCACTCAGCAAGAAGCAACATCGTACAGCGAAGCCAGTGGCCATTAAAAGTTCCCTAAAAAACAAAGTATAACTTCATGTGAAAAATATCTCGCAAATTAGCATTGCCCTGGGTTGAACAGAACACCTATGTTACTGTAACATCCTCATTGAAAATGATATGAATCCTTTCATATCCTCTTGCCTTCACATAATGTAAGAATTATACTGTCAGAACTTTGATTTTTGACTAGAATCCATGAATCAGGTTTATGACAGAACATAGGGACATAAGTAGGCCATTCAGCCCCTCCAGCCTGTTATTAAAGAAGCAATTAAAATGGTAGCAAGAATTTGAAGCAGGAGGATTCATTAACTTCCAACACTGAATGTGCAATTCTTGGTTGCAAAACCATAAAAGATGCAATACTTTACTTAATTCTCCTAAGAACACTGAATCTGGGCTAGCATCACTAACAGAAAAACTTATACACAGTTCAGTCCACCACATGGAACTTTCACATATTCATTTCCACAACAGGGCGAACTTCCAAAATGGAAAATAGCTACAGAATATATTTCTCTGCAGGGCATGAAGCTGTCAATCAACCTCCTTTCCCGAGAGACCCCCTGCTAGACATCCCCGTCATAAGAAACCGCTTGCTTAAGTTTAGGTTTCACAGGCACTTGAGTTTTCTAATCAGCAATCAAAAGACACAACAGAGCCTGGCTGAACGAAATAACTGCTGAAGCATATTGCCTCCCCGAAGAATCAGCAATGAGCTCTGTAAAACGTTTCTGAAATAATGACCTTCTTGGCATGAGTGTGCTTCGAAGGCCTGATGTTGACATTGTCTGACTTGCATATACCCAGCACAACATTCCAGAACTGTGTCAACCCTGGCTCAGTTGGTAGCACACTTGCCTCTGAGTCAGAAGGTTGTGGGTTCACAGTCCCTCTCCACAGATTTGAGCACATAATCCAGGCTGACATTTCAGTACAGTACTGTCAGAGCACTGCACTGTCAGAGGTGCCGTCTTTTGAATGAGATGTTAAACAGAAGCTTTGTCTGCCCTCTCAGGTGAACATAAAAGATCCCATTGGAATTGAACAGGACAGATGTGGCTATGATTTTAAAATTAACTAAGTAGAGGATACCAACATTAGAGGGATCTGAATTACATTAAATAAAAATCTGGCATGCATAAATCAGTAAATAATAAATAGGAGTAAGGGGATACTAAACTAAAAACATCTATATATATGTCCTGGATAACTACATGTGCAGGAAGTGCCTCCAGTTGCTGGAACTCAAGCTCAGGGTTTCTGAACAGTTGGAGTCATTGGAGGGCATATGGGAGGCTGAGAATTTCCTTGAGGTGGTCACACTGCAGCAACAGACAGTCCAGGAGGACAGCAAGTGGATGGACATCCAGCAGGGTAGAAAGAGGTTGGCAGTGCAGGAATCCTCCGGGAGTGTGGCATTGTCAAACTAGATTTCAGTGAGGGTGACAACACCTTGGGGAGTGTGGTCTACAGCGCATCCACGGTACTGTGGGGAAAATGCCTGCACAGGGAGGCACAGCGAAGTGTACAAATGCAGTGGTCATAGGGATTCGATAGTCAGGAAGATAGACAATCGTGGCAAGTAATATTCATGCCACACAAGTGCCAGGCAATGACTATCTCCAACAAGTGAGAGTCTAACCACCACACCGTGACATTCAACTGCATTACCATTGCCGAATTCCCGCCATCAACATCCTGGGGTGTTACAAGACACAAGTCAGGAGTGTGATGGAATACTCTCCACTTGCCTGGATGAGTGCAGCTCCAACAACACTCAAGAAGCTCGACACCATCCAAGACAAAGCAGCCCGCTTGATTGGCAGTCCATCCACCACTTTAAACATTCACTCCCTCCACCACCGGTGTACCATGCCTGCAGTGTGTACCATCTACAAGATGCACTGCAGCAACTCACCAAGGCTTTTTGGCAACACCTTCCAAACCCGCGACCTCTACCACCTAGAAGGACAAGAGTAGCAGACACGTAGGAACACCATCATCTTCAAGTTCCCCTCCAAGATACCATAATCCGGACTTGGAAATATATTGCTGTTCTTTCATTGTCACTGGTTCAAAATCCTGGAACTTCCTCCCTAACAGCACTCTGGGAGTACCTTCACCACGTGGACTGCAGTGGTTCAAGAAAGCGGCTCACCAGCACATTCTCCAGGGCAATTAGGGATGGGGAAAAAATGCTGGCCTTGCCAGCGACACCCACATCTAAATTGCAAGAAGTACAAGTAAATCGCTGTTTCACCTGGAAGGGTGTTGCAGAGGGAGCGGTCCCTGCAGAATGCTGGAAGGGGAGGTGAGGGGAAGATGTGTTTGGTGGTGGGATCACGCTAGAGGTGGCGGAAATGGTGGAGGATGATCCGTTTAATGTGGAGGCTGGTGGGATGAAAGGTGAGGACAAGGAGAACCCTATCGTGGTTCCGGGAGGAAGGGGAAGGGGTGGGAGCAGAAGAGCGGGACACGGACAAGGGCCGCATCAACCACGCTCGAGGGGAATCGTTGGTTGAGGAAAAAGGAAGACATGTTGGAAGCACTAATATGGAAGGTGGCATCGTCAGAGCAGATGCGGCGGAGACGGAGAAACTGGGAGAATGGAAGAGAGTCCTTACAGGAAGCGGGGTGGGAGGAAGTGTAGTCCAGGTAGCTTTGGGAGTCAGTGGGCTCATAGTGAACGGTTGTCAATAGCCTATCCCCAGAGATGGAGACAGAGAAGTCGAGGAAGGGAAGGGAAGAGTCGGAGATGGACCATGTGAAGGTGAGGGAAGGGTGAAAATTGGAGGCAATGGTTCAAATGGTTTGCACAAAACCTACCCTTTTACCTGCTCCCTTCCCACTGTCCAGGGCCCAAAACATTCCTTCCAGGTGAAACTGTGATTTACTTGTACTTATTGCAATTTAGTATACTGTATTCGCTGCTCACGATGCAGTTCCCTCTACATTGGGGAGACCAAATGCAGATTGGGTGACCGCTTTGCGGAACACCTCTGTTCAGTCCGTAAAGGTTACCCCGAGCTTCCGGTCGCCTGTCACTTGAATTCTCCGCTCCACTCCCTCTCTGACCTCTCTGTCCTCGGCCTCTTAAACTGTTCCAATGAAGCTCAACGTAAGCTCGAGAAACAGCACCTCATCTTTCGATTAGGCACTTTACAGCCTTCCGGACTCAACATCGAGTTCAACAATTTCAGACCATAACCTCGGCCCCTATCATTTTTTTTCTCTCTCTCACATGACAGCTGTTGATGATTCTGCCATTGCCATTTACACTTCATCTAGACTCATCTTTTGTTTCTTAACTTGTCCCCCATTACCATCTCCTTTTGCCTTGCACCATCATCCCTTTCGTCTCTTAATCTCTCCTGCCTTCCATCTTATCACAGACCTTCCCTTTTGTTGTTTCCTCTCCTCCCCTCCCCCCTCTCCCTGCCCCTAAACTTGCTTAAAATCCTGTTCCATCTCCAGCTTTTTCCAGTTCTGACGAAGGGTCATTGACCTGAAACGTTAACTCTGTTTCTCTCTCTACAGATGCTGCCTGACCTGCTGAGTATTTCCAGCATTTTCTGTTTTTATTTCAGATTTCCAGCATCTGCAGTATTTTGCTTTTGTATCACACTATAGCATATTGCTTTTGGTGTACAGCATGCAGGTAGCCCGGAGTTGTAGCTTCACTAGGTTGGCACCTCATTCAAGGTATGTCTCGTGATGCTCCTACAATACCCACTGAACCTGGGATAGGCTCCCTGTTTGGTGGTGACCAAGGAGTGAGGGATGTGCCAGCCATAGGTTACAGATTGTAGTGGTATACAATTCTGCTGCTGCGGATGGCCCACAGTACCTTATGGATGCACAGTTTTCGACTACTAGATCTGTCCTTAGACTGTCTCAATTAGTACAACTGTAATGCCACACAAAACCATGAGTCGACACTCTGTCTTCACGAGACTGCTCTCCTACCAATGCTACCATAGATAGATGTATCTGCGACAGGTAGGTTGGCTCAAACAAGATCAATTAGTTTATGCCTTTGTGTTGGCCCTCACCACCTGATACAAGCCCACTCTGATAGTACTACTGAGCCAGTCTTGATAGTGTAAATTGAAGTCCCTTATCACCTTGCTTCGCTCGTGCTTCCTGCAATAGGTGTTCAACATGTAGGAATACTGATTCACCAGCTGAGGAGTGAGCAGTAGGTGTTCATCAACAGGAGGTTTCCTTAGTCTTGTTCAAATTAAAGCCATGAGACCTCATGGGGTCCAGAGTTAATGTTGAGGACTCCCAATGCCATTTCATCTGATTACATACCATTGTTGGGGCAGGATACGCTCAAGGATATATCCGGGGAGACCACCCAAAAGTGAGACAGAGGAGTCTGTGGGGGAGAAATTCGGTATCGACCCGTTTGGGGCGCAATTATCAGCCGGGTGCAAAGATTAGCGCCTAGCGCTAATTATCGCCTCCGACAGCAAACTTGGCTTTTATCGCCCCTGGAGGGGATTGGCGCGCTAAATCAGGCGCTACACACCTCTCTTAAGGCGCTAAGACCGAAGAGCGAGGCGCTACCTCACAGCGCTGGCGAAGCTCATGTGATGTCAGTCAGCAATGGAACACAGACACACTGGCACCGTCCAATTCTTAAAGGGGAGTTCTGACGAATGGTCATCGACCTGAAACATTAAATCTGTTTCTCTCTTCACAGATGCTGCTTGACCTGCTGAGTTTCTCCTGCGTTTTCTGCTTTTATCTTAAAGGGGAGGGTTGATCTTGCTCTCCATCCACATCCTGCTCATTGCAGCCTTGGATCTCGGCCTGAATCTCAGCCTGGAGAGACCTGTACATCAAATCTGCTGGAAAGAACAATGGAGGCGCCCAGGGGAAGAGCTCAGAGTGCAGCCCCCATAGTCTCTTCTAAATCGATACAAGGAAGGGCAAATCAAAACCAACCTGCAAAGTGCTGCTCAGTACCCAAAACTCCTTCACACAGCGTTGAATCTCTCCAGAAGTCTCTCTCTCTCAGAATGCGTGGTGCAAAAATGTCACTGACAAAAAAAGGCAGGAAGCGGTCGCCTTTAAATAGCGCTCCCCTAGTCCCTTCCTGACAGCAGAACGCCCCCCTCAACCTGTCGTTGCTAGTGGCAGGTGGTAAGGCAGGGGGCGCCACTCAATTTCCGGTCCGGGGCGTTGCGCACTCGACTGACGTCACGATCTGCCGGCACAGGAGATTGCGGCGGTATTGTTTAGCACCGCCGCAAAATGTCCGGTCAATTTCGCGAGAGGCGCAGATATCGCCGCGCCCGGGCGCTAGTTGCTTTGCGCCCCACTTAGCGCCCTCTTAAGGTGCTATTGGGTGGCGCTACCAACTGAATTTTTCCCCCTGTGTATATAACTATTTCAGGTTGTAGTCTGTGGGACAGCTCTGGCAATTTGAATGCCAGTCTCCAGATGTTTGAGGTGAGGACTTTGCAGGGTCAACTGGACTGGGAGTGCACAAATCTTGCCCGAATACAATGCAGACCAGGAAGGCTCCAGATTGGACAGCGCTAGGGATCTTACAAGTGGACTCAACGCCACAGGTTGAAGAGGGGAGACTAGGGATACCTGATATCTGCTTGTCTGTAGATGTTAGGTGAGGTTTGGATCAGGTTTGACTGTGATGCTCTCAGTTAAATAGCTAGCAAACACTCACTGTTAAGGCTCACGTATCAATAATAGCCACTTGGGCAGTGTACAGGATGGCAACTTATGCCCATAAAGCAACATTACATCCGTGAGTCAACATATACTGCAAAAGAGGCAAGTGAAATTGGTGGAAAAAACTTTTCCATACTTCCACATGAAGTCACATAGTTTAAAATTTCGATTGTGCACTGATTTAGATCGTAGTACTCTGCATCTTATAACTGGCAATGTACAAAATTATTGGTAATATTCATCTGTAAGGTGCCAGCTGTAGGCCAGTGGGTAGCTCTCTCACCTCTCATCAGATGATTCTGGGTTCAAGCCCCACTCCAGGGACTTGAGCCCCAAAATCTAGGCTGACTCTCCAGTGCAGTGTTGAGGGAGTGCTGCACTGTCAAAGGTGCCGTCTTTCAGATGAGACATTAAACCGAGGCCTCGTCTGCTCTCTCAGGTGGACGTAAAAGATCCCATGGCACTACTTCAAAGAAGAGTTGGGGAATTTTCTCCGGTGTCCTGGCCAATATTTATCCCTCAACCAACGCCACTAAAGCAGATTATTTGGTCATTTATAACATTGCTGTTTGCGCTGTATGCAAATTGGCTGCCGTGTTTCCTACATTACAACCGTGACTATGCTTCAAAAGTAATTAATTGGCTGTAAAGCACTTTGGGATGTCCTGAGGTTGTAAAAGACGCTATAGAAATCAAAGTATTTCTTTTTCTTCTTCATCTGTGTGTTAAGGTTAAAAATTCAATATAACTTAATTTACTTATGATCAGCTTACAATTTTTAAATTGCCTTAGAAAATTCCTATCTTACTTGGCTACTCTTTTGTCCTGTGTATTTTTTTTCTTCACTGCGACAGTCTTTCTGTCACATTTTACATTAAAGTAATGGATGTATGAGCATTAAATATTCTCTGGAATCATCTGGAATATCCTTCTCCTATACTACGCGTGCTCTCTCTTCATCCAACAAATTAATGTAACGTTTGGTTGAATTGTAGTACTGTACAAATAAATTATTTGTCAGAACTATAATTTTTCTCAAGCACATTTGCAAAGATGCTTATTGCCAGAAGTGCAGGGATATAATTGTGCCATCAAGATTTATGCTGTGGAGTTTAAGCAAGAGTCAGTGGTTTACTGCTGTAATTATTTATAATGGGGAAAATCCAGTATAATGTGTTATTGACTGTGTGGAAAATTGTTTCTACTTAAATAAACATAGGCTGGAAGATTCAGAGCGGTGGAAAATGACTAAAAGCAACAATTGCAGGCAAAGTACAATTTTCTACCTGTCAGAAATTGGCCAGAAAATAAACTTCAGAATCCCCAAGGAAGTAGCTGAGGCTCTGGGAAACCTTCTTTAAGTCCTTCAGACAGTTGCTATAACCCAACGAATTACAACAGTTATCAGAATATTCAGACCAAGAGAGATGAAACAAGAATTATAGGCCAGTTGCTTTGATGTTTGCAGCTCAAAACATTTCATGGGATTCCACTGATATTCACCGAAAGAGCACAGAGGTCGTAAGGAGGAGCACTGATGGGTTACATAGAATATACAGCACAGAAACGGGCCATTCGGCCCAACTGGTCTATGCTGGCATTTATGCTGCACTCGAGCCTCCTCACACCCCTCTTCATCGAAACCTGTCATCTTAGAAGCAAAAGCCTTGTAAAATCTCGAAGGTTTTTATGATTAATTTTGGGATGGAAAAACAGCAGAAATTGCTTTGGCCCCAAATTCCGAGCCCCCAAAAAATGATGTGCCAACTGTAAGCCCCAGATATGTCAAAAACAGCAAGGAATTAGGGGTCATATTGCAAAATTCAGTCGTGATCTGTTTCCAGCTATTTACCCTTTTCATGAATAATATGGATCAGGGCATTTGTCCTGATAGTATAGAATTTTCTGCTGATGCTATGACAATTAGCCAGGTGACCAGGTTAGAGGGGATTGATACAATTCAAAGACATATGGACAATTAAGTCATTTGACTAACGAATGGCACATACATTTTAATATTGACATAACTATTATATTACACAGATGGGCAATTTATGGGATTATAAACCCAGTCATATTGGGATTAACCACAAATACTCCTCACTCTTTACAGGGAAAACACCATTACCATTCCAGGGTCCCGACTAAGATTACTCAAATCAAACAATAAAAATGTTAAATTGTGTGGATAAATGTAACATGATACACATCAAAATGGGTTCCCACTAACAAAAAGTAGAAAAGCAAAAGAAAAGAGAGATTGGGATCTTATTATCAACCAGTCACTGAATCAATGTGAAGCCATTATCAGCGAGTCTAATCAAGCACTGGGATGAATCTCAAGGGCAGCTAATTGCAATGTAAAACATGTTATTTTAACTCTATATTCTAATTCAATTCTAAAGCCATGTTTGAAATAGTGAGTGCAACTCTTTTGGCCATGTGTTCAGTCCAAGAGAGATGCATGAAAGAAAAATTATAGGCCCTATCTTCAAAAGGACTTGATTGCATTGGAATGGGTTCCTGTAACATGACCAACAATTCAAACCAGGGCTCTGATTTTGAGGAGTCAGGGAATTGAATATTTGAACTGCACTATGCAAGAATGAAATGGGGCAAGATACGTATCTTTGAAATGCTGAGAGTAAGGCATAATTTAAATGTAAGCAGGCTCTTTAACTTGCGTTGTTATTGCAGAACCAGCAAATAAAATGTAACAACCCTCAAGCAATATTAGAAATGAGAAGAAGCTCTTTTGTTTACAGAGTAGTTGATTTGGGGAATTAACTTTCAGCAAGAGGCTTTGGGAGAGAAATTCAACTTCGCTTTCCCTGGTCTCTGGAGTTAAAATGAGCGATGGAGGATGAATTTCGGGTTGCAACTCCCGCGCCCAATCTGCCCTGCAAGCCGCCGAGCATCATATTGGAAGCGGGTGCCTTTTATGTGTCCAGGGCGTCCGCCTGAAACTGACATTAGGTGCCTTGTATGTCCAAATCGGGGTAGAACCCGATGTAAAATTCAGGTACAAATGGGCAGCGCTTATGCCATATAAGCTCCGTCTAGTTATATCAGGTATTAGGCAGCCCAACCAGCGATCCTTAAAGGGACCGCAGGAGCCCACTCAAGAAATGGCCTCAAAAATGTTTTTTTAATTTATATTTCTGTGGTACCAGGAGGAGCAGGAGTGGTCCTCCTAGCATGGATTGAGGATTGGTTAATGGACAGAAAACAGAGAGTAGGAATAAATGGGTCATTTTCGGGTTGGCAGGCTGTAGCTAGTGGGGTACCTCAAGGATCAGTGCTTGGGCCTCAGCGATTCACAATCTACATCAATGATTTGGATGAGGGGACCAAATGTAATATATCCAAGTTTGCTGATGATACAAAGCTGAGTGGGAATGTAAGTTGCGAGGAGGATGCAAGGAGGCTTCAAGGGGATATAGACAGGCTAAGTGAGTGGGCAAAAACATGGCAAATGGGATATAATGCGGAGAAATGTGAAGTTATCCACTTTGGTAGGAAAAATAGAAAAGCAGAGTATTTTTTAAATGGTGAGAGATTGGGAAATGTTGGTGTTCAGAGGGACCTTGGTGTCCTTTTACACAAATCACTGAAAGTTAACATGCAGGTACAGCAAGCAATTAGAAAAGCAAATGGTATGTTGGCCTTTATTACAAGAGGATTTGAGTATAAGAGTAAAGGGGGGAGAAATTGGGTGAGTAGCGTCACCTGTTAGCGCCTAAAGAGGCAGTCAGTGGCTGTAGCGCCACTGGCTGCGTCTCCGGCGATATTCAGGAGGGGCGCTAATGGTGGCATTAGGCATTTGCGCTGCGCCGCCACCGATGACATCATCGGTGTGCGCAGTGCCCCATTCGTGCCCCGTTCGCGATATTTGGTAGCGAACGCCGCAGTTGTGCCGCTCGCTACCCGCGCCCGGTTCACGGGGCCTTACTGTGCCGGCAGCAGCGCAAGTTAAGGTGGAGGTGCGGGGCGGCCGCTTTTTCGGCGGCCGCCTGCCAGCACCTCCGTCCCCGGCCGCCTAACCCCCACCCCCCGCAGCATTGCCGGCTGTTTCCCGAGAGCCCGGCACTTCTCCTTGGTGCCGGGCTCATTTGCCGGCACTCGCGATCGGGGTTCGCGCTGTTGCAGGCACCGCCCCCTTAACAGTGGGAGGAAGGCCTGCAGTACCGCAGTGTGCCGTGCCGCAGCATGTGGCGCTGCGGCACATAGCGCTGCGATAATCAGTTTCAGCGCCCTAAGAGGGACGTGGAGCGCCTCGAGCCTCGCCCCGTCTCCCTCGAGGGGCACTGAAACTGAATTTCTGGCGATCGGTTTCACTCCGATCGCTGCGCTAAAACCTGCGCTCAGGCGACTTTTGCGCCACTTTGGCGCCCCAACCCAATTTCTAGGCCAAGATGTCTTACTGCATTTATATAGGTCCCTGGTGAAACCACACCTGGAGTATTATGTACAGTTTTGGTCTCCTTACCTAAGGAAGGGTATACTTGCCATAGAGGGAGTTCAATGAAGGTTTGCCAGACTGGTTCCTGGGATGGGTGGATTGTCCTATGAGGACAGATTGAGTAGACTAGGCCTATATTCTCTGGAGTTTAGAAGAATGAGAAGTGATCTCATTGAAACATACAAAATTCTCACAGAGATTGATAGGGTAGATGCAGGGAGGATGTTTCCCCTGGCTGGGGAGTCTAGAACCAGGGGTCACAGTTTCAGAATAAAACTGAGATGAGGAGAAATTTCTTCACTCAGAGGGTGGTGAATCTTTGGAATTCTCTACCCCAAAGGGCGGTGGAGGCTCAGTCGTTGAGTATATTTAAGACAGAGATCGATAGACTTTTGAATATTAAGGGAATTAAGGGATATGGGGATAGTTCAGGAAAGTGGAGATGAGGTAGACGATCAGCCATGATCTTATTGAATGGTGGAGCAGGCTCGAAGGGCCAAATGGCCGACTCCTGCTCCTATTTCTTATGTTTTTATGTTATGTTCCTGCGGGCCGCTGCTGTTCCAGGTTGACCCCCTCTGCTTCGCCGCTCCTCTTCTAGGGCCTACCTCCAGGCAGGCTCGGCTTCAGATCCAGCCATAATTCATCAGGCCCTGACCGCAAGCTGCATCAGGTTGCCCGATTGACTCCCGCAGCTCGTTAAATAAGACCCAATGCCAAATTTAACTTGGGCCTCAGAGAGCAATCACTTTGCTGACTTGCCGCCCATTTTGGGTGCCAGCCTAATTTCTCCTCCATTTATGCTTTTACAATTAATTCCTTTAAAAGGGAGATGGCGAATATTTGCTAAAGAATGCAATTGAAGGTTATTGTAGGAATCGACCGATCCCTAACTGAAGTACTGAGGTCGAGTCAGTTCAATAAATCAACCGAATTTAATAAAACAAGCGAACAAAACAAAAGCATGCAGGAGCAACAGCAAACAGGTCTTTACAGCAGCTTGTTACACGAGGTCTGCCCAAGGGACCTCCCACTCTCTGACGTCATGATGTCATCACGTTTCCCGCCGTTCGGGGCATCACATGACCAACATGATGATGTCATCGCGTTGTTTCAGGGCTTTTACAGAAAGCTTATTTACACTCAGCAAACAAACATAGATGCTGTAACATAGGGTTAAAGACAGTTATGCATTTGTACAGGAGTCCATTGGTGGTTTTGCCACATGCGCCCCCCCAGAAGTGTCTTTAATCGCAAAAGTCAATCGCAGAGGAGGTCGGACAATCCTGTCGGAGCGACTCCGATATTCCCGGAATCACCAACTGTCATCGTGGACGCGAACCCGACCTCGGTGTCGTTCTTCCATTCGCGCAATCGGTTTTGCTGCTTTCTCGGTGCCGGTGGCACGAAACTACATGGGGGTCGGCAGTATCTGGCTTTCGGACCAAAACGGGCGTGGTAGTAGCAGAGGCCGGTCTGTGGAGACGCCGAGGCAGGTTCTTCGAGGCGGGGTGCTTCGAGGTGGCACAGTACTGCTGCATCACCGCGTAAATGGTGTCGGCTTCGGCCGCGAGCGCTACACCGTCTGTAGCCTCCGACCTGGCGAGGGCTGCTTGCACCTGCTCGGGGAGCTGGCTCAGGAACAGTTCCCGAAACAGAAAACACTGCGGCTCAGACCCGAGGAGTGTGAGCATTTGGCTCATCAACTCGGAAGGCTTAGCGTCGCCTAACCAGAGGAGTGCGAGCAAGCGTCGCGCGCACTCCGCCTTCGTGAGACCGAATATTTGCATAAGGTGCGCCTTAAGCATTTCATACTTGTTATCCACGGGCGGGGTCTCCAGCAGGCTGATGATTCGGGAAGCCGTCGAGCTGTCCAGTGCGGAGACCACGTAAAGATAACGGGTCTGATCCAGCACGATGTTCCGAAGTTGGAACTGAGCCTCCGCTTGCACGAACCAGGAGGCTGCCTGTTGTTCCCAAAATTGAGGGAGCTTCAAACTCGCTGCATTCACATCCATCTTGTTCTCGAGCTTTCCTCTGCGAAAATCGTCCGCGAAGCTTCGGGGTCACCAATGTAGGAATCGACCGATCCCTAACTGAAGCACTGAGGTCGAGTCAGTTCAATAAATCAACCGAATTTAATAAAACAAGCGAACAAAACAAAAGCATGCAGGAGCAACAGCAAACAGGTCTTTACAGCAGCTTGTTACACGAGGTCTGCCCAAGGGACCTCCCACTCTCTGACATCATGACGTCATCACGTTTCCCGCCGTTCGGGGCATCACGTGACCAATGTGATGACGTCATCGCGTTGTTTCAGGACTTTTACAGAAAGCTTATTTACACTCAGCAAACAAACATAGATGCTGTAACATTGGGTTAAAGACAGTTATGCATTTGTACAGGAGTCCATTGGTGGTTTTGCCACATTATCATGATTAGTACAGACAGAGATGATACCATATTCTGTGAAACACTATGACTTCCTGTAACAGTGCTTGCATGGTGGAATAGTTTCTGCGTATTCACAAGGTAAAGATGGACGGAGAAAGCCACTCTGCCCATTTTAGCTCATCCATCCGGAAAAATTTACACTCTCCTCAATCACAGCACCAATTATGTCTTAACTGGCTCAAGATCTTTCACTGCATTACCTGGAAGTCCATTTCAAATATTAAGTATGGAGTAGGCCATTCAGTTCCTCGAGCCTGTTCTGCCATTCAATTAGATTGTGGCTGATATGACCTCAACTCCATTTTCTCGCCTTTGGTCCATATCCCTTGATACCCTTACTTAACAAAAATCTATCAATCTCAGTCTTGAAAAATTCAATTGACGCAGCATCCATAGCCTTTTCCGGGGGAACGAGTTCTGGATTTCCACTACCCCTTGTGTGCAAGGTGTTTCATGATTTCTCTCCTAAATGTCCTAATTCTAATTTTGAGATTACGCCCCCTTGTTCTGTATTTCCCCACCAGAGGAAATAGTTTCTCTGTATGTATCCTATCAAACTCCTTAATCATTTAAAATACCTTGATTAGATCACTCCTCAACCTTCTAAACTCAAGGGAATACAAGCCAAGTTTATGCAAAACTGTCCTCATAGTTTAACCCTTTAAGCCCTGGTATAATTCTGGTGAATCTGCGCTGTACCCTTTCCAAGGTCAATATATTTTTCCCGAGGTTTGTTGCCCAAAAGTGAATCATCCTTTATGGCAATAACTTGCTGACAATGGTCCTGAAGTAGAGCTTCACCCAGTCAAGCCATTGTACAAGTGCCAATTAGGCCCTGTGGTAGCATTCTTACCTCGGAGTCAGAAAGTTGCGGGTTCAAGACCTACTCCAGAACTTGAGCACATAATCTAGAGGCTGCAGGCCACATTTTCCAATGGCCACTTGGTGAAGGAGGTCCAGCCAGGATTGCAGGATGACAAGTTGCTGGGTGGCGATTGGAGCTGCAGTTGGTTACTAGTGAGAGGCGGCAAATAGAAAAGCACAATTTCATTTATACAACTGATAATCCTGAAACACCACCAGCCACTTCACCTCCCGCCCAGACACTAAACCCCACTGGCAACCGCAACTCCCTCCCTCTGCCTGGCCCCTCAGCTAGCGCTCCCACTGTCCGATGACCTAACCCTGCTACCTGAAACATTACCATCCAGGTCCCCACCAGCCCAAGTCCCATTCAGGACCCGTGCACCTTCGCTGGCCCAAACCCTGATCCATATCCTCACACCCTTGTGCTGCTAAAAGCTGGTTTCTGCTGTAAGAATCAATGGCTTTATTTTTTTTAAGCGCTTTAGAAGTTATAGCTATAAGCATAGGAGTGTACACAATGCATAACATTTTTAACATTTTACTAGCAGATCTCCCACGGCATTGCTTGTGATAAGACAAAGGGTTCTACACTGTTTAATAAATAAACAATAGCTACATTATCAACAAAATGTAACAAGAAGGGTTTGATGGGAATAATATTAGGTCCTCGTCTGCCTCATAAAACTCAAATGCCTCCCGCAGTTTTGTATTGTAGGCACATTTGCCAATTTGTGTTGAGGATTTGAATCCAGATTATTGGTGTAAAACAAGTAGTCATTATTGAGTATAGACTGTAATGTTAAATTGATATTGTCGACATTTGTTCAATTTCCTTTGGGAGCGGAATAGAGTACATGATAATGCAAATGTCACTTTATATATTGGAAAAAATAGGCTTCAGGACTGGCTTTTTTCCCTGTGCTATCTTACTTTACCCCTCCTAGGCAGTACAAAACCCACAAAATGCAAAAAGAAATTATGAAAACTCTCGTCTAGAACCTAACTGATACTGAATGAACTTGCAGATATAAAGTAGTATGAAATAGTATTAACCAGGGCTCAATTGCATGTTAGTTCATTGAACAATTGTTCCACGGAGTGTTGGGATATGTTTTAGCTCGGGCTGTCTGAGGGGATGTTTGTGTAAGTGAGTGCTTCCTCTGCTAGAACAAAGGGGATGTCAAAGGCTTTATCTACTCACATTACCCCTGTGTACTTCCGAGCAGTCATTGTAACATCTTTTCCTTTAAGCACTTGTGCTCTCCATTGGGAATGCATCAGTATGATGTTTAGCTTTAATCCACACTTTACAAAAGCAAATGTAGCATGGTGCCTTTCATCTTTCCATATCAATTATTAATTTGATGTGGTTCTTGATGGCTAGCTACTTTGGTGATCTTCAGCTGAGAAAGCACATTATAAACATAAACCTGATAGAATCCATTATTTTATTTTAAAAATCCAAAATTTAAAAAGAGTAGGTGTAGATTAACAAATTAAATACTTCTAACAAAACATATCCCAATTATTCAATTACAGTCCCTCACCCAATTTCTTATCAGTCATGCCATTCACATCATGGGATCTAATTTTTGCACACCATTCCTTATGAGGTACTTTATCAAAAACTGTTTTGGAAATCCAAAATCTATGGAATCTGTTTGATTCATCATTCCAGTGAGTTCTTCAAAAATAAACTGGATCAAGTTTGTCAAACATGACCTCTTTTTTGAAGCCAAGTTAGGTATCCCCATCAGCCCTGTGCAGTCCAGTTGATGGTTTATAGCATCTCTAACGATGCTCCCTATTAACCTCCCCATCACAGAACTTCGACTCACCCCACCAGCCTTTGCATTCAATGGATCATCCTTCGCCATTTCCAGCATGATGTCACCGCCAAATGCACCCTCCCCTTTCAGTATTCTGAAGGGACCGTTACCTCCATGACAACCTAGTCCATTGTTCCATCACCCCAACATTTGCTCCCCGTCCCCGGCACTTTCTTGTGCAAGTGCAAAAGACGTAACACCTGCTCTTTCATCTTTTCCCTTCCTACAGAATACGCGTTCCGGGTGAAACAACGATTTAGTATACTGTAATCACTGCTCTCGATGCTATCTCCTGTACCTTGGGGAGACAATGCAGATTGGGTGATCGCTTTGCTGAAAACCTCCGTTCAGTCTGCAAGCGTGACCCAAAGCTTCTGGTCGCTTGCCACTTTAATTCTCCATTCCACTCTGACCCCCCTGCCCTTGGCCTCCTGCACTGTTCCAATGAAGCTCAATGCAAACTTGAGGAACAGCACCTCATCTTTCTTCTAGGCACTTTATAGCCTTCTGGCCTTGACATTGAGTTTAACAACTTTAGACCTTAATCTCGGACAGCATGTGCTGGTAATGGAGGATGGCTGCACCTGAGCCAGATCATAACCTCGGCCGCCATTACATTTTTGCTTATATTTTATCCACATCTTTGTTTTGGCCCTTTCCCCCCCCCCCTTCTTTTTTTCTCTCTCCCACATGGCAGCTGTCTTCCATTCTGCCAGAACATTTCACACCTAATCTAGAGCCGTCTTTTGTCTCCACTAGTCCTATCACCATCTCGTCTCGTTTTGAATACCTCTTAATGTCTCTTCACTTCTTTTGTTCCCTCCCCAGCCCTGCCTTTCGATCTATTTCATTTCCTTTCCAGTTTTGAAAAAGGGTTAGACCCGAAACGTCGACTCTATTTTCTCTCCACGGATGTTGCCTGGCCTGCTGAGTTTTTCCAGCATTTTCTGTTGTTAATCGGGAGTGGAGGAGATGTGGACTGGTGCTTGGGGTGGGGATCCCCTACCAGTGCACGCTGGCAGGATGATCCACATCCCTGAAGTCGACCTGCCTTTCTTTCACCACATTTCCAGGTCAAGGGAGCCTCCTCTTTAACATAGAAACATAGAAGATAGGAGCAGGAGTAGGCCATTCGGCCCTTCGAGCCTGCTCCGCCATTCAATGAGATCATGGCTGATCATCCAAATTCAGTACCCTGTCCCTGCCTTCTCCCCATATCCCTTGATCCCTTTAGCCTCAAGAAATATATCCAACTCTTTCTTGAATATATTTAATGAACTGGCCTCCACCGCCCTCTGTGGCAGAGAATTCCACAGGTTCACCACTCTCTGGGTGAAGAAATTCCTCCTCATTTCAGTCCTAAATGGCTTACCCCTTATCCTTAGACTATGACCCCTGGTTCTGGACTCCCCGGCCATCAGAAACATCCTTTCTGCATCTAGTCTGTCCAGACCTGACAGAATTTTATAGGTTTCGATGAGATCCCCTCTCAATCTTCTAAATTCCAGTGAGTATAAGCCCAATCGACACAATCTCTCCTCGTACGTCATTCCTGCCATCCCAGGTATTAGCCTGGTGAATCTTCACTGCACCCCCTCCATGGCAAGAACGTCCTTCCTCAGGTAAGGTGACCAAAACTGCACACAATACTCAAGGTGCGGTCTCACCAAGGCCTTTGTCATTCATGATCCCCTTCAAGGGGGGGCGGCAATGATCCCATTTACTCCTAAACTGACTTAAACTCCTAACATAAGCCAAAATTGTTTTCCTGTGATTTTGACTATTTTCCACTATCCTCCTTAATTTTAGTTCAATTTTAGCTTTTTAATTTAGAATTTTTTTAAGCATCCCTTTGTCGTGTATGTTGCCGTTATCTCTACCGAGCTCTCCCTCTCACTTACCCGCCACCAAATCTCATTTCTGTAAACCACGCCTTTTTATAATGTGGTACCAACTCATTACTATCTGTAAACTAATTTCATCACCAAACCTTGTACTGGAGTGGTTAGAATCTGCAAGATGCTTCCCCCAGATCTGGGTCAACAATTAACTATGGCTCATGACCGAATACTAAATCCAATTTTTATTCATTCTAGCACTAGTCCCCACAGAATGATTGAAGGAGCAATCATTGATTGTATCTATAAATGCCTCTTGGAGACCTTTCATTTCTGGTGCCTGCCCCTCATTTATCCATCTTCTAAGCAGATAATTTAACTCTCCCACCGTTACTACCTTCCCTTCACTGGATACCTTACTGATTTCATTACGCAGCTTTAGAATCCCCTCCATCTCTTAGCTTGGTGGTCTGTCACATATTCCCAGTTAGAATCAGAATGTTAAATAAAAACAGAAAATGCTGGAAATACTCAGCAGGGCAGGCAGCATCTGTGAAGAGTGAAACAGAGTTAACGAAAGGTCATCGACCTGAAACAAGGGGCCAGAAATTCGGGTCGGAGGCTTCCCGCGGGTGCAAGCCCCCGACCTGCACTTACCTAGCGCGTCGGCCGTTGTGCTGTGGGCCCGCATGGGATTCCGATCCTGGGCCTGCTCCAACTGCCGGCGCACAGAGCTTGCGTATCCCAGGGGCGCAGTTAGTTCGAAGCGTCCCCTGGGATCACATGGGCCATGGAGAGCCAATCATAGCAGGGAATCTCTATTCATAGATTTGACAGGAAGAGCTGTCAAATCTATGAAATAGAGATCGGCCCCAAAACATAACTAAAACTTCAAATAAATTTTTTAAAAAGAATCACATTTTTTAAATAACTATAAATTACATAAAATAACTATTTTAAACAATAATTTAAATTTTTGAAAAAATTAATTACAGTTTTTAACAGGGCTAAAAATAAACTTACCTTTCTTTAAAGTATTTAAAAGTAATAAACCTGTGGAAAAAATGTTTTAATTTTATTTAATTCACCACTTACCTTGTTAAAAGCAGGCCTTGCGATTGCTTTTTAAAAGCGTAGCTGCTGGAGACTTACCCTCCTGAAGAAACCTGGGAAAAAACAGAAGTTCCAGGCGTACGCGCTGCCTCTCTGGTGCACACGTTTGACCTGTGAACCCCTTCTTTCAAGGGAACAGAAGTTCCGGTTTCCCGCACATGTGCAGTGCATGCACGAAACCAGCAGTTTCGTTGGCCCTACGCGTGAGTACCCAGCGCGTACTCACCCGTGGGGACCCGAATTTCTGGCCCATTAACTCTGTTTCTCTCTTCACAGATGCTGCCTGACCTGCTGAGTATTTCCAGCATTTTCTGTTTTTATTTCAGATTTCCAGCATCTGCAGTATTTTCTTTTTGCATTAGAATCAGAATGTTTCCTCACTTACAATGCAACACTCCTTCTATTTCTTTCTTAACAAAATTAGTCACCCAATCTCTTCCCCATGCAACCCAAACAATGTGTACCCAGGTGCGGTAAATTCAGAACCCAGCCCCATTTATGTCAGGATTGTCGGCGTACCAGATGTTTAGTAATGGCATATAGCTGTTGGTCTTTCAATTGGAAACACTTGGTTAAACCCCCAGATAATTTGGTGTAATTTAGTGCCTGGATTGCATCCTTTTGTCCACCCTCAACAGATGAATTAAAATTTGCATTGTCCAAACTAGCACTCCCAGTGGTTGGACTTTCAACTTTCACTAGCCTAATTGGTTTAAAGAAACCCTGAATGCTTCCTACACTTTGGCCGCAAAAAGTTTCACACTTACATTACTTGGGTGAATCTGGATCTTTGTTGAATAGCCCTCATTTGTCCAATGAAATGACAACAGTTGTCAATGAATCATAACTTCTCTTCTCTCTTGCCCAGCTTTGTACCCAGGTGTCAATGTCTATGGCCCCGATCGGGGAGGATGGAAGGGAGCGGGGAGCCCATGGCGGGGGGGATCCTCAGGTCGGCAGGAACTCATTATCATATATTATTCCATTTCCCGCCCGGCAGCTGACCAGATTGCCAGATTGACAGGCTGGCTGGCTGCCAGACGGAAAAGCCATTGGCAGAAGGCAGCAGTTGGGTATTGTTGGGGACAATTCCCAGCAATCGGGAAAGATTGTGTGCTGGTGGGTGGGGTGCGGTGACTGGAGCCTGGCAATCCAGAGGAAACGAGTGAGGAAAAGATCACGGGATGTAGGTGGAGGTCGGACCAGCAAATGGGAGGGAGGAAAGAATTGTGGGCAGGAGGCTCGAGATCACGGGTTGGAGGGGATTGGGGGGTCAGCAGATCATGGGGCAGGAGGCTCGAGATCGTGGGTTGGGGGGATTGGGGGGGCAGATCATGGGGCAGGTGGCTCGAGATCGCGGGTTGGGAGGATTGGGGGGGGCAGATCGTGGGGCAGGAGGCTCGAGATCGCGGGTTGGGGGGGTTGGGGGGGTCGGCAGATCGTGGGGCAGGAGGCTCGAGATCGTGGGTTGGGGGATTGGGGTCGACAGATCGCGGGGCAGGAGGCTCGAGATCGTGGGTTGGGGGATTGGAGGGGGCAGATCGTGGGGCAGGAGGCTCGAGATCGTGGGTTGGGGGGGATTGGGGGGATTGACAGATCGTGGGGCAGGAGGCTCGAGATCGCGGGTTGGGGGGATTGGGGGCAGATCGCGGGGCAGGAGGCTCGAGATTTGGGGAGTGGGGGGATTGGAGGGGATTGTGGGGCAGGAGGCTCGAGATCGCGGGTTGGGGGGGATTGGGGGGGTTGGCCGATTGTGGGGCAGGGGGCTTGAGATCACGGGTTGGGGGATTGGGGGGGTTGACAGATCGTGGGGCAGGAGGCTCGAGATCGCGGGTTGGGGGGATGGGGGGGTCAGCAGATCGCGGGGCAGGAGGCTCGAGATCAGGGATTGGTGGGGTAGCGGTCAGCCGATTACAGTACGAGGAGAGGACACGATCGGCAGAAGGTTTGCTTGAGAGCCGGGGGAAGAACTCCTGTTCATCCTGGTCCACAAAAAGTGCTCTAAAAAGCACTTGCCTTCTGCAGCCGGCAGTTCCCATCTCCATTTCATTGCTGGGTTTCCCGAGTCCTAGGAAACCCAGCCATCAACCATTAAATTTAAATCAGGCTCCCAACTGCACAGAAGGAGCCTGATTTAAATATAACAATCAAATGTCCCGCCTCTCCAAGATGGGACACAGGCACCCCTCGCAACCCACCGCTGTAAAAATGGCGGCAGGCACGTATACGATAGTTAATTTGAAACCACCCCTTGACAAATGTTCCCTCTAATTTTTTTGTGAGGGGGCCCTTTAAATTCACGGCTGCGCTTGCGCGATTTCTCTTCCAGCAGCAGCACCTGGTGAGCGGCCTGTGCGGGACCTCGTGATTGATGCGTCCTTCATGGTTGGTTGCAGTCCTGATTTAACAACCTGAACACGATATTGTTAAAGGTTACTGTAAGAGTCATGAAAGTTTAAGAAAGAAAATACTTTAAAATATTGGTTAAATAGTATAATACTGTTAATTTACCTGACTGACTTATTGTATTGAGAAACCCCCTATTTTCTTGTTCCAGTAGTATAGTCTGAGACACCCCCTTTATTCTTGCTATAATGGTACAGTCCTTAAGCTTGTCACATGGTATCCAGCCATTTTACAGCTCAAGCTCCACGAGGCTAGAGAGAAGGTAAAGGCTTTGATGGCTGGAGCAATACAGCTTTTGACTGTGTTCGTTTAAACGTGTTTTGCTTTGTAATTCTGTTTGTAAGGTGTTACAGTAAACAGTTTAAAGACAAAGTTACGTTTTGGAACGTTTTATTTCGATACGCGCCTACTCGTTGTTAAAAGCCTCAAAGCTCAGTGGCTGCATGCTTGGAAATTACGAAGCGCCACTACAGTTACGACCGTCATTTGTATCTATGTTTCATGGTTTAAGTCGTATGGTCAACTCGAGTTGACTATATGGCTTACCTGCCTTTCTTCTGCCACTTCCTGGAAAGGTACCACCAACGCTGCCTCCGCAAGATCCTGCAAATCCATTGGCAGGATAGGCGCACCAACGTCAGTGTTCTCGCTCAGGCCAACATCCCCAGCATCGAAGCTTTGACCACGCTCGATCAGCTCCAATGGACAGGCCACATCGTCCGCATGCCCGATGCGAGACTCCCAAAACAAGCGCTCTACTCGGAGCTCCGACATGGCAAGAGAGCCCCAGGTGGGCAGAGGAAACGCTTCAAGGACACCCTCAAAGCCTCCTTGAAAAAGTGTAACATCTCCACCGACACCTAGGAATCCCTGGCCCAAGACCGCACAAAGTGGAGGAGAAGCATCCGGGAAGGCGCCGAACACCTCGAGTCTCTTCGCCGGGAGCAAGCGGAAGCCAAGCGCAGGCAGCGCAAGGAGCGCATGTCAACCCAAGCACCCCACCCACCCACCCCTTCAACCACCGTCTGCCCCACCTGTGACAGAGACTGTAGGTCCCGCATTGGACTCATCAGTCACCTGAGAACTCATTTTTAATGTGGAGGCAAGTCATCCTCGGTTCCGAGGGACTACCTAAGAGAGAGAGAGAGAGAGACATTCCAGGGCCATGGGAGCTTCCTCTTCGCCAGATTTTGCATGCTTCCCTCCGCCTCTGCTATTCTTCTGCAACGATTTAACACATCCTCTGAACCCATCTAGTGCTTCTTTATTTGTCCCATTATCACCTCCTTTCGCCTTGAACCTTCATCCCTTTTGTCATTTAATCTCTCCTGCCTTCCACCCTATCATATCACAGGCCTTCCCTTTTGTTCTTTTCCTGCCCCCTTTTCCCTGGCTCTGTACTTGCTTAAAAAGCTGCTGCATCTCTAACATCTTCTAGTTCTGACAAAAGCTCATCGACCTGAAACGTTAACTCTGCTTCTCTCTCCACAGATGCTACCTGACCTGCTGAGTATTTCCAGCAGTTTCTATTTTTATTAAATATTCATTGACATTGGCTGAACGCAACTTCTAGCTAACACAGGAGCACTCTGCTGTAAGAGCTGGCCATCGATTATTGCAGCTGTTAAAAGGCCAAGAATGATTGAAGATAAATAGCAGCAGGCTGGGGGAGCAGCAGATAAGTATTAAATGATCTGAATAGACCATCAGGCAGCTGTAATAGATGCGAGATTTTGTGGCACCTTTAAAGAATGTCTTCAAGTGGAGGAATGGGCAGAGGCACCCAAGGAAGGGTGCATGGCATTGGAAAGAGGCAGAAAAGAAGAGCACGTAATTTTAATGAGACTGATCCTCAAGCACTGCTGGATGACTGCAGCAAAGCAGAGAAAGACTGTTGCGTGCCCGTGGGAGGAAACCTCAAAAAAGTGTGGAAAGAGTGACACTGGCACCGAGTGCCAACTCTCCCACCCCCACACCTGCAGACCGGTACTGCAAAATGTCAGCGACCAGATGAAGTAAGGCAAGGTAACAACAACAACAACAATTTGCATTTATATATATTTCTCTTCCGTGGGCAGCAACACTGTTTTATTTTATTTGTTCATGAAATATGGGCGTCGCTGGCAAGGCCAGCATTTATTGCCCATCCCTAGTTGCCGTCTTCTTGAACCGCTGCACTCCGTGCGGTGAAGGTACTCCCACGGTGCTGTTAGGGAGGGAGTTCCAGGATTTTGACCCAGTGACAATGAAGGAACGGCGATATATTTCCAAGTCAGAATAGTGATTGACTTGGAGGGGAACTTGGAGGTGATGGTGTTTCCATGCATCTGCTGCCCTTGTCCTTCTAGGTGGTAGAGGTCGTGGGTTTAGGCGGTGCTGTAGAATTGAAAGTACTTCATGTGCATCTACCACAGTGACCACCGAGAGCTTGCCCAGGACATTGTGTAAGACAGGAACTAGTGAAGGATAACTAGACCTCCATGTTTTGAAACAAGTTGATTAAAGCCTTGCTTTATACTCGAACCAAGTGCGTAGTGAGTTTTATTATGTCACACCCTAATTCTGCACAAGCAGAAAATCTTGGCCATAATCTAAAGGAGCAGTCGACTAGTGAACGTTGCAGCGTCAAGTGTGGCAGTGCTAGACACTTTGGAGAATGAAGAGCAACAAGAGAAGCAGAACACAGCCAACAAGCTTTTAGGGCACAGCAGACAGACAGAACACATTACTGTCCAGTGCAGTCTGCACGCCATCAAAGTGTCACCTACTTGGATTTAAGTGTGGAGCCACGCTTCCTTGTGCATACGACCTTGGAAATGTGTCAACTTCTGGAACCAGGCTTGCAGCCACAGTTGGACGGCACTCTCTGTCGAATTGATTTTTGTCCATTTTTTCCTCACACATGCCCAGGATGCCAGCTTTACTCGTGTTCTTCCCAGAAGATTGATTGCACAAACCTGAGGGCTCAGTCAGAAAGCACCTGTAAGAATGCAGCTTGATGGACAAAACATAAGCATAGAAACACAGAAACATAGAAGATAGGAGCAGGAGTAGGTCTGTAATGTATATACCTTTAAGGGGGGAACTATGTTTTACAGCTCATGTATACTGCAGTACCGGCAGTGACCACACCTGTATATAGCACTGAATAGTAATCTGTACAGATAAGTTGCAGTGTGAGCCACGTTGAGTAAACACCTGTTGTTACCATTCTCCGCAGTCTGTGTCTTATTATACACAGACGCAACATTGGCGACGAGGCAGGTTCAAACCTACCTGCAACTCTGCATCACCTCCCGGGGATTCGTTCCTGGAGATCAGTGGATTGGAGGTCAAGGCCAGAGACTCGGGCGTCGACCACGGGCAACCGCCCAGTCATCCAGCAGAGACTCGAGAATTGCGGGGGAGGCTGTCGAGAGCCAGGCTTGGTTTTCCAGTCGAGGTGGTCCAGCGAAACAGGCTGGCAACAGGTAGTGCGCAGACCCTTCCCGGACAGTGGCGGGCTAGAGCCCGACCGAGCGGCACAGCAAAGGGCCGAGCAGCGTTGACTTGGGAGAGAGAGAGAGGGCATAGCGCACAGGGCGCAGCCGGTGTTCAGGGTCCGAGCAGCGTCGGAGAGAGGGAGAGAGAGACGCACAGAAACCCACGAGGCGCCGCCATTGCCATGAGGACCGCCGAGAGCGGCGTTGGCAGCAGCGCAGGAGAAGCGCGCAAAACCTACAGGGCGCCGCCATTGCCACGAGAACCGCCGGGAGCGGCGTTGGCAGCAGCGGGGGAGGAAGGAAAGCGCGGGAGACACCATTTTAAGCCATTGGGAGACACCATTTTAAACCACAGCAAAATGCCAAAGAGTGGCAGTATCACCGCATTTGACAATGTAGTCAAAGATTGGACTACATATGTCGAACGAATAGAGGTGTACTGCAAGGCAAATGAGGTGTCAGATGACAAGAAAGCGTCGGTATTGTTAAATTTAATGGGTGCAAAGACGTATGGTTTATTACGAAATCTAGTAACCCCAACAAAGCCAATGGAAAAGAGTTTTGAAGACATAGTAACGATACTAAAGGAACATTTAAACCCCACACCGCTGCTGATAGCAGAAAGATTCAAGTTTCACAAACGGAACCAGCATAAGGATGAAAGCAATGCTGATTATTTAACAGAACTGCGCAAACTATCGAAACACTGCCAGTTTGGAGCGGGACTGGCAGATACCTTAAGGGACAAGTTTGTGTGTGGGCTTCAAAGTGAAGGAACCCAGAAACGGCTTTTATCTGAAAAGGACCTTACGCTGGAAAAGGCTTTCAGCATTGCGGTATCATATGAAGCAGCAGCACGGGGCGCTGCAGAGATACAACAGAGACCACAAGAATATGGCACAAACGAAATGTCATATGGAACAGAGAAGTGCTATCGCTGTGGCAGAACAACACATGACCAGAATGATTGCTGGTTCAAAGACAAAGTGTGCAGACAGTGTGGAAAAGTAGGACACATAGCACGAGTCTGCAGGTCGGGAAAGAAAACCAGCAATAAGAAACCTACCAAAGGAAAGTACAAGAAGGTACATAAGATGACGGAGAATAGTTCAGACGAACAAAAGAGTGATAACGACTCCGAAAGCAGGGAACTGAGTTGTCTGAAACTACATAATGTGATCACAACGGAGGATCACCGAACCATTTGGGTCACTCTCAAGTTAGCAGGAGTCCAGGTAAAGATGGAATTGGACACAGGATCAGCCCTAACAGCCATAAACCGATGGGACTACGAGCGGCTATTCTCACACATACCCTTGAGAGACACAAAAATTATTTTGAAGACATACACGGGGCAAAAAGTCTACCCCAAAGGAAAAATAAGGGTGACCGTTATATATAACAGTAAGGAAACACCAAAACTAGACCTGTATGTATTGCAAGATGGAGGACCACCATTACTGGGACGTGAATGGATCCGGAAAATACAACTGGATTGGCATTCCATACAGGCACTGACTGTGGCTGACAAAAAGGATGACGACGTCACACCTGGGCGACTGTCAAAGATCCTAACTGACGCGAAAGAAGTGTTCCAGCAAGGACTCGGAACACTAAAAGGCATGACAGCGACGATTAAAATTGAAGAAAACGCAAGCCCAAAATTTTTTAAGGCCAGACCTTATGCGATCCGCCCAGCCGTCGAAGCAGAGCTGGAGAGTCTGGAACGTTCAGGTGTACTGTCCAAGGTAGACTGGAGCGAGTGGGCTACACCCATCGTCCCTGTGGTGAAAAAGTCATTGAGCAGCACACCTGGGGAACCAAGGAAGGTTCGCATCTGTGGGGACTTTAAGGTAACAGTGAACCCGGTCCTTCACACCGTACAATATCCGCTTCCGTGGATTGAAGATATTTTCGCCTCGCTATCTGGAGGAAAACGCTTCACTAAGATTGATCTGGCCCAGGCGTATCTGCAAATGGAGGTAGAAGAAGCATCAAAAAAATACCTCACAATCAACACCCATAAAGGTCTCTACCAATACAATCGGCTGGTATTCGGGGTAGCATCAGCTCCGGCTATTTGGCAGAGGGCAATGGAACAAGTCCTGCAAGGGATCCCAGGGACCCAGTGTTATTTGGACGACATCCTGGTCACGGGTGAAAATGACAGTGATCACCTTGCCAACCTGGAGCAGGTGCTCACTAGATTGCAGGAATATGGGCTCAGAGCTAACCGCCCCAAATGCGAGTTTTTTAGAAAACAGATCTCGTATTGTGGCCATGTTATCGATAAAGAGGGGTTACATAAGTCCCCAGAGAAGATTGAGGTGGTAGTCAAGGCTCCAGCACCGGAAAATGTGTCACAACTGAGGTCGTTCCTCGGGCTGGTAAACTACTACCATAAGTTCTTGCCAAATTTGTCTACAATACTACACCCACTGAACACCCTACTGCAAACTGGGGTGCCATGGAAGTGGAGTGACGAATGTAGATGAGCTTTCCAGAAGAGCAAAACACTAATCACATCGAAAGAGGTATTGGCCCATTGCAACCCGGCATTACCAATTCGGTTGGCATGTGATGCATCACCCTACGGCATTGGAGCGGTGCTGGCGCACAAATTCTCGGACGGCTCAGAGAGGCCAATAGCCTTTGCGTCACGATCACTAACCTCAGCCGAGTGTAACTGCGCCCAGATTGACAGGGAGGCCCTCAGCCTAGTGTGGGGAGTGAAAAAGTTCAATCACTATCTGCACGGGCAGAAATTCACCTTTCTGACTGATCACCAGCCTCTTGCCTCCATTTTTAATCCGAAGAAGGGTGTTCCGGTGATGACTGCGCAACGACTACAACGATGGTCACTTTTTCTAGGGGCGCACCACTATGAGATTGAATATAAGGGCACGAAACAGCATGGAAATGCTGATGGGCTATCACGCCTGCCACTGCCTACTGCGGAGGAAGCACCAGCAGTGGATCCTGTCGAAATATTCCATTCGACTATAGTTGAATACCTACTGGTAACTAACGCTTGTATCGAAAAGGAAACCCGAAATTACCCGACACTGTCTCGGGTATATGATTTGACGGAGAAGGGATGGCCAGCACATGGCGACTCACTGTTGCCAGCATTCTCGACAAGGAGAGAACAGCTGTCAGTGTGCCGGGGGACCTTGATGTGTGGATCCCGAGTGGTAATTCCACCCAAGTTAAGGGATAGAGTGCTCAATGAGCTTCATGAGGGTCATCTGGGAGGGGTAAAAATGAAAAGCCTAGCCAGGGCTTATGTGTGGTGGCTGGGAATCGATAAACAAATCGAGGACCTGACCAAGAGCTGCTCAGGATGCCAGAAAGTCCAAAATGCACCACCACAGGCCCCTCTACACCCATGGGAGTGGCCCTCATCTCCATGGCAACGGGTGCATATTGATTTTGCTGGTCCATTCATGGACTCAATGTTTTTAATAGCCATGGATGCGCACTCGAAATGGCCTGAGGTCATCAAAATGTCCTCCACCACCACGGAGAAAACTATTGCAGTCCTACGGACCATTTTTGCCAGGAATGGCTTGCCAGAACAGATTTGCTCCGACAACGGACCACAGTTTGTGTCCGAAGAGTTCCGGAGGTTCTTGAAAAAAAATGGGGTAAGGCATTACACATCCGCCCCATATCATCCAGCCACAAATGGATTGGCTGAGAGGTTTGTACAAACCTTTAAGAAGGCAATAAAGGCTATGTACAATGACAACATTCCGCTGCAGCACAAGGTGGACAATTTCCTGTTCGCCTACCGGAATGCGACACATGCAGTCACCAACCAGGCCCCAGCCATGATGTTCTTTAACCGAAGGTTAAGATCTCGCCTGGATTTGCTCAGACCAAACGTACGAAGAGATGTTGAGAGTAAGCAATTCCAGCACATCCATGAGAAGCCAACAAGGAGCTTCAATGTAGGGCAACCAGTCTTGGCCCGCGACTACCGAACAGAAAAATGGCAGCCAGGAACGATATGCACACGGCAGGGCCCACTAATGTACACAGTGGACGTTGGGGAGAGCATCGTGAGACGCCATGCTGACCAGATCCTAGAGTCTCAGGAACAAGTCAACCCCATGCCTCGCCCATACGTACCTGGTGATGAACCCGACGTACAGGTCGCATCAACCCCAGAAACAGTAGCATCGGAAGCTGATGAACCAACCGACGACAGGGGGCCAGAATCGCCTCCGCACCAAGAGCAAGACACTCGGGAAAGGCGCTATCCAGAAAGGATCAGGAAGCCTCCCCAAAGACTGAATATATAAATAGACTATTTTCAGTTAATGTTGCATGTTAAAAGTGTTAATTGTAAATAGTTTGATATTTAATTGTTAAATGAGTGTTATGGTACTGTTAATCTAAAAGGGGAGGAATTGTAATGTATATACCTTTAAGGGGGGAACTATGTTTTACAGCTCATGTATACTACGGTACCGGCAGTGACCACACCTGTATAGCACTGAGTAGTAATCTGTACAGATCAGTTGCAGTGTAAGCCACGTTGAGTAAACACCTGTTGTTACCGTTCTCCGCAGTCTGTGTCTTATTATACACGGACGCAACAAGGTCATTCGGCCCCTCGAGCCTGTTCCGCCATTCAATGAGATCATGGCTGATCATCCCTGCTTTCTCCCCATATCCCTTGATCCCTTTAGCCTTAAGAAATATATCTAACTCCTTCTTGAATATATTTAATAAGTTGGCCTCAACTGCCTTCTGTGGTAGAGAATTCCACAGGTTCACCACTCTCTGGGTGAAGAAATTCCTCCTCATCTCAGTCCTAAATGGCTTATCCCTTACCCTTAGACTGTGACCCCTGGTTCTGGACTCCCCTGCCATCGGGAACATCCTTCCTGCATCTAGTCTGTCTAGTCCTGTTAGAATTTTATAAGTTTCAATGAGATCTCCTCTCATTCTTCTAAACTCTAGCGAATACAGGGCACTGTGAGCTAATCGCAGCGGTGCAGCGTATATTTTCATGAGAAAGAGAGAGAAAATGCAGAAGGTGTACAGTTCAAGAGCTACAGATCATGGTAGACTGCGAGAGCCCAGCTGAGTGTGTACAAGGCGTTCAGCCTGACTTTATGGTCAAAATGGTCTGTTTCCGTGCTGCAACATTCTATGATTCGACGCATTTTGACAAGGGAAATGCTGCCCACAGGCCACTGCTGTCCAGGTGGCACATGCTCAGCAATACATGAAATAGGAGGTCACTGCGGGGTCACATACCAGGAGAGACTGGAAGGAGGGGGAAATTGCCAGATTTAAAAAAAATGCTAAGGTGCAAAATAAGAATGGGCATGAATAAAACTGCCATACATGGAGGCTGCTAAATATGTAGCTAGTCACTGATGCCAATCAAAGTAAGTGGCAGGTCTCATTTAAGTCTGCTTGATCACCTCAGTACACGTAACTCAAACTGATCCACCAACCTGCTCCAAATACAACTCAAGGAGGTTGAGAATGAGTACTGCATGACAAAAAAGACACCTAGACTGGTGCAGCTGAGAAAGGATGAAGGCTGGCTTTAATTCTTCACACATATCATAAACAAGTGCAATGCAGTCAGCTGTCAAACGTACTGACAAACCTTCAGGAGGCAAGATACTTCACATTCAGGGAACACAAAATATTTGATTGTGCAATGCATATTTATCTCATCTATATAGAAAAGGGCTGCCTTCAGCAGAAGCACAGAATGCAGCTGGGTGGAGGGACCCATCCTGCACCCCGCACCCCCTATTTAAAGACACTATCATGGAGATGATTAGCATGGGCGATGTGCAAGCTGTAGGAGGTGTGTTCCAGTTTGTATAATTACAATTGCATACCTGGTCTATGTATGTCCGTTTCAGCAGGTGTAAAACAGTGACTATCGAGATGTGGAATCTCATCCCTGTGCCGGGTTTGCACCTGACCCGAGTTCTGCGCAGGAGGGCGCAAGAGACTTGTGCAAGGCTCACGAGCATACGCGTTAGGAGTTCTGGAAGAGTGTATGGGCTTCTCCAGAATTGGAGCTCCTTTACACCATTGACACAATGGCATCGGAGTGCACCAAAAAAAGCTGGAGCAGAAGGTTGTGGGCCCAGTGCAACAGCATCTGGAACCTCTTAAAGAATTACATAAAATGTACAACAACAACAACAGCTTGTATTTATATAGCGCCTTTAACGTAGTAAAATGTCCCAAGGCGCTTCACAGGAGTATTATAAGACAAAAAATTTGACACCGAGCCACATAAGAAATTAGGGCAGGTGACCAAAAGCTTGGTCAAAGAGGTAGGTTTTAAGGAGCATCTTAAAGGAGGGAAGAGAGGTAGGGAGGCGGAGAGGTTTAGGCAGGGAATTCCAGAGCTTAGGGCCCAGGCAACAGAAGGCACGGCCACCAATGGTGGAGAGGGCAGAATTAGGGGAGCACAGATATCTCGGGGGGGTTGTGGGGCTGAAGGGGGTTACAGAGATAGGGAGGGGCGAGGCCATGGAGGGATTTGAAAACAAGGGTGAGAATTTTGAAATCGAGCCGCTGCTTAACCGGGAGCCAGTGTAGGTCAGCGAGCACAGGGGTGATGGGCGAATGGGACTTGGTGCGAGTTAGGACACAGGCAGTCGAGTTTTGGATGACCTCAAGTTTACGTGGAGTAGAATGCGGGAGGCCAGCCAGGAGTGCGTTGGAATAGTCAAGTCTAGAGGTAACAAAGGCACGGACACAAACAGGCCATTTGGCCCAAAAGATCCATGCCAGGGTTTATGCTCCACATGCGCCTCCTCCCACCCCTCTTCATCTAACCCCATCAGCATAGCCTTCTATTCCTTTCTCCCTCATCTATTTATCCAGCTTCCCCTTAAATGTCTCTATGCTATTTACCTCAACTACTCCTGTGTGTCAAATTTTGTTTGATAACACTCCTGTGCAGCGCCTTGGGATTTTTACTACATTAAAGGCGCTATATAAATAGAAGTTGTTGTTGTTGTTGTTGTGGTAGCAAGTTCCACATTCTAATCACTCGCTAGCAAAAGAAGTTTCTCCTGAATTCCTTATTGGATTTATTAGTGACGATCTTATATTTATTGCCCCCAGTTTTGGTCTCCCCAAAAAGTGGAAACATTTTCCCTATCAAACCCTTTCATAATCTTAAGGACCTCTATCAGGTCACCCCTCAGCCTTGTCTTTTATAGAGAAAAGAACCCCAATCTTTCCTGATAAGCATAACCTTTCAGTTCTGGTATCATCTTTGTAAATCTTATTTGCACCTTCGCTAACGCCTCAATATCCTATTTATAATATGGAGACCAGAACTGTGCACAGTATTCTAAGGGGGGAAAATTCGGTTTCGGCCATTTTGGGGCACTAACATCGCCTGGGCGCTGACTTTAGCGCCTGGGCACTAATTAGCATGGGCAAACGCAAAATTGAGTTTTGGCACCCCAAGAGGGAAGTGGAGCGCTAAATCAAGTGCTACACACTTCTCTTAGGGCACTAACTTCGGAGAGCAGGGCGCTTCCTTCAGAGCGCTAATCAAGCGCTGTCAATTACAAGTACTCAGACACACTGCCGCCTTCCAGTTCTTAAAGAGCAGGTTCAATCATGCTGCACAGCCTCACTCTGATCATTGCTGCTTGTGATCTGGGCCTGCAAGGAGCTACAAGCCTTCATTCAAGCTGATCAGAGGCCCAGAGAGAGAGCTCGCCGGTTTAGCGACCACGCCTTGGAGGCTCTGGTCGCGGCTGTGGAACGCCGACAGGCAGTGCTCTTCCCAGACACTGGCAGGAGGTCATTGCCACAGGCCTTTAGGAGGTTGTGGCGGGAGGTCACCCAACACGTGTTGGCCAGAAGTGTGGTCACCAGAACTCCCACCCAGTGCCAGAAGAAATTCAACGGCCTCACTCGGGTGGTCTGTGTGAGTAGATGCTTCAAAAACCCTTGACCCCTTTGCTCCTCAACCCCATTTAGACTCTTATTTTCCAAGCAGTATGCGGCCTCCTTATTCTTCCTACCAAAATGCAGCACCTCACACTTACCTGTATTGAAATTTATTTTCCAACTACATGCCCATTCTGCAAGTTTATTAATGTCTTCTTGTATTTTGTTGCAGTCTTCCTCAGTATTAACTATACCCCCTAATTTGTTATTATCCGCAATTTTTGAAATTGTGCTTCTGATTCCCACGTCCAAATCGTTTATATCCATCTTTGCTGAGCTTGTTGTTTCTTCTGTGTTGTGCAAGGTCATTTTTTGGTTTCTTTTGACTTGTGAGAGTCTTAGAATTTCTGGGTACTTTTTAAATGTGAAGTGGAGCAGCCATTTGAAGACATATGTCTGGAAAATTGACTCCCCAACCCAACCCAAAACTTCCAGACACCTATCCTGGTCAAGCCAACTTGACCCACCCTATGGCCATCCCTTTAGCAGTGCTGGTAGCTCATCTTGTGATGGAGGATGGGAGAAACTGGTCCAGCAGTAGCAGAGGAAGGGGCCACAGAGGGGTCAGAACAAAGGGCACAGCATGTGTGTTATAAATCTCATCATCATGAAGAAACGACTCATGAAATAACACTGGACGGCCAGCTGGTGGCGCCGTCCAAGGAGTGTAAATACTTGGGCGTGGGCCCAGCTTGTCAGGGACATTTTGTAAGACAAGGAACTAGTGAAGGACAACTAGACCTCCATGTTCTGAAACAAGTTGATTAAAGCCTTGCTTTATACTCAAACCATTTGCGTAGTGAGTTTTCTTATGTCAGTGTGTATTTGTCACCACCTGTTGAGCAGCAAGATAAGAATGAGTCCATATCCACTTCACCTCCAAGGTACTTGCCAAGTGAAGAAACCTGGCAAAAGTGCAGTGAGGGATTGTTTGAAGGGCTTACCTGCTAAAAGTAAAAGGGTTCCAGGCAAGGAGTAGGTAAAGAGAAGAAAGCATCCAAGTGAGTAAGAAACTGACGAAGGTAAAAGGATATACAGTATGTGTGTTTCAGGCAGAACATTGCAGGTTAGTACAAATAGATAAGTAGAGGACTAACATACCTTAACAAGCTCTGGGAGGACCGTCTATGTTATCTGGAAGGCTATAAATTTATATATTATACTTACCTGCTCTAAGACCTCTTCCCATGCAGCTCTGCCTGTTCTTGTTGAGGATGGTGTCCCTCAAAGTCAGAGCTGGTACATCTCCATAACAACAACAACTTGCATTTATATAGTGGCTTTAGTATAGTAAAACATCCCAAGGTGCTTCACAGGAGTACTATGAGACAAAATTTAACACCTTGCCTGTCATTACTTCTATTATTTTTGCCAAAATGTACCACCTCAGATTTACTAACATTGAATTCCACCTGCCACTTTTTTGTTCATTCCACCATATTATCAATATCCCTTTGCAACTTCCTTTGGCCCTCCGAATTATTTACTATGTCTCCTATATTTCGGTGTCCAGGGTGAACATGTGTGCAGGAAGTATCTTCAGCTGCAGTTACTCAAAATCCGCGTTTCGGAGCTGGAACTGCGGCTGGAGTCACTGTGGAGCATCTGCGAGGCTGAGATCTTCGTGGATAGCACGTTTAACGAAGTGATCACCCCGCAGGTAAAGAGTGCACAGGCAGAAAGGGAATGGGTGACCACCAGACAGAGTAAAAGAACTAGGAAGGTAGTGCAGGAGTCCCCTGGGTCCATCTCCCTCTCCAATAGATTTTCCGTTTTGGATACTGATGGGGGAGATGGTTTCTCAGGGGAATGCAGCAAGAGCCAAGTCCGTGGCACTACGAGTGGCTCAGCTGCACAGGAGGGGAGGAAAAAGAGTGGGAGAGCAATAGTGATAGGGGATTCCATCGTAAGGGGAACAGATAGATGTTTCTGTGGCCGCAGGCGTGACTCCAGGATGGTATGTTGCCTCCCTGGTGCCAGTGAGCGGCTGCAGGACATGCTGAAGGGGGAGGCTGAACAGCCAGAGGTTGTGGTCCATATCGGTACCAACGACATAGGCAGAAAGAGGGACGAGGTCCTGCAAGCAGAATATAGGGAGCTAGGAAATAAATGAAAAAGCAGGACCTCAAAGAATTACTCCCAGTGCCACGTGCTAGCGACAGTAGAAATAGGAGAATAGACCAGATGAATGCATGGCTGGAGAGATGGTGTAGGAGGGAGGGATTTAAGTTCCTGAGGCATTGGGACGGATTCTGGGGAAGGTGGGACCTGTACAAGCTGGACGGGTTACACCTCGGCAGAACCGGGACAAATATCCTCACAGGGGTGTTTGCTAGTGCTGTTGGGAAGGATTTAAACTAGTTTGTCAGGGGGCTGGGAACCTAAGTGTGGGCCCAGAATGGAGAGAAACAAAGCTGGAAGTGCAAGTTAGAAAAGTAGTCAGCAAAACTAGTAGGGAGCAGAAACAAAGGCCAACAGTAAAGAGGGTCAAAGTGCAGAAAAATATTAAACAGGCAAAGTTGAAGGCACTTTATCTAAATGCCAGCAGCATTCGCAACAAGGCAGATGAATTAATGGCACTAATAGAAGTAAATGGGTCTGATGTAATTGCCATTACAGAGACATGGTTGCAGGATAACCAAAACTGGGAACTGAATGTTCCAGGGTACTCAACATTTAGGAAGGACAGACAAAAAGAAAAGGAGGTGGCATAGCGCTGTTAATAAGGGATGAGATCGGTACAGTCGAGATAAAAGATCTTGGCTCGGCAGATCATGATGTAGAACTGGAATCAGTTTGGGTGGAGCTAAGAAACAGCAAAGGGTGGAAAACATTGGTGGGAGTTGTGTATAGGCCACCAAACAGTAGTGGTAATGTAGGGCACAGTATCAATCAAGAGATTAGAAGTGCATGTAACAAGGGCAACATGGTAATCATGAGGGACTTTAATCTACATATTGACTGGGCAAATCAAATTACCACTAATGGTGTGGAGGACAAATTCTTGGAATGCATGCGAGATGGTTTCCCGGATCAGTATGTGGAGGAACCAACCAGGGAACAGGCTATTCTGGATCTGGTACTGTGTAATGAGAAAGAGCTAATCAATAATTTTGCGGTAAAGGGGCCTTTAGGGACAAGTGACCATAATATTATTGAATTTTATATTAAGTTTGAGAGTGGTGTAGTCCAATCTGAAACTAAGGTCTTCAATCTAAACAGAGGAAACTACAAGGGTATGAGGGACAAGTTGGCCTTGGTAGATTGGGAGACTACACTAAAAGGTATGAAGGTGGACATACAATGGCTAACATTCAAGGAAATAATGCATAATTTGCAACAAACATATATTCCTCTAGGGCATAAAAACCCAAAAGGAAAAGAGATCCAACCATGGCTAACAAAAGAAATTAAAGCTAGTAGTAAGTCAAAGGAGGAAGCTTATAAAGTTGCCAGAAAAAGCGGTCAGCCTGAAGATTGGGATCTTTTTAGAAATCAGCAAAGGGGGACCAAGAAATTGATAAAGAAAGGGAAAATGGAATATGAGCACAAACTAGCGAAAAATATAAAAACGGATTGTAAAAGCTTCCTGATGGGCCTTCAATAACCACAAACTAGAAGTTATAGACTTAAACAAGTTGGCTTTTAATCACTAAGATCAGAGCTAACATCTCAACACGCCGACTGGTTCACAGGAATGAGTCATACAGATCCTGGGATCTTTATGTAAGAGAAGTCAGGGGCGGAGCCAAGAGCCAAGACCTGGAACCTCCCAGGTTAGTCGGGAAAGAGGAAGTGAAACTATACACAGTGGGGGAGGGTAATATACATGAGTGCAAAACGAATACAGGATCAAGACAAACAGATTTCATTACACTTCCATAGGTATGTGAAAAGGAAAAGACTGGCAAAGGTAAATGTAGGTCCTTTACAGTCAGAGACAGGAGAATTTATAATGGGGAATGAGGAAATGGCAGAGAAATTAAATAAATACTTTGTTTCTGTCTTCACGGAGGAAGACACAAAAAACCTCCCAGAAACACAAGAAAACCAAGGGTGTGGCGAACCCCGCTATTTAAGAAAGGAGGGAGAGAGAAAATGGGGAACTACAGACCTGTTAGCCTCACATTAGTAGTTGGGAAAATGCTGGAATCTATTATAAAGGATGCAATAACTGGGCACTTAGAAACTGATAGTAAGATTGGGCAGAGTCAACATGGATTTATGAAAGGGAAATCCTGTTTGACAAACCTATTGGAGTTCTTTGAGGATGTAACTAGTGGAGTAGACAAAGGGGAACCAGTAGATGTGGTGTATTTGGATTTTCAGAAGGCCTTCAATAAGGTCCCACACAAGAGGTTGGTGAAAAAAATTAGGGCACATGGAATTGGGGGTAATATATTAGCATGGATTGAGAATTGGTTAACAGACAGAAAACAAAGAGTAGGGATAAATAGGTCTTTTTCAGGATGGCAGGCTGTGGGGTACCGCAAGGATCAGTGCTTGGGCCCCAGCTATTCACAATCTATATCAATGATTTGGATGAGGGGACTAAATGTAACATTTCCAAATTTGCTGATGACACAAAGCTAGGTGGCAGTGTCAGTTGCGAAGAGGATGTGAAGAGGCTTCAAGGGGATCGCGACAGGCTCAGTGAGTGGGCGAGAACATGGCAGATGGATTATAATGTGGATAAATGTGAAGTTATCCACTTTGGTTAGAAAAAACAGAAAGGCAGAATATTTCCTAATTGGTGAAAGATTGGGGAATACAGATGCTCAAAGGGACCTGGGTGTCCTTGTGCATGAGTCACTGAAAGTTAATGTGCAGGTGCAGCAAGCCATTAGGAAGGCAAATGGTATGCTGGCCTTCATTACAAGAGGATTTGAGTACAGGAGTGAAGAAGTCTTACTCCAATTATATAGGGCCTTGGTGAGACCACACCTGGAGTACTGTATACAATTTTGGTCTCCTTACCTAAGGAAGGATATACTTGCCATAGAGGGAGTGCAACGAAGGTTCACGAGATTGGTTCCTGGGATGGCGGGGCTGTCATATGAGAAGAGATTGAGTAAACTAGGCCTGTATCCTCTTGAATTCAGAAGAATGAGAGGGAATCTCATTGAAGCATACAGAATTATTACAGGGCTTGATAGGATGGATGCTGGGAGAATGTTTCCCTTGACTGGGGAGTCTAGAACCAGGGGCCGCAGCCTCAGGATAAAGGGTAGGCCATTCAGGACTGAGATGAGAAGAAATTTCTTGACACAGAGGGTGGTGAATCTTTGGAATTCTCTACCCCAGAGGGTATATTCAAAACAGAAGTCGATAGATTTCTGACTAGTAAGGGCATCAAGGGATATGGCGATAGGGCCGGTGAATGGAGTTGTGGCAGAAGATCAACCATGATCTCATTGAATGGCGGAGCAGACTCGAAGGGCCGATTGGCCTACTCCTGCTTCTATTTCTTATGTTCTTATGTTCTCCTATTTTAGAATATGGAACACATTACTACATCTGTCTGTTGATGCAGTCAATCACAATATTTAAGGTTTAGTTAGAAAGACAGTTGAAGAAGAAAAATATTAAAGTATAGAGGAAATGAGTAGATAACTCCAGTGCGGATCTCAAAGTGACAAAGGTGCAATAAGCAGGAATGGCCTCCATCTGTGCTTACATTTCAATTGAGCTATAATTTTTTTGTCTGTGGTGGTATCAAATCTCAGTGACATATTACTCGAAGTAACAAAAGAAGCCATTCAGCTTTCCAGTGCAGTGACAGAAGGATTTGTTTTCTCTAAAGCAGAGGCCTCAGTCAATGAACCCGCCGTCATCCCGCTCCCACACACCTTTGCCCCAAGCGAGTCTGTCATTGCGGAGCCGACCCGACCGGCAGCAGCGGGCGACCCAATTGAAATCATTATCAGATAGTTTACAGGCACTTGAGAGCCTTTTTTCACTTACTTTTTAAAGTTTCCTGCATGGCCACAGGATTCTCGCAGCTCAGGAAGCACATCTGTCAACCTGAGGCGGGAGTTCAGTGGCCATTGCTCCAGCTGATTATTTGACAGCATCAAATGTACAGTAAAAGCTCCCACCTGACAGATGATCACTTTCCTCAGACAGAAGCTGCTGCTCAGTCCATTTCCAGCACAGGTTCTTCAGGCTGCAAGTGTTTCCAGCAAAGTTTTCATCCAGTCTCACCTCATTGGAAGAACTCGCTCACCATTGACAGGATGCTTCTGTCATCTGTACTTCACCTGCCATCTATTCTATCAGCATGGGTACCATTTATACTGTCTCACCTTGGTCCTCAGAATGGGACCACAATCAGCCCCAACACCAGCAGCACCAGGCACACCAGCAGCACCAGGCACACCAACAGCACCAGGCACACCAGCAGCACCAGGCACACCAGCAGCACCAACAACAATACCAACCTTCTCCGCAATCAACTGATGCTGCACAGGACAGAGGGCATCAGCACTCAACCACATTGCTGCCCGGGAGGTCGGGGATGGCCTCATCATGGCCAGATTTAGTTAATTTTACACTGTACACCCATGTGACTGCTACGTGATGCGTCAGGTTGGCACCACCCCACACCAACACCATAAAGCATCCCTGCAATGACCAAGCCATTCCTTTCACACTCATCAGCATTGCGGGGGGTACCGTTGTGTCTCACCATTCACTAAAACTCACTAGGCCACTTCCAAAGGTGCACAGAAATCTGTCCAAGAATGCAAAGTGTTGAAAATAAAGATTTTTATGTTTGACAGCACATTAACAGAAACTTTACATAAACATTGGATTATCCACCCAAGTAGCAACCCTTGTGTGTTGTTAGTTGGTATGATTGCACTAGGATGAGGGTTAGTGTGAGGGGTGGCTAGTGAGATGGGGATGTGATAATGTAGATAGAGAGGGATGGGTGGATATGCAAGGTATGTTGGTGTGAGTAAGGATGTGCAGGAGTAGGGTTGGGGAGGCAGAATGATGGGGATGTGATGAGAGGCACAGCAGGATGAAGTTGAGTGTGGCTTTGTACTGACATTTCATGATCTAATGAGATCATTGAAACGTTTGCGGCACTGCACCCAGGTCCTTGTGACCATATCCCTGCTTGTGTCCTCCTCTGCAATCTGCAACCTGCCTGTCTTGGTCTCCTGGGGATGAGAAGATGACCTCCCTACGTGCTCTGACTCCCTCTATAAGCATATGGAGGGAGTCATCGGAGAGCCTGGGTGCAGCCCTCTGCCTCTGTGCAGCCATTGTCAGTGTTTGCAGCACTCCAATGCTGTAGTGCACTGACAGCACTATGTTAGATTAAACTTCAAATCTAATGTGACCATGGTCCCTTTAAAGATCCCGGCTGAAAACAAGTCATGAATGACATCACCAGACCCACTCCATCTCATTGTGCCGGGTAACGCTCTGGGCGGGCTTAATAGGCCCCATTAAGGTAAGTTAATTTTCAACAGCGGGATGGAGCCAGCAGCGGGGTCACGACCTCCCACAGACACCGCCCACACCGGACCCGCCCAGGTAGGCAAAATTCCAGCTTGAGAATCAATAACACAGCAGTTGATGGGATGGCTACTGATTTCAAGTCTGCAGCCAGCTGGTTGCAGCTGTCACTAAGTGTCTCTCCAGTTAAGTGCAATCTCCTCACATAATGTCCTTCAGACAAAATTAGATAATTAATTATTGGCCTGTGTGTTCTCTGCTCAAAACGACTGTCGTTATCCTACCACAATTGTTAAGGTTTTGGTGAAATCAGCAGCAACCCCAAGTAATTCACTGATGCAAGATATTCTGTTGTTGACAATAGTATTTGTGCTGTTACAGGTAGACTATCCTTTATCCGAAAACCTCGGGACCAGCCGAGTTTCGGTTTTCGGAGAATTTCGGATTTCAGAAGGTGGGTCGGCGGGGTTCCGCGGGGGGGTCGGCGGGGGTCCACGGGGGGGTCGGCGGTTGTCGGGGCCGGCGGGGTCCGCGGGGGGGTCGCCGGGGGTCCGCGGGGGGGGTCGGTGGGGGTCGGGGCTGGCGGGGTCCGCAGGGGGGTCGGCGGGGGGTCGTGCGCACGACTTACGCTGACGCTCAGCGTAAGTCGTGGGGGTCGGGGCCGGCGGGAGGGTCGGCGGGGGTCCGCGGGGGGTCCGCGGGGGGTCGTGCGCACGACTTACCCTTTATCCGAACTTCCGAAACCGGAACCCTCTAAAAAACGACTTACGCTGAACGAAAAAACCTTCGGTTTTTAGAGGGTTTCGGTTTTCGGAAGCCCGGATAAAGGGTAGTCTACCTGTATAAGCCAGGCTTTTTTCTAACATGTTTTTCTTGTGCAAACAGCCTGCCAATGGTCTCCACCAATCTTACAATCTGAAACTAGCAGGTTTAGCATCAGTAGGACTGAGCTCTGTAGTCCAGGTTCAACAATGAACGCTGATAACAAATTGCATGCTGCAGTTCATGTGGGATCGCCACTACATTTCCTTACAATCCAGAAGGTAGAAAATATCAGACACTTAATCCACTTTATACAAACTAAAATTTACAGATGCAAAGGTATAAATAAAATAGTAAACAGTGACATGAATCTTGTCATTCATGTGGAAATGACTTATGAAATGATACTGGGCGGCCTGCTGGTGGCGCTGTCCAGGGAGAGTATAAATACTCGGGCATGGGCCCAGCTTGCTCAGGACATTCTTTAACAGGAACTAGTGAAGGACACAACTAGATCTCCATGTTGAAAAACAGTTGATTAAAGCCTTGTTTAATACTCAGACCAAGTGCCTAGTAGTTTTCTTACATCAGACAGCACAATTATTATGTAAAAAAATGTCCACAAAAGGCTAATTTACTCTTTTGTAAGAGTCTGATTCATCTATGTAAATATAAACAGCCCAATAAAGTTAACAACAGTGCTGTTTTTGTGCTCCCATTATGTTTCCCAAAATTTACATAATGTAGGTTTTGTTACTTCTTGGGTTCAGCAGCATCAGCTGCTCCCTTAAACAATCTGAGCGTGTTCATTTTATGAGCGTTGACTCACGCTGCCCTATATCTACTGGTACAATGGCATGACCCAGGGATGTGACAATAACGCCCCCTTGTGACCTGGACTAGATACTTGCATCTTTCACATGGGTACTGCTTCAATCTCTCTGAGTTTAAGTGAATAAAACCAGCACAGCAGTAATGAGTGTAAACAGCCATTAGAATGTCACACTATAGTTCAATGTTTGCAGCAAGCTGGTTCAGATGCCGTGTCCGAAATCAAATCTAAACCTGCTGACCTTGTTGTTGTGCGATTTTAACCTCTTGAGAGTTAAGTTGAGCTCCATAATAGCATTTTTAACATATGTTCCACCAAAGTTCCCCTCTGGCAGGCTAGTCCAAACTTTCCTACTGATACGCCCAAACTGAGAAGGTCACTGAGAGGCGTGTAACGCAGCATTGCTTTAAGGATGCTTTCCTCTTTTTGAAGATGGGATTGCCTATGAAGCGTGATTAAGTTAAGTATCAAGGTAGAAAAGTTATTATGCCCCCATGATATTGAGCCAAAATTGCGTTGTCGTCTTTCCCATACTGCAAGATGTAAGCACATAAAAAATCCTATAGAGTGCTTATGAGAATATAAACATATATTGCCTGAAATCCAGCAACACAACACTTGTAGAGAACCCCCCACTCCCCCTCACTCAAATTTGTGCAGTTTGGAAGTCTATCACTTAATTTACACATAATTGACAAGGCAGTTGGATGACAGGTTGATACGCGGCCACAGTGATCCAGTAAATCTGTGCTTTGAAAAACCAGAATCACACAGCTACCTGTGTTAAAACGCATTTCTGTCTAGAATACTGTTAATCCCTGAATTCGGACTTAAAATATACTGTCCCCACGAAAAAAGCCTTCAACTTATCAAATCCATGAACAAACAAACCTGTCTGTTTCCGCAGCCTGAGCATCTTCAGTTAAGATGTTTACTTAAGAAAGGAGTCGCCATCACTTTTTGACTAAAGCACCCTTAGTATATTGAACAAAGACTACTAAGAGAACAATTTTTTTCTTGTCAGAAATATATCTTACAACGATGTTTAAGCTTGTTCAAAAATGGAGTTATAAAACACGTGGAGTATAAGGTTTAAAATGTGATAAATGGAAGAAACATGTTCTCCTGAAATTCGCTTCCATCATTGACCCAAATGGTGTTTTAGTTAACGGGATAATCTAATATTATGTTTTTGTGGAAAATACAATCTGACAGCAATTGCACTTAACTTTGCAATGCCACCAAAAGCAAGTGGCTAGTAGTATTAATGCATAATGGAAAATATTCCTGGTCAGTAACCTCATGTTACTTCCATCTATATGGAATTCAACTCCTTTATAGTTTTAGCTCCCTGGCTGCTATCAATGTCTCCTGTGGGCAGTCAAGGATGATGCAACCTTGACTCTCATTCAATTTTCCCTTCTCAAGTTGCGACCAACAAGCTTCCAAAAATCTATTTGTGACTATTCATGATTTTTACCGTATTTTTCGCACCTTCTGACATTTTTACCATATTGAATCCACAATTATCTCAAAATTGCCTCCATGCCATAAATTTTCAACACTAGTGCATCACCTAAGAAATTGAAAATCTTAAATGACTAGAAACAACTTCTGAAGCCAGGGAAAGAGTGAGTGCTATCAGTTTTTATAATTAAACTTTAACTTGAAAGTGTCTGAAGTTTGGGCATTGTGAAAATGGAGCTCAGATCCTAATAACCAAAAGCTGCCATTCAATCCTCCCTTGAATATGAATGCCGGCCTGTCAGTACAGGATACAAACATTAACAAACCTCAAATGAGATTGAAACAAATCCCTTCATTTAAAAAAACAATCATATCCATTCTAACCCCGCAGTTCTCGAATAAAATAGCCCCAAATTCTGTGAGCTGGTCCTAATAACTAAAACTTTTAGGGGGCTAAATTCGGTTGATTTGCACCTCCCATTAGCGCCCGCGAAATTCAGCTGTAATATTGGGTGGCGCCCCCCGACTTACCGCTGGACGCTATGTCCGCTGGGGTCAGGGGGGCCTACCTGTGGCCGGGGCAGCGCTAGTTAAAGGGGAGGTGGCGGGCGGCCATTATTGTTGCTGGGTGCCTGCCAGCACCTGACCCGATGGTGTCCCCGGCCCCCGTGACGACCCCCCGCGGGGTGCCGGCTGCTCTCCGTGAGCCCGGCACTCCTCTTGAGTGCCGGGCTCGTTTGCCAGCACTCCCGATCCCTGGTGGCCCAGCTGGGCGCCGGGACATGCTGCGCCAGGCCCCTCCCCTTTAATAAGGCACGTAGCGCTGCGATATTGGTTCGCAGCGCCCCCAGAGTGACGCGGGCGCTTCCATTAGCGCCCCTCCTCCCTCTCGGGGCGCTACCTGGGAAAATTGGCCGCTGGGGGGCTACACAATTTTTACCCCTTAATCTCTCCTCTGTACCTTCTCCAAAGCCTCAATATTCCCCACCAAACTGCACACAACACTCCAAGTCCCGTCACCCCAAAGACTTCAATAGCTTTAGTTTAATGTTTTTGGTTTGTAATGTCCTAGCAATATAACCTAAAACCTTCTTTAACTTCTCAACAGCCTCCTCTTCTTGCTTGTGCAGCCTTAATGATTTATCAATGATGTTCCCCAGGTCCCTTTCTTGACCTTGATCACAAAAACAGATTATCTGATCATTATCACATTGCTGTTCGTGGGAGCTTGCTGTGCACAAATTGGCTGCAGCGTTTCCCAGATTACAGCAGTGACTACACTCCAAAAGTACTTCATTGGCTGTGAAGCGCTTTGAGATGTCCAGTGGTCGTGAAAGGCGCTATATAAATGCACGTCTTTCTTCCTTCTTTCTTTCTATCTGTCGTGGGTGTCCCTGCAGGGTTTAAACAGAAGACGGGCTCGACTTGTGATAGGATTAATATAATCTTAAGAATAATGCCCTGGAATTTTTGTTTGACCGTCTTATGGAGTCAAGGAAAAAGTTCATAGTTCATAGACAAAATCCCAATTGCAGGAAAACATGTGGTTGGAATATTGTTCTGCTAAAGGCAACATGTTCTCAGCAGCATAAACTTCCAGCTGTTTCCAAAAGGGATTTTGAAAAATTGAAATGTTCTTAATAACTGGTTCAAATTGGCCCTTAAATCAGGAGTGGGTGGCAATTACCACATACTTGACCACGATTTACATCAAACACCCACAGGAACACTAAGTGGGAGCTATGTGGGAGCAATGATTGCTTAATGCCTGGTATAAATGGAACACTAAACTCACCTTCAACCCAAAGTTAAGTCCCAGCGTTACTGTTCTTGCAGCCACAGTTAAGAATTCCATCAGCTTGGATTTTCTACATTGTCCTGCCTGATTGTTTTTTGGCAGGACCCAGGTGGGTGGAGATACTTACCCACTTTTGCGTCCGCCTCTTTTTATGCTGTTGTTTCCAGCAGTCAATCGGATGGACGCGCCCACCCAAAAATGAGTCGGCACTTTCAAATGAGATGGTCATGAAATAATGGCCTCATATTTATGAACAAACATAAAATAGGCATCCTTGTTTGCTAGGCATTAGAGGAAAGGCTGAAACTAATTTAAAGGGCAGGATTTTCATTGGGCCGTGGAGGCAGGATTGGAGGCGTGTGGGGGGTTAAAATCCCAAAATCGGGGGGCACGAACCCATCCCGCCCCCAACCCGCCGCCATGCCAGTTTCAAAGGAGGCGGGTACTCGACCTGCACTGGGACCTGCCTCCCCGAGGAGGGAAGAGGATTAGTGCCAATTAACTGCCTGTTAACAGGTAGTTAACAGGCAGTTTTTAGCCTAATCCCTATTTTTATCCCTGAAGTGTGGGATTCCCGACGGCTCCAAACCACGCCAAGTTAGTGAGGTGGGCCGTCGGGCTGAAGGGCTTGGAGGGGTCGAGATGTCAGTGTTCAGGTGAGTGATGGGTGCATGAATGCAGAGGTAAGTGTGTTTGGTGTGTTTAAAGTGTTAAAAGAAGTTTTACTTACCTTTACAGCCTTTCTTCCTTCAGGTCTCTGGAGTCCCTCATCTCACCGGCACAGAAAGCAGAATGGCCGCGATCTGTCAAAAATTGCAGCATTCAGCTTTCTGTTCCGGGGAGATCTCTAAATCATCCTGAGAGGAAGGAATTAACTTGGAGTACAGATTGTCAGTGTTTGACAGCTTCAAACAGCTGTCAAACACTGATGTTTCATCTGTCAAAAGGTCTTGACAGATGAAATGTCAATCTGTGACGTCACCTGTTGCCGGATGGCCCTTAATTGGCTTCCCGAGCCCGCTGGGTGGGCTCAACAAGGTCAATCAAGTCAAAATCGCGTGGGTTGGCTAGAACTCAATGGAGGCGGGACTACAACCCCGAAAGCTGTAGTCCCGCCTCCTACCCGCCTCCTCAATGAAAATCCAGCCCGATGAGTCCAGCAGGTACTGAATAAGGATTTATGAAAAACTTATTTCTCGTACAATCTTGGTGATTTTCATAGAATCATAGAAATTTAGGGCACAGAAGGATGCCATTCGACCTGCGTGTCTGTGCCGGCTGAAAAAGAGCTATCCAGCCTGATATCATTTTCCAGCTCTTGGGGGGGAAAAATTTGGTTGCTTTGTGCCTCCTGTTAGCGCCCTAAAAGGGTGCAAACGGGGCGCAAAGCAACTAGTGCCCGGGCGCGGCGCCGCTGATGCCTCCCGCATAATTCAGCGGGAGGTTAGCGGCGGCGGTAACCGTTAGCGTCCCGTGGTGCCGCACCGCCGGCGATGACGTCATCAGTGTGCACAGCGCCCCGGCCGCAATCTTTGGTAGCGCCCCCTGACTTACCGCCGGACGCTATGTCCAACGGGGTCAGGGGGGCCTACCTGCGGCCGGGACGGTGCTAATTAAAGGTGAGGTGCTGGGCGGCCATGTTTGCTGCCGTCCCCGGCCTCCTCTGCAGCCCCCCCCTCCCCCACCGCGGAGTGCCGGTTGCGCTCCGTGAGCCCGGCACTTCTCTTGAGTGCCGGGCTCTTTTGCCAGCACTCCAATCCCTGGTGGCCCAGCTGGACCCCGGGTCGCGCTGCGCAGCACCCCAAGAGGGAAGTGGGACGCTTCCAGTAGTGCCCCACGTCCCTCTTGGGACACTACTGATGAATTTTGGCGGGGGCACTAATTTTTTCGGGGCACTAAAAGTAGTTAGCGCCCCAAAGGGGGCGCGACTCAATCAAAGGGGGCACGACTCAATTTTTCCCCCTTGGTCCGTAGCCTTGCAGGTTATGACACTCGTGCGATGAGGATTTCTGCCTCTACCACCCTTTCAGACTTTCTTTTTTTTTGCTGTTGCCAAGTGCCTTTTTTCTCACGTTGCAAATGCCTCCATTGCGTAGAGGGCACAATGCATTCCTATTGGAAATTCCCTTGTATCTTTGGTTTTTGGAGGAAGAAAAGAAAGAGTAATGAAGGAAGGCCAGGCTCGTCAGGCAGCACTACAGACACACAGCTCCCACACAACAATGCCTCCACACCAAAAAGTAGAGACTGAGGCACTCCGACCTCCCAAGGACAACCATGCTTGCAGAGGCAGTATTGTACAATGAAAGGTTACGTGCTACAACCCAACATACAGCTCATCTCCACCGCGGGTACAAAGCTGTCAGTGGCTGTAAGGGTCGCAACCCCCGTGAACTTTATGTTATTGGACCACTCCAGGCTTCCCCTCTATACTTCAGAATCTGCTTCTGCTGCCTGCAGTTGTTGAACTTTATTTCAGTCTGGTAAAGCAGATCAACCACGTTCTATTTAAAATGCAGAGATTTCTTTTCAATGCAAAGGATAAGATAAAGGTTTTTCCATTTCACTGGCATTTCAGTAGATAACTCTGAAAAACCAAGGGGATGAGTGATTGTGGCTTAAAACTTTCCATCCGTGCTGTCACCAGACGGAACCTCATGATGTCACAGAAGGAGAGGTTCTGCACAAAATGGCTGCTCCCAGACTGGCTCCAAGTGACACTTCTGAAGCATTAAATAGGGTGACAAAGGAATGTCAATAAATATACAGATAATTCCTTTTAGAACATTTAGGATTATGAGGTAGTTTTGTAGAGCCACTAGGAGCATGCTTCCCCTTTATGTCCTAGTTGGTAGATGAAGCCACGTCCTACAGGTGAATAGACCAGTCCACTTCCTGGTTATTAGTCTTGAACATAACATTCCTTTTTTCTTTGTTTGTTCCCACATTCTAGTTCCAGCTAAGAAGGGACAGAAGTACAGCAACTGAGCAGTCCGTCCTCCCTCTCCAAGGAAAACAAAATTATAACATGGTTTAAAATTAAATGTCAACTTGCGTTACAGGGCCAACATACAGCCATTGCTCCTGGTGCGAAAGTGACAAGATGCCAGCTTCAAGTAAATTGTACCCTTTGTTTAGTCCTCAGTGCCCAAAGGGAAGAACTGACATATTACAAAGTCAAAACTATTTACATCTGATTTGATGTCCAAGTGTATACTTGCAACAGTACAAGAAAGGAAAGCAGATTGAGCCCTTAATCCCATCTGGCGTAAGTCTTGCTCTGGTTACATAAAAACACATTTTTTTCCATTTTTGGTGTTTGAGCAATCAACTGTCTCCTCCCTCCATCACCTGACCTTAAAGATTGCCTGATTATATAAATAACATTTGACCATGTCCAGTAAAGGTTGCTGGGATTGATGATTTCCCAAGAACAATATTATCCTGCGTGATTGACTTTACAAGATTTTTTCCAGTCTCAATGCATTGATTCTTGCCCCTCTCCATAGTTGTTAGTCATTCCTCATTTACAATTCACAATAGGGGAACTGACGTCCCAATCTACAAGGCTGGCTATCCAGACATGACCAATTCACATGAATATTCCACAAAATCTAATCAGTTTAATTATTTTTTTTACTGGCCATGCTGGTGAAAAACCAGCCAGGTGGTAACCCTATATTTAAGAAATTGCAACAACAGAATTTCTTGTTATACTAAGTCCAACATCACATTCAGTGTATCTACTGGCCACCAACAAATAATCTGGAGAAGACTGTCTTTAAGGTGTAGTGCATTACTCTTTTGGTCAAATTCACCAATCCTGCAATTCCAATTGGGAGTCGTGCTTGAGGGGAGCACACAGTAGAGATGAGGCTACAAATTGTAACTCAGATTTTCTAATCTGTGCTCCCTTTGAGTGGAGCTGCTCACAGGGAGTGCAGAATCAGTGAATTTAGGGTTGTATCACATTTTGAGATGGCCTAAAAAATGTTACTGACATTTTCTTTTGACTATTTATAAGCTTTCAAACCTTTGATAACACATCAGTAGCATAAGTTACATTGCATCATTATATAGAATTACATAGGATACACAGCACAGAAACAAGCCTTTCGGCCCAACCAGTCCATGCCGGCGTTTATGCTCCACTCGAGCCTCCTCCCATCCTTCTTCATCTAACTCTATCACCATAACCCTCTATTCCCTTTTCCCTCATATGCTTATCTAGCCTCCCCTTAAATGTATCTATACTATTTGCCTGAACTACTCCCTGTGGTAGCGAGTTCCACATTCTCACCACTCTCTGTGTAAAGAAGTTTCTTCTGAATTCCCTGTTGGATTTCTTGGTGACTGTCTTATATTGATGGCCTCTAGTGTTGCTCTTCCCCACAAGTGGAAACACTCTCTCCGTGTCTACGCTATCAAAACCTTTCATAATTTTAAAGACCTCTATTAGGTTACCCCTCAGCCTTCTCTTTTCAAGAGAAAAAAGACCCAGCCTGTTCATCCTTTCCTGATAGATATAACCTTGCAGTTCTGGTACCATCCTTGTAAATCGTTTTTGCACCCTCTGTATGCCCTTTTTATAATACGTCAACCAGAACTGCATACAGTACTCCAAGTGTGGCTAACCAAGGTTCAATACAAATTTAGCATAACTTCTCTATCCCTCTAGGAATAAACCCTAGTGCTTGGTTTGCTTTTGTTATGACCTTATTGACCTGCATCACAAGTTTTAATGATTTGTGTATTTGAACTCTCAGTTCCCTTTGCTCCTCTACCCCATTTAGATTCTTATTTTCTAAGTTGTATGTGATCTCCCTATTTTTCTTACCAAAATAAAATACCTCACACTTATCTATCTTGAAATTCATTTGCCAATTATATGCCCATTTTGCAAGTTTATTAATATCTTCTTGTAGTTCACCACACGGACTGCAGCGGTTCAAGAAGGCAGCTCACTACCACCTTCTCAAAGGCAATTAGGGATGGGCAATAAATGCTGGCCTTGCCAGCGATGCCCACATCCCATGAATGAATAAAAAAAAAGTTTATTGCAGCCCTCCACAATGTTGACAATCCCTCCCAATTTGGTGTTGCCAGCAAATTTAGAAATTGTGTTTTTGATTCCAATGTCTAAATCGTTCATATAAATTGTGAACAACTGTGGTCCCAGCACTGATCCTTGTGCGACAACACTTCCCACCTTCTGCCACTCTGAATAGCTACTCTTTATCTCTACTCTCTGCTTTCTGTCTTTCAGCCAGTCAGCTATCAATTCTTCTACTTGTCCCCTGATTCTGCAATCCCTGACCTTATTCATTAGTCTATTCTGTGGGACCTTATCAAAGGCCTTTTGGAAATCTAGATATATTACATCTACTATATTACCCTTGTTTGTTACCTCTCCAAAGAATTCAATGAGGTTGGTCAAGCAAGACATTCCATTTTGAAATCCATGTTGGCTATTCATTATTATATTTTTAGTTCCTAGAGCTAGAAATTATAGCCCAGGAATGGGCAGTATCAGTAGAAAAGTTGGAAAATTAGCACCAGGCACTAATTCTTTTGACTGCACGCAAACTTCATGCTCACTGATCAAAAAAATGATTGAGTCCTAATTCAAGCCTTAATGCCCAAGCTCATTGGCGTTACACTCAAAGGGTGGACTAATATCGGGTGCAGTCTAATTGCAAGTCATGATTGCCACAGGCTTTGGTTTTCGCTGTGGAGAGATGGAGGGCGGTGCTCTACCTAGCAAGTGGCAGGAGGCCCTCGCCGCAAGTCGTCCGCACCATGTGGAGGGAGGTAGTGCAGCACATCTCGGGCAGCACTGTGGTCCCCAGGACCCCCACACAGTGCAGGAAGAAATTTAATGACCTCACTCGGGTGGTTAGGGTGAGTGAATGCTTCAACAAATACTACATACCACCGTCTGAACCATAGTCTGCACACACTGCCCAAAGCACCACGACACCAGCACTCACCCAGCAACAATCTCCACCTACCAGCACTCACACCCACATCTCACACTTTGCACACAATGGCAGCTATTCAATTATGACAGGCACAATACCCAAACACATTGCTCCACACTCACTCACACACTTTCCTTTCTCTTGCAGGCCAAGGTGGCTCACAACAGGAGGGAGCAGGCATGCACAGACGGGGGACAAGCCGACCCCCAACCACTATCTGTGCTGGAGAATAGAGTGCTACAGATTATTGGGTGCCAGGCGGTGGGCACCATGGCCACCGGCAACGTTGACACCCTTGGGGACAACAATGGTATGGTCATCCCTACTGCTTCTTCTCATATGCCACTTCCTCCTCACCACACAAGCGTTTTGCATCTTCTAGCTAATCATGCTGTATGCATGCATTTCTCCCTTCCAGCCACCCTCCCCTCACCTTAACCCAATCTTGTGCCTTTATGCTTTCAGATAATGAGCAAGCACCTGAGCAGCCTGTCCTTGAGGGCACCATAGTGAGCGAGGTGGGAGAAGAGGAGGAGGAAGGAGACACCGCGTCACTGCATGTCTCACCCGCACGCACCAGCTCAGATACTGGCACTACGGGTTCTTTAGAGGCTGGTATAGAAGCGGAATCTACACAGGGTTAGGCACTGGGGATGAGTGGGCTGCAGCAAAGCCGGGGCAAAGGGTAGCTTGGGGACCAGCTCCCCGAAGGGCGACTTCGCGCGTGATTTCTGCTGCACAGGACTCGGATGAGGACCTCGATGGGGAGGCGTTTAAAAGAAGGGTGATGGGCATGCACACGGAGATGATAGGTGCAATGGCAAGGGTGTCCGGGTGAGTGGCAGTGGGTCAGTGGAGCAGGAAGCTGCTGCCCTCTCTCAGGATGACAGCATTCCAGCTCCCACAACTGCCACTACGCCATTGCCCTTGTCAATAACAACAACAACTTGTATTTATATAGGTCCTTTAACATAGTAAAATGTCCCAATTCGCTGCACAGCAGTATTGCAAGACAAAAAATTTGTCACTGCCTGTCATCCAGCCAGCCCAGACTGCTGCCGCCCATACTGAGGTGGTGCAGTCTACAGCCAGGCCTTTCAGGCCCAGAGCTGGTCGAGGGTGTCCTACAAGCCCATCTGAAGTCTCCCGCATGGACACTCAGCAGCCTTCCACCAGCCCTGCTGCAGCCACTGGGCCAACACTGTAAGCGGTTTTTGATCCTAGCCCAATTCCTAGACGGACGGATCGAATCGCCCCCACCTTACGAAAGTTCTATACCCGGGATTTATTATTCAGAGTGTAAATGGAAAAAGTCACGGACAGGAATGCTTCGGTGAAAAATCAAACTTATATTTATTTGGTCTAACATACACTGGCTAAAACATGCACTACTAACGAAATCACTGTCCCTGTGGAGAATAAAATCCAGGTTACAAACAATATACATACAGTACAAAACTGAGGACTATAACAAGCAGTAATTCCCTTGTTGCTATGGTGGACTCTAATTCCACCCCTATCAACGAATTACCCAATCGCATAAACCCCTTCGCCTGGCTGAACCAAATGAAGCTCCCACCCTCCGAATAGCCCAAAAACTTCACTTCTGAGAAAACTCTGAGCCCTTACAGCTCACCCAGCTTGCCTGGGATATCTGGTTACTGGTTTGGAACACTCGAGACTGTGCTTACCCCCACACAGTCGGTCTCGATCGCTTCGCTCAGTGGCTTCTTCTTAGGTCGATCTTGGTGGAGCGAGAGAGCGAGAGATAGAAAGAATGGTGGGAAAGAATCTATCTTTATAGTAGTCTGGCTATCTCTATCTTTCCCGCCAATCTTTAAAATCCTTTTGTTTCTAAGCACTCCGGTGCTTAACCAGTGATGGGTCATCATCGGACCCATGAGTATTCCATGCTTGGATCAATGGCCCTAAGCCTGGGACATATCTTTCGGTCTTTGTGTTGGGAAAAACTGGCTCCTCTTTGGCTGGCTGAGGCTAGTGGGTTCATTGTCCTGCTTCTCTTCTGAGATGGAGGTGAGAAGTGCTTTTGCATATTAGAGTGGCTTTCTAATAAGTTCAAGTTCAATGGCCCCCTTCCTTTTTCCAGGACTGTCGGGCGAACCCATACATTCTGGATGACGGACAGTTCTTTTGTCACAGCCAACTGCCATGCGCTCTCTGGAGTTTTAACAAACCAGTCCCCCATGCATCTGCACAGGGTGATCCCACCACAGGGAAAACACCCTCAGCCCATAAAGTCCACAAAAATATTCTCGACTGAGTCCATTCTTCAAATAGAGACTTTGCGATCTCTTCAACACTTCGTAGGAGTACTAGAGTAGGCAAAGGCACAATAACTAGAGGCACTAAAGGATTGCACAAGGGTAAATAGTTAGTATTTTGGTTGTAAATATGTGTTCACTGATTTTTGATAAATTTATTAATTCAGTTTGGATTCTTATGTGGTGTGTCTCATTTCAGCTTTACGCTGTGATATGGCCTGTGACAGGGATGGAATGATGGGGATGTGGTGAGCAATGGGGATCTGGGGTTTAATTCATTCAAACCGCAGTTGGATGAGGTGATCATGGACCGCCCGTCTGGAAGGCTGATTGAGTGGCTGCTTCCTCCCTCATTCCTGTTCCTCCCCCTCCTCGTCCTCCTCATCGTCCTCCTCATCTTCCTCTTCCTCCTCCTCCTCCTCTTCCTTCTCTCCCATTTCCTCCTCCTGAGGTGGTCCCGCAATCACTGGTGGCAAGGGCTGGGCCCTCATGATGGCCATGTTGTGGAGCATGCAGCACACCACCATGAAATGGGACACCCGCTCAGCCCAGTACTGGAGGGCTCCTCCCGAGTGGTCAAGGCAGCGGAACAGTTGCTTCAGCAGGCCGCTAGTCCTGGCAGCAGCCACGAGCTTGACATGGTGAGTGGAAGAGTGCTGGCACACCGGTCTGGCGCAGGATAAAGGCATCGTGGCTGCTGCCAGGATAGCGGGCATTGACATTGAGGTTTCACTGTCTGTGGTCGCACACCAACACATTAAGTGAGTGGTAGCCTTTGCGGTTACGGAAGATCTCAGGATTGCTTTGTGGTGCCCACAAAGCCACGTGGGGGCATTCAGTGGCGCCCTGCACCATGGGGAATCCCGCTATCCTGGCAAAGCCACATGTACGCTCGTCCTGCTTCTCTTTGGTGATGGCGAAGGAAATGTAGTCCCTTCTCCTACTGCAGAGAGCCTCTGTGATCTCCTAGATACAGCAATGAACAGCGAACTGCGAGATGTTAGCTATGTTTCCTGTTTCAGACTGGAAGGATCCGCTGGCAAAGAAATTGAGGGCTTTAACTGCTACTGTGAGAGCCGTGGTCACCCTGATCTGAGGCTGGAGGTCTGGTTGCAGGAGGTGGCAGAGTCCTGTGACCACATCCTTGGTGAAGTTGAGCCTTCTAATACACTGCTCCTCGCTTAATTGGAAGTTGGAGAAGTGCTCTCGGAATACCCTCGGAGGGTAAGGCCTCCTGTTGAAAGACCTGATGGCCCTCCTTCTCCCTCTGGCCACATGTTCCAGTCTTTTTCGCTGCCTCCGCTCCCTCTGCCGTAGATCCTGGAGGGCGAGGTCGACTGCCAGTACAGTCCCCATTAATGTATCAAGTGTAGCAGTTTGATTTTTTAAAGAATAAATGTAGTTACTTTTTAGTTGCCACAATACTCCTCATGCAAAATAACTTTGAAATTACTGAATGAAACTGTTGGGCTATGTGAAACTGGAAAGAAACCATTGAAACTCCACTAACCTGACAGCTGCGAGTCATTACTGATGATCGCTTTAAATAATGTCGATGGAGCGGGCTTCCTGGTGCTTCACGCCAGTTCTCCCTGTCGCTGTTTACTCCAGGTGCTAAGGTAGGTGGCGACAATCAATTTCGCACATCGGGCGTTCAGTGAGCGTTGCACACTCACTGATGTCACGATCCACCTGCGGTTGAGGTTCTCGTGATAACTGTTACCGGCAGCGCTACGGGGGAGTGGAATTTTGCGTGCAGCGCTGGATTTGCCTCGCACCAGCGATAATGCTCTAGCAGATGGCACTAATGAGAGGTGCTAAATTTTTCCCCCTGATGTTTTTCTATGTTGTCCTTTAGTAGGGATTCCATTATTTTTCCTACTACTGATGTTACGCTGACTGGTCTATAGCTCCCTGGATGCAACACATGCCCTTTTACCTCCCCCCTTCCCACTGTCCAGGGCCCCAAACACTGCTTCCAGGTGAAACAGCAATTTACTTGTAATTCTTGCAATTTAGTAAACTGTATTCGCTGCTCACGTTGCGGTCTCCTTTACATTGGGGAGACCAAACTCAGATTGGGTGACCGCTTTGCGGAACACCTCTGTTCAGTCCGTAAGAGTGACCCCGCGCTTCCGGTTGCCTGTCACTTTAATTCTCCGCTCCACTCCCACTCTGACCTCTCTGTCCTCGGTCTCTTGCACTGTTCCAATGAAGCTCAATGTAAGCTCGAGGAACAGCACCTCATCTTTCGATTAGGCACTTTACAGCCTTCTGGACTCAGCATTGAGTTCAACAATTTCAGATCAGAACCTCTGCCCCTATCTATTTTTTCATTTTTTTTCTCTCTCACATGGCAGCTGTCGATCATTCCGCCATTGCCATTTACACTTCATCTAGAGTCATCTTTTGTTTCTTAACTTGTCCCATTACCATCTCCTTTTGCCTTGCACCATCATCCTTTTTGCCTCTTAATCTCTCCTGCCTTCCATCCTATCACAGACCTTCCCTTTTGTTCTTTCTGTGTGCTCCCCCCTTTCCCTGCCCCTGTACTTGCTTAAAAACCTGTTTCATCTCCAGCTTTTTCCAGTTCTGACGAAGGGTCATCGACCTGAAACATTAACTCTGTTTCTCTCTCCACAGGTGCTGCCTGACCTGCTGAGTATTTCCAGCATTTTCTGTTTTTATTATAGTTCCCTGGACAGGTTCTATCTCCCTTCTTAAATATAGGTATAGCATTAGCTATCTGCAATTCCTCTGGCACTACACCTTCTTCTAATGAATTATTAAATATGTGTAATAGTGCCTCTGCTATCTCTTCCCTAGATTCTTTTAGAATGCGCAGATGTAATCCGTACAGACCAGGGATTTTATCCTCTTTGAGTTTGATTAGTTTATTTAATATTTCTCTACTTTTTATTTTAAATGTGGTTGTATCATTTCTAACCTCATCTTTCGATCCCATGTCTACTTGATCCATCTCCCTGGTAAATACTGAAGCAAATTAATATGGAGAAAGTGATATAAAGAATGAGGGAGAATTAGATAAGTTCTAAAAGACTGGAATTGATTTAAGATCATAAGAAAAAAACATGGAACAAAAAGAGGCCATTCACTCCACCAAGTCTGCTGCTTCCATAAACATGTAAAATCTGTCCTATCATCAACTCATTTAAAGTCCTGAGTGAAATTTGGCAACATTTTTTCCGGGTCCTCAAAAGTAGGGAGTGAAACCCCAGATTATTGAACCTAGCCAGTGACTTTCTACCATTGACGTTCTCATGATTGCCGCAACACAGGAAGTATTGTGTTCCATGGAATATTTTACCTCACCAATGGTGAGTTATTTTAGCCTCAACTCAAATGCCCAGTATTTGACCTGTAGACATAGGATAAATGATGATGGGTCAACAACCCCTCATCTAAGCACACAAGCTTGGCAATGCTTCTGTGGCATAGAAGACTGTTTCACCTGATTGTATCCAGTGTGGCACCGACTGCTGAGGCTCTGCACTACACAGTGTTCTATCAATCACTAAGTGACGTTTCACCAGGCTGTAAGCTGCAGTTACAATTGTGGAGTGGTTCTTAGTGATTCATCTTGAGGAATATTCAGCAAAAGATATGCTCTTCATCAGAGCTGTCAACATCAGAGAAATGTTAGCGTGAGATTTATGAGCAATAAGAATACCATTAAACCATAGGGAGCTGTGTGTCATATTGTCATATTGAGATGAGTGACTGTCAATGACCATCACTCCCAATGAGTGACACTTGAAAGGTCTCTCTTCAGTAATTGTTTGTTTAAGTTAGCAATTCATCTATTCCCTTCCCAAACTTTGCACATAGTGGCAAATTACTCATTATACTTTTAATTGGTGTAATATGTAAAACACATAAGAGTACTTTGTTCCAAAGGCTACATTTAGTTAGGAAGCTGCCAGTTAGATGCTTGGGAAATCCCACTGCCTTTATTACATGTAAAACTAAACATTGTTGAGACATTTTGCTATTGAAAGGGTGGTGGAGGCAGACTCAATCGTGGCTTTCAAAAGGGAATTGGATAAGTAAATGAAGGAAAGCATTTTGCAGGGCTACGGGGAAAGGGCGAGGGTGTGGGACTAGCTGAAGTGCTCTTGCAGAGAGCCGGCACGGGCTCGATGGGCCGAATGGCCTCCTTATGTGCTGTAACCATTCTATGATTCCATAATTCTTGGAATTTTACTTCAGACACATTCCTGGTGCTCAGAACCATAGTCCACTTAACTAGCCCTCCCTCCTGTGAACCTTAAATATCCAGTATCTGCATAACTGTAGCAAGCCCAGGGGTTGAACAGAAACTCTATCACTATATTAGGCATATATATCGTGGCCTACCGCCTGTTTTAGGCCCCCTCGCCAGAATTGGTCTGCGATGTGCAGGGTAGTCATCGGGCTTCCCCAAAAGCTGTTGGCCAAGTGGCCAAGCTTTATGTATGAACCTAAGCGGTTATTCTCATCAGGCTATTGAATGGGAGGGGAGGAAAAGGAATCAAAGCCAAGTTCAATCTAATTCTCAATCAGTGGCCCGGAATTTTCGGTCAGTGGCGAAGCGACGACGCTTGCCGCTGAGCTCCAAGAAAGCTGACCACAAGGATCGAGCGATCTCTGTGGTGCAAATTTCAGCTCTCCTGACTTTAGTTTGAATCTGGCATCAAATCAAGCGACTCTCTAACATTTAGCAATGGTGATCGCATCAAGCAGGCTGATCAGCCAATCACATTGCAGAATTCTCACAGACAGCAAACCAGGATGTAAAATGCAGAGATTTTAATTTACTTTTTATAAATTTTACAGAGAGCGAAATAAAGACTGGGCATACACATAGGATTAAGGTGGAAGTTGAAATATCATAAACAAACTTAAAAAAAAAATGATTTTAAAAAACATGGGGGAGAAATTTGTGTTATCCAGTAAAGTTGTCGGTGTCGCTGGCAACTAGAGTTAACGGCCGCTGAAAATGGCCGCAACGCTAAAGGGGTAAAATTCGTCTGGGGGGCTGGAGATTTTTGGAGCAGCGCTTACCTTCCGTGCAACACCCTCCTGTGGCAGAGCAGGGAATGACTGACCGCAACTTCTGGATTCCCGCGTTTATCTGCGCATGCGCTACATCCGGAATTTGCTGTCAGCTTAAGAGGGGTAATGATGGCGAACACTTACTGTTTCGCCGTCATTACCACCACAAAATCCGGGCCAATGCCTATATACGCAGGCTTTCCAGCAGGGTCAATTGATAGCGATTGGGAGTGGAAACCTTGGCTTGCTTTGCCGTTTCCAAATTTACACCCTTGTTGCAACCCCAGCAAACATCAGCTGACTCAAACCAGACCAAAAGCTGAACCAGGGACATTGCTGACCTATGTGACTCAGCACCACACAAAGTGGTGCATTTACCCACTAAGCCATCTGTAAGATTCTAATGCATTCTCTGTGCTTACAGGTTGAGCGTCCTGAATCCGGCAACCTCGGGACCGAGGCCGAGCCGGTTTTCGTGTTTTCCCAGACTTCGGAACGTGTTTCTGATGTCCAAAGTCCGGAAATATCGCAACCTGGGCTCGGGCGTTTCCGGACTTCGGACATCAGAAACACGTTCAGAGTCTGGAAACGCCTGGGCCGCTCCGCGTAGCGCTGATGCGTTTCTTCACCCCTCCCCTTCTGTTAAAGGGGGAGGGACGCTGCGAGCTCTGCAGAGCATCCGATGGCCCACACTAGGCCACCAGGGCGGCATGGTGCCATGGCCGCAGCCTGGCGGAAATCTTTAGTGGAGCTGTGCAGATTAAGGAGGATAAAACACAACACTAAAGTTTTATTGCATCACTCGCATTTTTCATAGGATTTTTCAAAAAAAGACAACAAAAGTTCATGGCTTTTTGAAGTACAGGTTGAGCGTCCAAAATCTGGAGGTCCAGACTCCGGAACATTTTACGGATTCTGGAACTCTGGATTTTGGACGTTCAACCTGTATTAGTTCTTTATGTTGGGCCAAGGACAGATTTAAAATAACATTTAAATAAAGTGAATTTGGAGAAATACTAATTGCATGTGGTATAAGTAGAATGGACAATAGGTAAGAGAGGACCAGGTTGTTGTCTCATGAGGGGAGAGTTGACTAAGATAGATTGGGAAACTAGATTAAAATATATGACGGTAGATAAGCAATGGCAAGCATTTAAAGAAATAATTCACAATGAATATACATTCCCTTAAGGAATAAAAAACCCAGGACAAAAGTGGTCCAACCGTGGCTAACTAGAGAAGTTAAAGATAATATTGGGCCAGAAATTCGGGTCCCCACGGGTGAGTACGCGCTGGGTACTCACGCGTAGGCCCAACAAAAGTGCCGGTTTCGTGCATGCACTGCGCATGCGCGGGAAACCGGAACTTCCGTTCCCTTAAAGGAAGGGGTTCACAGGTCGAACGCGTGCGCCGGAGAGGCAGCGCATACGCCTGGAACTTCTGTTTTTTTCCAGGTTTCTCCGGGAGGGTAAGTCTCCAGCAGCTATGCTTTTAAAAAGCAGTTGCAAGGCCTGCTTTTAACAAGGTAAGTGGTGAATTAAGTAAAATTAAAACATTTTTTCCACAGGTTTATTATTTTTAAATACTTTAAAGAAAGGTAAGTTTATTTTTAGCCCCGTTAAAAACTGTAATAAATTTTTTCAAAAATTTAAATTATTGTTTAAAATAGTTATTTTATGTAATTTATAGTTATTTTAAAAATGTGATTTAAAAAAAAAATGTATTTGAAGTTTTAGTTATGTTTTGGGGCCGAACTGTCAAATCTATGAATAGAGATTCCCTGCTACGATTGGCTCTCCATGGCCCACGTGATCCCAGGGGACGCTTTGAACTAACTGCGCCCCCGGGATACGCAAGCACTGCGCGCCGGCAGTTGGAGGAGGCCCAGGATCGGAATCCCACGCGGGCCCACAGCACAACGGCCGGCGCGCTAGGTAAGTGCAGGTCGGGGGCTTGCACCCGCGGGAAGCCCCCGACCCGAATTTCTGGCCCAATAGATCAAAGGAAGAGGCTTATAATGTTGCCAAAAAGAGTAGTAAGCCTGGGAGAATTTTAGAATTCAGCAAAGGATGACCAAGCTATTGATATAGAGAGAGAAAATAGAATATGAGAGTAAACTAGCAAGAGACATAAAAACAGATTGCAAAAGTGTTTATGGGTCTGCAAAAAGGAAGAGATTAGCAAAAGTAAACATGGGTCCATTACGGGCAGAAACATAGGAACATGAAACAGGAATAGGCCATTTAGCCCCTCGAGCTTGTTCCACCATTCAATGAGATCATGGCTGATCTGCGACCTAACTCCATATACCCACATTTGCCCCATATGCCTTAATACCTTTGGTTAACAAAAAGCTATCAATCGCCGATTTAAAATTAACAATTGATCTAGCATCAATTGCCGTTTGTTGAAAAGAGTTCCAAACTTCTACCATCCTTTGTGTGTAGAAGTGTTTCCTAATTACACTCCTGAAAGGGCTGGCTCTAATTTTTAGGCTATCCCCCCCTAGCCCTAGAATCCCCAACCAGCGGAAATATTTTCTCTCTATCTACCCTATCTGTTCCCCTTAATATCTTGAAAACTTCGATCAAATCACCCCTTAATCTTCTAAATTCCAGGGAAGACAACCCTAGTTTGTGTAATCTCTCCTCATAATATAACCCCTGGAGTCCGGGTATCATTCTGGTAAACCTACGCTGCACTCCCTCCAAGGCCAATATATCCTTCCTAAGGTGTGGTGCCCAGAACTGCTCACAGTACTCCAGGTGTAGTCTAACCAGGGTTTTGTACAGCTGCAGCATAACTTCTATCCCCTTGTACTCAAGTCCTCTAGATATAAAGACCGGAATTCCATTAGCCTTTTTGATTATTTTCTGCACCTGTTCATGACATTTAATGATCTGTGTACCTGGACCCCCAAGTCTCTTTGGACCTCCACTGTTTTTAGCTTTTCACCATTTAGAAAGTACCCTGTTCTATCCTTTTTAGGTCAAAAGTGGATGACCTCACATTTGCCTACATTGAAATCCATTTGCCACAGTTTTGGTTTTGTTCTTCCAGAATTCCCTGCAGATTGGGAGATAACAAATGTAACCCCGCTAATCAAGAAAGGAGGGAGAGAGAAAACAGGGAACTATAGATGGATTAAGTGAGTGGGCAAGAACGTGGCAGATGGAATATAATGTGGAGAAATATGAAGTTATTCCTTGGTAGGAAAAATAGAAAAGCAGAGTATTTTTTACATGGTGAGAGATTGGGAAATGTTGGTACTCAGAGAGACCTGGGTGTCCTTGTACACGAATCACAGAAAGTTAACATGCAGGTACAGCGAGCAATTAGGAAAGCAAAATGTATGTCAGCCTTTATGACAAAGAGTATAAGAGTAAAGGGCCTAGAAATTCACTTTGGGCCCGCCAGCTGGCGTGCGCCCAAAAGTTAGCGCTGAGCACGGAGCCAGTTGCGCCCGTCAGATATTCAGTTTATGCGCCCCAAGTCGGAACCGGGCGCTATTCCAGGGTGTGCCCGCCCCCGCTTGGGGCGCTGAAACTGAATTTCAGCGCTCTAGGCGCCGCTGCGCCACCTGCTGCAGAGCGGCAGGCTGCGGTACTGCAGGCCTCCTCCTTCTCTTAAGGGGGAGGTGCCTGCAACGGGGAGATCGCCGCTGGATAGTGCCGGCAAATGAGACCGGCACCACGGAGAAGTGCCGGGTTCGCGGAAAGCAGCCGGCAATGCCGCGGGGGGGGGTGGTGGAGGAGGCCGGGGAAGGAGGTGCGGGCAGGCGGCCGCCGAAAAAGCGGCCGGCCGCACCTCCACCTTAAAGCGCCCCACTAAGGCTACAGGACGGCCCTGTTTTCTGACCGCTGTTTGCGGCCGCTGCGGAAGAGGCGGCCGCAACTAAATATGGCGGTCGGGCCGGTAGCGGGGTGGTAGCGGGGCACTGCGCACACCGATGACGTCATCGGTGGCGGCGCAGCGCTACTGGCTAACGCCGCCATTACCGCAGCGCTGAATATCGGCGAAAGCTCAGCAAGTGGCGCAAAAGCCCTCTTTGGGCGAAAACTGGGCGCAAAGCCTACTGAATTTCTAGCCCAAGAAGTCTTACTGCAATTATATAGGGCCTTGGTGAGACCACACCTGGAGTATTGTGTACAGTTTTGTTCTCCTTACCTAAAAAAGGATATACTTGCCTTAGAGGGAGTGCAACAAAGGTTCACTAGACTGATTCCTGGGATGAGGGGTTTGTCCTATGAGGAGAGATTGAGTAGACTAGGCCTATGTTCCCTAGAGTTTAGAAGAATGAGAGGTGATCTCATTGATACATATAAAATTCTTCAGGGGCTTGACAAGTTAGATGCTGGGAGGATGCTTCCCGTGGCTAGGGATTCTAGAACTAGGGGTCACAGTCTCAGAATACAGGACCAGTCATTTAGGACTGAGATGAGGAGAACTTTCTTCACTCAGAGGGTGGTGAATCTTTGGAATTCTCTACCCCAGAGGGCTGTGGAGGCTCAGTCATTGGGTATATTCAAGACAGAGATCGATAGATTGTTGGATACTAAGGGAATCAAGGGATATGGGGATAATGCAGGAAGGTGGAGTTGAGGTAAAAGATCAGCCATGATCTTATTGAATGGCGGAGCAGGCTCGAAGGGTCGGATGGCCTACCCCTGCTCCTATTTCTTATGTTATTATAAAGGCTTTAAAAACTTATAATCTGCACGTTGTAAAATATTGCTAGTTGCTGGAATTAACATCTGTTGCACTTTACCTGCTGGGTTCCATCCATTTGGTGTAAGGGGAAAATTAAAAGTGCATCAGGAATGTATGTTTTTACATTCTGTAATTTACGTTTTGTGGAAGAAGAAAGACAGATTTCTGTTTTCTTGGCAAGTGAGAATAAAATACAGATTCACATTCCAGAATGTAGCGGAATTATCATCAGGTAAATGCTTACTGGTAGAAATCATGACTGCCCGGCAACCCTATTTTCATCTCTTGTATAGAAGTTCAGAATATGCCTGTCCAAATGATTAGATTTAAAAGTCAGTTGGTTAATTTGATTCGCTGTTGCCAGGGTGCATGTCTGTAACCCGATCTGCCAGGGACATGACTCCAAGGGGGAAAAATTCAGTGGCGCCCCCTTTGGGGTGCTAACGTCACTAATTTTAGCACCCCAAAAATGTTAGCGCCCCTGCGCCATAAATTCAGTAGTAGCACCCCAAGCAGGAGGCAGGGCACTACTGGAAGTGCTCCCCCTCCTTCTTGGGGCACTACCAGTGAACTTCATGGCCCAACGTGCAACAGCGCTACATGCAGGGGAGGGGCCTAGCGCTGCACGCACTGGGGCCCTGATGAGGGCGCTAACGAGAGGCGCAAACCAACCTAATTTTTCACCACAAGAACTGACTGTTCTGACGGCAGTTTGTTGGTTTGCGCCAGCACTATAATTGTATTTCTCTTTTGAAGTTTTCAATAACCCCTACTTTACACAGTCCTTAAGTCTTCTCTGTGAACCTTTCTTACTTTCCATTTGGCGTAGTTAGCACAATGACTCACTTTATGCTATCAACCATATGATTTCCGCCTGATTCCTATGCACTTGCCAAAGGTAGGCATGATGCAATATCTGCCAGACCGAGAAGGGAAAACAACTTGGTTACATTGACTGCTGTGGTTTGCTCTAAGATTAGCCTCAGAGAGGGGGGAAGATTGAACCCCACACGTTTCATATAAACAGCATTGTTTTCTTGACTTCCTCAAGTAAATGCAGTTCTTTCCTGAGTAGCTGTTGCCGGGGTTTATGTTGCGAGGTCAAATGTTAGTTCACTGCAGTGCAAACTAATAATAATTTTCGAATATACGAATATCAAACGTATTCACTGGTGTCTGCTTTTTGGGTGCTCTAACCAACCTTGAAAATAAAGAATATTCATCCACCAAATGGATTTCTACAGTGCAGCTTCTAATTCTATTGTAGATGCACCCTTAGTATTTTAATTTCAGCTTCCCTGGTAACTTTGTGCTGTCAGTACTCCCTAAGCACCTGCTGCCTTTAATGCAATACACCCACCAAATGTCTTTATGTTAAATACGTAACTCAATTGTAATGATTCATTTCCTTTCTGAATCTTTCCTCTGTTTGTGCACTGCAGCCTTCACTTCTACAGTGTTTTAAAATCTTAGCCAATGAACGATGTTCGGTATTCTGCTCAAGATTCTTTTTTCTGCTGTCGCCAATTAGCAGAATTTGATGTCAGGGAGGCAACAGCAAAAGAAGGAACTTCAAGAAGAACAAATTTATTGGACTGTGACAATGATCATAAAACCTGCAGTCTAATTATGACAGATATGCTACAGCATTATACTGAACTAAGCTCAGTGGGATTTTCCAGTGCTACATGTAATTACAGACAGCAGAGATACAGCCTAAGCTCAGTAAGCAAAAACACATCAAAGCTTCTTCAACACAACTTTGAGCTAAGTTGGTTCTTTTTGGTTCTTTAACCTGTAAGATTCTCAAAATTAACAGATCCCCAAAACGAAAGAAACCCCTATTAAAAATGACTTTGGACACTTGCTAAAAACTTCAGGAGTGATAAAAGGGCATGTTGGGCCTAACAAGGAGATTCAAGGTCAGAAACAAACATGGCATTTTAAAAGGACATGTTCAGGCATGTTTGGGAAAAGGCTGTTACAGAATTTGGGATCTACCTCTGCAGTAGCTAGTTTGAGTATTCGAGGTAATCAAACTGTCTGGGGGAACTGTAAACGTCACTCAGCCCCTATCAAGAAATTTTACATGCTAACAATAGACCCACGGAAGAACAGCCTCACAGGGCCCATCCAACAACATGCATAAAACAAATCATTTTGCCAACCTACAAAGAACCTCAGGCCCCACAGAAAACTCAAAGCTTGAGGACAATTCACTACAATTAGATAAAAGCTCAGCAGCTCAGGAAAACCATCCCGAAACCACTTTTCACATTTTTAAACTACTTCAACAACTCAGGAAACCATCCCGAAACCGCTTAAACAATTTACACAACTCAATGTTAACGAGCCCGCCAAAATCTAACAATAAAACTAAACTGATTTGGCGCGCAGATTAGCAGGCTTCGATTAGCATAATGGGAGGCCCGTTTAACTGTTCAAACAATCTCACAGGAAACAGCAACAGTTCCAATTTCAAGAAGAGCCATCATCAAGTAACATCAAGATCAAGGAGCAAGCATCTCAAAGCAGTTCTCTCTCAAAGAAGTAACACACCATCAGACACCTCGCAGCACCAAGGGCCCCATGAAACAACCAACCGAATATTACCCACAGCCAACCAGGTAATATTGGGCCACCATGACCAACGAAAAACCAACTCGGAAGAAAGCAAAGATCCACAAGTTTTTCCACTCTACAAACTATTCTGACTTACCCCTGGGTAAGATTTTATTCAAAAAGACTCTAAGCCCTACTTCTAACAAAGGAAAATTGGGTACTCACCTGATAGATCCAGTACGCACCCTACTGCATCAGTGGACTCGCGAAGACTGACCAGATACGCAGGTGAAGTCCTCTACCGTGTCCGGGATATGGCAGGCCCCAACCGACACATTAGCGAACCCCGAAATCGCGAACCAGCTCAACTGTCAAGGAGTCATTTTGGTGAGCATTATCCCTGGTCCTTCAGAGCCTAACTTAGCTAGTAAGGTCGAATTGGGAGGGGTGAGATATTTGTCCACTGTAATTTTTCCTTCATGTATGTCGAAGTGTTTCCCCATTTTATTAGTGTTATTATTGTGTTGTATTTTCTTTCTCAAATAAAAATCAAAGTTCTTGCACCAAAAACCAGTTGTCTGCTGCACTTTTATCACAACCCCCAAATAAGTCCAAGGTCTAGAACCAAGGGAGTGGGAGCAATTCGAACCGTTCATAAGTCAGAGGTGAAGTTGCCCCCAAACACCACCCCCTACATAATGACGACTGCAGCAGGACCTTGGCAAAAGGGATGTGATGCAGTAAACACTGTTTTTGAGCAGAGAACAAAGATGGAAGAGAGGATTTCCTCTTATGTATTTGAGAAGGTAAATATCACCAAGAAATGGGTGCTCAGTCTGTTGCGCACTGAGCGTTCCATGGACGCTGCAGCCAAATGGACTGAGAGCAAAGATCATAAAAATTCAGTGGAGATGGCCATCTGGTTGGTCTGCTCCCAGCGACAGAACCAGCTTTTAGATAAGCGCATTGAGGCACTAACAGAAGAGCTGTGGGAATCAACTCAGCTGTCTCAAGCAAGGGCTCTAGCAGGGGAAGGATTATTGGAAGAATTAAACGCCCGAAGCCAGGAAAAGATGCAGATAGTGGAAAAGCATAGGAGCAGACAGGAATACTTTCGGTGTCAGGTCACCAAGGCAAAAGGTAATGAATTAGTGTTACGAGAAGAAAACGCCCGCCTTGCCAAGCAAGTAAAAGAGCAGGAGGAGAGGTTGAGAGATGTACAGGCAGCTTATAAGATAGCGAGCACTAGGGGGTTTGAAGCAGGAGATCACGGCCCCTGTCAGAAGCAGATCGATAGTTTAAACCTTGCTCTGTCCAGGGCAAAAGGCATGGTGTGCCTAATAAGCCCGGGTGCGGCCCGGGTGGACCTGGAAGTAGAAGGGGAAACTGTTCAGACGTCATCTGTGGCGCCGGGGACCAACCCGGTTGGGCAGCAGGAGGGACGGGCGATTTGTGAGGCTGGCAGGGAGTGCACACCACCACCACCTGTGGAGTCGGGTTTTAACTCGGTTTGGCAGCAGGGAGAGGTGGGCAAACCAATGCAGGAAAGGTCGGGGCCGGGGCAGATGTGCCCGGCCCGGCAGCAAAAGTTTGGCCCGCCCGGCGGTGGTGGGGGTCAGGGACCCCTGGAAATCCAATTCGTGGTTCCCCATGGTACCCAACAGCTTAGGGCTATGATAAGCCACCTGAACAAACTCACCCAAAAGGGAGACCCCCTCAGTCCACTTCATGGAAGCGGAACAGGCAGCAGGCATCAACGAGTGCGATGACTCCGAGGTGGCCAAAATGTTCCTTTTCTCTCTGGATGGCAAATTGTACCAGTCCCTCTCTGCGGAGAGCAAGAAAGGGCAAGGGGGGGTTACACTGCCATCCGGGAGGAAGTTCTGGAGGCCATGGGTATGAACGATGGTGGTCCTTTCTCCCAGGTGGAGAAGACAACGCAGCTAGCAGGGGAGACCCCACAGGCTTTCGCAGACCGACTGTGGCCTGTGTACAGGAGTGCCTGTAATGGGGATCTCAACCGGGCTCACCTGAATCAGGACGAGCTGGCCCACTGGCTCCGAAGCCTGGTGGCAAACAGCTTGCCACGGATCAGAGCCAAGGCTGAGCTGTGGGTTGACCCAAAAGGCCCCCAGGTCACCGAGGAGACTGTGGTCAGACAACTGACCCTGGCTTACTGTAACGGTAGAGGGATAGAAGAACACCCACCAAAAGGAAAGGTTCACGAGATGAACCCTAGCCAGAATAAGAAAGAATGGCACCAGGAAGGGGGTAACCCTTCTGATCCGAAGCGTAACTGCTTCGGGTGCGGGCAGAATGGGCATTGGAGAAGGGACTGTAGGAATCCGTGGAAGGATAACATAGGAAAGAACTCCCCAGCTCCTGCCCCAAAAACAGAAACACCGACCTCTCCCCCCATGCTTGATTCAATAGTAGCTGCGCTCCGAGTTTTATTAAATGGCCCAGGGAAGGTAGCCACCGCCAATGGTGTTTTAACCCCATCTGCCCCATACAACCCAGACCTATGACTAGAACCAGCGCAGCCTGTCTACCTGTGTCCCCTTGAAAGACGCGCCCGGGAAGAGACCTCCCGTAATATTGGGGAATACCTGCGGTGCCAGGTTACGGAGGCCAGGTTAAATGAGCAGGCATTACGGGAGGAGAACGCAAGATTAACAACGAGAGCTGACGGTTTGGAGGGTCAGCTAAGGGACATTAAAATAGCTGATAAGGTAGCTAGAAGCAGGGGTTATGAAGACACTGATCACGGTCCCTGCGAAGAAAGGGTTAAAAAATTGACCCAAGCCTTGTCTGAGGCCAGAGGCATGGTCTGTTCAATGGCACCAGGGGAAACCCGGGTGGAGTGGGACGAGGAGGGTCAGGAAGCAAAGGGTAAGGTTAAGGATAGAGATCCTCAGCCAGCAGCTGTGGCAGACTCACAGACCGCACTGGTGGGGGCAGTGGCTTGTGTCACTGGAGGGGCCGTCCCACCTATTATTTGGGACACACCCCCAGTAGCCGGAGCCTTAAGAAGGCCTCCTCGCATACCACAACCTAAACTACCATGGTCACCAGTGTACCAGTTTAAACGTTTCAGCCCCAGAAGGGTCGCAACCCGTAAAGGAATGCCCAAGGTCAGGGATCAATCTAAGGACAGGGATCCCCAGCCTGCAGCCTCCAACGGTGAGGGACTCACAGGAGAGGTAGCATTGGGCAAGGAAAGCAAGAGGGATCCCCAGCCTGCGGCCTCAGGCTGCGAGGAACCCACAGGACAGGACAGGGACTCGGCAGCCACACCAAAGGGGTTAGTGTGCTGCAGTACAGGAGGGCATATTCCCCCGATCATCTGGGATTCAGGGAAACTCCCAGTTGTTTTAAAAAGGACTCTCCGGGTCCGGCGGCACAGACCACCTTATGCCCAGGCGTACAAGCTGCCCAGAGGCCACAGAAGACAGAGGCCAAACAGGAATTAGCCTGGCCGTCCGGAGACGGGCGGCGGATGTACATAGCTTCTCTGTTGAATTTTAAGTGTGTTTTATAATTTTAGGTTTACTATTGTTTAATTAGTTCTGATAAGTTTAAGTTTTCGAGACTCGGTAACTGTGTCAAGCCAGAGAACCTTTTAGGGACATGGCTATCTGTTTTATGTGTCCCTACAGAAAGGAAATCGGCATGGGAAAGTTTCTGCTCCTGCTCGCCCTGATAGGGATGAGCATCGGTGATCGAGGTGACGTGGAGGACTCCCACATCTATGGGTGCTCAGGAGAGAGAGCGCCGATCGTTACCGCTGGGGGTGGCGAACGGGGTGTGGAGGAGCTCGCTATTTACTTCCATGAGGGAAGGTGGCCAGGGTGGCTGGGGTCTAACTCGACACAATACTCCAGCCAGACCGGGTTCACCTACAGGGAGGCCTCCATTCCGTGCCCCAGGGTACAGGTCATGGCCACAAGGGTCAGTGTCACTGAGGGGAAATGCATGTGCCTCACACGTAAAGGACAGATTCCCCTGGATAGGTGGTGGTGGTTCAGGAAGCTGAGCAGGGACAAAGGGGACCGTACAGCCGACTGGGAATGACTGGGGAACGACACCCACCGGACGATCACAGGGACCCAAGGGGGAGTGAGTGCATGTTGGGATAAGTGGTGGGAGTCGGAACAGGGAATTTATATCTGCATGTGGGGATCAGAGAGAGCCTGCCCCACAGGCATATCCATCATCTTCTCCAGACAATGGCAAGATGCCGGGAAGGGGATGGGGTGGGATTCTAGCCTGCATGCGTGCACGGTCCCACACTCCCCGATCCCAGTCAACGCCACTGAACTCATGCAACGCACCCAAAAGCCCCTGCCCACGACCATGACATCACGGACAGTAGTAGAGAAGTGTCCTACCACCACCAAGGGACCAGGGAATGGGTTAGTATTAGTGCCGACCGAAAAGGGGGTACACTATGCAGTAGCTTCAGTGATCCTGAACCTTACCGAAGTAAACTTACCTGTGTGGTGCCTAAGGAGACAGAACAGTTATACCAGGCCCTACTAAAGGAAATGTTTTGGAAATTTTACGAATTTGACTTTGCCAACGTAGACAAAGCAGAGCTGTACACTTTACAGGCTGAGCATACTATGGGCGCGGGGAGACAAAGAAGGGGAACCTGGAATGATATTTTCACCACTTATTATACAGGATCCTCTGTAATAAATAGCCTGGATGACATAGAGCTGCAAACACAGATAAATGGCTTAAAAACCCAATTACGGAAGATCCTAACAGAGGAGAACACAGTGATAGGCTCAGAGCTACACGAGGACCAAGCTATGACGGTCCATTTAAAAGAAATCATCGCTGAGCTTGAGGGACACGCTAAAACAGTAAATGCACTCATACGGGAGGACAGGAATGCTTCAGATCAGGCTGCACAGAATGAGGTGTGTGTGCTATACGGGGCATGGTTGCTGGGTGAGGGCCGCAGCAACCTGGAGGATTTAAAACAAGGCTTAGTTGCCTCCTGGATTAGCAACAAGCACCTCACAGCCCTCCACCCGTTTAATATTTCGCTGAGCCCGTGTCAGCTCCGCCTAGCCTCTGCAGCCTACCCTGTCCCAGTAGATTGTGAACATTCCAATCACACTATCATGGGGATAGTAGTGAGGATGCCGGTCATGGGTGGGACAGCCCGACCCGCACCGGTATACAGGGTGGAGAACATTGGAATCATTCAAGTGGGTGCACACGTCCGTTTCACAGCGGTCCCACCTTATGTCATAAAGTGGGAGCGCGCTATGACAGGTACAGACCTCTTGGGGTGCCGGAGCCGGGGTGCACACATAATACTGTGTCCCCAGCACTTGAACGCCTATTCTAGACCAGAGTGCGGGTTTAAAGCTGCTGGCGCACAACCTGTGAACTGTAGCATGGAGGTAATGGCACAGGAACATGTTCCCCCACAGGTAGCATTCATAGGAGGTGGGACATATTGTGTCACCACAAGTGCGGCCCACTACTAGCATGGACAGCACATCTGGTGTCTGGTATGTGACAGCAGTTTCTGTTTTAAACCCGAGGCAGAAGTTCAAGTGGCCCAGCAACGGATTGTCCCCATTCCTGAACCCTCCACTGTTCACCTCACTGTAACTGAAAGCATCACCAACCTGTAAAATGATGTCACACATTTCGGCTATGAAATTCCCCCTCTACCCAAACATCTTACAGCCCTGCTAATAGCAGTTGTTATATCACAAAAACATTTCTACACACTAGAACAGAAGACAGTCGAGATAGGGGCCAAGATCTTGGATATCGTAGTTCCACCCCGGTGGGATATTTTTGAAAATATAGAGGTCCCTTCTTGGATCAGAATGGCTTCCCACATTTTAGTGGTCTGCCAGCTCGGTATAGTTTTCTACTTACTATGCACAAAGTGCAAGGGGAGGGACAGAATGCTCCGATCCCAACATGAGAGAGCATGGGACAAGCATCAAAATAAAATCTATGACCAGGTATGAGACAAGCCTTAATCGTTATTAAAAATAAGGATTGTGACCGTGTATTTTTCTTTTCTATGTATGTACCATATTTTATCTTCCAAGTGGTGCAGGGGTGTTGGACCCCCTCCATGTTTGGATATGAATGTAACCGAATTTATGTATCTGAACACTACACCTAAAGGGGAATATGTGTTTTGGGGTTTTAGATAGGTAAAATACAGGGGAAGGTTGGTTCTCAGGGATCAGGAATTTTGCTCACCCAGTATGATACTCTAACAAGTAAAGTATCACAGGGGGGACTGTAAGATTCTCAAAATTAACAGATCCCCCAAAACAAAAGATAACCCCATTAAAAATGACTTTGGACCCTTGCTAAAAACTTCAGGAGTGATAAAAGGGCATGTTGGGCCTAACAAGGAGATTCAAGGTCAGAAACAAACTTGGCATTTTAAAAGGACATGTTCAGGCATGTTTGGGAAAAGGCTGTTACAGAATTTGGGATCTACCTCTGCAGTAGACAGTTTGAGTATTCAGCTAATCAAACTGTCTGGGGGAACTGTAAACGTCACTCAGCCCCTATCAAGAAATTTTCCATGCAACAATAGACCCACGGAAGAACAGCCTCACAAGACCCATCCAACAATATGCATAAAACAAATCATTTTGCCAACCTAAAAAGAACCTCAGGCCCCACAGGAAACTCAAAGCTTGAGGACAATTCACTACAATTAGATAAGAGCTCAACAGCTCAGGAAAACCATCCCAAAACCACTTCTCACATTTTTAAACTACTTCAACAACTCAGGAAGCCATCCTGAAACCGCTTAAACAATTTACACAACTCAATGTTAACGGGCCTGCCAAAATCTAACAATAAACCTAAACTGATTTGGCGTGCAGATTAGCAGGCCTCGATTAGTATAATTGGAGGCCTGTTCAACTGTTCAAACAATCTCACAGGAAACAGCAACAGTTCCAAGTTCAAGAAGACCCATCATCGAGTAACATCAAGATCAAGGAGCAAGCATCTCGAAGCAGTTCTCTCTCAAAGAAGTAACACACCATCGGACACCTCGTGGCACCAAGAGCCCCACGAAACAACCAACTGAATATTACCCTCAGCCAACCGGGTAATATTGGGCCACCATGACCAATGAAAAACCAACTCGGAAGAAACTGAAGATCCACAAGTTTTTCCACTCTACAAACTATTCTGACGTAGCCCTGGGTAAGATTTTATTCAAAAAGACTCTAAGCCCTACTTCTAACAAAAGAAAATTGGGTACTCACCTGATAGATCCAATACGCATCCTACCGCATCAGCGGACTCGCGAAGACTGACCAGATACACAGGTGAAGTCCTCTACCGCGTCCGGGGTACGGCAGGCCCCAACCAACACATCTAGCGAACCCTGAAATCGCGAACCAGCTCAACTGTCAAGGAGTTGTTTTGGTGAGCATTATCCCTGGTCCTTCAGAGCCTAATTTAGCTAGTAATGTGGGATTGGGAGGGGTGAGATATTTGGCTACTATAATTTTTCCCTTGTGTATGTCGAAGTGTTTCGCCATTTTATTAGAGTGTTATTACTGTGTTGTATTTTCTTTCTCAAGTAAAAATCAAAGTCCTTGCACCAAAAAACAGTTGTCTGCTGTACTTTTATCACAACCCCCAAATAAGTCCAAGGTCTAGAACCAAGGGAGTGGGAGCGATTCGAACCGCTCATAAGTCAGAGATGAAGCTGACCCCAAACACCACCCCCTACAACCATTGACGGATCTCATGATTTATTTAAAACATTCAAAGAATTACTTTTTTTATTTTCCGAAAGCCTTGCTGTCCTGCCTGTTCTGTTTGTCATGATTATTCCTCCGGCTTTAGCCTCTGACATGTATCCCTTCACATAATCGGTTAGCAAATGCATCACATTGCTCTTTTCATCACGAGTGTACTAACAACTAGGAAATTAAACAATAGATTCCCTTTGACAGATGTTTCATGATGACAAACAGGTACCGCATCAAAAACTACTGAAGGAAATTTAGTTCTGAGAGGGTTGTGCGCTTGATTGCAGATTTCAGATAAAAGAGGATACCTGAGATTTCAAAATGCAGTTACATATTATGAAAATAGCTTTCAAATCTGCTACTTGTATATAATATTGTTACATACAAAATTGTGTTACAGTACAATTTATCACAACCATTGATTTTGATGATGTGGAAATATTGAGCAAAATATCCTTTGTCTTAAAATACTGTCAGTCCTTTTTAAACAACAGCACAGATAGATTCTTCTTCAATCTCGGAAGGCAGAGGGACCAAGCTAAGGCACAGGGAAGGAAGACAAATCGGCAGATGAGATACACCAGGCTACGACCGCACAGCTTTTTAGCAGCTGGTTAGAGAACAATACGAGCAGAACAATAGGAGCAGTTCATTCTATCCACCTTCTTAGCCTGAGAAAGGGTCTGCAGCACAGGGCACCAACAGCATGACAACAATATTACTGTGATTTTTTTTCTTTCAAAGTGGACATGCTATGTTATTAAGGTTAGCCTCACATCTATTATTATGGTACAAGAATAAAAGGACTGTTGTCACTATACTGGGGAGCTTTCAGGCAGACAGAGTTTTTGGAACAACTGTCTGTCTGGTTCCTGTTTTCTGTGTTTTTTCTGGGTTGTAAATTTGCACAAATGTAAGGAGGTTTAAGATCCAAAGGACCAAGGCACAGGGAGTAAAATTGCACCTGTCAATACTTTTGGGGGAAAAAACATGAATACAAAATGAACTTTCAATTATTGACAGAAGGAATTTAACCCCTACCGACCTAATTAGACATAGGAATTGTGGCTATATTTCAGTGGCTTCAAAAATAGTATAATTTGTTTTATTTCAAGGTTTAAACACTACGGGGTAGATTTTGACTTTGTGTGATAGTGTAAAACGGAGGATAGCGAATCGGCAGCCCGTTTTACATCTCTCCGGATTTTTATTTTTATTGACTTCAATGGAAATAACAATCAGGAGAGATATAAAATGGGCTGCTGATTCGCTATCACCCGTTTTGCACGATCGCAAGAGGTCACAATCTACCCCAGCAGTCTTTTTTTACTCCTTACTTCAATAATGATGTCTTGACTTTGATCCTCCAGTTATAATAGATTAAATAACTAATTTCATAGAAACTGCATTTATTTCAGCTGTCTGTCAGCAGGATGCAGTGTTAAACTTTGTATCCTGTAACAGCTAACAAATTGATATGTCTGGAATATTGTTTAGAAGTAGGTTGTTATGGTTTGATCTGAGACAGAAGTGTCATTTTTGATAGCTGTCATGTGTTAAGAAATGGCTGGGTGCTATGCATGAAAGCTGCACATGATGGGTTCTGATTTCACTGCAAATGTATCATTGATGGGCAATATAATTATCAACATGCATTAAACTGCTTTCTTCTTCAAAGTAATTAAGGGGGAATAAAAGGCTGATCCTTCTGTGCTTCCTTTGTTCTTACTTCACTTCTGAAAGCTTATCAGGTTAAAGATTTGCATGAGCATTAAGTTTACAACAAAGCATTAAAATGTACTTACAGCACAGAAACAGGCCTTTATGGCCCAACTGGTCCATGCCGGTGTTTATGCTCCACACGAGTGTTATGAATCTTCTGATCCATGAAGAAAGACTCATGAAATAACACTGGACGGCCAGCTGGTGGCGCCATCCAAGGAGTATAAATACTCGGGCGTGGGCCCAGCTTACCCAGGACATTTTGTAAACAGGAACTAGTGAAAGATAACTAGACCTCCATGTTTTGAAACAAGTTGATTAAAGCCTTGCTTTATACTCAAACCAAGTGCGTAGTGAGTTTTATTGCGTCAACGAGCCTCTTCACACCCCTCTTCATCTAACCCCATCAACATATCATTCTATTCCTTTTTCCCCTCATGTGCTTATTTAGCTTCCCCTTAAATGCATCTATGCTATTCGCCTCAACCTCTCCATGTGGTAGCGAGTTCCACATTCTAACCACTCTCTGGTAAAAAAAAAAGTTCCTCTTGAATTCCCTATTCAATTTATTAGTAACAATTTTATATTAATGGCCCCTAGTTCTGATCTTGCCCACAGGTGGAAACATCTTCTCTCCGTCTACCCTATCAAACCCTTTCTTAATCTTGAAGACCTCTATCATGTCATCCCTCAGTCTTCTCTTCTCCAGAGAAAAGACCCTCAGCCTGTTCAACCTTTCCTGAAAGGTATAACCTCTCAGTTCTGGTATTATTCTAGTAAATCTTTTATGCACAGTCTCCATTGCCTCGATAACCTTTTTATAATATGGAGACCAGAACTATTCACGGTACTCTAAGCGTGGTCTAACCAAGGTTCTATACAAGTTTAACATAGTTGCTCTGCTTTTCAATTCTCTCCCTCTAGAAATGAACCCCAGTGTTTTGTTTGCTTTTCTTATGGCCTTATTCACCTGCGTCGCTACTTTTAGTGATTTGTGTTTCTGTACCCCCCAGATCCCTCTGTTCTTCTACACCATTTAGACACTTAGGGGTAGATTTTCCTGAAGCTGTCGGGAAAGAGGCGGGACTACAACTTTCGGGTTTTAGTCCCGCCTACATCGACGTCCGGCCAATCCGTGCGATTTTCCCTTGATTGACCTTGTTGAGCTTGCCCAGCGGGCTCAGCAGGCCAATTAAGGGCCACCCAGCAACAGGTGACGTCACAGACTGAAATTCCATCTGTCAAGAGTTCTTGACAGATGAAATATTAGTGTTTCACAGCTGTTTGAAGCTGACAAACACTGACAGCCTGACTTCTAACCTGAGTCCTTCTACACAGACTCAGTTAGAACTGTCACCAGCAATGAAAGCTGAAGGCTGTCACTTTTGACAGATCGCAGCCATTTTGCTTTCAGTGCCGGCTGAGTGATGGACTCCCGAAACCTAGAGGAAGAAAGGCTGTTAAGGTAAGTATAGGTAATTTAAACTTCTTTACACACTTTAGACACACCAAACACACTTACCTTTGCACTCATGCACCCATCACTCACCTGAACACTGACATCGCGACCCCTCCAAGTCCTTCAACCCGACGGCCTGACTGCTCTAACCTGGCGTGGTTTGGAACCATCGGGAATCCCACACGACACCCCTCAAAATAGGGATTAGGCTAAAAACTGCCTGTTAACTACCTGTTTAACAGGCAGTTAATTGGCACTAATCCCTTCCCACCTCGGGTTGGCGGGCCCCAGTGCGGGGTGGGTACCCGCCTCCTGTGAAACTTACGTGGAGGCGGGTTTTGGGCGGGATGGTGTCGGGACCCCCAAATTCGGGATTTCCCCCCCCCCCCACACGCCTGAAACCCTGCCTGATAGCTCCAGGAAAATCTACCCCTTATTTTCCAAGGAGTATGTTGCCTCCTTATTCTTCCTACCAAAATGTATTACCTGACACTTGTCTATATTGAAATTCATTTGCAAATTACACACCCATTCTGCAAGTTTATTAATGTCTTCCTGTATTTTGTCAATTCCCCTGTGTATTAACTAAACCCTCCAATTGGGTGTCAGCCACAGATGTTGAAATTGCACTTCCAATTCCCAAGTCCAACTTGTTTATATAAATGGTGAACAACCGATCCTTGTGCAACACCACTTCCCACAATTTGCCAATCTGAGTAGCTACCTTTAACCCCTACTCTCTGTTTTCAGTTTTGTAGCCATGCTATCCATTCTGCTACTTGTCCCCTGACTCCACATGTTCTCATCTTAGTCATGAGTCTACTATGTGGTACCTTATCAAAAGCTTTTTGGAAATCCAAATATATTACGTTTACTGCATTACTCTTATCTACCCTTTCTGTTACTTCTTCAACAAATTCCATGAGGTTGGTCAAGCATGACCTTCCCTTTTGGAATCCGTGCTGACTACTCTTTATATTTTCCGTTTCTAGATGTTTGTCAATTACATCTTTCATTAAAGATTCTATTATCTTTCCTAGCATTAACATTAAACTAATTGGTCTACATGGGTTTGTTCTATCTCCCTTTTTATATATAGGAATCACATTAGCTGTTCATCAGTCCTCTGGCACTATTTCCTTTTCAAATGAGTTTTTATATATATGTAATAGTGCCTCTGCTATCTCTTCCCTAACTTCTTTTAATATGTGCTGATGCAATCCATCTGAATCAGGGGTTTTATCCTCTCTAAGTTTGATTAATTTACCAATTATCTTGCCCCTTTCTATCTTAATTGTCTTTATAACCTTTTTGATCGCTTCTTCTAATGTCATGTTCACCATATTAGTTTCCCTGGTAAATATCAAGACAAAGTAATTATTTAATATTTGTGTCATTACCTGTGAGTTTATCATCTGTATCCCTTAGTGGCCCTATCCCTATCCTGATTTTTCTCTTGTCATTTATGTGTCTGTAGAATACTTTATTATTTCTTTTTATATTATTTGATCATTTAATTTTGTAGCTATTCTTTGCCTTCCTAATTTTTTTTGACTTCTTTACTAATCTTTTTATATTCCCTATTGTCATCCTCTTGTTTGTTGTCCATGTACTTAGTGTATGTGTTTTTCTTCAGTTTCAATTTTGCCTTTATTTCTTTATTCATTACTGGCTAGTTTGTTCTTGCTTTTTAGTGGTATATATTTCTCCTGGACTCTATTGATCACCATTTTAAATATTTCCCACTGCTGTACTATTTCTTTGTTTGTCAATAATTTTTTCCAGTTTATTTTCCCTCGTGCCATTCTCATCTTAAAATCAGCTTTTTCCAATTTATTACATTGGTCTTTGTCTTACTTATGTCCTTCTCAATCTTTATCGTAAACCTTATTATGTTGTGATCGCTATTGCCTAGATGTTCCCCTACACTTACTTTTCTTATCTGTTTTGATCCATTTCCCATTACTAGATCCAGCAGTGCTCCCTCTCTTGTTGGGCTTTTTATATACTGGGTAAGAAAGGAGTCTTGCACACATTGTAAAAACTCCATCCTCTCTATCACTTACCCTACCTCTTCTTGCCACTTTAGTTGTGAGTAGTTAAAACCTCCCATGATTTTTATTCTATGTCCTTTACTCATTTCACATATTTGCTTACACATTTCTTCCTCCACCTCCTTTCCACTATTAGATGGTTTGTAGTATACCCCTATTAGCATGATCAATCCCTTCTTATCTTTCATTTCAATCCATATGGATTCTGTTTCTAACCTTCTGTTAGTTATGTTCCTTTTTCTACTGCCATTATGTTATCTCTAATTATTAGAGCTACTCGCACCCCGCCAACCGACCATCTTCCATCTCTATCTCTATCTCTATTCCATCTATTATGTCATAACCTGCAATATTTAGTTGCCTGTCCTGTTCTTTATATAGCCATGTTTTAGTTATTCCTACTATATCTGGTTTCTCGCTACGGATTATTGTCTCCGGTTCCCCCGTTTTATTTTGGACACTGTACCGGCAGTTTAATTCCCCTTTACCAGTTGTTCCTTTTACTTTATTTTTCACAGTCCTTTTATACTTTTATGTGACTCCTCACTTTTTCCCTCTCCTTTGCACCTGAGAAATAAACTTTCTCCAGGCACATTGGAGAGGAAAATCGGCGCTGGGAGTTACTTTTGACAGTTTCAGCTCAGGTCTTGTGTGTAAGGGTTCACAGCAATGCATAGCTCCTCACTTGGTATTTATTGACAATCTTACTCAGAGAAACCAGAAGGAAACTTGATGTAGGAGGTGATGCTGACACTAGGTGACAATGGTGAAAAAGATTTCCACTGCACTGACATTCTTCACTTGATGGACAATAAATTCACCTAAAAAAATTCTGGGTTGAGCATCTATTAAGCTGGATATTCCTCTTGGCAGACAATAGGCATTAAATCCGTGCATTTTAAAAGAATCATCTGTGCATTTTAAAGAATCTAGGGAAGAGATAGCAGAGGCATTACTACACATATTTAATAATTCATTAGAAAAAGATGTAGTGCCAGAGGACTGATGGATAGCTAACATAATACCTATATTTAAGAAGGGAGATAGAACATGTCCAGGGAACTATAGGCCAGTCAGCTTAACATCAGTGGTAGGAAAAATAATGGAGTCCCTACTAAAGGAGAAAATAGAAGAACATCTAGAAGCCAAAAATATAATAATGAATAGTCAACATGGATTTCTAAAGGGAAAGTCATGCTTGACCAACTTCATTGAATTTTTTGAAATTATAACAGAGAGAGTAGACAAGGTTAATGCAGTGGATGTAATTTATCTAGATTTTCAAAAGGCCTTCGGTAAGGTACCGCATAATAGACTAATGAATAAGGTCAGGAAATGCGGAGTCAGGGGACAAGTAGCAGAATGGATTGCTGGCTGGTTTCAAGACAGAAAGCAGAGAGTAGGGGTAAAGGGTAGCTATTCACAGTGGCAGAAGGTGGGTAGTGGTGTTCCACAAGGATCAGTGCTGGGACCACTGTTGTTCACAATTTATATTAATGATTTAGAATTTGGACTCAAAAACACAATTTCTAAATTTGTGGATGACTCCAAATTGGGGGGATAGTCAATACTGAGGAGGACCGCAACAAATTACAGGAGGACATTAATAAACTTGCAGAATGGGCATATAATTGGCAAATGAATTTCAACAGATAAATGTGAGGTATTACATTTTGGTCGGAAGAATAGAGAGGTCACTTATTATTTGGAAGGAGCAAAGAGATCTCAGAGTACAAATACACAAATTGCTAAAAGTAGCGACACAGGTTAACAAGATCATATAAAAAGCAAACCAAGCACTCGGGTTTATTTCTAGAGGGATAGAATTGAAAAGTAGGGAAGTTATGCTAAACTTGTATCGAACCTTGGGCAGACCACACTTGGAGTGCTGCATACAATTCAAGTCACCATATTATAAAAGAGGTATACAGGCACTAGCGAGGGTGCAGAGAAAATTTACACTGATGATATCAGAAATGCGAGGGTATACATATCAGGAAAGGATCAACAGGCTGGGTCTCTGGGTCTCTTTTCTCTTGAAAAGAAAAGGCTGAGGGGTGGCCCAATAGAGGTCTTTAAAATTATGAAAGGTTTTGATAGACTGGATACAGAGAGAATGATCCACTTGTGGGGAAGAGCATAACTGGAGGCCATCAATATAAGACAGTCACCAAGACATCAAATAGGGAATTCAGAAGAAACTTCTTTACCCAAAGAGTGGTGAGAATGTGGAACTCGCTACCACAGGGAGTGGTTAAGGCAAATAGTATAGATGCATTTAAGGGGAGGCTAGATAAGCATATAAGGGAGAAGGGAATAGAGGGTTATGCTGATAGAGTTAGATGAGGAAGGATACGAGGAGGCTCGAGTGGAGTATAAACACTGGCATGGACTGGTTGGGTCAAATGGCCTGTTTCTGTGCCATACATCCTATGTAAATCCATCAAAAAATGATATAATAACAATAAAAGTGTTGGTGTAAAATTTTTAAAGTTTATTATGGGGTAAATTTGGATCTTTCATAATGGACGTGGGAAGCACACACTAAAATTCCCAACATGGACTCCCAGCAGGCAATGCTCTGCAGCAGAAGCACGCATTTGTAAAGTCGTCCAATAGGGGTAAAATACTAGCACCAAAACAGGAAGAAAGATACTTTGGGGGAGAAATTCAGTATAGCCCCGTTTGGGGCGTAAGTCTCGGCCGGGCGCGAAATTTTGCGCCCGCAGCCAATGTTCGCCACCTACTGGTAAATTGGCCTCCTTCGCCCCAGGAGGTGCTTGGAGCGCTAAAACAGGCGCTGCATGACTGTCTTAAGGCGCTAAGCCAGAGAAGCGAGGTGCTGCCACCGAGGGTGGGCACAGCGCAGGTGCGGCCAGTTAGCAATTGCACGCAGACACGCTGGCGCCGGTCAGCTCTTAAAGGGGAAGTTCGATCTTGGTTGCAGCCACACCCTGTACATCGGAGCCCTGATTCTCGGCCTGGACAGACCTGCTGCCACATTCTTAAGCCTAGGACCATGGAGAGGGCCAGGGAGTGAGCGCAGCGGTTCAGCGAGGGGGCCTTGGAGGTTCTGGTTGGCGCGGTGGAGCACAGGCGATCTATCCTGTTCCCAGACAGTGGCAGGAGGCCGCTGCCCAACGACTATCGCAAAGCTTGGAGGGAGGTGGGTCACAGAGTGACCTCCAGCAGCATGGTGCCTAGGACCCCTGTGCAATGCAGGAAGAAGTTCAACGACCTCACTCGGGTCATCAGGGTGAGTGCCCTTTTCAGAATCCTCTTCATCCCTGCATGTCAACCTCACTTTATGGCCAAAGGGTCCTGAAAGCCCCAATGCCCAGCCCTCATCCAACACCTATGGCCCTTTCAGGAAACTCACACGCACATTCAGCACTTTACACACTGTAAGGGCTAATCGACCATGGGAGGCAGTGCAGCCAAGATCAGGGCTTCACACTGTAAGGGCTATTCCACCATGGGAGGCAGTGCAGCCAAGATCAGGGCTTCACACTGTAAGGGCTATTCCACCATGGGAGACAGTGCAGCCAAGATCAGGGCTTCACACTGTACTCAGAGCCCGTCCTTTCTCTTGCAGGGCAAGCTGGCGCATAACAGGAGGCAGCAGCAACGGACCGGGGGAGGCCGGCCTCACCTTCAAGCCCTCACCGATCTGGAGCAGCGAGTCCAGCGGATTATGGCAGGCCGGATGATTGGCCCAGTCGCCACTGGAGATGCCGACCCTGTTATGGACAGCAATGGTAAGGTCATCACCTTTTTGACCTCTCTCCTTCCACTTGTGCCTCACACCAGCATCCTTTGCCACTATCGAACGAATACAGTACATTGCAGCACTCATGCCTCCCTCGCTGCCACCCTGTCCTCACGCTAAAGCCACTCTTGTACCTCCCTGCTTTCAGATGCTGATTCGCCAGGTGAGGAGGCAGGCCCTCAAGCTGCCACTGTGAGTGACTCTGAAGGCGACGACGAGGAGGAAGCCAGACCATCAGTGCCACCCTCAGCCGAGGCAGCCCATGGCCATAATGGGGGCACGTCTTCCCTGGAGGGGAGCAGGGGGGAATGGTCTGAGGAGGGTGAAGCTCCGGGGCCCAGCGGGCTGCAGCAACGCGAGGGGGGTAGGGAAACTCGGTGGCAAACTTCTCCCCGGAGGGGGAGTCTGGCCTCGAGTCCTGCTACAGTGAGCGCAGAAGAGGTGCAGCCCGCAAGGAGTGTGCAGGACTTCGGCGCAGCACAGGCAAGGAGTCTCCAGGACGTCGGCGCAGCACAGGCAAGGATTGTCCAGGACGTCAGCGCAGCACAGGCAGCTGCCACGCAAGTGCTTAGTGCTGCAATGCAGTCACTGGCTGGTTTCATGCAGACGCAGATTGAGGCCACACGAGCACTGACTGCTGCCACGCTCGCTGGATCGGGCACGAATCGCCGGGGCCCTCGCCGCACCGCAGCAGGCCAGCAGTCTGTGCTTCAGCAGATTGCTCCGCATGCTGCAGTGCTGCCCCATGGGAGTGCCAGTGTGTCGTCCGAACAGGGATTTGCTGTCCTCTCTCAGGATGACAGCATTGCTGCTACCAACACTGTCACTTCTCCACTGCAGCTGCCACCACCTGTAGGACAGACTGCTGCCCCTCCAGGCCCAGAGCTGCTCCAGGCCGTCCCTCAAGGGCAGCTGCAGTCTCAGTTTCTGACACTCAGCAGCCTTCCCCCAGCCTTGCTGCAGCCACTGGGGTCCCATTGTGGTGGAGCTGCAGGGTGGGAAGGGGCGAATCTCGCAAGCGAAGCAGGTCACCCTCGAAAGGCAAAAAGTAGGAGGTGTGGCAAAATGCTGTTAAATGTTTTATTGAAGGCCGAGGATCATGGTCATTTTTTGGTTACTGTTTTGTTCATTGTCTCCAGGTTGTGAGAGCCAGTTATGTGACTGACTGCTTTTTTGGGGGTTACTTTGTCATGCGGGAAGGGCACACAGTTTGTTAAATAAAGAAGTGTCTTTATTCAGAATGTGCATGTTTGCTCTTTGAACTATTTGTTGCCTTGACCGGCTTAGGGGTTGCGGCACGGTTCCATTCATGTTGTTTGAATGGCAGAAGCCATTCCCTCAGAGGGGGTCTAGAACCGACTTGCTATAAGCCGCTGACGGATGGCCCTTGCACTTTGTGCCTTCCTCCCATCTTGGTGCTGCTGCTCCTCCTCCTCCTCCTCCTCCTCCTCCTCTGCTGGTGCAGTGGCTGAGTCCTGAGGATTGCCAGGTTATGCAGCATGCAGCACACAACAACGAAATGGGAGACTCACTCAGGTGAGTACTGAAGGGCTCCTCCAGAATGGTCCAGACAGCGGAACCGTTGCTTGAGCACGCCGATTGTGTGCTCAACGATGTTCCTGGTAGCTTGATGGCTCTCATTGTATTGTTCTTCAGCAGAGGTGCTGGGCGAACGGAGCGGGGTCATCAGCCAGGTGCACAGAGGATAGCCCTTGTCCCCGAGAAGCCAGCCTCCTGGGTGAGCCGGGGCCTCGAATAGGTCTGCCACAGAAGTCTGGCACAGGATGAAGGCGTCATGGCTGCTGCCTGGAAAGCGGGCATTGACAGCAACTATCAGCTGTCTGTGGTCACAGACCAACTGGACGTTCAACAAATGGAACCCCTTCCGGTTGCGGTAATCCTCGGCATTCTCTTGCGGCATCCTCAAAGCAACATGCGTGCAGTCAATGGCGCCCTGGACCATGAGGAAGCCCGCTATTCTTGCAATGCCCATTGCGCGCTCTTGCTGCTTGTCCGGGGTCATGGGGAAGGAGATGTACTGATGTCTCCTTTTAAAGAGGGCATTCGTGACTTGATGGATGCAGCAATGCACCGCGAACTGGGAGATATTGGCAATGTCCCCAGTAGCGGATTGAAAGGAGCCGGTGGCATAGAAGTTGAGAGCCACTGTTACCTTCACTGCCACCAACAGAGACGTCCTGCTCCTCAGTTGAGGCTGCAGATCTGGCTGAAGCAGGTGGCAGAGCTCAGTGACCACCTCCTTGCTGAATTGCAGCCTCCGAAAACACTGCTCCTCAGACATAAGGGCCCAGAAATTCGTGTCGGGGCTTCCCGCGGGTGCAAGCCCCCGACCTACACTTACCTAGCGCGCCGGCAGTTGAAGCCTGGGCCTGCGTGGATTTCCTGTCTGTGGCCCGGTTCAGCTCCCGGCGCGCTGTGCTTGCGTGACCCAGCGGCGTACTTAGTGCGATGCGTCAGCTGGGATCACGTGCGCACTGGGCAACCAATCGGAGGATGCAAAAGTTCATTCATGAGTTTGACAGTAAGAACTGTCAAACTCATGAAAACTCCGGGCGCCCAAAACAGTACTTAAACTTGAAATAAAATTTAAAAAAACATCACACTATTTAAATGAACTATAAATAACTTTAAATAACTATTTTAAACAATAATTTAAATTTTTGAAAAAAATAATTTTATAGAAAATCGGGGCTAAAAATACACTTACCTTACTGTAAAGTCTTTAAAAATAATTAACCTGTGGAAAAAAAATTCTAATTTTAATTAATAGACCACTTACCTTTTAAAATTAAGTCCTTACGTCTGCTTTTTTAAAGTGTAAAAAGTGGAGGCATTCACGCACGGGCAAACCTGGAAAAAAAGGAAGTTCAACGCGCACGCGCAGACTCCTGCGTGCACGCGTTCGACCTCTGAACCCCTTGGTTCAGAGGATCGGAAATGCCCGTTTCCCACGCATGCGCTGTGCATGCAGAAAACCGGCAATTCCATCGGTCCCACGCGTGAGTACACGGTGCTTACTCGCGCGTTGGGACACTAATTTCTGGGCCATTGAGGTATGAGAACTGTTGGTAGAAAACCCTGGGACGGTAAGGTCTCGTGTGCCGACGCCTGTTGGCCCTCCTCCGTCTGGCCATGATTGGCACTCTCTCTCTGCATCTCTGTGCCCTCTCAACGTAATGGAGAAGCCCAACGTTCCCATCCATTGCAGCCCCCATAGTATGTGGCCACTCAAGGTTATGCCGGTGAAAAAGCAAACCAACTACAAAGTTCTGGTCAGAAACCAAAATTACCTCTGTGAGCGTTGACTCAATGCAGAAAGCTCTCTCCCTTTGTCTCTCTGCAAATCTCTCTCTCTCTCTCTCTCAGAAGGAGTGGTCCAAAAATGGCTACCACAAAGAAGCCAGGTAGAGCCCCCTTTAAATAGCGCCCCCCCCAGCCCCACAGCGACTGGGAACCGTTCCAGTCACCCAGTCGTTGGGAGCGACAGGCGGAAAGGAGGGGGGCGCCACTGAATTTCCGGTCCAGGGCGCCCCAAGGGCGTTGCACTCTGAAATGACATCAGGATCTGCGTGCGCAGCTGAGCGGGCGTTGCGGTTTAGCGCCGCCACTAAATGTCCGCTCAATTTCACGAGAGGCGCAGGTCTCGCCGCACCTGGGCGCTAGCTGGCTCGCGCCCCACTTATCGCCCTCTTAAGGCGCTAACGGGTGGCGCAACCAACTGAATTTCTCCCCCTTTGTATTGAAATGGGAATTTTTCAAGTTCATAAGATTGTGAGTGGGGTACGCCAGCAGTTGATGCTCAGACCCTATTGTTCATGTAAATGCCTTGGGTGATTGTAGATCTGTAAATTTGCAGGTGACACCAACGCTGGAGGTAGAGAACGGAAGAACAACGCAACCAGATACAGATGGATTCAGGTCTTTTAGCAAACTGTGCCACTGAATGCTAAATGCAGTTCAGCATTGATAAATGCAACGTAATTAGTATGGGAGCAAGGAACCAAAAGAAGAAATATGTGTTCAATGGAGGAGTCGTACAAAACACTCATCAGGAAAGGGATTTGATTGTCACTGTGAGAAAGCATAGAAAACATGAATCTAATCTATGTTTGTAGTGAAATAAAGCAAATAAATACTAGGTTGTTTTAGCCGAGGATTAGAATATAAATCAAAATAAGGTGACATTGCTATGTAAGGCACCGGTTAGACTCCCATCTTGAGTACTGTATGCAGTAGCAGTCATCATATCACAGGGGGGATATTTCTGACCTTGAGAGAGTGCAGCATAGGACAACAAAGATGTACATCAGGGGCTCAGCTGTCCACTCTCATTTACCGTAGCATGAGCTTCAACATAGGGCTCTTCTGTTCTGTTGATTTCATGCAACTGCTGTCATCAGATGAGGTTGAAGAACATAGCTAAAATCCCTCAGTACTCATCCATACAGCTCACCATCTCTCTGGAACACATCCTGAATGTTAATGGCTGCGTGATGTAGCAGTCATGGCTTCTCCATGGATACCTGGGATTGAAGTGAAGGATGCTCTGGTTAACATTGCACAGTACCAGCACATTGATTAAGTAATATCCTTTTTATTTGTGTGGGAAATAACATGGTCTGATGGAGCCCAAATAGGCATCTGTGCACAATTGATGATGCTCTGCACCATTAGGAAACTGGCAATTTCAATAAAGCCTTGTTGCCAGGATGTCTGCTTCTGGGGCTCAGTGCCCAAATGCAGATACTGGGGTATGTGCCTTACCAGAGGCCCCAGCGACACTCCGCTCATCACACCGTGCCAAGGAAAGGCTCAGTCCTGGCAGGTCCTCTGTGGAAACCTGAAAAAGAATTTCAAACATAAATGTTCAGAGGCTGAGCTGTCCTCACACTGGACTGCCCGTCCAGCTCAGGTCACATGACGTGGCACAACCTGGTGACCATTGCTGGATAGTGTCAAGTGTTGCATGCAGCGCTTTGCAATCATATTCACGTAATTGGTTCTGAGCTGATAGATGCTCTCTCATCTTCAGTGGATTTCTGGTGTCAAGGACTATTGAGGTTCTATGGAGTCTGTGTTTCCTTTCACCCTCTGCTCCTGCACTTATGTAGTAAATTCAAGTAAGAATTATATGTGGGATAAAGTGTTGGACGCTCTGTAATTTGGGTTGGGCTGTTTCAAGGGTTCTGAGTAGCATCAGCTTGCATTTAAAATATAAATGCTTGTTAATGCAATTTCCATTAGGCTGGCAATTACAAAATACATTTTGAGAAATGTCAAACCTATTTAATACATTTCCTTAGTGAAATAATCCCATCTATAAATAATTCAAAGCCCACTGTTGCAATCCTGTTATAATACCATAACTTTCATTAATTATTTGCAAGTTTGTAACAGACACAGCACGCTCTCAGTACCATCATTATAGGCTGCAATCAGTTATGTTCTCATTGATGTTGAGGGCATCAATGAGCAACAATAATCAAGTCCACTACACTTGCGAACTACACCTCACAGCATAAGTTTTCAAACAGGGGTGCACAGACCTGAAAGGGTCCATGAGGGAATCCCAGGAACTCTGACATCAGCTTTCTGTCTGTCTAGTCACAGGAGGTACACTGCATGCCATGAGCAGCGTCTCAAGAATTCTGTACTCTATATACATTCCATATTTCTAGATGTATTAAAAGTTTATTTCTAGTCAGTATCCACAAAATAGTTGCTGCAATGTTAGCACTGTTTTCTCTTTGGGTAACTGACATTGGCCGGTAATTTGCGGTCAGCAGCGAAGCTAAGGTGCTCGCCGCTGACCTCGGAGAAAGCTGCCTACAGAGATCTCGCGAGCTCTGTGGCGGGAAGTTTGCCACGCAGTGTAATGGGAATCCCCAGCAAAGAGCTGCAGTGACGTCAACAAGCTGTCTGAGCAGCCAATCACATTGAAGAATTCTCACAGACAGCAAACCAGGAAATGAAAAGCAGCTTTTATCCGCACTTTTTAAAAATGTTACAGAGAGCGAAATAAAGATTATGAGGGCAAAATTGGATTGCGTCCCCTTTGGGGCGCTAACATCGCCGGGACGCTACTTTTAGCGTCACAAAAAAGTTAGCATCCCCGTGCCCAAAATTCACCGGTAGCACGCCAAGAGGGAGGTGGGGCACTACTGGAAGCGCCCCGCCTCCCTCTTGGGGTGATACCAGTGAATCTTGCGGCGCAACACACCACAGCGCCATGCACTGTGGCACGTCGTGCCACGTTACTGCAGGCTTTCCTCCCCTTATTAAAGGGGAGGGACCTAACGCAGCGCAACCCGGGGCCCAGCTGGGCCACCAGGGATCGGAGTGCTGGCAAAAGAGCCCAGCACTCAAGAGGAGTGCCGGGCTCACGGAGCACAGCCGACAACTCACAGGGTAATTCACACAAGGCCGGGGACAGTAATGGGGCAGGTGCTGGCAGGCGGCCAGCAACAAAAATGGCTGCCTGGCACCTCCCCTTTAATTTGTGCCACCCCAACCGCACGTACGCCCCCTCTGACCCTGTCAGACATAGCGTCCGGTAGTAAGTCAGGGGCGCTACTGAAGATCGTGGCCATGGCGCGAGCGGGACGCTGTGCACAGCGATGGCGTTATCGCCGGAGGCGCAGCACTACAGAGCGCTAACAGTTACCACCGCCACTAACTTCCCACTGAATTTCACAGGAGGCATTAGCGGCGCTACGCCCGGGTGCTAGTTGCTTTGCGCCCCGTTGGAATGGGAGGCGCAAATCAACCGAATTTTCCCCCTATGATTTTCACATGGGGATGAGGTAGAAGCTGAAATATCATGAACAAACTTTTTACAAATTGTAATTTTTATGATAATGGAGAAATTTGACATTCCACAAATATAAAAATTAGTTTTTCAGGGCCAGAACATTTGTTTATTAGTTAATATGCTGTTAAAACCCCAGTAACACCTATTCCAACAAGGCTTAACATTTAATGGGGTGTTTAACAGCGATATTAGTGCAGAAAAGCCCAAGTTTTGTCAGTTCCCCTGATTACACTGTTTGCCGGTTATGGGGGGTTGTTGGGGGGGGGCGGGTGGCGGTCCACAGTACAGCCTGTGTCGGAGCAGTGAATGACTGACCACAACATCAGGATTTCCGCATTTAGATGCACAGACTCTAAATCCGGAAGTTGTGATCAGTTTCAGAGCGGTAATGATGGCGTACGCTGATAGTTCGCCGCCATTACCACCGCAAAATCCGGGCCAATATCTTTTGGAAGTTTGGACAAGAGCCTCCAGGATTCTGTTAATATTTGCTAAAAGACCCCCCCCCCCCACCCCACCCCCACAAAGAAAGGTCTGTAAACTATTGCCTCACAGGATAAAATTGCTGCTGGTGAGAACATGTACAGCAAGGTGGGAGAAAGAGTTGGATCCAGTCAGCTCCATCGTGAAACATCACCTTTAAAATGCAGGCAGAGTGGACTGCCATGGCAGACATTCGGATCACGATCAAAGCTGGCATGATAGACTTGCATAATGCTTTAAAGATTACGATGAGTGACATCCAAGAGATTATCAGATTAGCCTCAATAAGATGGATAGTCACCAGCTATAATTCCACACAATTGTGCAAGATCATCCTTGACAATTGGCTGTAGACAACCTCCTTCACCAGCTCAGAGATGGTACCTGTCAGGTTTCTCATGACAATATGACTGGCTACAAATAAGGAATATCTCTTTCAGTTATCACTGTAATCAGGGTGTTCCATGTCTGTCAAGCAAGTTGCATTTTGACCTCCCGAAGTTCTGCCGAGTACATGAAGTGCTTGTCTAACACATAGCAAAGATAGATTCAACTACATCTCTGTTAATACTGACGCCTTGATAAAATGCTCTTGGTCTTTATACTTCCTTCAGATTTTAATTGAAATTCCTCGCAGTAATTCAAAGGATTTCCATTTATGATATGGGTGACAGGTGGTGAAGTGCAACAAGAGCAGTTGGTTTTTTGGTACCGTGGGATAGACCTTAAATTTGAAACGTATCTTCTTATATGTGTATTAGGTTCTTTATCAGGGTTACAATGGTGTCTATAAAGAATTTTCACCCAGCACACTAATATTGATTTTACCAGATTGTTAGCGCCAGGAAGAACTGTCCTGATTTTGTATTTTTAGTGCTGGCCCAAGTGTCGCTGGATTAAATGGACCGTCACTGCCCTGACTGCTATTACCATCACCAGGGTGTTGCATTCATTCTTTTTTCCCATCACACCCCACCTTGATATTAAATGGACTGACATCCCTTATATGCAACAAAAGGGAAGATACACAATTATGAGCAGTTGATAGCGCCTTAAAAAACCCAGTGGTGACATAAAACCATCAGCCTAAGGGTTCATTCTTGCTATCACCTTGACAACTACTGGTCATGCGATAGAAAGACCAGAACCAGAGTCCAAGTCATTTCTCCTCCAATTGGAAGCAGGCTCGGCTGGGATTCCCGCTCGCTGGCCTGATCCCCGCCTCCTGGATCGGGGTCAATTCCTTGTGCAGAACAAGGATACTGCTGGGATTCTGCCCTGACATTGGTGGCAGTGGTGGGGGTGGAATGAGAAGGAAAAGGCTGGCGGCTTATTGTAGGGACAGGATGACGCGTTTTACCTCCCCGCCCCCATTTTCCTCCTAATGCTGCCTGAAAATGGGCACATTCCAATCAGTATCGAGGCCCATGCTGTTAAGGAGCACTTTTATGTTATCATTCAGTCTTGTTCTGGGTCTGCTTTGTGGCCTCTTCCATGTTGATGCTGGTTTGGTGGGGAAGGCTCTGGCAGGGTCAGACTTGGCATGAAGTGTCCATACCAGAGGAGTTGGCAACGATCAACCAACCGGGACAGCGGTGGTTGATTAGCCAGGTTGCGTACTGTCTCATTTAATATTTTGTCCTGAGGCTTAACCTTTAATAATGTGTAAAGTGATCTAGAATCAAATTAATCGATTTGCCTATTAACTTCTTTGGTGCGTACCCAAGTTTCTGAGGCATGTTTAATATAGGTATTACTAACATGTTGTACAGTCGCACTTTGAGATTGCCACTTATGTTCTTTCTCCATATATGAGAGTTGCTGGATAAATGTGAATCCAATTGAAAGCCCTCAAAGACTTGACATTCTCCTTAAGCATTATTGAAGAAAAGCTAATTAATTGTCACCTTAGGCAGTTGTGGTACCAATAAGGTCATTTATGTGGTTAACAGAATAACAGAACATAAATTCTACATGTAAAATAGCATCACAACAAAATTGTACACCTCTTTAAGATGCTGATAGACGACTTGTAGGAACAGCCATAAACCTTCACTGATGACTCATGATTGATTCATCCACTTGCTCGACGCACTGTTGCAAATCTGGGAATGGCTGAAAATCCAGATTCTAAGGATACAGCTATCTCAATCTTTTAACGATTACAGTTACATCACAGATGTTATTACTCTTGTATAGACTTGATAACATATATTTCCCATTCACCTCGCTGATGGCGATGGCACGGAACAGATGGCTAGGGATCGGGAAATTGAGCAGCAAATCCAATCGCTCGACCTCTGCCAGTAATTTCCTGCACAAGCACTTCTGGGGGTCGGGATGGAAGGAACACAAGGAGGGCAGTCAAAGCTGTCACCGAAAACAGATTCACTACAATAGTAAAATGAAATGCAGTTAACCATGTGCAATTTCTTGTACTTCTTGCCAGGGTTGTGGAAGTGCATAAAGCAGGATTGCAGGGAGGGTCATGCTGCACTCATGGGGGGTCATTTTGACAGTGTAAAATGGGTGCTAATGAATCGACAGCCCGTTTTACAACTCTCCCAATTTTTATTTCCATTGATGACACTATCGCAAAATGTTAAAATTACCAGAATTTAAAGGGACACTGGTGATTTTGAATGGCTGAACATTGAAACTGCTATTTCTGGTACTTGTTATTTTGGCAGCTCTTTATCTGCAAGCTTATTTTGGAAGATTTTGGGCCAAGACTTTAAAGCTGGGATATTTTCAGTTACTGCAAAGTTAAGTTATTATAAGTTACAGTATGGGCATTCCAATGGGAATCCCATTATTTCTATGTTATCTGAAGGAAGAGGGATGCCAGACACTTGAGATTACCCACACGCGCTGTTACCCATGGATCTACAGGCAGATGCGCATCTACCATGACAAGCCTGAGGATAACTGTCTTTGCAGTGACAAAGTAATAGGATCTCCTGGAAATTGACTTGTAGCCAAGCTCCATAATCCCGTTGGCTGGCAATTTGATACCATAGGCTCATTCCAAGCTGTCAAAGGGACATCAGCATCATCAGTCAATCTGCAGTTCACAGATATCCAGGATCATTAATACAATAGCAAAATACTGCGAATGCTGGAAATCTGAAATCACAACAGAAAACGCTGGAAAAACTCAGTAGGCCAGGCAGCATCCGTGGAGAGAGAAACAGAATTAAAGTTTCAGGTCGAAGACCTTTCGTCAGAACTGGTCTGACGAAAGGTCTTTGACCTGAAATGTTAACTCTGTTTCTCTCTCCCCGGATGCTGCCTGGCCTGCTGAGTTTTTCCAGTGTTTTCTGTTGTTATCCAGGATCATCGTTGAGTGTTTCATGCTGCACAAACTTGTCATTCAAGAATAGCATAACCACAGAGTGGGTAGAGGAACAAGAGACTGACCCACAGCCAGGAGACCAGCAAGATGAAGTCGAGGAGCCTGGAAAGATTCCTACAGGATTATCTTTGCCGGCATACATGGCAGGCTCTCAAAGATTTGCCTTACATTTAACTGCTCCCTCCATCCAATGTATTAAAATTGTTCTCCACATCTTGCACCATACAGTGGCTAAATGCACCTTTCCCCAATCGGTCTCTGCACACATAACTACCATAGATCCATTTTCTCTCATATGCTAAAACTATAGACAGTGCCAGAGTTTATTCAGCGATTCCACACTCCGAACACGGAGAGCCACTCAACGAGAATGTGATCAGAGAATCAGCTCAATAGTGCTGTTGCATTATCTCCAGACTGCGCTTCTGACTTGTGAGGCTCTGTGCTGTGCACAGTATTGATGAATTTGTCCTACAATCCCAAAATAACATTCTCTGAAACAGTTGGAATAAATATATTCCCATCCAAGTATTCTGTGTCTGTGCATTCAGTGAGATTTACCTCAATGCTTTCACTTGGGGGGTAGTGTATCTTTTACATGTTCTAATTTTCTCAAATGAGTGAGATGGGTGGTGGCTGGATCTCAATGGGAGTCTTTTGAGATTGAGGTAGTCATCTGCTCTGTTTTTTGGGTCATGCCTGGTCCTTGCAATTGGTCCCACCACATCTGCTATTGCAGTGATTTCCAGTTCCTGCTTGCTTTCTGCCACGTCTGCTAAAATTTGAGGAAGTAAAGGGGCCGGGGAGGAGTGGCAGCAGTTTCATTCATGCCTATCCTAGCCATGTCTTTGCTGCCAGGCACTCCTTCAACATGTCCCCTGATCCACTTGGGGCAGATCTTTGGGTAGCTATGAGAACAGTGAAACCCTTTGTTATGGGCCTCTCCATCTGATTCTGCAGCATATTGAAGCAGGACAAGATTGGAGCTCAATGCCTCTATGGCAGCAGTGTGAGCATTCAAGAGAGATACTCTGCCTGGGTTTAGGATCTCTGTCTCTGACTGCTTTGCTGCAGATAGCCCTGGAACCCTGCATGTTCTGCAGTGGTGAGATGCTGCCATAAATAAATCCACAGAGGCAGCTCATGAACTTTTCCATACTCAGACCACACAAGGTGCTTGGTACATCCTTTAATTACTGCAGAATACTGTGGTGCTCTGACAGCATCCATCTTCAATAATTCAAGCCCCGGGAAGTCAGACTCCAAGCATCAGCAGCAAAGGACAGATGCAAACTGGTCCTCAGAAGAGCAGGCTCCTGTTGTTCCACTGATATCAGCACCACCTATTCATCGTCACTTTTGCACTGTGTATCACCTGGTGCACCCTCCTGTAACATATACTTGTGAATGTGTTTGGACTGCAATGAGCGAGTGGTGCATAGTGCTGTAAACTCTGTCTACTTGGGAGGTGCTGCCAAGTAGAAAGTGAAGAGGTGCATATGTTAGAATGCTGGTTGCATTCAAATATTCATTACATGAATAGATTGTGTCACTTGGCATTGTGCTTGAGTGTCTGCCTGGGGCAGTGAATGAGTGAGCGAATACATGAAAATGGTAAGAATGTATAATGCGAGACGGATGTTACTCACCCTGAGCTGGGGAAAGGCCTCTAAACTCACGCTCCCCCATTCCCCCATGACCTCTGGCCTATAGGTCTGCAAAATGGCATCTTCAATTGTACTCAAGAGCTCAATCTTTCTCGGGCCTTCTCCAGTCAGCATCTATTCTCTCCTTTATGCGACACCTTGGTTTAAAAGCAGAAAAACAGAGTAGAGAGATTAGAAGTGTCAATAACACATATATTGAGACCCAAGTGGCTATACTGTAGCCCAGCATGTAGGTGATTACATCCATGCATATCATGCAGTAAGATTAAGATGGACGGATGTTGGGGATTAAGCTATTTGAAGATATGAGTGCACAAAGAATTACAGGCATAAGTTGCTTCTGCAAAATATACCGTGTCCTAAAATAACCATGTATGTTGAGCATTGAAAGGACTGTGAGATAGTATGAGGGGAAGGAAACATTTGTGACAATCAGGCTTTGTCCAATTACTTAGCCCAAGGTTATGGTGGGTGCTCTGTGGGTGCTCTGTGTGGTGTGCAGTATCTCCTCCTCCCATGCACTCTGCACAGCTCACTTATATGGAAGGCATCCATTCGCCACTGCATTTCCACCAGCAGCACCTCTACAGAGACATCATTGAAACAAGGGGCTGGATTTTCATTGAGGAGGCGGGTAGGAGGCGGGACTACAACTTTCGGGGTTGTAGTCCCGCCTCCATCGAGTTGTAGCCAACCCACGCGATTTTGACTTGATTGACCTTGTTGAGCCCGCTCAGTGGGCTCAGCAGGCCAATTAAGGGCCATCCGGCAACAGGTGACGTCACAGATTGATATTTCATCTGTCAAGACCTTTTGACAGATGAAATATCAGCGTTTGACAGCTGTTTGAAGCTGTCAAACACTGACAATCTGTACTCTAAGTTAATTCCTTCCTCTCAGGATGATTTAGAGATCTCTCCAGAACAGAAAGCTGAATGCTGCAATTTTTGACAGATCGCGGCCATTCTGCTTTCTGTGCCGGTGAGATGAGGGACTCCCGAGACCTGAAGGAAGGAAGGCTGTAAAGGTAAGTAAAACTACTTTAAACACTTTAAACACGCCAAACACACTTACCTTTGCACTCATGCACCCATCACTCACCTGAACATCTCGACTCCTCCAAGCCCTTCAGCCCGATGGCCTGCCTCGCTAACTTGACGTGGTTTGGAGCCGTCGGGAATCCCACACTTCAAGAATGAAAATAGGGATTAGGCTAAAAACTGCCTGTTAACTACCTGTTAACAGGCAGTTAATTGGCACTAATCCCCTTCCCGCCTCGGGGAGGTGGATCGCAGTGCGGGTCGGGTACCCGCCTCCTTTGAAACTGGCATGGAGGCGGGTTGGGGGCGGAATGGGCTCGTGCCCCCCAATTTTGGGATTTTAACCCCCCACATGCCTCCAATCCCGCCTCCACGGCCCAATGAAAATCCTGTCCAAGGTCTCTGATCCATGTCGAACCTTTTATGGTGTTAGCTATGGCTCAGTGGTAGCACTCCCACCTCTAAGTCAGAGGTTGTAGGTTCAAGTCCCACTCCTAGGCTGACACTCCAGTGTAGTATTGAGGGAGAGCTGCACTGCCAGAGGTGCCATATTTTGGATGAGATGTTAAATTGAGGCCCCGTCTGCTCTCTCAGGTGGACATAAAAGATCCCATGACACCATTTCGAAGAAGAGCAACAAAATTATCCCCATTGTCATGGTTTGTGGCAAAGCCACCAAGAGACTCTTGCAGTAATGTATATAATTGCCTTTAACAGGGGTTTGTTACCTTTAATTGTTTGCTCTGTATAAATAGCGCGGGTTCGGTAAAATGTCGATCCAGCGTGATGGCGTCATCACGCAGGTCACGTGACGTACCCAACGGCGGGAAACGTCATGATGTCATGACATCAGAGGGGAGAGGCGTGTCCTTTCAGTCCTCGTGGAACCAAGTATTGTACAGACCTGTTTAGAGTTTCTCCTGCGTTTTTGTTTGTAACTTTTACCAGTGCATTAAACCACGTTTGGTTAACTGCTAGTTTCAATCTCAGTACTTTCGTCCTACATTGGTGACCCCGAATCCTCGCGGGCATTTTTCGCAGCGGAAACGGAACGCAGGCCATGATGGAAGCCAACGCAGTGGCTTTGAAGCTCCCCCAATTTTGGGAACAACAGGCGGCCTCCTGGTTCGTGCAAGCGGAGGCGCTGTTCAAGCTCCGCAGTGTCGTGCAGGATCAGACCCATTATCTTTACGTGGTCTCCGCACTCGACAGCTCGACGGCGTCGAGGAGCATCAGTCTACTGGAAAACCCCCCGGCTACCGACAAGTACGTCGCCATTAAGGCTCGGCTCATGCAGGTATTCGGCCTTACGAAGGCAGAGTGCGCACGCCGCCTACTCACGCTGCCCGGGTTGGGTGACTCCAAACCTTCGGAGTTGATGAGCCAGGTGCTCACTCTCCTGGGGTCGGAGACGCAATGTTTCCTGTTCCGCGAACTGTTCCTCACTCAGCTGCCCGAACAGGTGCAGGCGGCCCTCGCCAGATCGGACGCCTGGGATTGTACAGCACTCACCAAAGAGGCGGATAAAATATACGCGGTCCGACAGCAATACTGCGCCATCGCGGGACGCCCCGCCCCAAAGGGCCCTGCCTCGACGCCTCCTCCAACCGGTTTCTGCTATTACCACGCTCGGTTTGGCGTGAAGGCCAGATGCTGCCGTCCGCCTTGCAGTTTCGCGCTCAAAGCAACAAGCAGACCCCTGCGCATCAAGAGCACTGGATCCGGGGCGTGCCCCGCAGCCACGATGGCGGTCGGCGATTCCGGGAAATTACTTTATTTAACCGACTCCATCTCGGGCCGTCGTTTTTTGTGCAACAGAGGGGCACAATGCAGCATCCTTCCCGTGTTGGTCCTCAACCTTCGGTCCAGCAGGCGGGGTTCTCCCCTCCAAGCTGCCAACGGGGGCACGATTCGTACTTTCCGGACCCGCCGGGTCCAGGTCTGCTTCGGTGGCCAAAGTTTTATATGGGATTTCGTCACCGCTAGCATCTCACAGGCACTCCGAGGCACCGACTTTTTATGCACCAACGGCCTGCTGGTTGATTTAAAAAATCATCGGCTCGTTCACGCCGCCATGTTCGACTGTATTCCATGTGTACGCGGCACGGTCGCGCCGCACTCGGTCTCCTGCGCTCGGCCACCTCCCGACAACTTCTCCCGCCTCCTTGGGGACTTTCCCGAGCTGACCAAGCCTACCTTTTCGGCTTCGACCGCCAAACATGGGGTGGAGCACCATATAACGATGACCGGCTCTCCCGTCTACCACCTCTGCGGATGTCGCTCAAACCTTTATCTCGTCATGAGTAGCACGCTTTGGAGTTCCGACGGATATTTCATCCGACCGCGGTCCGCAAATCTCATCTGAGCTTTGGAACGCGGTGGCCTCGGCCTTAGGCACCACACTCCATCGCACCACGGCCTACCACCCGCAGGCGAATGGGTTGTGTGAGCATTTTCACCGTTCATTGAAGGCGGCGCTCAGAGCCAGCCTCCTGGACGCGGCATGGGTCGATAAACTACCTTGGGTTATGCTGGGGTTGCGCACAGCACCGAAGGAGGACCTGCAGTCTTCTGCCACGGAGATAGTTTACGGCCAGCCACTCCGGGTTCCAGGCGAATTCCTGCTGTCCCCTACACAGCCGTGGTCTGCCGCCAGTCAGTGCTTCAGGCCGGTTCCGACATCGCAGCACGGTTTTCCTGCCTCCCACATTCCAGTGGAGTTGATGAAGGTCAAATTCGTGTTTGTTCGTCACGACACCCACCGCAGCCCGCTCAGGCCTTCGTATACGGGCCCCTTCCAGGTTTTACAGACGGGGGCTAAGAGCTTTTTGGTCGACCTCGGAGGCCGGCCGGACCACATCTCTGTCGATCGCCTCAAGCCCGCGCACCTGGACCTAGAACAGCCAGTCGAGCCTGCTCAACCGCCGCGCCGGGGCCGACCACCGGCTGTTGCCGCCCCTGACCGAGCTGCTCTACCCGCCAGCTCACCGCCTGCTCAGCGTTTTCCTCTCCGGGAATTTAGGAGTCGTTCCAACAGGCTCGTCCAACCTCCTCGGCGATTGACTTTTCTTATTAAAGACAATTCTGGGGGGGCGTATGTGGCAAAGCCACCAAGAGACCCTTGCAGTAATGTATATACCTGTAATTGCCTTTAACAGGGGTTTGTTACCTTTAAATGTTTGCTCTGTATAAACAGCGCGGGTTCGGTAAAATGTCGATCCAGCGCGATGACGTCATCACGCAGGTCACGTGACGTACCCAACGGCAGGAAACGTCATGACGTCATGACATCAGAGGGGAGAGGCGTGTGCTTTCAGTCCTCGTGGAACCAAGTATTGTACAGACCGGTTTAGAGTTTCTCCTGCGTTTTTGTTTGTAACTTTTACCAGTGCATTAAACCACGTTTGGTTAACTGCTAGTTTCAATCTCAGTACTTTCGTTAGGAGTTGAGAACTCCTACAGGTTAATATTTATCCCTCAACATCACTAAAACAGATTATCTGGTCATTATCTCATTGCTGGTTTTTTTGGACCTTGCTGTGTGCAAATTAGCTGCAGTGTTTCCTATATTTTAACAGTGGTTACACTTCAAAAGTACTTCAATGGTTGTAAAAATGCTTTGTGACATCCTGAGATCGTAAAAGGCGCTATATAATTGCAAGTTCTTTCTTTATGTTCCTGATTGCTCAGAAATGTCTGCATCCAAAAATAGTCCCCGGATCAGTGCCAGATATTCCATCCTCCAAACAGCGAGCACCCAGTGATGGAATGTTGTTGATGCCAAGAACTTAGTATAAATGCACCTGTCTCCCTGGAAGATTTAGTGAGGTTAGTGGTCCTCCATTATAGTGGGTGTAAATCGCACAACATTTTGTTTATGTCTCACTTTCATGCATGCAAATTCTGCACCATGTTTGCACCTGATTGGCTCAAATTTTATATTCATAAAAAAAATCAGCAAATCAAAACTCTGTCATTATGGCCAACGGTGTGCAACTTCTGAGAGTGAGGTGAGACCTGCAGCAACAGGATGTAAAATCTGCTGCTGCTTAATAGGTTAGTGGCAGCACTGCAGGAAGCAAGCAACTTGGGCTACAAGGATGGTAGCCAGATTGTAGAAATGAGCGACAAAAGTAAGGGGGGGGTGGTGGGGGGGCAGGCCTGCATGTCCTCGTAACAAAAATGAGACGCATAAGGTGCAGGAGGGATGGCCTGTTAGTGGTTGGAGGCCAGAGAGCCACTAAAAACGTGGCATGCACTTTGTGGCGGGAGGTGGCTGTAAGTGCTGCCTCTTTGAACTCTAGGACTCCTTTGCAATGCAGGAAGAAGTTTAACAACCTCAATTTAAGCTATCTGCTTCCCCTGGCCCTTCCTTGCAGTCTCTTTTTATGTGTGGCAACAACAACAACAATTTGCATTTATATAGCACTCCTTCATTAATCACCCTCATGGTGCCAGAGGAGCCAGAAGTGAAAATGGGATCTGACTGTGGGGAGCAGAAGCTCAACTGAAGTCAGGACTTTGCTCCCAAGCCTGCGGCTTCAGGTCTTTAGGGTGCTGCTTGAGCACTACGCTCACATGAATGAACTTAAGACCATCTTGGAGGGCCGCGACGTGTGGAAGGTATCATGGCAGAGTCCAAAACCAATCAGTGCCAATATGCAAAAAGGATTTCACACAATGCAGCGCTCCCCTGACAGAGAGACCTCTAGGCCAGTCGGTATGTCCAACAGGAGGCTTTGACCAATGACCACTGGCCTTCAGGCCTTAGGGGATAATTTGGAGAGAACAGGAGTACAGGAGTAAAGAAGTCTTACTCCAATTATATAAAAACATACATAGAAACATAGAAGATAGGAGCAGGAGTAGGCCATTTGGCCCCTCAAGCCTGTTCTGCCATTTAATGAGATCAAGACTGATCATCCAAATTCAGTACCCTGTCCCTGCTTTCTCCCCATATCCCTTGATCCCTTTAGCCTTAAGAAATATATCTAACTCCTTCTTGAATATATTTAATGAATTGGCCTCAACTGCCTTCTGTGGTAGAGAATTCCACAGGTTCACCACTCCCTGGGTGAAGAAATTCCTCCTCATCTCAGTCCTAAATGGCTTACCCCTACCCTTAGACTGTGACCCCTAGTTCTGGGCTCCCCCGCCATCAGGAACATCCTTCCTGCATCTAGTCTGTCTAGTCCTGTTAGAATTTTATAAGTTTCAATGAGATCCCCTCTCATTCTTCTAAACTCTAGCGAATATAAGCCTAATCGACCCAATCTCTCTTCATATAGGGCCTTGGTGAGAACACAACTGGAGTACTGTGTACAATTTTGGTCTCCTTACCTAAGAAAGGATATACTTGCCATAGAGGGAGTGCAACGAAGGTTCATGAGATTGATTCCTGGGGTGGCGCGACAGTCGTATGAGAAGAGATTGAGTAAACTAGGCCTGTATTCTCTTGAATTCAGAAGAATGAGAGGGGATCTCATTGAAGCATACAAAATTATTACAGGGCTTGATAGGGTGGGTGCTGGGAGAATGTTTCCCTTGGCTGGGGAGTCTAGAACCAGGGGCCACAGCCTCAGGGTAAAGGGTAGGCCATTCAAGACTGAGATGAGAAGAAATTTCTTCACACAGAGGGTGGTGAATCTTTGGAATTCTCTACCCCAGAGAGCTGTGGAGGCTCAATCATTGGGTATATTCAAAACAGAAGTCGATAGATTTCTGACTAGTAAGGGCATCAAGGCAATATGGCAATAGGGCCGGTGAATGGAGTTGAGGCAGAAGATCAGCCATGATCTTATTGAATGGCGGAGCAGGCGCGAAGGACTGAATGACCTACTCCTGCTCCTATTTCTTATGTTCTTATGTCCTCTTATGTTCTTAACAATAGCAACTGGCTTCCACAAGATTCGAGGCGCCATCTCTCAGGATCTGCAGAATCTAACTGATACCATTAGATCTGCCCTCCCGCTGATCAGTGGGCACTCAGATCCATGATCTAGCACATGTGACATACCTTGAATCTGCCTTCATGTTGCCCACCCCTCTCCCCTAATAACAGCTCATGTTATTTTTCCTGCTAGCTCCCTCAGATACCTGCTCCTGTTGATAGCATGTTGATGTTATTGGGGTGAGCTTTGCAATGACTGGTGCATTTAAAATATTTATATTTTTTGCAATGAACACCCAGACCAAACTGGGCCTGGCACTGGGAGCTTGCCTGGGAGAAGGGGGAAGGGAAAGAGAGGGCAACCGTGTGTCAGCAGCCTTTAAAGTAATGCTGAGCAAATATAAAAGAATGCAAACACAACAGCAAAATACTGCGGATGCTGGAAATCTGAAATAACAACTGAAAGTGCTGGAAACACTCAGCAGGTCGGGGCAGCACCGAGGACAGAGAAACAGAGTCAACGTTTCGGGTCAAACCCTTCGTCAGAACTGGAAAAGGTTGGAGAGGAGAGATGTTTAAGCAGGGGCAGGGAGGAGGGAAAGAAAGAACAAAGGGAAGGTCTGTGATAGGATGGAAGGCAGGAGAGATTGACTGACAAAAGGGATAGAAACATAGAAACATAGAAGGTTGTAGTGTATGTACTTTGCAGAAGGAACTATATTCTGCAGCCCCTGTGTACTGCAGTACCAGTAGTGACCACCCCTGTATATAAGCCTGTGTAGTAACTTTTGCATAGTAGTTCCAGGTTGTCTCCACTCAGTAAAGACCTGTTATAACCAACTCCTGCAGTCCATGTCTCAATTACACACGGACATAATACTGGCGATGAGCAGATCCGAACTTACTTACAGTCTGCACCACCTCATGGGGATCCATCCCTGAAGCGAAGTTATCAGAGGTCGAGGCCAGAAGGAAGAAAAGAAAAAATAAACGAACAGAAGATACGGGCGTCGACCGTGGGCATCCGCCTCTGATTCATCGGAGTGGAAGATTTGCAGGAGAGGCTGTCGAGAGCGGGGCTTGGTTATCCTGTCGATGGTGTGTCAGCTAATCGGGCTGGTGGCAGGTAGTACACTGATCCTTCCTGGGCTGCGGCGGTCTAGAGCTCGATCGGGTGGCTTTTCAACGGGGCCGAGTAGCGTTGTCGGGAAGAGGAGAGAGAGAGAGGGTGGAGCACACAGGGTGTTACGAAGCCGGGCAGCGTACAGACCCGAGAAGAGGGAGGCAAGTGTCCCGCAGGGTTGCTCCGACGACGGGGAAATAATAAAAATTAGAAGCACAGAAAGCCGCGAGGAGCTGCAGTTTGCCACGGGAACCGCGGAGAGCGGCGTTAGCAGCAGCGCGGGGGGGAAGTGCATGAAGACCATAGGGCATCGCCATCACGGCATAAAACGCCAGCAACAGCGCTAGCAGCAGCGGAGAAGACAGAAAGCGCGGGAGGCGCCATCTTAATCCAGCGGGGAAGAAGGCAAAGTGCGGGAGGCGCCATTTTGTTAAATCGGGGAAGAAGGCAAAGCGCGGGAGGCGCCATCTTAGATTTCCAAGATGCCGAAGACTGGCAATATCACTGCCTTCGATAATGCAATAGAAGACTGGACCACGTATGTGGAAAGAGTCGAGGTATATTACGAGGCAAACTAAGTAGCCGATGAGAAAAAGGCATCGGTACTACTAAACTTAATGGGCACAAGAACATACGGCCTATTGCGGAACCTGATTACTCCAGCCAAACCGAAGGCGAAGAGTTTTAATGAAATTGTTGATATCCTACAGGAACACCTAAATCCTACACCGCTACTGATAGCAGAAAGATTTAAATTCCACAGGAGAAATCAGCATAAAGATGAGAGCAATGCTGATTACCTTACGGAACTACGCAAGCTATCAAAGCACTGCCAGTTCGGAGCAGGACTGGCAGATACCCTACGGGACAAATTTGTCTGTGGACTCCTGAGTGAAGGAACCCAGAAGAGGTTACTCTCAGAGAAAGAGCTGACGCTAGATAAGGCTTTCAGCGTGGCAGTATCGTACGAAGCAGCAGCAAGGGGAGCTGCGGAAATACAGCAAAAGCCACAGGAATACGGCACCCATGAAATGACACGGGGATTTGAAACATATTATCGCTGCGGCAGAACAACCCATGACCAGAAGGACTGCTGGTCCAAGGACAAAATATGCAGGCAATGCGGAAAGATGGGACACATTGCACGAGTTTGCAGGTCTGGGAAGAAGACTAACGACAACAAAAAGGCTACTAAGGAACAGTACAGGAAAGTACAAAAGATGACGGACAGTAGTTCCGAAGACCAGATGAGCGATAGTGAATCCGGGTACAAGAGACTAAGCTGTCTCAAACTTCACAACGTAATCGCAAAATAGGATCACCGAACCATTTGGGTCACCCTCACGGTAGCAGGGTCCCAAGTCAAAATGGAATTGGATACAGGATCAGCTCTGACCGTCATGAATCGACGAGACTACGAGACTACGAGCAGCTATTCTCACACATACCCTTGAAAGAGACATCCATTGTCTTGAAGACGTATACGGGGCAAAAAGTATACCCCAGAGGAAAAATAAGGGTGCCTGTCGAATACAACGGCAAGGAAATACAGAAATTGTATCTGTACATACTGCAAGATGGTGGACCACCGTTATTGGGATGTGAATGGATCAGAAAGATAAGTTTAGGCTGGCACTCCATTCAGGCACTGACGGTGGCTGGTAAAAAGGGTGACGACGTCACTCCTGGCCGATTGTCAACAATCTTAGCTAACGCCAAAGAGGTATTTCAACAAGAACTGGGAACTCTTAAAGGCGTAACCGCCTCAATAAAAATAGAAGAGAATGCAATTCCCAAGTTTTTCAAAGCAAGACCGGTACCATATGCAATTCGCCCAGCCGTCGAGGCAGAGCTGGAGAATCTGGAGAATGCAGGCGTGTTATCTAAGGTAGACTGGAGCGAGTGGGTGACACCCATCGTTCCTGTCATGAAGAAAATGTTAAACAATAAGTCTGAGGAGCCAAGGAAGGTTCGCATCTGTGGGGACTTCAAGGTGACGGTGAACCCAGTCCTTCACACAGTACAATATCCTCTCCCGAGGATAGAAGATATTTTCGCCTCACTATCTGGAGGGAAGCGTTTTACAAAAATTGACCTAGCACAAGCATATTTGCAGATGGAGGTTGAAGAATCCTGTAGGAAATAACTCACGATAAACACTCACAAAGGTCTTTACCAGTATAATCGACTGGTATTCGGAGTAGCATCAGCTCCGGCGATATGGCAAAGAGCGATGGAACAAGTCCTGCAAAGGATTCCGGGGACTCAGTGTTACTTGGACGACATCCTAGTGACAGGTGAAGATGACAGTGAACACCTTGCCAACCTAGAGCAGGTGCTCACTAGACTAAGAGAACATGGGCTACGAGCCAATCGCCCCAAGTGCGAGTTTTTTAAGAAACAGATATCGTATTGTGGCCACGTGATTGATGAAGAGGGGTTACATAAGTCCCCTGACAAAATTGAAGCGGTAGTTAAGGCTCCAGCGCCTGAAAATGTGTCGCAACTGAGGTCATTCCTCGGATTGGTGAATTACTACCATAAGTTTTTGCCGAATTTGTCCACAATTCTGCACCCACTGAATGCCCTACTACAAACTGGAGTAGCATGGAAATGGAGCGATGAATGTAAGCGGGCCTTTCAGAAGAGTAAGGACCTAATCACTTCAAGAGAAGTATTGGCTCACTACAACCCATCACCACCGATAAGACAGGCGTGTGATGCATCTCCCTACGGCATTGGAGCGGTACTGTCACATAAATTCCTTGATGGTTCAGAGAGGCCGATAGCTTTTGCGTCACGCTCGTTAACTTCAGCCGAGCGTAACTACGCCCAGATTGACAGAGAGGCCCTCAGCCTGGTGTGGGGGGTGAAGAAGTTCAATCACTACCTGCACGGTCAGAAATTTACTCTACTAACTGATCATCAACCTCTTGTCTCCATTTTCAACCCTCAGAAGGGCGTACCGATAATGACAGCACAACGGCTACAGAGGTGGTCCCTTTTCCGAGGGGCACACCAATATGACATCGAGTACAAAGGAACTAAACAGCATGGGAATGCTGATGGATTGTCGCGCCTACCGTTGCCGACGGTGGAAGAAGCACCTGCAGTGGATCCAGTGGAGATATTCCACTCGACCATAGTCGAATGTCTCCCTGTGACGAATGCAAACATAGAAAAGGAAACACGAAATGACCCGACACTCTCCTGGGTCTATGATTTAACGGTGAAGGGATGGCCAGCACATGGCGAACCACTGCTGCCAGCATTCTCGCCGAGAAGAGAACAGCTGTCAGTGTGCAGAGGAACCTTGATGTGTGGATCCAGAGTAGTAATTCCACCCAAATTGAAGGATAGAGTGCTCAATGAGCTTCATGAGGGTCATCTGGGAGGGGTAAAAATGAAGAACTTAGCCAGAGCGTTTGTGTGGTGGCCAGGAATTGATAGAGAAATCGAAGAGATGACCAAGAGCTGTACAGGATGCCAGAAGGACCAAAACACCCCACCACAAGCCCCTCTACATCCATGGGAGCGGCCCTCATCTCCATGGCAAAGGGTGCACATTGATTTTGCTGGTCCATTTATGGACTCGATGTTTTTAATTGCGGTGGATGCACATTCAAAGTGGCCAGAGGTAATAAACATGTCCTCAACCACCACAGAAAAAACTATCACAGTCTTACGAACCATATTCGCCAGAAATGGGCTGCCTGAACAGATTTGCTCTGACAATGGACCACAGTTTGTATCTGAAGAGTTCCGGAGGTTCTTAAAGAACAATGGTGTTAAGGATTACACATCCGCCCCATATCATCCAGCCACCAATGGATTGGCTGAGAGGTTCGTTCAAACATTCAAGAAGGCTATCAAGGCAATGTGTAATGAAGACATACTCCTACAACACAAGGTGGATAACTTCTTGTTTGCCTACCGGAATGCGACACATGCGGTCACCAACCAAACTCCAGCCATGATGTTCTTCAATCGAAGACTACGATGCCGCTTGGATTTGGTTAAGCCAAACACCAGAAGAGATGTGGAGAACAGGCAGTTTCAGAATATGAATGAAAGGCCGACCAGGAGTTTTAAGATAGGTCAACCAGTTTTGGCCCGGGACTATCGCACAGAGAAATGGCAGCCAGGAACGATCTGTACACGGCAAGGACCTCTAATGTATACCGTGGACGTTGGAGAGAGCATTGTAAGACGCCATGCTGACCAGATTCTAGAGTCACTGGAAAACGTCAATTCCACACCACGATCCGATACACCTGGTGATGAAACCGAAGTACCAATTGCATCTACCTCAGAATCAGTGACATTGGAAGCAGACGAACCAAACAACGACGTTGATCCCGAATCAACTTTGCCAGAAGAACCTGATAACCCAAAGAGGCGTTATCCAGACAGAATCAGGAAGCCTCCTCAAAGACTGAACTTATAATTGCTTAACTTCAACTAATGTATCTAGCAACAGTAATTGTAAATATGTTATTTAATTATTAATCGAATGTTATGTACTATTTAGCTAAAAGGGGAGGAACTGTAGTGTATGTACTTTGCAGAAGGAACTATATTCTGCAGCCCCTGTATACTGCAGTACCACCCCTGTATATAAGCCTGTGTAGTAACTTTTGCATAGTAGTTCCAGGTTGTCTCCACTCAGTAAAGACCTGTTATAACCAACTCCTGCAGTCCGTGTCTCAATTATACACGGACATAATAAAGATAGGAGCAGGAGTAGGCCATTCGGCCCCTCGAGCCTGCTCCGCCATTCAATGTGATCATGGCTGATCATCCAAATTCAGTACCCGGTCCCTGCTTTCTCCTCATACCCCTTGATCCCTTTAGCCTTAAGAAATATATCCAACTCCTTCTTGAATATATTTAATGAACTGGCCTCCACAGCCTTCTGTGGTAGAGAGTTCCACAGGTTCACCACTCTCTGGGTGAAGAAATTCCTCCTCATTTCTGTTCTAAATGGCCTACCCTTTATCCTTAGACTGTGTCCCCTGGCTCTGGACTCCCCGACCATCGGGAACATCCTTCCTGCATCTAGTCTGTCCAGTCCTGTCAGAATTTTATAAGTTTCAATGAGATCACCTCTCATTCTTCTAAACTCCAGCGAGTACAAGCCCAATCGACCCAATCTCTCCTCATACGTCATTCCTGCCATCCCAGGTATCAGCCTGGTGAATCTTCGCTGAACTCCTTCCATGGCAAGAACATCCTTCCTCAGATAAGGCGACCAAAACTGCACACAATACTCAAGATGTGGTCTCACCAAGGCCCTGTACAACTGCAGCAAGACATCCTTGTTCCTGTACTCAAACCCTCTCGCTACGAAGGCCAACATACCATTCGCCTTCTTAACCGCCTGCTACACCTGCATGCTTACCTTCAGCGACTGGTGCACAAGGACACCCAGGTCTCGTTGCACTTCCCCTTCTCCCAATCTATTGCCATTTAGATAATAATCTGCCTTCCTGTTTTTGCCACCAAAGTGGACAACCTCACATTTATCCACGTTATATTGCATCTGCCATGTTTCTGCCCAATCACCCAACATGTCCAAATCATCCTGGAGTTTCTCGACATCCTCCTCACAGCACACATGCCCACCCAGCTTTGTGTCGTCTGCAAATTTGGAGATATTACATCTAGTTCCCTTGTCTAGATCATTAATATATATTGTGAATAGCTGGGGTCCAAGGACCAATCCCTGCGGTACCCCACTAGTCACTGCCTGCCACTCGGAAAAGGACCCGTTTATTCCAACTCTTTGCTTTCTGTCTGCCAACCAGTTCTCTATCCAAGTCAATACCTTGCCCCCCAATCCCATGTGCCTTAACTTTACACGCTAATCTCTTATGCAGGACCTTATCAAAGGCCTTCTGAAAGTCCAGATACACCACATCCACTGGTTCTACCTTATCTATTTTACCAGTTACATCCTCAAAAAATTCCAGTAGATTAGTCAAGCACGACTTACCTTTTGTAAATCCATGTTGACTTTGTCCGATCCTGTCACTGTTTTTCAAGTGCTCTGCTATTACATCTTTTATAATGGACTCTAGCATTTTCCCCACTACTGATGTCAGGCTTACCAGTCTGTAATTCCCCGTTTTCTCTCTACCGCCTTTTTTGAATAGTGGGGTAACATTAGCTACCCTCCAATCCATGGGTACTGTTCCAGATTCCATCGAATGTTGGAAGATGATCAGCAATGCATCTACTATTTCTAGGGCCACTTCCTTAAGTACCCTAGGATGTAGATTATCCAGCCCTGGGGATTTATCGGCCTTCAATCCCATCAATTTCCCTAACACCATTTCCCTACAAATACTGATTTCTTTCAGTTCCTCCCTTTCATCAGACCTTATGTTCCCCGGCATCTCTGGGAGGTTATTTGTGTCCTCCTTTGTGAAGACAGAACCAAAATATGTATTTAGTTGATCCGCCATTTCTTTGTTCCCCATTATAAATTCCCCTGATTCTGACTGCAAGGGACCTACGCTTGACTTCACCAATCTTTTTCTCTTCACATATCTATAAAAGCTTTTACAGTCAGTTTTTATGTTCCCTGCAAGTTACCCTCATATTCTATTTTCCCCTTCTTAATTAATCCCTTTGTCCTCCTTTGTTGAATCCTAAATTGCTCCCAATCCTCAGGATTATTACTTTTTCTGGCCAATTTATATGTCCTCTCCTTGGATCTTATGCTATCCCTAATTTCCATTGTTAGCCACGGTTCAGTCACCATTTTTGTTTTATTTTTATGCCAAACTGGGATGAACATTTTCTGTAGTTCATCCATGCGGTCTTTGAATGTTTGCCATTGCCTATCCACCGTCAACCCTTTGAGTGGCATTCCCCAATCAATCCTACCCAACTCGTACCTCAGACCATCGTAGTCTCCTTTATTTAAATTTAGGACCCTAGTCTCTGAGTCAACTACTTCGTTCTCCATCTTAATGAAGAATTCGATCATATTATGATCGCTCCGACCCAAGGGGCCTCGTACAACAAGATTGCTAATTAATCCTTTCTCGTTACATAATACTCAGTCTAAGGTGGCCTGATCTCTGGTTGGTTCCTCGACATATTGGTCCAGGAAACCATTCCGTAAACACTCCAGGAATTTCTCCTCCACAGTATTGTTACTAATTTGGTTAGCCCAATCTATATGTAGATTAAAGTCACCCATGATGACTGCTGTGCCCTTATTGCACGTTTCTTTAATTTCCCTTTTAATGCCATCCCCAACCTTCGCCTTACTGTTTGGAGGTCTATATACCACTCCCACTAACATTTTCTTCCCCTTGATATTTCTCAATTCTACCCATACAGATTCCACATCATCAAAGCTAATATCCTTCCTTACAATTGTGTTAATCCCTTCTTTAACCAGTAATGCTACACCACCTCCCTTTCCTTTTTGCCTATCTTTCCTGAATATCGAATACCCCTGGATGTTGAGTTCCCAGCCTTGGCCATCCTTGAGTCATGTTTCCGTAATCTCAACCAAATCATATTCGTTTACCTCTATTTGCGCAGCCAATTCATCCACCTTATTACGAATGCTCCTCGCATTAAGACACAAAGGCCTAGAAATTCGGTGGGCTGCGCCACCAGTTAGCGCCTAAAGAGGGCACTCAGTGGCTTTAGTGCCACTGGCCATGCCTCCCGCGATATTTAGCGGGGCACTAATGGCAGCGTTAGCCTGTAGCGCTGCGCCGCCACCGATGACGTCATCGGTGTTTTGCAGCGCCCCGCTCCCGCCCTGATCGCGATATTTGGTCGCGCCCCCCGCTGTAACGCCGGTCGCAAATCGCGACCGGTTCACGGGGCCTACCTGTGGCGGTAGTGGCGCAAATTAAGGTGGAGGTGCGGGGCAGCCATTTTTTTCGGTGGCCGCCTGCCAGCAGCTCCTCGCTCCGCTGTCCCCGGCCTCCTGATCCACCCCCGCCCCCCGGGCAGTGCCGGCTGTGTCCCGAGAGCCTGGCACTTCTCCTCGGTGCCGGGCTCTTTTGCCGGCACTCGCAATCGGACATCGCGCTGGTGCAGGCCCCTCCCCCTTAAGAAGGGGAGGAAGGCCTGCAGTACCGCAGTGCGCCGTGCGCAGCGTGTGGCGCTGTGGCACGTTGCGCTGCGATATTCAGTTTCAGCGCCCCAAGAGGGATGCGGGGCACCTCGAGCAGCGCCCCGCGTCCCTCTTGGGGCACTCCAACTGAATTTCTGGCGGGCGCAAGCGGCTCCGTTCACAGCGTTCATTCCGGCGCCCAGGTGAGCTTGGTGCCCCAAACGGGGCGCCGGAATTTCTAGGCCAAAGCCTTCAGGCTTTTTTTTTAAAGCTCTAACGGATAATAGTGCAAGGCAAAAGGAGAGGTAAACAAATCAAATCAAATCAACTTTTATTGTCATTGTTAGTGCACAAGTGCAGTACAACGAAATGTAGGCTTGCGGCTCCCGAGAGTGTACAATTTGGATTAGGACACTTAAACATTTCAACATACATTTGTACATATATATTAGCATAAATATGACCATAATAAAGTGCATCGGCAGATGTGCAGGCTTTAGTGTTTATTTGTGGAGTTCAGTAGGATGACAGCCCTGGGAAAGAAGCTGTTCCTAAATCTGGTCGTACGGGTGCGAATGCATCTGTAGCGTCTTCCAGATGGTAGGAGGGCGAACAGACTGTGGCTGGGGTGGGTAGGGTCTTTGATGATGGACCGTGCCCTCCGTAGGCAGCGTTTCTGATATATATGTTCTATGGTCGGTAGCCGGGTGCCGGTAATGCATTGGGCAGTTTTGACTACCCGCTGCAGGGCTTTCCGGTCATGGGAGCTACAGCTGCCGTACCATACCGTGATACAGTTTGTCAGGATGCTCTCTATAGTGCAGCAGTAGAAGTTAGAGAGGATCGGAGGTGACAGATTACATCCCTTCAGCCTCCTCAAGAAATATAGGCGCTGCTGGGCCTTCTTCACCAGAGAGGAGGTGTTGAGGGACCAGGAGAGGTCTTCCGTGATGTGGACTCCGAGGAACTTAAAGCTGGCCACCCTTTCCACCTCCGCCCCATTGATGTGGATGGGGGTGTGACTTCCGCCTTTGGACTTCCTGAAGTCCACGATTATTTCCTTTGTTTTCTTGGTGTTAAGGGCCAGGTTGTTGTCGGCGCACCACTTCACGAGATGCTGGACCTCCTCCCTGTAGGCTGACTCATCGTTGTTGGTGATCTGGCCTACTACCGTGGTGTCATCTGCAAACTTGATGATGGTGTTGGAACCATTAACAGCCACACAGTCGTGGGTGAAGAGGGAGTAGAGGAGGGGGCAAGTTAAGAAACAAAAGGTGACTCTAGATGATGTATGAATGATGATGGCAGCAACATTAACAGCTACCATGTGAGGAAACAAAAGAAATAAATAAATATTTAAAAAAAAAATTTTAAACTGTATTCGCTACTCATGATGTGGTCTCCTCTACATTGGGGAGACCAAATGTAGATTGGGTGACCGCTTTGCGGAACACCTCCATTCAGTCCGCAAGCATGACCCCGAGCTTCCTGTCACCTGTCACTTTAATTTTCCGCTCCACTTCCACTCTGATCTCTCTGTCCTTGGCCTCTTACACTGTTCCAACAAAGCTCAACGTAAGCTCGAGGAACAGCACCTCATCTTTCTGTTAGGCACTTTACAGCCTTCTGGACTCAACATCGAGTTCAACAATTTCAGACTATAAATTGGCCCCTATATATTATCTTTATATTAACAGCTGCCTGACCTGCTGAGTGTTTCCAGCACTTTCTGTTGTTATAAAAGAATGCAGCTATTTAGGAGCACAGGAAGGTTTTCTTTGAACACTTTTGTTTATATTGGCTGATCTATACCATAACTTCATTTACCCACTTTTGCTCCAAGTCCCTTAATAGCCTTACCGAACAGTCTTGAATATTCTAATTGACCCAGCATCCATAACATTTTGGGGGAGAGAGGTCCAGATTTCTACTACCCTTTGCTTCCTGATTTCACTCCTGAATGATCTAACGCTAATTTTAAGATTGTGCATCCTTGTTCTGGATCCATCCTCCACCAGGGGTAATAGTTTCTCTGTATCTACCTTATCAAAACCCAAAAATGTTAAATGTCTTAATTAGCTCACCCCTTAACCTTCTAAACTCAAGGGAATACAAGCCAAGTATATGCAATCAGTCTTTATAATTTAATCCTTTGAGCCCTGATATCATTCTGGTGAATTTGCGCTGTACCCCTTCCAAGGTAATATATCCTTCCTTGAGGTTCTGTGCCCAAAACTGAACGCAGCACTCCGGATGGGTCTGACTAAGACCAACTGAAGCATTACTTCCTCACTTTTGTATTCCAACTCTTATGAGATAAAGGCCAACATTTGATTACGTTTTGTACCTGTGTAATTTGTGTAAAGGGACACCTAAGTCTCTTTGCTCTTCCACAGTTCCTGGTTTCTCACCATTAAGAAAATATTCTGATTTGTCTTTCTTGCATACAAAATGGATGACCTCACACTTCCCCACATTGAACTCCATCTGCCACAGTTCTGGCCATTCACTTATTCTGTCTATGACCCTTTGTAACTTCTTGCTCCCATCTTACTCTGCATCCCAACTTAGTGTCATCTGCAAACTTGGATATACAACTCTCTATTCCTTCATCCAAAACTTAAAATGTAAATGGCTGCATTTGAGGCCTGAACATTTTGCTGGCCGTTAAAAAAAGGGTTGCAAATATTTGAAAAGCATATTTTAGCCTTTCCAAAGATTGTTGGGGTAAAAATAGTAACTGGCAAAACCCAGCGGCTTCCACAATAATTGTGGTAAGGAGGAAATGATATCTGTTCG